>NC_138125.1:128379965-129129965 GCF_964188305.1 Podarcis bocagei
GAGTTCTCCAGTTAATGGATATGTGATTATAACAGACTATCCTTTAAATTAATACAAAGCTTCAGACCCCTAAAAAGAATGTGGTACACGTAGTACTTTATGATTCATAAAGTTGTCCTGAAATATCTATAATATATTTGGGGAATTTGTGAACTGAATGAACTGGGGAAAACGTGTAAGGTTGTGTAATTTACCTTTTAATAATGATAGCTTTGTTTATGGCATAGCTAATTAAGAAGATATTTGGGGCACTGTTAATTATCTGCAACCTGTGGACAGTCCTTGGGAGTTGATTCATGGTTCCAGGGAAAGATTTATCAGTGGAAACAGATAAAAGACTTGATGCCATTCCAGTCCTGTAGCTGTTGAACATGATTAATCGTAAGAAAGGAGGCTAGTTGTAGGTGCTGCACAACTTGACTTAACTATTTCTGTAAAATCCTTAAGTAGTAAGAGCTATGAATTGTGAACCCTGCCTGTGTTTCTTCATAGAATGGCTTCCTGACATTTTGTTCAGCTTAATGTCTAAAACTGCTTTTTTTCTTTTGAATTTATTTCAAGATGATGGCCGATCCAGGCAAGATCATAACATAAAGATCGTGATATTCAATGAAGTGCAAGTTTCAAATGTGTCACCTTGGACCTAACACAGCTGAAGAAAGAAGTACATACTCGTAATGCCAGTGTAGACCAATGGCTGTTATCTACTCTGGCTTTAAACCAAAACAATCAAACCAAAATGAGAAGGAGCAACACACAATGTGCATACAGGATGTGGTTTCCAAATAACTGAAGTGTGAAGCAAACCTCATGAATTTCAACCACAGAGATTCAGAAAACATCACTGGTAAGTTGAAAATCAGGTAAAAGGCCCAGATATACCACACTGGAATCCATTTTTGGATGAAGGGCAGTTTCTAAAATTTAAAAGTATTTGTCACTCCAATTGTTATAAACTGTTTGGATTGAAAAATGGGACAGATAGTTACACAGCCTGGATGAACCCCTCATCTAAACAGTACAAGTCAAAGTGCTGCTCCTTTAGAATTATTATTTTTTAAGACACGAGTTGCAAAGGAAAATGGTCACTAATCTACTGCAAAGATTTATGTACTCACAGAACCTTTATCCAAATAGTGATCTGATGTGATCTACAGCTTTAATATAAAATAATGCATAAAAGCATTTCTACTCTTAAGTTAATAATGCATTTCACATTTCTCAGCTGAAAAATGTGTAAGCTGGGGGGAAACCCACGTAGATGCATTTTAGTAGTTTGGTGCTGACAAAGCTGCTAATTTATTACAGTGTTTATTTAGTTAAATGTACTAAGGATTGTGCTGTTTCTGTCTAGCCCAGGTTTAAATCACTATTGATAAGCTATCATGGCTGCTTTTATTGTCAAAGCAAAGAAAATAAATAGTTCCTTTAGTATTCATCCCAAAGCAGATTGGTATCATGATGCCTGCCTATATATATGCCTTTTTAGATGTTTGTCCTAATGAAGATCTCGCTGAAGTTGAGCTGGTGAGCATGCTGGAGGAACAGCTGCCTCAATACAAGTTACGTGTGGATTCTTTATGTCTCTCTGAAAATGCCGACTGGACCCAGTCTCCAGGCCGCCACAGTCATGTCTCTGAAATCTCTTCTCCAGTTCTTTCTGAAGAGACCATCCGTTACATGAGTAAGTGCTTTTGCTCACTGCCAGGGACTGAAATGAAAAATATAAATGAACTGCTTAGGTGATGCCCTGATCAAATCCCTGTTCAGCCTCAGCTTGGCCTTTGTGACGCTGGCCAAGTGAGAATTACAGTGACCTGACAAGGCTGTAGAAATTTTGTACAGTCTAAGTGCTGTATATCTGGGGTCCCCAACACAGTCTCAGGAGGCATCAATATACCATACTTTTCCATGTATAAGACTAGGTTTTTTTCTTTAAAAGTCATGCTAAAAATTGGGGTCATCTTATACATGGATAGTGCATAGGGTGGATGTTTGATTGGTTGCTGCTGCTGCTGTCAGCAGCTATTGGTCGTGTTATTGGTTGCTGCGTCAATGCCTGGTGTTAATTGGCTGATGCTGTGGCAATTGGGCGGGCGATTGGCAGCTTCTGCCAGTGATGGGACAGTCAAGACGCGGCAATTTTCTGCAATCCCCCCTAAAAAAGCTCAACAACTCTGTGCCATATCCCCCATATTCTTAAATTTGAGTCCCCCAAAATAGGGGGCTTCTTATAGACGTAAAAGTACGGTATCTCTGGGGATCTTCGACACTTGCCTGTTCCCTGCATTTTTGTTTACTCTGCTGAGTTGCTGTAGAACAGTAGCTCTGAAACCAATGCAGCCATTTTTCATTTCCGCACCAAACATTGTTGGCCTCCTGCAACCTCCCCCCACCCCCAAGCTGGCATGACCAGTGATCAGAAATTACAGAAATTACCACATCTTAAAGGCCACAGGTTAGTCTCTCCCCGCTGTGATAAATATAAATGCAAGCTAGGAGTGCAATCTATACATGTTTACATGGATGAAGTCCAGTTGTATTAGTGGGGCTTCTAGGTAGGCATGTGTAAAATCTCTCCCTCATTGTGAAATTTAATCAGTTTCTAAGAGCAGTTGAAGGCCGTATATTAATGAGAACCAATACCGCTCATTAGTGAATTTGTGGTTGCACTGAAACTTGCAAGTTTCTCAGGTCAAAGCTCATAACTTCATCCTTGAAACCATACTGGTTTCACGCCATGTTCTGCAGTGGAAGATCTAAGCAATTTCAGATGAACATTGCATGAGTTCACATATTTTCAGTCCACACACCCAGAAATATGTTTATTTCCAAATGCAACAGCCTATAAAAAGTAGGCATAATGCTGATAGCAATTCACATTTTATAACTCTTGGTCAGAGTTACAAAAGAACATAGCTTATGGGGAATAAATGGTTGATTATAACTGAGAGAATTACCTTGGATTATATGCAAAACCCTTAAAATAAACAGAGCCTTGGTATCTCTTTTTTTCTTTCATAACTTGATTATACAACTCTAACAATGTAGGTCTGCTTAAATATTGACTTATACAGCTTTTTATTTCCATGTTTTTCACCTTCACTCTTTAAGCTATTTTATCATCATAAAAATAATTGTTCAGTGTGTTGTGGGTAGGTGTTCACATTTCTGGATTCTTAGATCTTAATTTTGCAAAAATGTTGAAAAGATCCTTATGAAATGTTGGTTATTTACAGAGCTTGAAAAGTAGGCATAATAATTGCTTTGGTCATTTTTTAACTAAAAACTAGGATTGTCTTTTTCAGACCAGAAAAATATGAATGCAAACAGATGACTAGCACATATTTCTGCATGGGATCACGCAGATGTGTAATGAAGTGTGTGTCATAAGTAAACCTTGTGTTTTTCCACAAAAACCGAATTTGCAATACTGAGTACAAGGCTTAAAAATTACAGCTCTTCTGTACTCTTGGACTGGAGGTGGTAAAGGCAATTATGGTCAACTCACAACTTAAACCTGCTTAACTTGCATGAATTCAGCTTTACATGCTTGGCCAGGGGGCATCCAGTGGGAAAAACATCAGCAATCCCACTTGGGAGAGCATCTGGAGACGCAGGGAGTGTGTGTTTTGACTATACACTATTTTGGCTCTATGCGCTATCTCTAGAACTTTACCCCCTTGTAAGTTGCAAGTCATCTGTATTTTTAGAGGGTTAATTTGTTTGGCTCTCCTGGTTATATGAAGTTGATAATGAGCTGGATCCATGGCTGCTTAAAAGGTATCTTAGTCTCATAGTATTGTGTTCAATAATAATAATAATAATAATAATAATAATAATAATAATAATTTATTATTTGTACCCCGCCCATCTGGCTGGGTTTCCCCAGCCACTCTGGGCGGCTTCCACAGAAACAAAAAAACACTAAAATATCATACATTAAAAGCTTCCCTGAATAGGGCCGCCTTAAGATGTCTTCTGAATGTCAGGTAGTTGTCCATCACCTTGACATCCGATGGGAGGGCATTCCACAGGGCGGGCGCCACCACCGAAAAGGCCCTCTGCCTGGTTCCCTGTAGCTTCGCTTCTCGCAATGAGGGAACCGCCAGAAGGCCCTCGGCGCTGGACCTCAGTGTCCGGGCAGAACGATGGGGGTGGAGACTAAATTGATTAGTTTCGAGATGAACACATAACCACCTTGGACTTTCTCATGCAATGTGAAGTATACCATGTATTCTTTCTTCCTGATGCTTCCCCATCGCTCCCACCCCCAAAACTCTCACTTAAAAACTGTTAGGCAAAATGAGTACAGTCTCCCAGGAGATTTAGCGACAGGTCTTTTCCAACATACTCTTTTCTGCATTTCTACAGCTTAGCTGGTTGACTCCCATCAGTAACTTGTTTTGACTTTACAGTGGTACCTCGGGTTAAGTACTTAATTGGTTCCGGAGGTCCGTTCTTAACCTGAAACTGTTCTTAACCTGAAGCACCACTTTAGCTAATGGGGCCTCCTGCCGCCGCCGCGCGATTTCTGTTCCCATCCTGAAGCAAAGTTCTTAACCCTAGGTACTATTTCTGGGTTAGCAGAGTCTGTAACCTGAAGCGTCTGTAACCCGAGGTACCACTGTATCTAGTTTTTCAGTTTTATCAGAACTTTGAAAAATTGAAATGTACAATATTTTGTCCCTCCCTCATTTTTTTTAAACTAGTTTTTTTTACCAGAAATGCAATATATTCATTGTAGCATAACATGTGCTTTTAGTAAGCCATTGCAGAAATGAACTAGTGATGTAAATCTCTTTATTTCTTTCCTTTCCTCACCCCTTCCTCAGAACAATATAAATATAATAACACAGTTGGGGGCAGGTTTCACACAGAAATGCTCATTCATAGGCAGCTAGGAAGTAGGAGAGATATTTTGCTTGGGTTTGTAACATCTGGATGTCTCAATGTGGTTTCTATATTGCTTGATCTGAGATTATAAATCACAGTCCTTAGATTGTGAGCCATTAGGGGTCATGGCTATTTTTAAAAATACTGTAAACTACTCAGAGCTCTTGGTATACAATGGGATATAAATTAGATAAATACATAAAACAAGGAATGTAAGGAAAGTAGAGGATAGAAATTATTATTTACAAAAAAGGAATTCATGCATTCCCGTTTAAAACTAATTATACCGCTTTGGTGAATTTACTGTATCCATAGCAGATCTGCTGCCCTGAAATTCTTAAACAACTCTGGTCTGCATGGTCACAGCAATGCAACATCAGAATATATTCAAATGAAAGCTGACAGCTATCAGTAATGAATTTAGCAGGGCAGAATCAGTATTGCATCAGATTAGAGTACTCTATGAACACCTACAGCGTGAGAATAAATAAGAAATCTAACTTCTATAGGAGGATTAGATCAAATTTTAATGCTGCATATTTTTAGAGTTCTGAATCTAGGGAACTACAGCATGATTTTTCTAATGCACTCTGAACTCACTGTGCTGATAGTATAGTATTGCAGCATAGCTCCTCCCTGCTTTATGGCACTGCTGTTCAGGATTGTTTATTTGCTAGACAACTTGAGTAAATATTAGAGAGTTCTTGTGTTGTGGCCCAGAGGCAGTGCCTGCTGCAGAAGGAAAAATACTGAACAAACACTGCTTCTTGGCATATTCTGAACTGTTCCATATACATATGCTGGCACTCGGACATTGCACTAGACAACAGGGACATGAATCAAAATGAAGAGCTTCTTACAGCTGTCACTCTACAGGGTAAGTGGGCACATAAATTCTTCACGTAGATTCCTTTTATCCTGATTTTGGGCTTACAACAAGTTATCAGTCCGGAATCGTTTTGTAAAATTGTAGTTGGCTGTTGGAATAGGGTGGTGGTAATCCTGACGAATCTCTTTAGACACAGTTTGAATCTAGCCTCTGCCATAAACTCACTGAGGCTGAAATCCTGACCCATTTACCTTGGAAGTAAGCTGCATTGAATTCATTAGGATTTACTTCTGAGTAGACAGGAGTAGGTGTGGCGCTGTGGGTTAAACCAGTGTTTCCCAAACGTTTTTGGGCAACGGCACACCTGTTTACCGGAAAAAAATCTCGCGGCACACCACCATTAAAGCCCCGCCCCGTGACGTCAGCGCGCAGCGTCACGCCGGGAGGGACGCACAAAAGTGAAAGTTTTTTCCCTCCCCCTTGCCGGGGTGGGAGGAGGCAGCAGAGTGAGGGACTGAGGGACGGCGGCAGCTGAGGCGGCGGCGGCTGTTGTGGTGGTGGCGGCGATAGCGGGCGGAGGAGGGGGCGGCGGCGGGGCTTGAGGAGCCGTCGCCGGGAGTTGCTGCTGCTGCTGTTGCTGCTGCTGCCCGGACATGCCGGCCTCCTCCTCCTCCGCTGTCTCGCGCTCCTCCCTTTTGCGCGCGCTGCCCCGCCGCTCGGCACCACCACCGCGGAGCCGCCCCCGGCTCGACGCGGATCCTCGCCGCCGCCGCCTCTCGCCGCCCGACTCGCCCGCCTCCCTCCCACGGCACACCAGCCGATGTCTCACGGCACAGTAGTGTGCCGCGGAACACCGGTTGGGAAACACTGGGTTAAACCACAGAGCCTAGGACTTGCCGATCAGAAGGTCGGTGGTTGGAATCCCCACGACGGGGTGAGCTCCCGTTGCTCGGTCCCTGCTCCTGCCCACCTAGCACTTCGAAAGCATGTCACAGTGCAAGTAGATAAACAGGTAAGGTAAGGTAAACGGCGTTTCCGTGCGCTGCTCTGGTTCGCCGGAAGCGGCTTAGTCATGCTGGCCACATGACCCGGAAGCTGTACGCCGGCTCCCTCGGCCAATAAAGCGAGATGAGCGCCACAACCCCAGAGTCGGTCACGACTGGACCTAATGGTCAGGGGTCCCCTTTACACTTTTAGACATTAGTAGAACTGCACTGTTAGTGGTCTTAGTAAGCCTTTTCTCTCTTAGTTTTTGAGGGAAAGTCCCTACAAGATACAGAATTAAATTACCGTATTTTTCGCTCCATAAGACGCACCCGACCATAAGACGCACCTAGTTCTAGAGGAGGAGAACAAGAAAAAAAACATTCTCTCCCTCTCTGCACAGCGCCTCTCCAGCGAAGTGAAGCCAGGAGAGCAAGAGGGATTGGTGCGCACCGATCCCTCTTGCTCTCCTGGCTTCAGTGAATAATAATAATAATTATATATATATATATATATATATATATATATATATATATATATATATATATATATCCCCCGCCCATCTGGCTGGGCTTCCCCAGCCACTCTGGGCGGCTTCAAAAAAAATATTAAAATACTGTAATACATCAAACATCAAAAGCTTCCCTAAACAGGGCTGTCTTCAAATGTCTTCTAAAACTCTGCTAGTTGTTGTTCTCTTTGACATCTGGTGGGAGGGCGTTCCACAGGGAGGGTGCCACTACCAAGAAGGCCCTCTGCCTTGGCTTCTCGCAGTGAGGGGACCGCCAGAAGGCCCTCGGTGCTGGACCTCAGTGTATGGGTAGAACGATGGGGGTGGAGACGCTCCTTCAGATATACTGGACCGAGGCCATTTAGGGCTTTAAAGGTCAGCACCAACACTTTGAATTGTGCTCGGAAACGTACTGGGAGCCAATGTAGGTCTTTCAAGACCGGTGTTATATGGTCTCGGCGGCCGCTCCCAGTCACCAGCTTAGCTGCTGCATTCTGGATTAGTTGTAGTTGCTGGGTCAGCTTCAAACGTAGCCCCACGTAGAGCGCATTGCAGTAGTCCTTACTTTTTAGGAGGGGGAAAGTGTGTCTTATAGAGCGAAAAATACGGTATACGTCTTCTGCCTGGGAGCTGAAAAGCTTCTTCGGTTTATACAACTGGCTGACTCTTGCTCAGTGAGATCGTAGACTCCTTTTCTTCCTTTGATCTTTCAATATTCGTGGCATATTTGTCATGTTTGCCTATCAGTAAGTCATAAACACCAAGAACAAATTTTGAATTACCATTGTGGTTTAGAATGGAAAAAAACAACCCATGATTTTTGGTTTGGGCATAATGTTTAGCCAGGGATTGTGGTTTGTTTCCTCCTGGCACTAGTGTGGAAGAGCAAAATGCACATGATCTGCCCGTGCATGGCAAGCCATGGTTTGCCATTACGTGTGAATCCTGCCATTATATAATGCTTTTAAAATGTAGGGATGTTCCTGACCCATATTACAGGATAGTTGTGAGAATTCCCTGAAGATAATGTTTGTGAAGTGCTTTGAGAACGCAAAATTGCTAGAGCACTTTGAAGAATTTGATAATGCTGTTGGTTGAGAGCACAGCATTGCTAAGCAACTGTTCTTAGAACTTAAGCTGTGAAGCATTTGTCCTTCCATTCTTTAAGAAAAATGAATTATTTCATTCCCTCTTTCTGACCTCTTCTCAAAAAAGCTGTAAGCCATTTGGATATAAATAGAGGCATAAAAAATATTTGCGATCTATGTGTTTACTGTTCTCTATGGCACACAGGGTATTGCTACTCTGTAAGTCAGAAAGTGCCCCAGCTACATTTTAGTGGCCTTTGCATAATCCATGGCCCTTTCTGGTCAGAGTATTTAAAAATCAGATATTTAAAACAGAACACATCAAAACATTCATAAATAATGTGAGTTAACTATAACTAGGTAAACACTTCTTTGTTGGAGTTGTACAGCAGTGAAACAATGAAAAAACAGCTCAGTGTTCATAGAATGATGTACCCACCTTTAAAGAAATTATTGATATTGAAATAGTCAATCTTTGCTTGCTAAGGTTCAGTTATCTGTATTTGCTCTGTGGTGGCACACCTAGGATTTACACCAAGGGAAAAACCAGGGCTTGCTTGTTAATGAACTGACTTTTCCTCCTACTGGTTGGAGCCGAGCCAGGATACTTTTGCTGCTAGCTTTCACAGGAAAGTAAGTTCATTCTCCAGGGGAAGGGAGGGGAAGGAGGAGAGGTTAAAAAGAAGTTAACTTGAGACTCTTCTTATCAGCAATACCACAGGCAGAAATAAGAGGGATGCAAAATATCCTTTAATGTTCATTCTATTTTGGCTCCCACAAGCCCTTCCTTAGGGAACTTTAGGCTGCAATCCAATGCACACTTTCCTAAGAGTAAGTACCATTGAGTATAGGGAGACATACTTCTGAGTAAGTAAGTAAGCTCTGCAATAACTGCTTTGAGGAGGCAACACTTGCTTCTTCTCTGTACCTTCTCACAGTAAAAGCCCAACATTCCATGCTTTTGGGATGGAAATTATATAACATGTTCCTATATCCACACCCGATGTAAATCATTGGAACGTTCTGTGATTTGTCTTAAAAGATTTTCATGCACATTGGATTAGATGCACTCCCTAAACCTTTTAAGCTGCAATCCTAAACACACCTTTCTGTAAGTCCGACTATTTCCATGTGGCTTACTTCTGGGTAAGTGTGCATAGAATTTCTGCCTTAGTGGGAAATCAAATCAGCTCCTACCAGCCATTGAACATCATACAGTAATGAGAACCACAAGACATGAGGTTTCTTCAGATACTTGTGGATAATGAACACTCATTTATTGGAGTGTGTCCAACTAAGTGTTCATCAGGTGATGTGCCCATTTTTAAAGTTAATTGATGTTGAAGCAGTCACATCTTTGCTTGGTGAGGTTCAGTTATCTATCTTTGCTGTGTGACATGTATACACTTAAACATCAGATCACCTTAAACATTCCTAGGAATTAAAAATGTTCGTGACAATAGCTCAGATGTTGCTTTTACAACTGCACACAGCTAAAGAGGACACAGAGCAACTTCCCACACACTACAAAATTTTATGGCTAGTCCAATTTTAAACGATATAATTTGTTTATTCATTTGGATAAGTGACTGGAATTGTTTTGTCCTAGGGGGTGCTGGCCTCATGGTAATGTGTAATCTCATCTCCCGAGGAGGGCAGATGGCGGTTTTGTTTGTGTCATTGTTCCTTGATTATCTGCAACATGAGAAAATGAGAAAACTTGGTTGACAAATAAAACTGTGCGCATAAATGTTTCCCAGCTACTTTTCTGATTTGGCATTTTTTTTAAAAAGCCTGATCTGAGGCCAGAATACAATAGTATCTACAGTGTAGAAAGAGCCTCGTGAACTCAGGGTTTATCCATTCCGTTCTGTGAGATGTAAACAGTTGATGTGCCTCATGGCCTCAGTCTAGAGATCCTATTGTGTGGTGCTGTGCAGTGGAAATATTGCTGCATGTGAGGATTTTCCTGTAGATGCCACTCTCGGAGTCAACTCTGTTAACCATCTGCTGTATGCACACATTCTGTCCAGCAAGGGATTCAGACCCAGGTGCTGGATGTACAGTTTTTACTGAGCCATTTCGTGCTTCATGCAGATTGCCGCAGCTGCATCAGGACATCTGACATAGTAATAGGAAGTTCCTTGAACATTCAGGGCTATATATAGCAAGTATGTTTTGGTAACCGAACCACAAATCCAGAAACCACAACAGTTTTGTAACTATTGATGTTTTCCTTTTCCTCTTCTGCATTTATTCTGTTCTTCCGTACTAGCTCTTCTTGAACTTCCCCCTTCTTCCTTGGCCGGACCTCGCAAACATGCCCAAGGTAATTCAAGTCCCTACCTGTTCCCACCCTTTGCATGACAAGAGGTAGTAGAAATTGCTTGTTGTTTAACACTTCCATGGTTGTCATACTTTTTCTTAATCTTCCATTGCAAACCTTTCCATTAAAACTAATGGCTAAAGTTTTGTTTTCCCTATTCCTCTTGCTCTCTACTGCTCCATACTGTTATTGTTTCATGGTTTCCATATACATTTTAACATGTCTTTCAAGCCATCCACTAATTCTCGCAAGTATTCTGGAAGTTCCCAAGTGTGTATCACTTAGGGATTCTGGGTGGTATCCAACACTCCAGCAATGGACTTCCATTTGCACAGTGGAACGTCTTTCTCTCCTGCCCCCTCCATGTACCCTTAAAATCATCTCTGGGGAGTTGGGGGACCTTTCAGAGCAGATCTTGGGGACACATGGAGGGGGAGGAAAGGAAACAAGTTAAATTGCATAATGGAGTAAAGCATGCGGAGCACTGGATTCAACCTTCTGTGTTTTGTTTAAACCACATTAAGAAGTTCTTTCGGTTTTCAGTTCTTGGCACGGACAGACGAGAGCTGGTGACAAACAATTGCAATGATGTTGAAGTGGTCACACATCTGTTGGCTGAGGTACAGTTGTTGTTTTTTTTGTACTTGTTAAGGTTTATTTGCTGTACATAGGAAGCTGCCTTAAGCTGAGTCAAAGTATTAGTCCACCTAGCTCAGTATAGCTGATGTTGAGCTCTCCCAGACATACCTAGAGGTGCCCAAAACTGACTGAGCTACAGACATTCCTCAAAGCAGATGTCTGAGTTACAAGAACTCCTTAAAAAATTGTAGCAGGCAAAAAGATTTATGACTCAAGTCATAAACTGCTGTGCTACCAAGAATTGGTCTGAGAATTAAAAGGGAATGTTTAGGCAAAAATACGTCACATTTTAAAGATCTGCAGATAATTATTAGAGGATGTTTAAACAGCTGGAGCTCACTGACTGAGTGCCAGAGTCGCCATGTTGGCTCTTACAAACCACGAACCTCAATTTGAACGTCATGTCAAAATAGGCATTGGCTTTGTTCCCAGAAGTTGTGGCAACCACAAGAGAAGAATGATTCAAGCACTGCATTAGCTGCACACACCAATGTGATGATTGTTCACATTAAACAATAGTTTGTTTGTTTTTAACTGGTTTGGTACGAATTTACTAGCCCAGTGTGTAGATACAGATAAACAGACACATAAGAGATAACAAATTAGATCAGGCAAATTCTTAAGGAGAGGCAATAGTAGAAAGAAACTCTTAAGGCTTTCTTGAATGCCAGGTCTGAATGGGTTAAGCAAACAAATGTTAACTGGAGAGCTGCAGAGCTGCCGTTGTGAAGGCCCTGTGCTCAGCACCTAGTCAATTTTAACAGCAGGCACACAAGCAAGACCTTAAATGCCGATCTTAAATTTGGGCAGGATCGTAAAGTCCTCTCTTGGTCTTTCTGAGCAGAGAGATCGGGACCTTGAATTGGCAGCACGAATTGGACAAGCCCTACTTAAACGGAACCATATCCTAACTGAGCAAAATGAAGCTCTGGAAGAACAACTGGGACAAGCCTTTGATAAAGTAAGTAGTATTAAACCTGAAGCATTTTAAGTGGCCCGAGGTGCTTGCTGTATGGTGGAAGATCAGATGATTGCATCAGACTAAACCCTCTACAGAAATGTGTATTTATTTGAAACATAATGTGATGTGGCAGATGAAGATGCTGGACTTTATGGGGCTGGCTGACCTGACTGGAAGATTCCGTGACCAGAAAGAAGAGGAGACTCAAGAGGATTGGAAGAAATTTAAAGAATATTTAGATAAATAGAAAATTATTGGAAGTAACAAATAGGCTTAGGGGTAGAATATGAACATGTGGAAGTAAATATTATGGAGTACAATATTAATAAAGGAGAAGAAGTTAGTAAATGAAAGGAGTTAATATATTTAGAAATATGAATTTGGAAAACTTATACAGGTGATATAATGAAATTCAGTTAGAGGGGATTCGAAGAAGTCAGTTATTAATGTAATGAGAATTAGATATTTGAAAAAGTAATTTCTTTTTCTTGTGTGTTTAGTTTTTTGTAGTGTAGTATGTTTTTCTCTGTTGTGTGTTGTTTTGTTATGTCATTTCTGTGATAAATGTGGAAAATCAATTAAAAAAAATTGGAAAAGAAGAAGAAACATAATGTGATGAAGAAGTCAAATCAGCCAGCAAATTCAGTATGAAAAATGCTGTAATGCTTGGTCAGTGTCCTATGTACAGTGGGAAAAACAATACTATAACATGTCTTGTAGGGCAGTGCAGAACTTGGCAAGCTATTTAAGCAGAGTTACTCATTGAGTCTCAAAAGTATCTTTCAATTGGCAGTTCAACATAGGTAGCTACCGCAGAGAAATGGGTGGAGCCCTGCAATCTAGAGCCACAATTCACAGGAGGTGGTTGCAATGTTGTGCATCGTTGACCGTGTTCAGTAAAAAAAAGTTGTTTGAAATCAGGTTCACCAGTTGCAGCATGAACTAACAAAAAAAGATGAGCTGCTTCGTGTCGTGTCCATTGCTTCTGAAGAAAGCGAGACGGACTCCAGCTGTTCCACGCCCCTGCGCTTCAATGAGTCCTTCAACCTGTCACAGAGTCTTCTACAGTTGGATATATTGCAGGATAAACTCAGGGAACTGGAGGAGGAAAACATTTCTCTTCGGACAAAGGTAAGTTTAGCTACGTTCATATTTCTGTCAAGCATTCTTAACTGGAATTGGGAAACAGATCTTAAGGATCTACTAAAACTAATATTTCTATGAACAAACAGACAGATTGGTGTTTCCTGAAGTGAAGGAAGTGGCTTAAACGGAAAAGGATCTGGTAAAGGATCTGGTCAAATTCACAACATTCATATTTGAGTTTCATATTCACAACATTTCATATTTCTGTCAAGTATTCTTAACTGGAATTGGGAAACAGATCTTAAGGATCTACTAAAACTCAGGACAAGCTTGTGATATCATCATCGTTTCATTTCAGTACTTGCATTTTAAAGAAAAATTTCAAAGCAGTTTACAACATCTTAAACCATCAAATAAAACAATCTGGAATAAAACAGATATAAAGTATACACTCAGAGCATTTAACAGGATGCTCACATGTTATCTTAAAGATTTCAAAATAAAACATTACAAAGGAGATCAGCTGCCGCACAGAATGCACATCTAATGCAGCAAAGTTAACAAAAAAAGTCTTAGACATTCCAAAATAAAGCATTACTAAAGGAAGTCAAATATAAAATGCACATCTAATTAACAAGAGAATAAAATATCATACTCCTGCCAACCTAGCAGTTTGAAAGCACGTCAAAGTGCAAGTAGATAAATAGGTACCGCTCCGGTGGGAAGGTAAACGGCGTTTCTGTGCGCTGCTCTGGTTCGCCAGAAGCGGCTTAGTCATGCTGGCCACATGACCTGGAAGCTGTACGCCGGCTTCCTCGGCCAATAAAGCAAGATGAGCGCCGCAACCCCAGAGTCGGTCACGACTGGACCTAATGGTCAGGGGTCCCTTTACCTTTTTAAAATATCATAAGCACAGAACATAGCTACTGTTGCTGCCAATCCTGCCAATGGTGGTTCATGGTGGGTGGCAGCTGTGGAAGCTCAGGCTCGATGACCTGGGTCTGCACTAAGTGACAGCCAAGATGGTCTGTGGCTTCAGCAGCCTCAGCTTTTGCAGCTGGAGTCAGTCAGGGCCCCACCATTCCAGGCCAGGTGGAAAAGGCCTGTAAGGCAGGGAGTAGGTCCTCCAGAACCCGCAGCCAAGATGGTCGTTGAGGATTTAGTTTAGAGTTCAGTCTGATAAAGCCCATAGATACATTGTCTATCTCCACATTGTTCAGTTGGTTATTCTTTATATACTTACCAAGTCTTTATTTTAGATTGAAAGTGACTTTTGTCTTTTACTGAAGGCTTATTGTCTTTTTTTGTATTTCAAATGAAAATACTAATTACGAAAACCTCCATTTTTTAAAGCTATATTCTCCAACATCTTGCATGATATTGGTGATTTCATTTGTTTTCAGGCTGGTGGATTTCTCTGACAGTGTGTGTGTGTGTGTGTGTGTGTGTTTTAGAATTATAAGGAAAAAAATACAGAAGGAAAAATAAGAGAGAGAGAAGATACCAGAAAAATAAAATATGCGTCTACATATTTGAAAAAGAAAATGCCATGGTAATTAGCAGTATGTTGAACTCAAGGTGGATGAAACAGAAATGTTAATCTTAATTACCTTGCTCTCTCTGACAGCTTTTGCAGTAAACGTTTTCCTTTGAAGTGTCCGTTTTAGAATGTGGTTGGTTGATTTGTATAACCACCCAACTTCATATTTGTTCATGGCAATTGGTGTTTCCTGAAGTCATAGAATCATAGAATCATGGAATAGACCACAAGGGCCATCGAGTCCAACCCCCTGCCAAGCAGGAAACACCATCAGAGCACTCCTGACATATGGTTGTCAAGCCTCTGCTTAAAGACCTCCAAAGAAGGAGACTCCACCACACCCCTTGGCAGCAAATTCCACTGTCGAACAGTGAAGGAAGTGGCTTAAATGGAAACAAATGACACACTTAATTGCCAAATTCACAACATCTTAGGATATAGTGAACTTATTTTTGATCGGTCGGGGAATGGGTAGAGGAGAGAATCTATTTACATTCAGGGCTACCTTTAAAATTAATGAAGACTTCTGAATGTTTCTGAAGGCCTGCCATCTGAAGACTGAAACCATGACATATGAAGAGAAGGAGCAGCAGCTGGTCAGTGACTGTGTCAAAGAGATCAGTAAGTCTATAGGTGGTTTCTTCCCCTAGGAGTAAGAAAAATATTTTTATCTTTGAATATAAACTCATCAGCCACACTCCTATCTTTCCATGTCATAAATCTGTACAGTATAAGCAATTAGCCTTACTAGCATTGAGCTCCCTTAAAGATGTTAAGTTTTCTAAACCTGCTGCATACGAGCCCAAGGATTCATAAAGCAAATTTTGACACAGGCAACAATGCAAATACACTTCTGTAAAGAAACATGAAAAAGTATAAATGTAAATAGCAGAAAATTTATACCATGTTGTAAAATAGTTTCTCACTGGTCTAAACAGATTACTGTTTGAATTTCTGTCTCCTGTAAAGCTGGTACATTTTTGTTTTTTCCCCCCCAAACCTCTTTCTTTCTCTAATGAAGGCATGATATTCCAGATCATTTTCTAATCTCTCATGTTTAGCAGTCATAATATTTTTCTAAAAGTTTTCAACTAACATTTTTGATGCTTTAATACAGTTTGCAATTGGTTCTGTCTTAACGAGTAGAATACCATCTTTAATGCAAGCCCAGGAATTACTATATTATTCTTGGCTCCCTTGAAACTTTGTAGGTGAGATATGGGGTTTTCAAAAACTTTGAATTCTAACATCATCTAAATAAAAGAGCCACTTCTCAACAACCTTTCTAGCTTTTAGTTGTTCTCATCCAGTTATAGCAAATAATCTCTGCTATGTAACATACTGATGAGAATCCTTTTTAAAGTGGCCTTTTTCAAAACAGACACACAAACTTAAAGATCTTGTAGAACTCCAGGTTTGCTTTACCAATATCAGTTTCTCAATTCTGCACATACATACCTAGAACAAACCTACGAAAGAATTTTATGTATTACCGACCTGATGTTTCTAATTACCTACCTAGCTATCAAAATGAGCTACAGGGTTGTGTGTGACTTCCCCGCGTCCCTTAATGTCCCATAATGCCAGCCTTAATGTGGTCAAGACTGGAATCTGAACAAATCTTGTGTTAACTAGTATTTGCAAGGTTGTTGAAACAATGGTATGATGCTGATATCAAAATTCCAGTTAGTGTTAGCTATGACTAAGGCCAGTGCTGCTGTAAGAAGCAGAATCTAGAACACCTGGGCTGGAGTAAGGATGGTTGCCATCTTGCCGTGGGTGTCAACTGTTGAGCCCTGCTGGCAGATGACTGCACAAGGACAACAGTTAGCACAACAGAGCTTTCCCTCTCCTCCTCCTGCCAAAATTGGCTTGATGGGGAGAACCCCCAGAACAGCATGCAGGAGCAGAGAGGGGGGATAATACTGTCTGGGGAACTTGCACTGATGATGACCAAGCTGCTGGAATGAATTCCTCCCTTGATTGCTTTTTTTACTATTTGGATGCTTCTGGCTTTTGCTGCTGTTTCGTTACGATTCCCCACCCCCCACAACAACTTAGGTTTGCGAAAGCCTTATTATGTTATTTTAGTATGGGCAGTACTTAGTTATTTCCTTGACTTACCATGTATTGTGCTGCATATTTTAGGGGAAACGAATGCTCAGATAGCAAGAATGAGTGAGGAGCTGGCAAGGAAGAATGAAGAGCTGCTTCAGTACCAGGAAGAGATCTCATCCCTCTTGTCCCAGATTGTTGATCTTCAGCATAAAATTAAAGAGGTTTGTGTGCTCATAGACTAGAGCAGGGATGGGGAACATTTGGTCCATGGGCCAGTTTAGGCTTGTCAGGTCTCTGGCCTGCAAAGAGGTTTTTCCCCAGCCACACTCACCTCTCCCACACCTGACATCATATGATTTGGGGCAAGTTATCCCACAGGGACGCAGGTGGCGCTGTGGTCTAAACCACTGAACCTAGGGCTTCCCAATCGGAAGGTCGGCGGTTCGAATCCCCGCGATGGGGTGAGCTCCTGTTGCTCAGTCCCTGCTCCTGCCAGCCTAGCAGTTCGAAAGCATGTCAAAGTGCAAGTAGATAAATAGGTACCGCTCCGGCAGGAAGGTAAACGGTGTTTCCATGCGCAGCTCTGGTTTCGCCAGAAGCGGCTTAATCATGCTGGCCACATGACCCGGAAAAACCGTCTGCAGACAAACGTCAGCTCCCTTGGCCAGTAAAGCGAGATGAGCTCTGCAACCCCAGAGTCATTCGCAACTGGACTTAACTGTCAGGGGTCCTTTACCTTTTTATCCCACACTAGCAGGGCAATAATTGGGAAGGTACTGCTGATGGTTCCATTTGAGGTCACCAAATGGAGGTCCTTCCAGGAACCAGCTCCATTCGGGAACTCCCAAGTGGAATTGGTCGCTGTTGAATGGGTTCTTTACAGCTGTTGCTTGAATTCAAGCTGGGGCTGCAAAAGAGAACTGTGAGCACAATTTAAGTGCTTCTTCAAAGTTCAGTCACCTGTCAAATGACATAAGGTGAAAGGTTGGGGTAGTAAAAAGTGATCTGTAGAGGGTAGGCCAGTTCTGGTTCTGGTCTGCCAGTCAGATCCAGTTTGCCACCATTGATGGGGGGGGCAGTTCCTTGTGCTAAATGATTGTTACTTCCAATAATATTCTGGAAAGGAAGGCTGAAATAATCATCTTCTGTGTTCCCTCAGCATGTAATTGAAAAGGAAGAGTTGAAATTGCACCTACAAGCTTCCAAAGATGCCCAGAGACAGCTGACAGCAGAGGTATTGATCTTTGTACTTTCACATTTGAAAAGTGAGGAGGGAAGGAGAAAGGAGAATATGAACTGTCTTCTGCTGTGAAAAACACTCAGCAGTGTGGGTGGTTGGGTAGAAAATGTTGAATATTTGATGGAATTTTTTTCATACCCCAAATATTGGCTGCAGTTCAGCTTATTTTTATTTGACCTGCGTTGAATAGGCAAAGTTCCCTCATTTTACAGGTTGTGTAAATATCTCAGGAGTTTTTTCCAGTAATTAATACTGGAAAATAATTGACTAGGAAAAAAATCAATAGAGGATACTTAATATGTTAAATTTAAGCAAATTGAAAGCAGCCCTTCCCTTATATTGCTTAAGTTTTAAGGGAAAATAAAAGTACTGAAGGCATGTCAACATATTGATTTTAATATGTCCAAAGAACTGTGGATTAAGGAAAAAAATATTTCCCTGATATAGATATCTTAAAAAGTTAATTTTGAAATTGCCTAGTCTGACTGATATGTGTTTTTTATGTTTCTGATAATTTTATGAAACAAATTGTTGTTAAAATGGAAGAATTCCCACATAAAAATATAGCCGTCGGAAATTCCCCTTCAACTTTGAAGGAGGAAGCGATTCCTGAAAACAGCATGTTTAAACTTCAGATTTCCTTGCTGCTAAAAAGCCCTTTTATGCCATTTGCCTTGACACCTGTAAAGAAGAAAATTAGGAACATGCCCCTACTTAGACAAAGCAAGAGACATTAAGTCGGAGCCCTGGATTCTGAAGTGTTGGGTGACGCTTTGGTTTTTTTTAGGGGTATCATTTTTGTGCTGTTCTCTGCACATACCGAAGTGGAATGCAATAATATTTCCTTGGCTTACGTGCGATTCCCCCCTCCTCTTCAGTAGCTTTGTTCTTTCTGACTACCAAATGACTGACATTTTGTGTTCTTCCAGCTGCATGACTTGCAAGAGCGGAGTGCAGAGTGTCTGGGGATGTTGCATGAATCTCAGGAAGAAGCAAAGGGGCTTCGCAGCAAAGCCAGCCACGCCGCCCTTCTCTGCCGCCCACAGTCATGCGGAGCCTTTCCTGTGGTAACTCAACAAGGCTTTTCTTTGATACCGGCAGCTGGTTCTAAGTAACATGAAACCTCAAGGGCAAACTTGAACCGTGACTGTCCTTGTCCCTTCAAGAGAGCTGCCAGTTTGCTCAGGGATCTAATGGTCTCCACTTCTGCCATGCTATGATTCCATCTTTTAAATTTAGCCTTCCGCTTTTGTCATTTCTAAAGAGAGCTTCCCCCGACGTCTCCTCCGTTGTTCAGTGTTTGCCATCATGGATCACACCACACAAACCAGCTGGAAGAGGAGGAAGGCGCTACCGCATGTTCTGCTGAAATATGCAGACTCCTTGTTGAAGCTAGGCAGTTTCTGGAAGGGAGATGTCCTGAGATGTCCACCTAAGATTTAATGGTGAAAGCAGGGGTGTAAATGTACCATTTACCCGCAAATGGACGCGGGTGGCGCTGTGGGTAAAACCTCAGTGCCTAGGGCTTGCCGATCACATGGTCAGCGGCTCGAATCCCCGCGGCAGGGTGAGCTCCCATCTTTCGGTCCCTGCTCCTGCCCACCTAGCAGTTCGAAAGCACCCCTAAGTGCAAGTAGATAAATAGGTACCGCTTTATAGTGGGAAGGTAAACGGCTTTTCCGTGTGCTGCGCTGGTGGCGGCTCGCCAGAGCAGCTTCGTCACGCTGGCCACGTGACCCAGAAGTGTCTCCGGACAGCGCTGGCCCCCGGCATCTTAAGTGAGATGGGCGCACAACCCTAGAGTCGGACACGACTGGCCCGTACGGGCAGGGGTACCTAAATGTACCATAAATAAAAACAAGACAATTCTGCACAAGGAGGCTTTTGACATTTCTAGTATACATCAGCCTTAGTTTGTGGACTTCTTGTAAGGAGTGAAATGATTGCTTTGCTCCTCCCTAGGGACCTTGCATTCATGCTTAAGGCATGATGGTTTTTCTCAGTGTGGCCCATAGGTCACTGTCATTCTGGTATCATGGTTCACTCTTTCCATAAAACATTTAGCAGAAGGACTCCAAGAAAGGTTGCTTCTTCAGTCCCAGCAGTGCAGTCTAGAATCTGGGACTTTTGTTCCGGGCTTTGCATCCTCATTACAGCATTATTACTCTCCCCTCACCCATCAGGGAGACTTTTCAGCCAATCACTTAGTGACCTCTGTGCCTGTTTTTTTCGCCTTCTCCTGTTCCATCGTCAGAGGGAGGAAGCAGGAATAGATACCCCCAACTGATCTTTAGTCATCTGTTTGTCAAGGATGACTGTGGGAAAAGCAGCTGCTTCATTTTTCCTCCTTATCTCTTTTTGTCAAGGAAAAAAAAAACTACACAGCATGGTCATCTGAGACTGTGTTGTATTTAGCCTTTAGTGGTAACTGGTCACAGTTGTGCACACAAAATAAAGAAGGAGTTACTAGAATAGCATGTGGCTAGAAAGAATGTGCAAACTTTGAAAGGATGCTTAATAAAACTTTTGGATAATTATTTATTCAGGCTTTATTCCATGTACATATTGTGATTATTTCCCACTTGTCTGCCTAGTAAGGTCTCAGTGTTATGCCTTGCTGACTACTGTAGAGTCAGAACTTAACATTTTAAAAGCATTTGTTTTGAGCAAGGATCCTATGAAATACTTCTTCCTATGCAGAAACAGCTAATTTGCTGTTAGGAATGACTTAATTCCTTCGTTAATGTTGGGAAATTTCTCATTGCAACTGAATTACGGAAATTCAGCAATAAACATATACATTTCTGACCTCAGACTTGGCACAATAGTTAACTTCAGCATCCAGATTTTACAGAACCACAATGGTGTTACAGTTCTGAACCATTTTAAATATAACTTGATTCTTGATCCACAACTTGTTAGTTTAGTTTCCTTTGGCTTCCCTGGTTCTGTTAGCAACCTCAGTCTTGTTCATAGTGAATTCTCACTGAAGCCAGCCATAAGTATGGTGGATTTTTTTTCTGGAGGGAATGTTGAAATGAGAACATATTGATTCATTACTTAGAATAAAGGGATATTTATTGTGTCCTATCTGGGTATAGGGAACATACCCTAGAAAGTTACGTTGCTGAAGCTTCTCAATTACTCTGCAGAGAAAGTTGTTTTTTCTACCTTAATATCTCCCTTTCTAAATAACCAATAGGAACGTCTCTTTTAGTAAAACAGTCTCTAATGACCGAGTGGTAGAGGGGTATTAAAAACAAGAATGACTCACCTAGCCCTTAGAGATGAGATGGATGACTCCAGAAAAGGATCCAGACTTGATACTTAGCTCCAAGAAGGCAGTAAATACGTGCACGCACACACACAAAAATGTAGTATAGAAAGCCACTTTAAATTAATCCCTTCATTTTCTTAATGTGGTCAGCCTGAGCAAAGAAAACGTGTGTTTTCAATTCTTACTTGGCCATTAAACACCAATATCTGCTTGACTTTAAGGAGTCTTTGGCAGCAGAGATTGAGGGAACAATGCGAAGAGAGCTGAGTCTGGATGAGGAATCCCTCTCTAAGCAAAAGTAAGTGCAGCTCTTGTTTTTTCTACCCTTAATGCATTTTGACATGTCATAGTCGGTTCTGGAGGCTCCATTTTCTTTGTCTTTAAATACTGAAGCATTTGAGAAACCAGCATTCTCCATATGCATTGCATGGTCATACGACATCAGCAGCTGTGACGAAATTATTTTTATGCACATTTGAGTACAAAGTTGTTTCAGAATTCATATCATAATTTCTTCTTGAAATTCCTTCTTGACCAGTATTTTAGGGCTTTAACATCATATCCTAGTTTATTTTTAATTCATATTAAACTCTAAAAGATTCCGTAAAACATAGAGGTGAAAGAAGTTGTCATTTATTTCTAGTAACTTTAAGGTCTGCACCAAAAAAAAAGCAAAGAATTCACCGCCGGAGCTTTAATCCTCCTGAAATCTTTTAAAAGTACATTTCACTGCTAGCTGAGGAAGTTATGGATCCCATACCCCCCTTCCCAGCTATTCTCATCTCTGTATAATAATATCTAAGGCCTCTTTTTATGTGATGGTGGTGGTCACTTAACCGTAGGTGGTCCTGCACTGCTTATGTAACCCTAGTAATGCAAGGTTATTTGGCACGCAGCAACTACCACATCCCCAATGTAACACAAGAATCGGGTGTGAGTGCAGTCCAAAATGCAGCAAAAGTCGGAGTGGTGATGTGGGGAAACACATAATAATAATAATAATAATAATAATAATAATAATAATTTATTTATACCCCATCCATCTGGCTGGGCCCCTCCAGCCACTCCGGGTGGCTTCCAACAAAACACTAAAATACAATAACCTTTTAAAACACTAAAATACAATAACCTATTCTCACAAAAGAATATCTACAGAAAAATATATTTAAATTTAGGAACGCAATAGGCAAGTCTTTTCCTCCATAATATCCTACAATTTGCAGCCGACTAGAACTCAGGGTTGTTGGCACTTCTTGAGTGCTCCATGGATAGCTTTGTACAGTGGTGCCTCGCAAGACGAAAATAATCTGTTCCGCGAGTCTCTTCGTCTTGCGGTTTTTTCGTCTTGCGAAGCAACCCTATTAGCGGCTTAGCGCTATTAGTGGTTTAGCGGATTAGCGGCTATTAAAGGCTTAGCGGCTAAAAGGCTATTAGCGGCTTAGGGGCTCAGAAAAAGGGGGGGGAAGCGGAAAAAATCGGAACACTCGCAAGACGTTTTCGTCTTGCAAAGCAAGCCCATAGGGAAATTTGTCTTGCGAAGCAGCTCAAAAACGGAAAACCCTTTCATCCAGCGGGTTTTCCGTCTTGCGAGGCATTCGTCTTGCGGGGCACCACTGTATTTCTGTTGCAACTCTTCAAGTTTTGAAGACAGTGTGGCTTTGGCACTGCCGCTCCAAAAGCTTTTCCCCTGCTGCTTCTGTTTCACAGTGTTCACGATGCACTCTGAAGTTTCTTTACCTTATTGTAAGCCTTGCATTATTTTTCAAAGGCACAGTGGTAAATATTTTAATTAATAAGGATAAGGAATACCAACTGCACAGGTGTGGAAGGAGGAAGAAGTGGAAATGGTGCCAATCGTAGCAAAGGACACTCGATGGGGTACAGAAAGGGGATGGTAACGCCATCTGCAAAGAACTTGGGGAAAGGGGGCTAGCTGGCAAATGTGAGGACACACGAACCCCTGGGATGGCAGAAGCGGTAACTGAGAAATGAGGCTACTGGCCTGTGCAGGTGAAAAGATTGTGTACTATGGGGCGCAGTCCCTTTGGAGTTTGCACTTGTTTGGGGGCTTTTTCACAAAATGACTGCTCTGGAAGTTAAGCTTTATATTATTTAGAATTCTAGCAAATCATATTTAGCCACACATGGAACGACTTTCCCTATCTGCTTGGTCAGAATTTCAATGGTTTTCTGTGTCCGTTATCGGTCGGTCTTTCTTTTTTCTTTCAGGGTTCAACAGAAGCGCATATTTGATACTGTCAGAGTTGCCAACGTTGCCCGTGGCCGTTCCGCTTTGTGTCCTGCCCCGCTACCCATTCCAGGGTCAAATCGCTCAAGTGTTGTCATGACGGCAAAGCCTTTCCATTCTGACTTGAGGCAGGTGGAAGGAAAGACGACTCCGTCTCAGAAGACCAGCTCAGAGAACCTTTCCAAGTAAGAAGTCATATCCACCAGCACTGATTTCACTTCCCTGGGTGCAATTGCTTATGTAGCCAAATCAGTACAATCCATGCGCAAGAAGGATGTTAGCAGCCTGCTTGGGGGGGATCCTGAGGTTTGCAGAGGTCTTTTTTTAAAAAAAAAATGCTAAACAAAACCAAACAAACCCCAAAAGGGTGGGAAGCCACAACTCAACTCAGCCCAATGAGAATTGAACTTGCTTAGTGTAGATAGAATGAACTTGTTGGGGGGAGAGTTACTATTATCATGTTGTTGTTGTTTAGTCGTTTAGTCGTGTCCGACTCTTCATGACCCCATGGACCAGAGCACGCCAGGCACTCCTGTCTTCCACTGCCTCCCGTAGTTTGGCAGTTTGGTCAAACTCATGTTGGTAGCTTCAAGAACACTGTCCAACCAACTCATCCTCTGTCGTCCCCTTCTCCTTGTGCCCTCCATCTTTCCCAAAATCAGGGTCTTTTCCAGGGAGTCTTCTCTTCTCATGAGGTGGCCAAAGTACTGGAGCCTCAACTTCACGATCTGTCCTTCCAGTGAGCACTCAGGGCTGATTTCCTTAAGAATGGAGAGGTTTGATCTTCTTGCAGTCCATGGCACTCTCAAGAGTCTCCTCCAGCACCGTAATTCAAAAGCATCAATTCTTTGGCAACCAGCCTTCTTTATGGTCCAGCTCTCACTTCCATACATCACTACTGGGGAAACAATAGCTTTAACTATACGGACCTTTGTTAGTAAGGTGATGTCTCTGCTTTTTAAGATGCTGTCTAGGTTTCTATTATCATAGGTAACACTAAAATGTACGGATCTACCGCCACCCACCGGCCATTCCTGTTTTAACACAATTATTTTATTTGTGTGTACAAACTTGTAATTCCTGTGAGAACCCTAACCTGGTATGTTGTAAACAGACATTTAAAAAAACAACAACCCAAACCCTCAAAGCAGTAAATGCAAGATGAATAAAACAACTCGGTGGAACAAACCCATTAGCAATGGAGCACTGAAGGCAGTTAAAACAGGGAAGTAGTCACGGGCTACAATTATTGTATGGCAGAAGGGAGTTCATTCAGTAGGGAGTATGGTTGAGCAACAAAGAGGAAGACCATTTTGATTCTTCTGCACAGACTTCCTTGGTGGTGGGCATGCTATTCTCAAGCCTGCATCCATTCTTGATGGAAAGCTCTGTTTTCTCCTGTGAAATGATGACATTCCAATGTTGCAGAGAGAACTTCGCACCCATACTAGATGAAGTTTCGTGCAAATTACTACCGGTAGAGTAGCACCACTAATTAAGCCCATAGTAACAACTGGTGTTAAATGTGGTTTTCAACTGCACCCATCTACTATATATTTTGGAAAGTTTTTTCTCTACTTGCTATGCAATTGGACATTTTAACCAAAGTGGCTCATGAGATAAAGGAGTAGATTTTCATCTCATCTTGGGAGAAGGGAAACTGTCAAGCTCCTTTGTTATTTTTGCTGTTGGATGTCATGAACATGTAATGTTATAGTTACAGTTTCGTATGCTTTTATACTTGTTGTTGTCTTATTATGTTGTTATTAAGTTGTTTTGCTGTGTTTGATTTCAAAATGCATTTCTGTTTCCTTTGTTGTAAGCCACTTTGAGTGTGATTCTTTTTGTGGAAAATCAGCATACAAATAAAATGAATGATCTCTGGGCACCAGTTTCAATCTAAATAGCAGACAGAACCTTTCAAAACTGCCCTGATTTCAAAACTGCCCTGATTTTTTGGTTTCCTAGAATTCAGAGCAATGCTAGGTACAAGGCATCTATAAAGTGAAGTTGACAGACTATATATTGACCTCTCTTCTATTTGCGAAGAGATAAGAGATAATAACATTTTGTATTTTTTGTACTTTCAGCAGGGAAGCTCAAAAACTCAGCCATCCTGGCATCCCTGGACAAAACGACTTAGCCACTGCTCTACACAGACTTTCCCTCCGTCGGCAGAACTACTTGAGCGAAAAGCAGTTCTTTGAAGAGGAATGGGAGCGCCAGATGTCTTTGCTGACTGACCAGAAAGAAGAATTTAGTGGCTGTAGCACCCCAGTGGAGAGCTGCCTTTCATTGGGGAGCAGTACAGAACTGACTGATTTCTCTGGTACCTCCAGCAACAGCTTACGTTCCCTCCTCCCAGACAAACTGCAGATTGTCAAACCCCTTGAAGGTAAGGTGAAGACAGTCTCTGCTCTCTCCCTCTCCAATGAAAACAGCTCTTCCCTGTTTAGTCGTTTAGTCGTGTCCGACTCTTCGTGACCCCATGGACCAGAGCACGCCAGGCACTCCTGTCCTCCACTGCCTCTCGCGGTTTGGTCAAACTCATGCTGGTAGTTTTGAGAACACTGTCCAGCCATCTTGTCCTCTGCCGTCCCCTTCTCCTTGTGCCCTCAATCTTTCCCAACATCAGGGTCTTTTCCAGGGAGTCTTCTCTTCTCATGAGGTGGCCAAAGTATTGGAGCCTCAGCTTCAAGATCTGTCCTTCCAGTGAGCACTCAGGGCTGATTTCCTTAAGAATGGATAGGTTTGATCTTCTTGCAGTCCATGGCACTCTCAAGAGTCTCCTCCAGCACCATAATTCAAAAGCATCAATTCTTCGGTGATCAGCCTTCTTTATGGTCCAGCTCTCACTTCCATACATCACTACTGGGGAAACAATAGCTTTAACTATACAGACCTTTGTTGGCAAGGTGATGTCTCTGCTTTTTAAGATGCTGTCTAGGTTTGCCATCACTTTTCTCCCAAGGAGCAGGTGTCTTTTAAAATCTCTCACTGCCCCCATTTCTTCCCCTTCTATTTGCCAGGAGGTGATGGGCCCAGTGGCCACGATCTTCATTTTTTTGATGTTGAGCTTCAGACCTATATAGGGACGTGTGTAATAAAGACAATAGAAATAGACCTGGGTTCAAATCTTAGATTTCCAGTCACTGACATGGCCTGAGCCAGGTTGTCTTCTCCCAGAAAACTCTTCTGTTATCAGGCTGGGTTGCTGGTTAAGCATGCTTGACATCGGAAGGCTCCACAGGAACAGCTTGCTCCCCCTTTAGACTGCTGTTTATTCGAAGTGCATGCTGGAGACAGAAAGAACTTTTGCGTTAAAACATCGTTTGGCACAACTTACTTTTCATTGGCCTACCTGCAGCTGCTGATCTTTTCTGCATTGCTCTCCCCACCCCACCCCCATCCCATTTTATGGAAAACTGGGCACAGCCCTTAGGCTTACTTCCCTATCAGTAAAACAGAAGGAACAAGTTCTTACCTCATAGTGTTTGTGGGAACGAACAGCTAAAGAAATTTAATCATTTATGCTTGCTGAAATTTAACTGATTACCCAAAGTAGTTCTAACTATATTTATGCCATCGTCTCTCTCTTACATTTCTGTGTCAGGGGCAAATGTATCCTCTGTTTTAAAGTCAAATGTGAGTTAAACTTAATGCTATATTCTTTTTTCTGTGGATATTGTATTGTATAATATTTTTTTTTAATTCTTACTACTTCACCAAACCTTTATGAGGCATTACAAATATAGGCCATCATAAATCACCCATATACCCTGTTTCCCCCAAAGTAAGACATCCCCTGAAAATAAGACCCACTTCCAGTTTTGCCTCTCGCTGTAATATAAGGCCTCCCCCGAATATAAGGCCTCCCCGATAATAAGGCTACCCTGGAATATAAGGCCCCCAAAGCCTTATACCTTAAGGCGTTGTACCGTATACAGGTAATAAATTTCCTTTTTTTCTTCCTCTTTTTTTTTTTTTTTTTTTGGTTCAACAATAAATGTGTACCTGTCAGAGCTGCTTCCAGATCCTAGCTCACAGAGGATCACGCTAGCCAGCGATCATTAAGTAAAAGTCTTTATTGAATTACAGTTTCCATTCTCAACCTGCTGCGTGCAACTCTACGTCTAGTGGTTAGATCGGTGAAGCTCCGTCTGAGTCTCCGCCCCTTGTGCACCAACTTAATATCCTAGCCCTGCTCCACCTTTTCCGCCTGACTGTTCTCCTCTGGGTCCCTCTGCCCCCCGGGGTCTCTTCCTTCCGGGACGCTTCGGACGCTGACCCCCCAGACCCTTCTGCCTCCTTGCGCCGGGCTTTAGGACCTGGCTCCCTTTCCGGGCTGCCTACTGCGTCACTTTCCTGTGCATTTGAACTTGGCGCGCGCGCCCAACCTTCCACTTTCCGTCTGACCGTTTCTTCGCTCCCCGATGGAGGTGTGGCCACTCCTGACTCGTGCTCTCCCCCCTGTTGCGAGCTGCCAGCGCTTGATCCCTGGCGCCCTTCCTCTTCCCTGCTCTCTGGCGGTGACGCTGGTCCCGATTTCCAACTGCTCTCCTCTGATTCCCCTCTGGCTCTATCTTCCTGGGGTGTCCCCCTAGGCTCCCCCCTTGCCCTGGCCACTGGTGCTCCTTTCTGTGAATCTTCTGATTCACTGGAAAGACTCGGAGATCTCGGGTCGTCGTCATCACTCATCTTTTCTTCTGCCTCCTCCCCCTCGCTCTCTGTTTCCTCCCTTGCCCTTGCCTCTGCTCCTGAACCCCTGACATCGATCCCCCCCTCGAAGCCCCCTCTTCCCCCCTCCCCTCCTTCCGGTGCGGGAGCTGGGTGCTGCTGTGTCAGGGGGACGAATGTCGGATACAGTTCGCTTCCCGTGGCGGGCCTCCATCTGAAGTCTTCCGGTTCTTCCTCCCTGCTCTCGTCGACGACGGTCACCTCCGCTTCCATCTCTGTGCCGCCGTGCTCGAAACCTGGGTCGTCCCCGAAAACGTCCATGTCCGTCTCTCCCTCGCTTCCTCCTGGCGGCGTTGCTCGTCCTGGACCCTCCAGCCACTTTCTGCGCCACTGCTCCTCTGGTCTATCGTCCCACCAATACGAGGGTTCTGAGGCAGATCCCGAGGGTGACCCCTCCGGGGAACGGGCGTCTCGTATCGGTTCCTCCTCCGAGTCGAAACCTCGGAACGTGCTGGCTGAAAGCGTGGGCGTGAAAAGCCAGTCGTCGAAAAAGTCTTCTGGCATTGGCCTATGTGGGAAGAGGGCATGAAACTCTTCTTTGAGCAGAGGTTCGTCCAAAGTGTAGCCCGGCACCCAGCTGTTCGCCCTGGCCGGGGTGCCCTCCTTGGCGAGAAAGTATTCTACCCCCTCTTCCCCCCATCTGGAGTCCAAAATCTCCGTGACTTCGTTGATGCGCTCCTCCTGTGCCACTCCCGCGTGCCCGGTTCTGTCTCTGAGCGGACTCGGTGCCGTTCCTGGTTCCTGAAACCTGTGCGGTGCCTTGTAGGGAGTGAGCACCGATCTGTGGAACACCGGATGCATCCTGGAACCCTCCGGAAGCGCCAGCCTGAAAGCCACCGGGTTGACCTGCTCTTCGACTTGGTAGGGCCCCAGTTGCTTATGCCCTAGTTTCTTCTTGGCCAACGACCTGGCCGGCACTGCGTGGGCTGCTAACCAGACCCAGTCTCCCACATGGATCTCTTCTCCAACCCTTCTGTGTTTGTCCGCTTGTACCTTGTATGCGTGTTTGGCCAGCTCCAGGTGCCGCCGCAGCTGATCGTGGACCTCCTGCAACTCCGACGCGAACGCATCTGCTGTCTGCGGCTCCCCCTCCCCCATTCTTTCCAGTCCCGGGAAGGTTCTGGGGTGCCTCCCGTTGTTGGCGAAGAACGGCGTGACCCCCGTGGACACGTGCTTCGTGTTGTTGTAGGCGAACTCGGCGAGAGGCAGGTAATCCACCCACGTCGCAGGCTGTTGATTCGCGTAACATCTCAGGTACTGCTGCATGATGGCATTGACCCGCTCCGCTTGCCCGTTGGTCTGCGGGTGTTGCCGACGCCAGGTTGATCTTGACGTTCAGGAAGCCCATCAGCTTCTGCCAGAAATTCGAGATGAACTGTCGCCCTCGGTCGGACAGAATAGACCGCGGCAGACCGTGAACCTTGAACACGTGGTCTATGAACAGTTTGGCGGTTTGTTCCGCCGTGGCCACCTTAGCACACGGAATGAAATGTGCCATCTTGGAGAACAAGTCCACCACCACCAGCACGGCCGTCTTGCCCCTCGAGCTGGGCAGATCCGTGACAAAGTCCAGGGCCACTCTCTCCCATGGTTCGACCGGAGTTTGCAGCGGTTCCAACAGTCCGGCCGGCGGTCTGTGCACTGGTTTGGCCCTCTGGCAGGTGTCGCACCTCGCTACGTAATCCGCGACTTCCCCTCTCATTCCGGGCCACCAGAAGTCTCTGGCGACTAATTCCACCGTCTTCTCCTTGCCAAAGTGCCCGGCAGTGGGCGCGTCGTGCAGCTGCTGCAGTACCTTGGCGCGAAGTTCGTCTCCCGGCACGTAGATGGCCCCTTTACGGATGAGCAATCCATCTCGCAGCTGGAACTCGTCGGTCGCTGCCGTGCCCCTGTGCACCTCTGCCATCTTTGCTTGCGCGAAGGAATCATCCTGCAACGCTCTTCGCACCGCCTCCAGGCCGCAGCGCACGCCCACACTGTCGGTGCGAAGATGTGCATGGCGGCCGCTGGCGTTGCCTCCTCCAGATACTGTGGCTTACGGGAGAGAGCATCCGCCATGATGTTGGTGTCCCCCGGGACATACTCTATTCGGAAGTCGAAGTTCGCAAAGAACTCAGCCCAACGTATCTGCCTCTGGTTCAGGAACTGTGCCGTGCGCCAGTGCTCCAGATTCTTGTGGTCCGTGCAGACCTGCACGTGTGCTTGGCGCCGATCAGGAAGTGCCTCCACGCTTTGAATGCTGCATGAATGGCCAGCAACTCCCTGTCCCAGATGGTGTAGTTCTGTTCGGACTTGCTGAGCTTCCTGGAGTAAAACGCTCCCGGCCTCCAAACCCCCTGCGGGTCTTTCTGCAGCAGGACTGCTCCCACGGCTCTGTCCGAAGCGTCTGTCTCCACCCTCATCGGCCTGCTGGGGTTGACATGAAGCAGCTGCTCTTCCGACGCGAAGAGACGCTTGAGTGCCTGAAAGGACTGCTCCGCCTGCTCTGTCCAGATGAACTTCTTTTTCTTGGAGCTGAGCGTGTCCGTGATGGCCGCTGTCTGCATGGCAAAGCCTTTGATAAACTTGCGATAGAAATTCGCGAAGCCGACAAACCGTTGGACCTCCTTCCGGTTGCGTGGGCTTTTCCAATCCAACACTGCTCGAACCTTGGCGCTGTCCATGGCGAGCCCCTTGTCAGACAACTTGTAGCCCAGGAAATCCACCTCCGTCACGTCGAATTGGCACTTCTCCAGCTTGGCGTAAAGCCTATGCTGCTGTAGTCTGCTCAGCACTTCCTTGACGTGTCTGTCATGCTCCTGCTGCGATTCCGAAAAGATCAGGATGTCATCCAAGAAACAGACGCACGTCTTGTAGAGGAGCCCGGCCAACACGTGATGCATGAACGCTTGAAAAACGTGTGAGCCATTTTGCAATCCAAAAGGCATAACTCTATATTCGTAGGTGCCCAGGGGCATGAACATGGCTGTCTTCCACTCATCTCCTTCCCGCATGCGAATGAGGTTGTACGCCCCTCGCAGGTCCAACTTGGTGAACACGCTGCCCTTCCGTACCTTTGCGAGGAGGTCGTCGATTCGGGGCATGGGGAAGTCCGACGGCTTGGTCACACTGTTTAAGATGCGATAGTCCACTACAAGCCTTTTTTGGGGCGTGTCCCGCTTCTTAACAAAGAATACAGGACTACCCCCCGCTGCCTTGGACTCTCGGATGAAACCGCGCTCCAAATTATGATCTATGAACTCTTTGAGTTCCTGCAGTTCGTCCTCAGACATGGAATACAGCTTCCCTTTGGGCAGCGCCGCCCCCGGCAGCAGGTCAATTTTGCAGTCATATGGTCTGTGGGGGGGTAGCCTGTCTGCCTCCTTCTCGCAGAAAACCTCCAAAAATTCTGCGTACTTGTGGGGAACCGCTTGCAGCGTGCCTAGCTGCAGCTGTGACTCCTCTTCCTCTCCTTCCTGCCGGGGCACGATGCAGTGTTCAGCACAAAAGGAAGAGCCGAAGGTCAGCTGCCTCTGGTACCAAGCCAGCGTTGGGCTGTGCTTGTCCAGCCAACTCATGCCCAATACAATGGGCGTGTCCGATAGTTGAGTGACGTTGAAGCTGATGATTTCCCTGTGATTCCCAAGTCGCATCACCATTGGTGGCGTCTGCTTCACCACTTGCCCCCCTAGCAGCTCCCTGCCATCCACCGTGACAACCTGCAGGGGCAGCGTGGCAGGCAGCAACTGTATAGCGTGCCGGTCGACAAAGTCCTGCCCTATAAAGTCCGCATTGCTTCCTGAGTCAATGGTGATTGGCACGTCCATGGTGATTCCATTGGGCAGCTGGAGCGATGCGGTGAGCCTCACTACTGGTTTGGGCGGGAGGGGGTCCATGGGCTGTAAAATCTCCGGGGACTTCTTCACTGACACGTCTGGCTGGGCCCCAGTGCCTCTTCCTCCAGCCAGACTCCGTCGTTTCCCTGCTGCGTTGCTGCAGTCACCATTGCTGAGGCTGCAGTATGCTGGTGGAACCTCCGGGGACACTCTTTCGCCATATGCTGCGGATCCTCGCAGATGTAACACTTCCTGTTCCCTCTAGGAGGCTTCGCTTTCACTGCTGCCGGTGCTAGGGCTCTGGCTGCTGACTGAGCCCTTGCACTTCCAACCTCCATAGGTTCCGTCCCTCCTCCAGGCGGAGGCGTGGATTGCGCACGCGCTGCTTCTCTGGGAAGGAAGGAGGAGCCCCTGGCTGGTTCGCGCCCTCCACGCCCTTCGTCCCTGCTCCACGGACGTTCTTCCAGCCGCACCCCCACCGCCAGCGCCCTCTGAACGATCTCCTGCGTGGTCCGGGGTCTCTCCCCCCTCGCAATTTCATCTTTAACCGAGCCGTGCAATCCCTCCCAAAACGGGTCTCTTACAGGAGCCGAATCCCTGTCCCATTCCAGAGCACTGACCAAAGCGAAAAAGCGGGCATGGTACTGCCTTACGCTGGCCTTCCCTTACTTCAGTCCATGTATCTGCTGCCGAGCAAGATCCACGTCAATGCTTGATAAAAAGCATCCATCCATCGCTTTAATAAAGGCATCCGCATTTTGGAGCGCCGGATCCTTATCCCTCCACAAATTGCGCAGCCATGCTTTAGCATCTCCATGCAAATGGGACATGATGAATCCCACTTTCTCTTGTTCATCTCTAAAGTCTTTGTTCAGCAGTTGCAGTGCACACATTACATCTGCTCTAAAATTGGGGTACTGTTGCAGGTTCCCATCGAAGTGAGAGACCAGACCGCCTGTTCGTCTCCCCAACCCAATTCCCTCCTGTTTGGGTGTCAGTTGCCCTTGCTTCGTAAGCATGTCCAACCTGACCTGGAGATCCCTGTAGGCGGCAGCTGCCTCCTCCTCTCTCTTCCTGGATGCGAGAGCCTCGGCATTCAGTTGTGACACTGCTTCTCTGAGTTCCGCTATCTGCTGCTCAGCCGTCATGTTGTCTGCCGTTCGTGAGCTCGCTAGTAGGCACCCGCTTTCTCTCCTCTCCTTGAGGTCGTAGATGCCCACAACTTATGAGACGGAGCTTACTGTCAGAGCTGCTTCCAGATCCTAGCTCACAGAGGATCACGCTAGCCAGCGATCATTAAGTAAAAGTCTTTATTGAATTACAGTTTCCATTCTCAAGCTGCTGCGTGCAACTCTACGTCTAGTGGTTAGATCGGCGAAGCTCCGTCTGAGTCTCCGCCCCTTCTGCACCAACTTAATATCCTAGCCCTGCTCCACCTTTTCCGCCTGACTGTTCTCCTCTGGGTCCCTCTGCCCCCCGGGGTCTCTTCCTTCCGGGACGCTTCGGACGCTGACCCCCCAGACTCTTCTGCCTCCTTGCGCCGGGCTTTAGGACCTGGCTCCCTTTCCGGGCTGCCTACTGCGTCACTTTCCTGTGCATTTGAACTTGGCGCGCGCGCCCAACCTTCCACTTTCCGTCTGACCGTTTCTTCGCTCCCCGATGGAGGTGTGGCCACTCCTGACTCGTGCCCTCCCCCCTGTTGCGAGCTGCCAGCGCTTGATCCCTGGCGCCCTTCCTCTTCCCTGCTCTCTGGCGGTGACGCTGGTCCCGATTTCCAACTGCTCTCCTCTGATTCCCCTCTGGCTCTATCTTCCTGGGGTGTCCCCCTAGGCTCCCCCCTTGCCCTGGCCACTGGTGCTCCTTTCTGTGAATCTTCTGATTCACTGGAAAGACTCGGAGATCTCGGGTCGTCGTCATCACTCATCTTTTCTTCTGCCTTCTCCCCCTCGCTCTCTGTTTCCTCCCTTGCCCTTGCCTCTGCTCCTGAACCCCTGACAGTACCATATTCTTCTTCATGGAAAAATAAGACATTCCCCTGAAAATAAGACCTAGCACATCTTTGGGAGCAAAAATTAATATAAGACACTGTCTTATTTTTGGGGAAACAGGGTATAAATTTTTAAAATATATTCAAATAATTATTACAAAATTTTAAATAAATGAGTAAAACGTAAGGAAAAGCCTGTTAGGATATTTGTCATCACCTTTTAAAATCCTCCCAATCTGAATTTCCTTTACATCCAGTGAATTTCTCTTTCTCAATGAAGTTTTGTAAAAAATAAGATTCTATAGCTGGCTGCCTGGGATCATGCTAAGGAAGAACTCTGCCCATTTTGACATTTGTTTGTGCTCTCTTAGGTTCTCAGACCCTGTTCCATTGGCAACAGTTGGCTCAGCCTCACCTCGGCACAATTCTCGACCCACGCCCTGGCGTTGTGACAAAAGGTTTCACACCACTGTCCGAAGCTGACGGCTACCACCTCTCTGATTTTGAAGAAGATGAGGAAGAGAGGGATGAAGGCATCACCTTCCAAGTGCAGCAGTCCCCTCTTGAGGAAAAGAAACTCGCAGTGCCAAAGTCATTGGCAGGAATCTTTCTTCCACCTACTAATTTAGCAACGGTTTCCCTAGCTGGTAATGGCTGTAACAATTGTGGTGGTGGTGGTTGTTGCTTAGATTTATATCTAAACATCATAAAATCTCGGGGCAGTTCGCAGATCAGTACTTGGCTGATCTGATCTCTTACTGTGACAGCTCTCCCTTGGAAGAATAGTTTCCCCCCCTTTACTAAGTCAGGTTTTTATTTTTATTCCTTTTTTTGTCCTGCTAGTCTGTTCTCCATCTCCTTTTCATCTGATGTGTTTTTATTTATATTTTAGCTTCAAATCCAGGAAAATGTCTCTCATCTACAAACTCTACATTTACTTTTACCACCTGTAGGATTCTCCATCCATCCGATATCACTCAGGTCACCCCCAGGTAAGAAGTTTGGTGGTCACCTCAGAATTCTGCTTGCCATCAAATGAGAGCCAGTGTGGTGTAGTGGTTAAGAGCGGTAGACTCGTAATCTGGTGAACCGAGTTCGCGTCTCCGCTCCTCCACATGCAGCTGCTGGGTGATCTTGGGCCAGTCACACTTCTCTGAAGTCTCTCAGCCTCACTCACCTCACAGAGTGTTTGTTGTGGGGGAGGAAGGGAAAGAAGATTGTTAGCCGCTTTGAGACTCCTTGTTGTTGTTTAGTCGTTTAGTTGTGTCCGACTTTTCGTGACCCCATGGACCAGAGCACGCCAGACACTTAGGGTAGTGATAAAGCGGGATATCAAATCCATACTCTTCTTCTGTATCCAAGTGATCCATAATTTTGTATTTAGCTGCACAGAACGGTTATGCATTTAGCTAATTGCAGTTACCTTTTCTTGTTTTAAAACTTTTGAAAAGGGATAGGAACAGGGAAGGAAAAAGGAGAGATGATTTGTGGGGTGTTGCTGGTAAAGAAAAGGTGTGACGAGGACTTTGGAGCCTTGTTACAGCACATAGAAGTCCTGCCCTTCATTTCTGAAAGATTTCTGCTTTTCTTTTGCCCTTGGTATAGCGAATGTAATTTTCTCTTGCTTTGTTTTCTAGTGCTTCGTATGCCCCTTTGTGCTCTGGAAGTGGCAGCAGTTCAAGCAGTACAGTCACAAGCTCCCCATCCGCGTCCTACAGGCTTAGTATTGGAGAATTCCTGACAAGCGCAAGAGACTCGACCATGACTTTCAGTACAAGCTTAGCTAAGCTTCTGCAAGAGCAAGGCATCTCAGCCAAGGTCTACAACAGTCCAGTCTTGGAGAAAGTGCCGCCGTTGCAGTCTCTCAAGATACTTGCCGTTCCCTCAACGCCACCCAATTCTCCTCTGCATTCCCCTTGTCCTTCCCCTTTGCCGTTTGAGTCCCGAGTGAACGCGTCTGAAAACTTTTTGGCCTCTCGGCCCGCCGAAACGTTACTGCAGGAGATGTACGGACAGAAAACCTCTAATCCTCCCGACGCAGGACAGCTGAAGATGAACCTGGTGGAGAGACTGAAGAAGCTGGGCATTGTCAGAGCTGTCAAACAGCCGGAGGCAGGGGACAGTGGGAAGGTTCAGGGGGCAAAGAGTGGTCTCCACCGGCATGACTCTGCTGCGTATGTAAGTGCAGGCAGCAATCTGATGGGTGGGCTGAGAAGGAACCACAGCCTTCCCGTCTTGATCGGGGCACTTGGAGGTCCAGTGAGCACATCCTCCGCAAAAATGGAAATTCTAGAGGAGAAGTGAGCAGTTCACCATGGTTGACCTTTAGCAGAGGAAATGATACAAAATGCATGGACTTGGTTAAGAGGTTAAGAGGAGGTTTAAAAAGAGGGTTGTTGTTGGAGGCTGGTATATGGGAGGGAGGACTTTGCATGGAGTATGGAAAAGAAGTCATACATTTTAAGCGAGAGGAGGAAAAGGAAGGAAACCAAAGTTTAATTTTGAGAGCACTGAAATTTCTAATCGTCCATCATGATCAATAGGAGGGCAGCACAAACAAATTCATTGCATTTTCAAGCTTTGCATGGAACAGTAAATATCTACGCAAGTCCTGTATCTTCTGTGTATTTTGTCAGGTGCTGTCTTAAGAGATGCTGCCACTGAAATGTAATTCTAAGGAAAGAGGCAGAAGGGGCGGTGTCGCAGCCACTCTCCCAGTACTGCTGTCGCTGCTGCTGACCTGGACAGGGCAGGGCAGGGAGGTCAATGCTGCACAGTGACACTGGTGAGAATGCTGGATTGGGTCCGCCAGCGCACCTGCACAGCCCTGACCTCAGTGATGCCCTGCTCCATTCGGGTATGTGGCAGCAGCGCCAGAGTCTGGAGGGCAGTACCGCTGCACCATTCCAGCTTTCCCTGCAGAGGAGCAAAATATCTGTTAAATACTGGTCCGAAATGTTTTAGGAGAGAGGATAGCTTCATTTTTGAATTTAAAATACAAATACCAATGGAATGAATATGGGCTCTCCTAAAAATTAAGCACCACAAGCTTAGCAGAGAAAATACTTGTGATTCATATTTAGCAGGGCATAATTATGACAACATGTCCTGTTGCACAAGTTGAAAAAAGAAAACCCCTCTCAGGCAAATATTTACAAGGAAGTAAAATCGAGGTCCTTTATTTTAGGGTACATTATTTACTTAGATCGGGAGCATATATTTAGCAGAAACAGAGCAATGTGTTTGACGTTCTCCATCTATGTTTGGGTCATGTTGAATACCGGAATGGTCTTTTCCATAGATGTGTGACACAACCTCAGTCTGAAATGTTCGTGGCTCCAAGCCACAGTCTGGGAAGATCACTTTTATAGCTAAATCAGTTTTCTTCTGATTCTTGGTAGACTTCGCCTGTACGGCTTTCATAGAGGAGAAAATCAAATGCACAAAGCAGCATGCATAACTTTCCGTGTTAATGTGGAACCAAGATAGCAGTGGTTTCTTTTCATGCTGCAGTAGACAAAAGCCTTGGCATTGCTAAAAGGAGAGGAAGAGAAACCTTTTCTTGTTGATAAGATAATGTTCTGAATGAATTATTGTGTGATGGAAAGTTTTCTTTTTTTGTTTTGCCAGAATGAGCAGATAGAAATTTGGTCTCTCTCTGGATAGTTTGGATGTGAGGCAGAGGCAGGAGAAGGGAAGAGGAAGCACACACCTAACTTGGGTATCTCCCTGTTTTCACACTTTCTGTGTGACGGCTGAAGTGGAAACTTGAGATACAGAACCTCTATGCACATCTAAAAGGCATGAAGCTATTCGCATGAGGATATTCGTGATACGCTTGCAGTGAGCTCCGTGGTAAAATAGAGCACAAATGGTGGCTGGGTGACCTGACAAGACTCCGGTTACTTCAAGTTATAACCACCAATTCTAAACAAATTAACTGCAAACCAAGCCATCAGGTCTTTTATATCCATGTGTGATTTGCCACATGATTTTTCTCCTCTTAACCAATCCCTTAGGTGGGGATTTCTGGTGGTTTCTGTAAAGCAAAAGTTTCCACAAACGTTTACACCCAAGTGCTTTTGTCAACTGATCTCCCTCAGTATCACCTATGAGCATATATAATAGCTCCATAGGTTGTGGAAACGAAATGAAATCCTGTAAATAGTAAATGTTTATTTATAAATGACTATTAACTGTATACGGGTTGACTACATTTTAAATGGCAAGCACGTTCTGAAAATCTGAAAGCGCTCTGAGTGCATTTCCTTCTTGGTGTATGAAACCTTGCATTCCTTGGCAAGAAAAATAAAAAGGGAATTTTGCTTAATTTCTTAAACTTGGAGTCCAACACATCCTGTTGTGTTTCTGCAGCAGTAGAGAAAGATTAGGTAATGAAATGGTAGCATTTCCCCAGGCAAACCAGCAATACTTGGAGGGAAACAAGCACAACCTTTCTGTTAGCAAGTTAAGGTATGTCTGATTTATGTAATCTGTAAATTCTTTCCGCGATCTTTTGATTAAAATAATAATAATCTAGGATGAGTGGATTTCTAACGGGCTTTCGTGTAACTGCGTCTGTTTTTAAGTTATACTGTATGCACCCTGTTATCCGTGGATGAAGCAGACCATATTCATGTAAAATTTAATTTTGTATATTCAGTAAATGCATGTTCAGCTGTTCAAAGAGAGCTTTCCCCCCCCCCTCCCCTTTCCAAGAAGGTTAGAAAGAAATATCAGTTCAGCAAAGTTGAAAGCCTGGTCTAGTCCCTGATGGGGACCCCTGCTTAATACAGTGGTTGTCGTCCCATCAGAGTGAAGCCAGTGGTAGCAAGGAAGAAAACCTATTTGTATCCACAGTTGTTCAAGTGCATTTTGTACAGTGTGCCTCAAGTCCATTCTCTCAGCGAAACAGTACCTTTGTGCCAAAACCCCTCTCAGGCATGAGCCTTGGAGCATAGAGTACCATAAAACCAATTCAAGAGATGGTAGTATAGATTCAAAAAATACAAGTGACCCTCTGTGACATCCCAGATTCTTACAGTATAAAGCGGCTTTTTCTGACAGCAGTGGTTTAGCCATCCATAATGGCAGCCCTGTAGGATGTCTGAAGTGGGACGCGGGAGGCGCTGTGGGTTAAACCACAGAGCCTAGGACTTGCCGATCAGAAGGTCGGCGGTTCGAATCCCCGCAATGGGGTGAGCTCCCGTTGCTCAGACCCTGCTCCTGCCAACCTAGCAGTTCGAAAGAACATCATAGTGCAAGTAGATAAATAGGTACCGCTCTGGCGGGAAGGTAAATGGCGTTTCCGTGCGCTGCTCTGGTTTGCCAGAAGCGGCTTAGTCATGCTGGCCACACGACCCGGAAGCTGTATGCCGGCTCCCTCGGCCAATAAAGCGAGATGAGCGCCACAACCCCAGAGTCGGCCACGACTGGACCTGATGGTCAGGGGTCCCTTCACCTTTACCCTTTAGGATGTCTGAAAGGAAATAATTATCATGCGAACAAGGAGACAATGCAGCTATCCATCTTTTTACTAACGTATATACTTGAAAATGGGTACTATACTTGGGTGTGCCAACTGAGCACAAAAGACACACGTAATATAAATCAATATTGAAGATTTTCATTACGTACTATGAACTCAACGCACATTTGATAAATAAACAATATGTTTCAGTCTCTGTGCTTCTTGAACCAGAAAGCTGATTTTTTAAAAACAACCAAATGCATATCCGAATGGTTATACATATTAGTTGTTTCTTTTACAGCCAAAAAGGTAAAATGTATCTCAGCTGAAGGGGAAAAACTTATATAAGCCGTATAGAAAAGAGTGAAGCTTTGTCTCAGCAGGTTTTGCAACTTTTCTTATAATCAGTGGCAGATTGTTTTTGCACATGACTTTATTTTGAAGTGGAAACCAAGTGTTACAAATAAATGCATAAAAACCCTTTTGCACAGTTTTGGTTGTACAGTGATTTCTTCCAAACATTGCTAATGTGTCATTTCATGTTGTTGTCCTCCTAGCTTCTGCATTGCCATAAAGCAAGATTGATTGACTAAATGGTGCCAACATAATTGTCCTTGGCCAATTGAAAATAAAATAATAAAGACTATCAAGATGTGAACACAACATATCTCATAGAACTTGACAAAGTAGCTCAGTAAATATTAGTGGAATAGTTACTTGCTTTTATTCACTGCCCTGAAAGAAAGGAAAATCTGAGTTCTGCATGCCACATGTACAGCTCATTGTCATTTGCTTCTACCAATAACGTAGTGAAACCTTCCTTCCTGTAGCACCTTAAAGACCAACTAAGTTAGTTCTTGGTATAAGCTTTCGTGTGCATGCACACTTCTTCAGATACACCTACAGGAAGGAATTTTTTTATTTTGACTATGGCAGACCAACACGGCTACCTATCTGTAGTGAAACCTGTTTCAGGGATGAGCCTGACTGCTATTGGTACAGTAAAATGCAAATTCTAATGTGGTAATTGCATATGCAGATGTGCTCTTCGTGAAGCAGGAGGTGTATGAAGCTTGGACGTGGTGTTGTGTGTGAATGAATGTACAAGCAAGTTGTGGTGTGTGTAACAAATTGGGGAGGAAGGGTGGGATATAAATTTAATAAATAAAATAGCGAATCGCCTAAAAATTGGCCAAGGAAGGACATGTTCCTTTAGTTATCGCAAAGGCTCGACTACTGAGTGATCTTTATGCTCACTTTTAATGTACTGTTCCCATGCTTTTACCTTCTAATGGTTTTGTAATTCAGAATCCGAGAGTAAGCTGAATGCCTCTTTGTTTTTGGAACAGATAGGTTTAAGCGCAATCTATATTCCCAACTATAAGGGACGCGGGTGGCGCTGTGGGTTAAACCGCAGAGCCTAGGGCTTGCCGATCAGAAGGTCGGCGGTTCGAATCCCCGCGACGGGGTGAGCTGCCGTTGCTCAGACCCTGCTCCTGCCAACCTAGCAGTTCGAAAGAACATCATAGTGCAAGTAGATAAATAGGTACCGCTCTGGCGGGAAGGTAAATGGCGTTTCCGTGCGCTGCTCTGGTTTGCCAGAAGCGGCTTAGTCATGCTGGCCACATGACCCGGAAGCTGTATGCCGGCTCCTAATAGTCAGGGGTCCCTTTACCTTTATATTCCCAACTATATTGCAGGGCCAAGCTTGTCTGCGTACTGTGCCTTTAAGAGTGGAATGGAAGGAAACGCAAGAGTAAGCTTGTTGCCATGGTGAGAAAGAAAACTTAAATCACCCAGAGAGAAAAGAAGAGGAAGGAAAAAGTGCAAGCAGTAAGACATACTGGCTGCCTTAATCCCCCAGCTTCGGGTTTAAATTCACAGAATGGAGACTGCAAAGTAGTGAGATGTTATAGCTGTGGTTTCTCTTGGTTGCTTTTAAGTTGTCCCCTTTTAACAGAGCTGGCCCAGGACATTTGGACAAATGATCTCCCCCATGACAGCAAGTGTCCCCACAATCCTGAAACTCTTGCTCTGACAAAGTGCACTAACTATTCAAATCATTTGTCTTATGTTCCCACATCTTTAACATGACAAAAATTGGAATCCTTTCAGCACCAAATAATTATATTTTAGAGAACAATGTGTACAGTTGTTTACCATAGTTATAAAATTACACATAAACCTAAAATAGAAAATGGATTTTTCCCCCCTTTCCCAAGCTTCTTTAGGTATGCGTGCATTTTAAGTATTTCAAAGACTTCAGTGTGTTTGGATATTCTGCTATTTATTTTTTAAAATCTGTTTTGTTTGAAATTGCATAATATATTTTACTGTGGTGGTTCCATTATGGCAGAGTTTTCCAAACTATGTTGTGACACATTAGTGTGTTGGCTGCAGTGTTTAGGTGTGTCTCAAATCTTCCATTCTTGGGCAAGGTGATTGAGCAGGTGATTGCTGAATGTGGACCATTTGGATCCCTTCCAGTCGGATTCAGGTCTCATCATGGGACTGAAACTGCCTTGGTTGCGTTGGTCGATGATCTCCGGCGGGCTAGGGACAAAGGTGAAAGTTCTGCTAGATCTCTCTGCGGCCTTTGATACCCTCGACCACGACATCCTTCTGGACCGTCTAGTGGGGCTGGGAGCTGGGGGCACTGTTATACAGTGGTTCTGCTCCGTCCTCCTGGGCCGAGTTCAGAAAGTGGTGTTGGGGGTTGAATGTTCAGACCCCTGGGCTCTCACTTGTGGGGTGTCTCAGGGTTCTGTCCTCTCCCCCATGCTTTTTAACATCTACATGAAGCCGCTACATGAAGAGCTCATCCTGGGGTTTGGACTGGGTGTTCATCAGTATGAGGATGATACCCAGCTCTAACAATCTTTTAAATTGGAACCAGTGAATGTCCTGTGTGAGTGTCTGGAAGCGGTTGGAGGATGGATGGCGGCCAACAGATTGAGAGCCAGAGTGAGAGCCAGTGTGGTGTAGTGGTTAAGAGCGGTAGTCTCGTAATCTGGGGAACCGGGTTCGCGTCTCCGCTCCTCCACATGCAGCTGCTGGGTGACCTTGGGCTAGTCACACTTCTCTGAAGTCTCTCAGCTCCACTCACCTCACAGAGTGTTTGTTGTGGGAGAGGAAGGGAAAGGAGAATGTTAGCCGCTTTGAGACTCCTTAAAGGGAGTGAAAGGCGGGATATCAAATCCAAACTCTTCATTGAGGTTGAATCCTGACAAGACAGAAGTAATGTTTTTGGGGGACAGGGGGCGGGTGGGTGTGGGGGACTCCCTGGTCCTGAATGGGGTAACTGTGCCCCTGAAGGACCAGGTGTGCAGCCTGGGAGTCATTTTGGACTCGCAGCTGTCCATGGAGGCGCAGGTCAATTTTGTGTCCAGGGCAGCTGTCTATCAGCTCCATATGGTACGGAGGCTGAGACCCTACTTGCCCGCGGACTGTCTGGCTAGAGTGGTGCATGTTCTGGTTATCTCCCGCTTGGACTAATTCAATGCGCTCTACGTGGGGCTACCTTTAAAGGTGACCCAGAAACTACATGTGGCAGCTAGACTGGTAACTGGGAGCGGCCGCCGAGACCACATAACACCGGTCTTGAAAGACCTACATTGGCTCCCCGTACGTTTCCGAGCACAATTCAAAGTGCAGGTGCCGACCTTTAAAGCCCTAAACGGCCTCAGCCCAGTATACCTGAAGGAGTGTTTCCACCCCAATCATTCAGCCCAGATGCTGAGGTCCAGCTCCGAAGGCCTTCTGGCGGTTCCCTCGTGAGAAGCCAAGTTGCAGGGATCCAGGCAGAGGGCCTTCTCGGTAGTGGCACCCTCCCTGTGGAACGCCCTCCCATCAGATGTCAAGCAAATAAGCAACTATCTGACTTTTAGAAGACATCTGAAGGCAGCCCTGTTTAGGGAAGTTTTTAATGTCTGACGTTTTATTGTATTTTTAATATTTTGTTGGAAGCTGCCCAGAGTGGCTGGATAAACCCTCTGTGCCTTACTTGAGAGAGGAGGCTGCTCTGTCTGAAGGGTCCCAAGTCCAGTTGAAAGATGATGAACCATAAGAAGTGAGAGCAGGAGACTTGGAGGATACCCATCAACACTTCCCAGCCAGTAGGCACACGGGTCCCCGGTCCCCATAGTCTTGCCCACCATGGTGTAGCATGTTATGCTTCTATGTAAATCTGTGGCCCTTCAGAACACCCAACTCCATTAGCCCCGGCCAGCATGACCAACGTTTGTGGATAATGAGAGCTGTAGCCAGCAACATATAGAGAACCACAAGTTCCTCATCACTCATTTAAATTATAGTAATTATACATTCACAGGCCTTTTATACTAAAAAGACTGCTTTCTTTTAGCTGTCTCCCATACCTTGTTTCCAAATCTTCACATTCTAAAGCACATTCTACCGGCTTAGAGGAGCACCTTCCTTCCCCTGCAAACACATAAAGCAGTCTGTGTCTCTGATGTTCCATTTTGCCTCCCCATCTACAGGGTTTTGATCGCAGAAGCCCCAAGAACAGCAGACATGTCCCAGCCCCAGTCCCAGACCTTGTACTGCCCCTGCTGGGATCCTTGGAAGACAGGATACAAAAGACTGGACAGAGCTAAGGCAGGCACGCTGTCTCAGAAGCCCAAGTAAGTGGGGAAGTGTTCAACATTGGTGGAGAAGCAATAACATCACTTGGTTTAATAGCAAACTCAGAGTCTCTGTCCCATCCGATATGGACATCCTTTTTATTGTGCATTCATGATGATCTGTGCTCATTATGCTGTTGGGGCAGGTTATACACAACACGGTCGGCACCTGCAAAAGCTCTAAGGCCGCCACACTGCTTCGTCTTTCATCAATGCATTTCCCATAACTTTGTGCTGAAATCCGGTAACTCTGCGTGCCACAAATGTTCTGGTTTACTTAGTTGTGCACTTGTTCTATAGCCCCTCTGGACAGCATTGGTGAAGCATCGCAGATCAAACTGAAGCAGAAAGAATCCGCCACAAATGCTGACTGTCAGCTACTCTCCCACGATTTCAGCCAGGAGTCTCCCCCATCCATTTCCACAAGATGCTGGAAATGGAAACTAGGACTTCCTGCAGGCAAAAACTAGGGTCTGCCATTGAGCTAAAACCCTTGTGGTGTTCCATACCTTTCGGATTTTGCAATGATTTACCGTATTTTTTGCTCTATAAGACACACTTTTCCCCTCCTAAAAAGTAAGGGAAAGAAAAGCTCAATATGGAGGCCGAATGGCCAAAGTATTGGGAAATCTTGGAACAAGATGGAGATAAATTGAAGTTACAGAGTCATGAGAAACTGAAATCTAAAGTACGAGATTGGCTCCATTATTATCAAATAATGGAGGTTTACAAACAAGATAGGAAAATTGGCTTCCAGGTGGAGAAATCAAAATTAGAAACTGAATTGTTAGAACCCAATACTAAGAATTTGTCAAGAATGTATAATTTGCTGCTGAAATGGAATACACAAGATGAAACAGTTAAATCGGCTATGATTAAGTGGGCACAGGACATTGGTCATAACATTATGTTTGCTGACTGGGAATGGTTGTGGAACACCGGTATAAAATTTACGGCATGTAATGCCTTAAAGGAAAATATTATGAAAATGATCTACAGGTGGTACATGACCCCAGTCAAGCTAGCAAAAATTTATCACTTGCCTGACAATAAGTGTTGGAAGTGTAAAGAAACTGAAGGTACTTTCTACCACCTTTGGTGGACGTGCCCGAAGATTAAGGCTTTCTGGGAAATGATATATAATGAAATGAAAAAGGTACTTAAATGTACTTTCCCTAAGAAACCAGAGGCCTTTCTCTTGGGCATTGTCGGCCAATTGGTGTCAAAGAAAGATAGAATCTTCTTTATGTATGCTACGACAGCAGCAAGAATACTCATCGCAAAGTATTGGAAGACGCAAGATCTACCCACCGTGGAAGAATGGCAGATGAAAGTGATGGACTATATGACACTGGCTGAGATGACTGGCAGAATCCGTGATCAGAGGAAAGAGACGGCGGAAGAGGACTGGAAGAAATTTAAAATTTACCTTAAGAACTATTATAAAATTGATGAATGCTAAAATGCCGAGGTGTTGAGAGAAAAAGGGATACAGTGACATAAGATTAAGCCAAAGAAAGGACTAAGAGGACACATATTTGATAAAATTGCTTAGAAGCTGCTGAAATAACTTAGTAAATTGGGATGCAGAAAGGGGAGGTATGGGGGAGTCCGAGAAATGAGGGTTATGGAAAAAAGGTTATGAAATTATACATGTTTGTTTGTCTTTTTATTTGTTTGTATTGTTTAAAAAATGTTGTAAAACCAATAAAAAAATTTATATATAAAAAAAAAAAGTAAGGGAAAGTGTATGTGCGTCTTATGGAGCAAATGCAGGCTGCACGGCTAAGCCAGAACAGGGAGAGGGAGCGCTGCGCAGCACGGAGCTCTGTCCCTTCCCCCACCTCCCAGAAAAGCCCCCAAGAGCCACGCTCCCTTTAAAGAGCGTGCGGCTCTTGCTGGAGGTGGGTGAAGGGACAGAGGGCAGCTTACCCACGTTCAGCCTCTTCCGGGCAGGGGGAGCCTTCATCCCGCTGCCCGAGAGAGGCTTCAGCGGCTATCCCAGAAGCCAGAACAGCAAGAGGCTATCCCTGAAACCAGATCCCTCTTGCTGTTCTGGCTTCTGGGATTCAGAATATTTTTTTTCTTGTTTTCCTCCCCCCAAAACAAGGTGTGGCTTATCGTCTGGGGCATCCTATAGAGGGGGAAATACGGTACATGTTTGTTTTTTTCTGTCCATCGTCTTGCGTATCCTACATAAAGGTGCTTAAGAAATGTTTTTTAAAAATCAATTGGCATGTAAATATTTGTCATTTGTTCTTTGTTATTCCACCTGATTCTCCTAATTTGCTAATAGGAATGATGATGCTCTGACCTAGCTCACTGGAAGCCTAGAAGGCTGCTCTAAGGAGAGAGAAGGGTAGGCGTAAACATCTCGTCTCTCTTCCTTCTTACTACCTTAGGAACTGGTTCTTTTGCTCGTGTGTGGCTGGCGGACGCCAGGAAGATGCCAGTAATGCCACTATCATGCTGTCTTTTTAAATGTCACCGGGACAATTCCCAGGCACCTTCAGCTTCTCCCCATCATGGAATTTTTCAGGGAAGGGAGTCCAGAAGGGCCTTCCCTTATTCTCTCCCACCCCCCTGGCTCCCCACCCCATTCTTGCTCCATTAGTCCCAGGTACATCTAGTTTGCCACTGCAAAAACAAGGTGCTGAACTGGCCCAGCAGTTCTCTTCCTATGCTCTCATGTTATGTAGATGCCTCCATAATAAGATTTATTTCTATATTTTAATATCATTTATATCCTGCCTTTTCTGCCCAGTTAGGGTGCTCCATAGTGGTTTGGATAGGAACACTAAAACCTTCACATGTGCACAAACTCACCGTACTCATACAGCAAGGCAACACAAAAAACGAAACCACATTTCCCCCAAACGACAGTTGTGAAATGCTTCAAATTAGTGAATGTTGTGGGCAAGCTTCCAGGTATCTCTGGATTGCTTCCATTGTATTTTACAGTACAGTATTACAAAACCACAGAGCCTAGGACTTGCCAATCAGAAGGTCGGCGGTTCGAATCCCCGCAATAGGGTGAGCTCCCGTTGCTCGGTCCCTGCTCCTGCCAACCTAGCAGTTCAAAAGTATGTTAAAGTGCAAGTAGATAAATAGGTACCACTCTGGCAGGAAGGTAAACGGCATTTCCGTGCGCTGCTCTGGTTTGCCAGAAGTGGCTTAGTCATGCTGGCCACATGACCCGGAAGCTGTACACCAGCTCCCTCGGCCAATAAAGCGAGATGAGCGCCGCAACCCCAGAGTCGGTCACAACTGGACCTAATGGTCAGGGGTCCCTTTACCCTTTACCTTTATTACAAACCAAACTATTCCAGTAGTCTCCTGTTGCATGTGCTTGCTGCCATGAGAGAATCAGAAGCAGAAGGAATCCTGTGTATAAACACTGTAATCCTGCTTAGCTGAAGAACAGGTAACATCGATGGATTGAAAGCGACAAGCAGTGCTATAGCTCTTCTGCAAAATGCAAAGCAATTATAAGCAAATGTCGAATGGAATCATTGTACAAGCTGGCAGCTATTTATTTGAAAGCGGATGATGGATCAGTCAAGCGAATTGCTACAAGGAAAATTCTTCAGACAACTCAGTTGTCAAGTTTTTAAAAGCTTGAGAAGCAACATGCCTTCCCTGCTGCTGTGTACAGAAATCCAGTTATCAAAGTGTAACTTTATATGCATTCATATAAAAAATAATTATCTTACGTGAGAAGATGTAACTTTCAGAAATAAACTTTCTTTCCATCTGTGTATAAGAGAAACTCATGGATCCTGTTTTGAATGGGATAGCGAAAGGGGTATTTTTACAAGTCACATCATTGTCTTGTTTCAGACTGAAATTTTGCAGACCTAACGCACAACCACTAAGAAGCAGGGAGCCTCGAGATGTGAGTAGAACAAAACATTTCTTCCCTTTTTAAATTTGCAGTCTTCTTTCCTTCCTCTTTGCAACAACCTTCTTAAGTAAGAAAAACAAGTTTCGATTTTGGAAGAGTCTTCATAGTTCAAAGACCCCAAACTCTGTTTCTATACTTTTCAGTTACCATATTTTTTGCTCTATAAGACTCACTTTTTCCCTCCTAAAAAGTAAGGGGAAATGTGTGTGCGTCTTATGGAGCGAATGCAGGCTGCACAGCTATCCCAGAAGCCAGAACAGCAAGAGGGATTGCTGCTTTCACTGTGTAGCGATCCCTCTTGCTGTTCTGGCTTCTGGGATTCAGAATATGTTTTTTTCTTGTTTTCCTCCTCCAAAAACTCAGTGCATCTTGTGGTCTGGTGTGTCTTACTTATAGAGCGAAAAATCCAGTATATTATATACAACTTATATTAATGTCTACTCAGGGTCCATCCTGTTTATAGTTGAGGAAGATATTTTAGATCCAAAATCCAGAGTGAAGTTCACTCACTGTTGTCAGTGCCCATTGATGGGATTTTCAGTGGGCTTTCTTCCAGTAAAAAAGAAATTTCGCAGCTCTCTAAAATGTATTTGGATGGATTTCTAGAGGAAAAGAGTCCAGCCTTGAAGTTACGGAAGCATCCCGAGGCTGAGAACGGCTTAACTGAAAAGTTTTGCTCCAATAAAATGCGCCCAACTCCTTGTTCTGTGTACCTCCTTTGTGTAGCACAAACGCAACGCCCTTGAGAATATGGTGCTTTACTTAAAAATAAATAAATGCATCTGTCAGTTTGAGGAGCACTGGATTTTAAATGCTAGGATTCCACAGAGTGCAGTCCCTTTTGTTTTAACCCCAGATATCAAAGGAGATTGAAGATGAGATCACTCCTGGCTTTACCGTGTCTCACAGTAAGGATCGTATCTGTGTCACGCTGGGCGAGGAATTCTTTGAGAAGAAAAAGCCTGACGAGGAACTTCCCAAGCCCCCTGTGCTCAGGTAATCTTACACAAGTAACTAGCATTCTTCCTGACTTGAGGACTTGAGGATATATGATGCAGCAGTGTTGGCTGGAGGTCAACGACAGGTGGAGTCAATTAATTCCACTTGCTCTGCATTCTCCCTGCTGAGTTCAAGGGCTAAATGGAGGGCAAGACAAAGGAAGCTGGCAGCCAGGGCTACCCCCTAGACTGCTTGTAAGAAGGGGGGCTGGCTAAAAGGCAGACTGAGATTGGTGGGGCAGTGCCCACACCCCATAATGGACCAGCCTCCTCTGTTCCACAAGTGTGTGAAGAATCAATAAAACAGTAACAACATTTATGTAAGGGAATTTTCACATTGGTCATGCAGGGTATCTGTAGACGTGTTGCATTTCCTTCAACCTAGCAAGGGAGTTAAATAATAACAACAACAACAACAATATTATTTATATCCCATCCATCTGGCTGGGCTTCCCCAGCCACTCTGGGTGGCTTCCAAAAAAATATTAAAATACTGTAATACATCAAACATTAAAAGCTTCCCTAAACAGGGCTGCCTTCAAATGTCTTCTAAAAGTCTGGTAGTAGTTGTTCTCTTTGACATCTGGTGGGAGGGTGTTCCACAGGGAAGGCGCCACTACCGAGAAGGCCCTCTGCCTGGTTCCCTGTTACTTGGCTTCTCGCAGTGAGGGAACTGCCAGAAGGCCCTCGGTGCTGGACCTGTGTCCAGGTAAAACGATGGGGGTGGAGACGCTTGCCAAATGTGGGCAACGTTCACACAAATTTATTCTTGTTCCTTTACGTGTGGAGGCATCATGTGGTGATACAGTTCCACCGTCTAATGCCTTTTGAGCCCACTATAAACGTCAACAAGTTTGTTAATAATGGTTTCTCTCGGTTCCTCGTTTTCTTCATGTGTTTCCCCCTCATATAATGCATCGTTGTATCTTTATTTCCACTGGCATATGCATTTATATGCACTTTCCCCTAATGTATGGCAGCTTTTTGGTTGCGTTTCAGTTTGCGTATTGTTGTAGGAAGTGTGAATTATGTAGATACGCATTAAAATGTGGACCAAACCAAATTTTTCATCCATCCTTGTTGGTGATAGTTGTGCCTTCACAAACACACACACGTTATCTTTGTACCTTTGTCCAGAAAGTCTATTGAAGGTCCTCAGTTTAGCCACCTGAAGACACACGTCATGATGCATTGTGTCCTGTGTGCCTCTTGGTTATGTTCGTCACTGGGCTGCAGTGAATATAATTCCTGTGTACGTCATCTGCATCCAGACAGGTGACTTGCAAAGGCATTGGAAGAAGCAGAATTCAGTTTGTAACTTGCATATGCACACACAGTACTGTGTAGATCAGTCCTTTGATACAGTGGTGCCTCGCAAGACGAAATTAATCCGTTCTGCGAGTCTCTTCATCTAGCGGTTTTTTCGTCTTGCGAAGCAACCCTATTAGCGGCTTAGCGGATTAGCGCTATTAGCGGTTTAGCGGTTTAGCGGCTATTAAAGGCTTAGCGGCTTAGCGGCTAAAAGGCTATTAGCGGCTTAGAAAAAGGGGGGGAGCGGAAAAAAATCGGAACAAGCCCATAGGGAGAATCGTCTTGCGAAGCAGCTCAAAAACGGAAAACCCTTTTGTCTAGCGGGTTTTCCGTCTTGCAAGGCATTCGTCTTGCGGGGCACCACTGTACATCTATTTTGAAATGAGAATGTGTTTAGCTGACAGTAGTGGTGCCTTTACAGCATCTCTCTCTCTCTCTCTCTCTCTCTCTCTCTCTCTCTCTCTCTCTCTCTCTTAACTCTCTTTGCAGTTCTCCACCTAAGCTTGAAACGTAAGTACAATCTACCCGCCCCTCACACAACCCCGTCACCTCAGCTTCCTTTTTGTGCATTACAGTAACTATTGTTACTTAAGATATCCTCCTCCCGGTTTCTTTCCCCCACTTCAGTGCCACCCCTTCTTCCAGGATATTGCTTTGACAGGAACTTGCAAGATGTATTGTGGCTCAGTAAGTCACTGCACATTGTTACCCTGGCAACAAGAATTATTGCCAGGAGGAAGGCCTGAGGCCCTGTTCCATTTGACACTACTGGTTTACGCTCGTTTATCTCTCTCTCACACACACAAACACACATCCCTGCTCTGGAGTACTAATTGTCTGCAGTGGACTTTTTTGGGGGGTGTTCAGTGTTTTCACTTTTGCTCCTCTATGTGGAGTATTTGACGCATACTGGGAATAAACTATGCTTACCTGTCTGACAGTCAGCCTTAGATTTCTCCCTACTGGCGGGGCATTGCAGGGTTTCATCACTGACTGCCCATCTATAGCTATGAAAAGAAGAAAGCTGAACATTGCAGTCCCCTAGTTTGATTGCAACTAAATTACCGTATTTTTTGCTCTATAAGACTCACTTTTTCCCTCCTAAAAAGTAAGGGGAAATGTGTGTGCGTCTTATGGAGTGAATGCAGGCTGCGCAGCTATCCCAGAAGCCAGAACAGCAAGAGGGATTGCTGCTTTCACTGCGCAGCGATCCCTCTTGCTGTTCTGGCTTCTGAGATTCAGAATATATTTTTTCTTGTTTTCCTCCTCCAAAAACTCGGTGCGTCTTGTGGTCTGGTGCATCTTAAAGAGCGAAAAATATGGTATTGTGCTGGAATTTTCCCTCACTCCCAAATCTGTCCTGGAGCATTGGGGAGAACCTCAAATCAGATTCAGGGAGCATACAGTGCAAGGAGAGGCAGAGCGCTTCCCCTTGCGGAAGGAGAAATCCTTGCGTGGACCTTAGTGCTTTATTGAATGCAATTTGGTTTGCTTGGCACTTAATCTGGACTGGGATTCTCTCCCAAGAAGGTTGTTTTTAGCCAAGCGATTATAGGACCATTGCATTGCCAGTTACTAATGTTGTGAATAGTCGTTGTGCCAGTCTTCTATACATTTGAGGTTTGTTCTGCCTGTTCTGTTTCATGGCTTTTAGGCTCACTGTTAACAATGTATGTGTGTGCGCGTACATGTTTGCTTTATAGGTAATAAAAGTAAAGGGACCCCTGACCATTAGGTCCAGTCGTGACCGACTCTGGGGTTGCAGCGCTCATCTTGCTTTATTGGCCCAGGGAGCTTCCGGGTCATGTGGCCAGCATGACTAAGTCGCTTCTGGCAAACCAGAACAGCGCACGGAAACGCCGTTTACCTTCCCGCCAGAGCGGTACCTATTATCTACTTGCACTTTGACACGTTTTCGAACTGCTAGGTTGGCAGGAGCAGGGACCGAGCAACGGGAGCTCACCCTGTTGCGGGGATTCGAACCGCTGACCTTCTGATCGGCAAGTCCTAGGCACTGATGTTTTACCCACAGCGCCACCCACGTCCCTTTTATAGGTAATAGTTACAGATAAATATTCATTAAAATATTTATAAATTGCTGCCAGCTGAGTGTACGCCTCATGCAACCGATACCTTTAGATTTCTCACAGCCCTGTGTCATATATTCCAGTGATACCTGCTTCAGTGTGAACATTCCAAATACCTATCCCATACATTCAAAGAACATCCAATGCATATTTGAAGCAGGTGACAAATAATCATGGGTACTGTAGATTTCCCCTCAGAGGGCTGCCATACCCAACACCTGTAACAAACTACAGTTCCCACAATTCTTTTGCCGGGGAATCTTGGACTTCAAAAGTGTGTTGGGTGTGCTTCACATATATGTGGTGTGGATCTGCTGGAGCAGCGGGAGAGGAGTGCGTTTGCTGAACATTTTGTTTGCCCGCTTGCTCCTTCCAACTTGAAACCCACGGAAGCCTTGCCCAAAGCAATAGCCTGTTTGCTGGAGGATAATCCTGAGACTGCTGCTCATTGACATGCTTTGATTTGATGCTCTGAACTTCTGTAGCGTCGTTGCAATTAGGAAAGGATGAAGCGTAAAAGGTAAAGGGACCCCTGACCATTAGGTCCAGTCGTGGCCGACTCTGGGGTTGCGGCGCTCATCTTGCTTTATTGGCCGAGGGAGCCGGCGTTTGTCCGCAGACAGCTTCCAGGTCATGTGGCCAGCATGACTAAGCCGCTTCTGGCGAACCAGAGCAGCGCACGGAAACACCATTTACCTTCCCGCCAGAGCGGTACCTATTTATCTACTTGCACTGGCGTGCTTTCGAACTGCTAGGTTGGCAGGAGCAGGGACCAAGCAACGGGAGCTCACCCCGTCACGGGGATTCGAACCGCCGACCTTCTGATCGGCAAGTCCTAGACTCTGTGGTTTAACCCACAGTGCCACCCACATCCCGGATGAAGCTTAGCTTTGATTTAAAATCTGAACGGAACAAAGCTCCTCTGCCTTCCATCACCTGGCATATACTGTGCTGCGCTGACATTGGGTCCCGCCAGCGCTGATCTCTTCCAGACAAAGAGAAGAGATTAGACTCATAGAAACCGCAAATTAGCATTTGCAGTCATATAGAAAAGATGGAGAGAAATGGCTCTTCCATTGTGAACAAGGAAAGCCTATCTTTAAACTTCGTCCAGACTTACTTCCTTCTCTCCCCACATAAGACAGAGGGTGTACGGCACCAGTTTCTTTTCCTTCTCCGTTTTAACTTGGTGCAGACAGCAAACCCCCTCGGCCCCACCATCTTCTCAGCCCCGACTGCCAAACAGATAAGGGAATCCTATAAACTGTTTTAGTTGCAGTTCTTGATTTTCCCGCTCTTGATCCTTCCAACATGATGAGATTTGCCAACCAGCAAATTTCGCTGTAGAGATACAATGTTGGTCTTTCAGGGAGGACATTATAGGTGACTTGGTGGAACAGATTTCTGAGCTCACAGCTATAATGGAGCAATTGCGCCGAGACCACCAAGCTAGCCACAAACAGGTGAGTCACTTCCATTTGGGGTGCTGCTGTTGGAAACTTAGCAAATGTAGCCTTGTACAGTGGTACCTCGGGTTACATACGCTTCAGGTTACATACGCTTCAGGTTACAGACTCCGCTAACCCAGAAATATTACCTCGGGTTAAGAACTTTGCTTCAGGATGAGAACAGAAATTTTGCTCCGGCGGCGCGGCAGCAGCAGGAGGCCCCATTAGCTAAAGTGGTGCTTCAGGTTAAGAACAGTTTCAGGTTAAGAACGGACCTCCGGAAGAGTCCATGGCCAGAAGGAGGAGGAGTATCAGGAAGAGTGGAATAAATTTAATGATTATCTAGTTAAATTTGTTAAGTCAAATTAATTGAAAATAGCTTGCAGATACTTAATTGGCTTAGGATTTTATTTATGTTAAGTGATGAATTAATATGTTTAATTCCATACAGTGAAGATTTAAGGATGTTAATGTTTAAGTTAAATTTCATAAGAATTGGGATTTGGAAAACCGTTAAAAACACATGCAATGAAATTCAACCAAGGGGAAGCGAGGAAGTCACTTAACAAAGTTAATAAGTGTAATTTTTAATAAGGCTATGGTTTATGTTTGTTTGTCTTGTTTGTTTGTTTGTAATGTTGTGAAAACCAATAAAAAAAATTGGGGGGGGGAACGGACCTCCGGAACAAATTAAGTACTTAACCCGAGGTACCACTGTACTGGAATCCTCCATTAAGGACATAAGTTTTTGGAGAGTAGTCTCCTTTTCATCAGATCCATGAAGGACCCTCCTCAGTTGGAGTCTATATACTGTAATGAGATAGGAGAATGGTTTGAATGATCTCTCAAGGTTTGACCATGGGTCGACATGGCCCTCAGCCTGAAGGATAGCAATTGCTGTGTTAAAGCATCAATGTATATAAAACCACTGTAATTTTTGTTGGTGCAAAAAGAAAGTAAGTAGAAAGTAGAATTCATTGGATGCCAAGATCCAAGTTTAGGGCAAATACTATTTGGTGAGAGAACCCCAGCAGAGATTTAAAATCACAAAATACGTAGCAAAGTAAAGCATTGGAATATAGGTTATTAGACCTAAATTTTAGTATGCCCTTTCAAGTACGCTCCAAAATTTCCCTCTTTCCTCAGCATAGGAAAAGGCCACAAGTTTGGTAAGTTAAAATATTGGTTTACTTACAAACACTTCCAAAGTCTGGTACATGTGCTTTTCCATACATCAGGCAGAAAAGTAAAAACGTAGCTTAGTTGCAAAGTTGTCAATGTTCCTAGATTCTTGGTAAAGGAACACAAGAGTGGCTGGTGAGAGCCATGCAGTTTTGCAGGACCAACCAGTTCAAACCTCTTCACACCGGGCTTCTCAGGTAGACTGGAGGGTGAACAATAGGCTGGATTGCCCGTTTCATCCCAAAGCAAGGGGATGTGTCATAGCTAAGCTGGCAGGACAGCTGTGGTATTAATCCTTTCATTCATTAATTAGACCCAAACATGTCGGTTATATGAGGCTAGTTATCCCATAATTTTCCCCATTTGCCTCTCTGTCTTTTCTCTCTCTAAACCATGGGTAGGCAAACTAAGGCCCGGGGGCCGGATCTGGCCCAATCACCTTCTAAATCCAGCTTGTGGACAGTCCAGGAATCAGCATGTTTTTACATGAGTAGAATGTGTCCTTTTATTTAAAATGCATCTCTGGGTTATTTGTGGGGCATACGAATTTGTTCAAAAATTTCCCCAAAATATAGTCCGGCCCCCCACAAGGTCTGAGGGCCAGTGGACCAGCCCCCTGCTGAAAAAGTTTGCTGACCCCTGCTCTATACCCATACCCAGCAACTTAGGATAACACTTAATGCTTTGCATGCCAGACTATAAAAGATTCTACCATAGTGCAGGCAGGTGTAGCCTATGTGACTACAATTCCCATAATCCCCAGCTAGCATGAGCAGTGATCAGGGGTGATGGGAATTGCAGTCCAAAACATCTGGGGAGCAGCACATTGGCCAAGGCTTCTTCTGAAAAGCAGTAACTATCAAGCTGGTTGAAATAGATTTCTTAGTTGGCATTTCTGGAGCAAAGGTGACGTAAAGGTAAAGGGACCCCTGACCATTAGGTCTAGTTATGGCCGACTCTGGGGTTGCGGTGCTCATCTCGCTTTATTGGCCGAGGGAGCCAGCGTACAGCTTCCGGGTCACGTGGCCAGCATGACTAAGCCGCTTCTGGCAAACCAGAGCAGCGCATGGAAACGTCGTTTACCTTCCCGCCAGAGCAGTATCTATTTATCTACTTGCACTTTGACGTGCTTTTGAACTGCTAGGTGGACAGGAGCTGGGACTGAGCAACGGGAGCTCACCCCGTCACGGGGATTCAAACCGCCGACCTTCTGATCGGCAAGCCCTAGGCTCTGTGGTTTAACCCACAGCGCCACCCGCGTCCCATAAGGTTACCATACGATTAATTGGCATGGAGGAACCAGGAAGATGTGTGTGTTTGTGTTTATGTTTGTGTTTGTGTTTGTGTTTGTGTTGAGCCTCTTGATCACAGAAACAAAATCTATATGCTGTGAAAGTACCTGAAGGTACCTTGTAAAGGCAGCTCCCCTCGTTCACCTTTATACAGAGGTTATTGTCTCTTTCTTTTCCTAGTTGGAGAAAGAGATGGAAGACAAAAGGAATGAAATGCAAGAGGAACACGAAAACAAAATGAGGTATGGGTAGTTCTACGTGCAAGATGGATCCATTTATTTTGCAGCCGCTATTCTGCATTTTGTTTTGGATAACCTCCCCTGTCCCAGGACACAAAAAGAGCCATTTTTGCCAGGGCCAGCATAGATGAGGAAAGGATCCACCCTGCCCGCAACAGCCACTATTGGCATTTTTAAATTATTGTTATTTTTTATATTTTTTATTATTATTTTCAATTATATAAACATACAACATAAAACAGTGCAAAATCCAAATATCGAGATCACTCTGAATCTATTGACTTTCCCCCCATCTCTTCATGGGTCCTTTCAATTCTATTTTCAGCTGTATATCAGTACTTCTCCAATTTTTCTTTTTTTTTCTTTTTAAATTATTTTATTTTCAATGCAAAATCATAACAAAAATTACAAACATTGGATCCAAAATAATGCTATACAAACAAGAAAGAAAAGCAGAACATACGAAAAAAAGGAAAGGAAAGGAAAACAAAAAACGACAAAAAGCATACATCTACAAATAAAACCATATCATCATTCTAATCTAGTCATTACATACATATACACATACTTCTCCAATTTTTCATCTTCCTAAGTTATCTATACGCTCTATTACATTACAAGTGTATCTAAAATCCTGCTAATGTTTTGACCTGTTTGCAACGATTTTGTATATACAATATAAACATTTCCCCCCTTTTTTTTAATTCCTTGTCTTCTTGATTCCTGAGCTTGCCAGTTAATTTTGCCATTTCGGCATAGTCCATCAACTTGGTTTGCCATTCTATTGGCATTTTTTTAAAGCATGCATTCGATGCAAAGAAATATTTAACGTAATGTCTAGTTTAACCTAAGAAAAGGCAGACCATTCCCCTGCGGGCTCCTCCAGATAGCCTATTGATTCCGCATTCATGATGATTTCTGCTTCCAGTGGTATCTGGGTGGTTACACACAATTCCTCTTTCAGCACCGTTCGCGCCTGCAAAAGTTTTGGGGTGGACACCCTGCCAGGGACGCGGACTTATAAAAAATATTGGGGGGGCCCGGGAAAGCTCATGAATAATAAATAAGCTCATGAATATGCAAATAAAGTGGCTCCGGCCCTAAATAGGGCAAGCCACGCCCCCCCAGCCAGCCGATTGGCTGGCTGGGAGGTGTGGCCAGTCGGGATTCCCCTGTTCTTGCGGGATTTCCGGCAGTGCCTTGGCAGTGGCGGTGGTGCTGCGAAGCAGCGAGGCAGGAGCCCCCGCCCCCGGGGATTCCCTAATCTCGCGGGGGACGGCCGGGGCTCTCCGATTAGGGCGCGCGGCTGGCTGGCTGGCTGGCGAAGGAGCAGGTGGGGAGGAGGCGGGGGACGGCGGCGGCGCTCTGCTGGAAGGGCGCCCGAGATTATTGGGGGGGGCTGAGCCCCCCCAAATAAATTTTTGAGGGGGCTCGAGCCCCCTCAGGCCCCATGGAGTCGGCGCCTATGCACCCTGCTCTGTTTCCAGTTGGTGCATGTTCTGTCGCTTCCAAATGAAATTCTGTAATTTTTAACGCTGCAAATGCTGCGGATTCTGTTTTTGGTCCAACTTTTCTTGCACTGTTATTGCGGGAGAGCTCCCTCCACAGGCGGAAATAATGTAGTAACATTGGGGGAGCCCAACCAAGTGGAATTATGTACAGACAGAATTATGTACAGACACCTATCAGCCAATCACCCATTCCCACCGCCCTTCTGAGTAATACCCCTCCCCACCCTCTCACTATATATAAAGGTCTGGTGACTTCTGTTTCAGTGTACAGTGGTGCCCCGCAAGACGAATGCCTCGCAAGACGAAAGAGTTTTCCGTTTTGGAGGTGCTTCGCAAAACGAATCTCCTATGGGCTTGCTTCGCAAGACGAAAATGTCTTGCGAGTTCCTGCTGGGTTTTTTTCCTCCCCCCCCTTTTTCTAAGCCGCTAAGCCGCTTATCAGCTGATCTGATCAGCAGATAAGCCACTAAAAGCCGCTAATAGCGCTAATCCGCTAATCCGTCAATGGGCTTGCTTCGCAAGACGAAAAAACCGCTAGACGAAGAGAATCACAGAACGGATTCTTTTCATCTTGCGAGGCACCACTGTATCTGAAGAAGTGTGCATGCACACGAAAGCTCATACCAAGAACAAACTTAGTTGGTCTCTAAGGTGCTACTAGACCATTTTTTTTATTTTTATATATATTTCTATGTACAGCCAGTTTGGTATAAATCTACCACTGATACACTGGGGTCATTATTATTTCAATAGATTTTATTGAAGTTTGAAAGAAAATTTACAAAGGGTTAACATCAAAGATCCAATTTTTAAATCAAAGATTAAAAAAACCCTAATTTTAAAAAAACACAAACCAAAAGGAAGAAAAGAAAAAGAGAGAAAAGGAAGGAAGGAAAAAACAGAACTTCTGATTCTTCATCTGTCAGCTATATATAGAAAATTATTCAAAACATTCACTCCATGATAACACCTAACAATTCCACATTCTATAAACCAGTATCTTTCTTTAATCCTCAAACCCAGAGACCATACGTTTGTTTTCTTTTTCCTGCAAAAAAATCTATAAGGAGTTTCCAATCTTTATTAAATGTTGTCAATGCATTTTCTCTTCTCATTAAATTTGTCACCTTTGCCAGTCTTAGCTAAGCCCAATGATTTTAACAAACCATTCCTCCATGGAGGTAGGCAGGGATGAATCTTTCCATTTGTGTGCGTACAAAAGTCTCACCGCTGTGAAGATTGCGTGAGTGACATGTTGCAGAATACGCTCATAAAGGACTACTGAAGTAACGATTGGACGATGTGACGCAGAAAGTTCTGTGGGAAGAATAATTAAATAAATAAACATGTTGGTTTTGCTCCTGTTGGTATAGGTGTTATTCTCAAAACACTGTACAGCTGTATTTAAAAAACAGATATTTTTAATAAGAATAAGTGGTGGTATTCTCAAAGCAGTTTAGAACTGAATAATAACACCCACCCACCCAAATAATCTACCCCGGGTGGCGCTGTGGGTTAAACCACAGAGGCTAGGACTTGCCGGTCGGAAGGTCGGCAGTTTGAATCCCCGCGACGGGGTGAGCTCCCGTTGCTCGGTCCCTGCTCCTGCCAACCTAGCAGTTTGAAAGCACGTCAAAGTGCAAGTAGATAAATAGGTACCACTCCAGCGGGAAGGTAAACAGTGTTTCCGTGCACTGCTCTGGTTCGCCAGAAGCGGCTTAGTCATGCTGGCCACATGACCTGGAAGCTGTACGCCAGCTCCCTCGGCCAATAAAGCGAGATGAGCGCCGCAACCCCAGAGTCGTCTGCAACTGGACCTAATGGTCAGGGGTCCCTTTACCTTTTACACCCAAATAATAAATAGTGGTACTAGTAGTACATGATTGATATTAGGCAGAATCCACAGTCACCTGAGAAGATCCTCTCTTCCCCTATCCCTGATCTACTTTAGAGGGTCCTCCAACTCCCTGGAGCAGATTTGAACACTGCACAGAGCGCTGTAGCAAGAGAGGAGAGGCAGTGAAGTCCCATTGCGGCAAGAGAAGGCTGTGCACAAATAGCATTCCATACAACCCATTGTTGTTGTCTTTTAATCAAAGCAGCTTGCTGGGTAATTCTAATCGAAAGCTACGTTGTCTTTGCAGGGAGATGCAGTCACACCATGCAGCAGAGATGAACGCCTTGGAAGAGCAGTACAAGAAAGAGCTGCGAAACGAGAGGGCGCACGCCCAGGAGAAGCTGGGTAGGACTTGGGGGCCAAACTACCTGTTACACTGTACAGTAGTATTCCGGCAGTCCTAGTTGCAGTGGAGGCTGGTCCAACCTTAGCTAGTCCTCAGCCTTAGCTAGTCTCAGCCAGCCCCGCAGCCACCTCCCTTCTTATTTACAACCAGTCAAGACCGGCCCATCTATGAGGCTCACTGAGGCAATTGCCTCAGGGTGGCAGCCTCACAATGACTGGGATTGTAGCACCCTGCTTGTGGTTAACGCTTAGCTGGAATGAAATATTCAACGCAGCAATAGAGAAATTAAAATAATAATTTATTTGTCAGACAAATAAATGAGAGACACAGTGGTATATGGTTACCAATGCTCTGGCCTTCCAGCCCTCATGGCCAGCACTTATATTCCCTCAGCCCAGCCCCCTTGCTCCTCCTTTGGCTGCCTCTGTCCAATCAGTCTGGTTGAATTTCCTATTGGCTGATTGCTAGAACCAATCATATAAGATACACCCATTTCCTATTACCTTTTATGGGAGACAAAGAGCTATATTTCCTTTTATTTATAATTGGCAAACAAGTAGCCATTAACCTCTACAAGGCACCTTAATTACCAGATCACCTTTGCCCCCTTAATTCTAAAATAGAGCAGGTGGCTAAAACAGATGGTGGGGTATTTTTATCTGAACAGATCTCTTGTTCATCTTTTTACACATCAGTTATGAAAGATCTCCTTCTTTGGAGCCATATGTCAGGAGTGCTCTGATGGTGTTTCCTGCCTGGCAGGGGGCTGGGCTCAATGGCCCTTGTGGTCTATTCCAACTCTAGGATTCTATGGTTCTATGAAATAAGAATCTAACATCTAAATTTCTTGCTTTCTAAATCCTTTGCATAATTACATTTAAGCCAATATATTTAATACATAACATATATAGCTTTTTAGAAGGAAAGGAACTTAGTAAAAGCTAAGCTAAATTCTCTCTAAATTCTCTAAAGCTTCAAAGCAGTTTCAGAGAGCTGCTTTTCCTAGTTCAGCTGCTGTTCCTATTTGCCCTATTTGCGGCTCAATTCTCTAATGGGAGACACAATAATTCTTACTATTTACCAGCTTAATTGTGTTTTTGCAACTTGATTATTCTGTAATTTGTAAGGTCAGTGACCTCGCTTCTCAGCCTTTTTATGACCGCAAGAAACGAGGGGCCCTCTGCTTGCCAGCTGCTTGCTGGTTTCCTGCCGAAAGACACATTTGTGAATTTAAGCTCATATAGGAACCTGATCAAAATATAAGCCAATATAAGCCTTGGTTAAAAATGCAGGCTATGATCAGATGCCTCAGGATGAGTGGCAGTTCCAGGCCTGCAGGGAGCCCAATAAGGAGACCCCTGGCTCCCTGACAATGACAACAAAACCTCTTCTTCTTCCCTGCCTTTGTAAAATCAAGAAGGCCACAGAGCAGCTTTTTAAAACATCTCAGCCAGGGGTGCCCAAACTTTTTTCAAAGAGGGCCAGATTTGATGAAGTGGACATACGTGAGAGGCGAGCAAAGTTGTTAGGATTGAAGCTGTTAAGCTAAATTGTAGAGGTGTTTTTTTACAATTTTACTCCAAAGTTGTTGAGCTTTTTAAGGATTTTACCCCAGGACATATACTGCCACAGGGGGCCAGATTAAATTGACCAGTGGGCTGGATTAGGCCCCCAAAATGGACTTTGGATATGCCTGATCTCAGGAGCTGAGGAACATCTGATTTGGGATCATCTATCTGTTAAGCAGGAAGGTTCTGAATGTTCTGTGCCTTCAAACAGAGGATAGGATAGGAGTTGATTATAAGCATGCAGCACCAATCAAAGGTATTATGATAAAAATTGTGGGCCAAGAAGACCTATAACAAGGGACAAGATCCCCGACAGCCTATGAATCAATCTGGCAAACCTGATTCAAAAATACACACTCACACCCCGCTCACACCCAAAAACAATTCTCACCACAGCCAACCAAAGACAACCAACCACACCCTAAGCCACCCCCAACCTCTCTCACCTCCAAGGAAATACAACAAGTGAATAGTAAGAGAACCCATACAAGTAACACTGACACAACTCCTCATACACACTAAGTAGAATAACAGAAGCATAACCACCCACCCCACCCACACTCCCCCCTTCCTCCTCCTCCTCCTCCTCCTTCTTCTTCTTCCAAATGGTTAAACCAATTCATAAACCAAGTACTCATACACTGACCACTAATAATGAAACATGTACCTATTTTTCCACATTTATTATGCTGTTTTTGTGATATACAAATGACATGATAAAACTTGGTATACTTTTTTGTATAACATTATTCTTGTTTATAAAACCCAATTAAAAAAACAAGGGACAAGACATACAGGTCCTTGTCTGTTAATGCTAGAAGCCTCAAAGCGGCACGGTTAGACGTGAACACTGGGGGCAGCCATGTTTTTGCTGTGCAATTCCCTCTGAGGGTGGCAGAACATCACTGGTCCCTCTGGGGGTCTTGCTCTTCTCTTCAAAGAGTGTGGTGGGAAGAAGCCTTTGACTGTGAGCAGCCAGACATGACCATTGTATTTCTAAGACGCTGTTAATTTCTGGGGAAGGCATGTTGTTGGCCGAGCAACCAATTCATTTCCCTTCAGGAAAACAACAGAGAAATAACTGTTTGATTTTGGTAGTTCCGTGTGTGGAGCATTTTATTTTCCCCTCCCCCCCCCCTTAGCTGGGATGCAGAAGGAATACAAGTATCTGAAGAATGCGTTCCGTGTGTACCAGGTAAGATTTAAATTATACCACCCGCCTGAGGTAATCCTAAACTCCTCCGAGTCTCCTACGAGCCTTAAAGACCAACAGTTAGTTTGTTGCCTAAGATTTTGCGGTGCTCATGAAAGACTGCAGTCCAGTTGTCACAGACATCTTGCATTTCATGGCTGCTTGGTCTACAGCCAGAGCCAGTGTTGCTGCAGTCCCAGTCCAACTGACTGTCTACCTCAGCAATGACAGGGAATCCAGAAGTGGAAAAATTAATCTGCAACGCCTGGAGTCTTCTGAACCCCGTACAGAAAAGAAAGGATGATCAGGCTGCCTCAGATGCTCTTGCAAAGTTGCCATCCCTTCCCCATTTTCTGATTCATAACCAGTGTTCCCCTGAAGTACTTTGAAGACTTGCAGGCAAAAGAGGGTATAAAATTGCCATCTGGTTGTTGGCATCCGTCTGTCCCAAGAGACAATGGAGTACGTATTGGCAAAACCTATCGGTGTTTCACAACTTTCTGACTAGTTGCAGGACCTTAGCCAGACCTAGCAGAGTAAACGCAGAATCCACGGAAGCAACTGGCAACTTAGCTGCAGACAGGATAGACGAAGCAGGAACCAGGAACTTGTAGTTAAGTGTTTATTATATACAGTGGACTATTTTACAGGAACAGAACACAGATCTTTTGCTAGCACTCTCTGACACGACTCACAACTCCTACACTGACACACAGAACACTGAACTAACACACTCCAGTTAGTAGGTCATTGATTATCACTCCCTTGAGAGAGCTTGACCAATCAGGGAGCTGTCTCCATGTCTCTGTTATCACCAGGCAGGTTTACTCCTTCAGATTGCCTTCTGGCTGTCTGCCAAACCTTAATTGACTCTGTGTGAGTGGCTGCACATACACAGTTTCCCAACAGTACGCTTCCAGGGGTGAAGTCAAACCGCTACGTTAGCACCACCAAAGTGACCTCTCCGGCACACAAGCCTCAGCAGTGTTTATGGAGGTCATGGGCTACTCGGACGTTAGGACTCCCCTTTAAATTGGCACCTACATTTAAAAAAATTAATCATTTTCTCTCTCTTTAGGATAGTATTTCTGATGAAATGGAGGAGAAGTGGCTGAGAAGGCAAGCGGAATGGAAAAAGAGTGAGAGGACTGAACGGGAGAAGGCCTTGTTACAACAAAGTGAGTACAAGAGAGGGGTTGCATCTTATTTGTATTGTGTGCGGGACGCGGGTGGCGCTGTGGGTTAAACCACAGAGCCTAGGACTTGCCGATCAGAAGGTCGGCGGTTCGAATCCCCACAACGGGGTGAGCTCCTGTTGCTCGGTCCCTGCTCCTGCCAACCTAGCAGTTCGAAAGCTCGTCAAAGTGCAAGTAGATAAATAGGTACCACTCTGGCGGGAAGGTAAACGGCATTTCCGTGCGCTGCTCTGGTTCGCCAGAAGCGGCTTAGTCATGCTGGCCACATGACCCAGAAGCTGTACACCGGCTCCTTCGGCCAATAAAGCGAGATGAGCGCCGCAACCCCAGAGTCAGCCATGACTGGACCTAATGGTCAGGGGTCCCTTTACCTTTATTGTATATAGCAGTGCCAGAGTATTTGGGTTGAAAGGGAAATGGCGTTTGCCCATGCAAATCCATCTGGTGAATACGGTATTTGCTGCCTTTATTGCTTTCAGTCTGCAGATGATACGTAACTGATTACTCCCCACCCCCACTGTTGAAGTTGCGTTTCCTTTGCAGCGAAATGAATCGGGTGGAATAACTTGACGGCATTACATTATTTCACCACCGTAGACAGCAAGACAGATAATGTAGCTTTTGCCAGAAGACAAACTGCAGCAGCACTGAAACGCTGCTGCAAATGAAAAATGGAGGGCAGAGCTGAAAATGACACTTCCTTATATCTCTGCATGTGTGCAACAATTTGAACCTCAGTTATTTGCCTTTTGACCTGAGTCCAGTTTGAACTCTGTTCTCTCTCATCTGAATTTACGAAGTTCCATGTTTTTTTGGCTTGGCTTGGCTCATTCTGATAAATGTTCCTCTTCCCTGTGGAGTCAGATGGGTGGGTGAGCCTTTAATTACTGATATCCTCTCTGCAACCAGAGCAAATTGCTCATTAACTCTCTTTTTTTCCTTTGCAAGATCTCAATTAACGAGAGTTTGCTTTGGCTGTGAAGAGGAAAGGGATGATTAAGGGCCCACCTATGCTCCCATCTTGCAAACAGAAAACGAATTGCAATGAAGGGCTAATTCAGGAAGGTCCATGTTAATGGATAGGAAGTGTTAAGAGAATGATAAGGTCAAAGATAGAAAATAAATGTTCATAAATGTACCAGGCAAAGACATACAAAAATATAAAAACCACATGTCGGAAACAGTACAGGAAAACAGTCCTGAAACCATTTTGACTCTCCCAAATTGACCTCAAATGTTTCTCTACAAGGAGGAAGGAAATGGGAAAAGCTCCCCATTGTCTCTTTGCTCACAAATCCTGTCTTAAGGGTGTATCTGTGTATGAATAGGGTGAGCCTGTGACCTGGATTCAGGAACTGAGTATTTATCATCACAAAAGAATGGCCAGGATGCCCAGGTAAAAGCAATCAGTGACCATTATCAGGTATCCTGGCAGACAGGTTTTCTGCTGTAGACTGTCCCTTCAGTGATGTATGTATGATGTATTGGGGGGGGGGGTGGCCTTGAGCTACAGGGTGGCCATTTCAAAAGTCTATATAAGAGCTTGCACACCAATGTTCTGGGTTCTTCCTCCCTCCTGCATGCGCGGGGTGTGTGTGTCTGTGGGTGGGTGGGTGTGAGCACCCTGTTGCAACAATTTAATAAAGATCAGGCTTACTAGCTGCCTTGCTTCTCAAGATTGTCTGATTGGCCTCTGGGCCCATCACCTCCTGGCAAATAGAAGGGGAAGAAGTAGAGGCAGTGAAAGATTTTACTTTATTGGGCTCCGTGATCACTGCAGATGGTGACAGCAGTCACAAAATTAAAAGACGCCTGCTTCTTGGGAGAAAAGCAATGACAAACCTAGACAGCATCTTAAAAAGCAGAGACGTCACCTTGCCAACAAAGGCCTGTATAATTAAAGCTATGGTTTTCCCAGTAGTGATGTATGGAAGCGAGAGCTGGACCATAAAGAAGGCTGATCGCAGAAGAATTGATGCTTTTGAATTATGGTGTTGGAGGAGACTCTTGAGAGTCCCATGGACTGCAAGAAGATCAAACCTATCCATTCTGAAGGAGGGCCTGGAGTGCTCTGGTCCATGGGGTCACGAAGAGTTGGACACGACTAAACAACTAAACGACTAAACAACAACAACAATTTTCTCCTACCGATAGAGAACCTACATAAGGACTCTATATGGACTCTTGGGTTCCCCATAAGGGAAAAGGAGCAAGTTTTTTCTTATAACAGGAAGCAACTCATTGTTAAGGTGAAAGCTGAGTAGCAGAAGCCACATTAAAATAAAGAGGCAAGGAGGAGACGACAGGTCAGCTGTAGGGAAAAGTGGAACCTTTTATGAACGGGACATTTCTGCAGAAATATACATTTTCCATCTAAATGGGCACTGCTGGATCTCTATGGCAAAGACTGCTCTATATTAAGTGCCATATGGAATCATGATTTTAATTCTGCTTCCAGGTGGTTGTGGCACTAAAGATCCCTAATGTAAAAGCAACCAACCTTCACTCTTCCGTTAAGAGGACATCCCTGTGTAAATCTCCCACAGCTAGCAAATGGCGCCCAATGTTTCAAGCACATTGACTTTATTACTAAGAAATATAAAGTTTTGGTGACACACTAATGCAGACCTAAAAATCTAATCTTATCCACAGAGCAATCGTTGACAAAAAAGTTTGAGCAGGCGATAGAAGAACAGAAGTTTATGATTCAGAATAACAGTTTTTTAGTAGGCAAAGTTTATGAAAAAGAAAGAGAAGTAAGTGGTGTTTATTATTAAGTACTGTGGGGCTACTGTTCCTTTAACAGAAAACTCTCCCCTTACAAATCTTGCCCCTTCTAATGCTCCCTATTGACATGGCCTGGGAATTAGTGATATCTTGTCCCTTAATTATTCGTATTCTCTTCAGCGGCTGGCTGAAACTACTGGTTGCTGCCATGCTCTTCCTTTACTCCTGTTATATTGCAATAGTATTATTTTGCTGTAAAAAGGAAGTTATTGTTGTTGATCTTCAATGAAAGGACAGCAATAATTAAAGCCTGCGCCTCTGGGGAACAGGGACTAATCCCATTCATTCAGTAATCCCATTCATTGATTAATCGCTGTGTAAGGGGCTGAACAATGGGACGCAGACGGCGCTGTGGGTTAAACCACAGAGCCTAGGACTTGCCGATCAGAAGGTCGGCGGTTCGAATCCCCGCGATGGGGTGAGCTCCTGTTGCTCGGTCCCTGCTCCTGCCAACCTAGCACTTCGAAATCACACCAGTGCAAGTAGATAAATAGGTACCGCTCCGGCGGGAAGGTAAACGCCGTTTCCATGCACTGCTCTGGTTCGCCAGAAGCGGCTTAGTCATGCTGGCTACATGATCCGGAAGCTGTACGCCGGCTCCCTCAGCCAATAAAGCGAGATGAGCGCCGCAACCCCAGAGTCGGTCACAACTGGACCTAATGGTCAGGGGTCCCTTTGCCTTTAAGGGGCTGAACATAAAAATGAAAATGTTGTACTGGACATTAAATGGGGCAGAACCTGAAAGGTGGAAGCTTTCAATTAATGTTGCAAGGGTCCTTTGTTAAATGGAGCCTAGTTGTGAGTAAATATTACACCCAGATTTTGCTGTGCAGAAGGGCAATGCGAGACAATATAGTGCCATGTTCATTCTGCATCCAGCTGATTGTGAATAATCAGTGCCTTGGCAGCAGTAAAAAGTAAAATATTAAGAAACAAAGAAAAATTGGTACAATATGTTGAAGGAAAGTATTAGAAAGTGCGTTAAAAGTAAGGTAATAATTATAAGTACATTCAAAATCATTAATGTCAACTATATTGGGAAATGATGGGAAGTCAACAATTATTTTATCATTTTATGTAATATTATTTGATCTTAGCTTAGTGGAAATCTAAGTGGAATTTGAAGTTTAAATATACATCTTATAGCAATTCAACTTAAGGATTTTTTTCTTTGTATGTATATGTGTGAAATTAAATTTGTAATGATATTAATGAATTTCAATAAAGTGGGATAATAATAATAATAATAATAATAATAATAATAATAATAATAATAATAATAACAACTATTATTATTATTATTATTATTATTATTATTATTATTATTATTTTGGTGTAGAAGCAACCTTAGCCAGAGGTGTAGAGAAATGGTAGTTGTTACAGGCTAGCACACTTCCTCTGACATTCAGTTTTCTTGGAAGGGAAAATCTTTCCTTAGTTTTCATTTCGATTTATCATACAAGTACTGTTTAAGGAGAAGTTTGTATGCGCAGGCATGTGAAGTGCTGATCCGCATGCAGATTAGTTCAGAGTGAGGAGAGCCTTAGAAATAACGAGCGCCCCTAATATTAAGTGCTAACGAAAATCCTTAGTGTCATCAAGCCACTGCAAAAAAAAGAGTACGCATATGAAACCTGCCATAAATTAAATAGATCTGCTTTATCCATTCTAGATCCCAAAAAACATTTCTCCCCCTCAGTTTTGTCACGTCAGCTGAAGGCTGCTTCTGTGTCAGGCTTGCCAGGGACTGATTTCACCTGTATTTGCATAGGCACCCCAAGGTTTCATAATGAGTCTACTTAGAAGTAAATGTTGTTTGAAGATGCGATTTACTCTACACTATTCCTTACTGTAACTTTTATCACTTTTTTCTTTTCCAGGAGTTCCAAAAGCAGCAACAGGAAGCCATGGATCAAATTGCTGAATTAAAAAAACATATTGAGGCAAGTAAGGGAAGCGGGTGACGCTGTGGGTTAAACCACAGAGCCTAGGACTTGCCGATCAGAAGGTCGGGAGTTCGAATCCCTGTGACGGAGTGAGCTCCCATTGCTCGGTCCCTGCTCCTGCCAACCTAGCAGTTTGAAAGCACGTCAAAGTGCAAGTAGATAAATAGGTACCACTCCAGCGGGAAGGTAAACGGCGTTTCCGTGCGCTGCTCTGGTTCGCCGAAGCGGCTTAGTCATGCTGGCCACATGACCCGGAAGCTGTACACCGGCTCCCTCGGCCAATAAAGCGAGATGAGTGCCGCAACCCCAGAGTCGGCCACGACTGGACCTAATGGTCAGGGGTCCCTTTACCTTTACCTATTGAGGCAAGTATGGTAAACACTTTTGAACAGAATGTAACCGAATCTTACGTAAAAAAACAAACAGGCAAGACATTCAGGAACCAGCATAGTGAAGTGGTTAAGCTTTGGACTAGGACCAGAGAGACCTGGGTTTGAAACCCCTGTTCAGTCATGAAGCAAACTGCATGAATTTGAGAGTAATTAGCTATCAGCCTAACCTTGCAAGGTTGCTTTGAGGATAAAATGTGTGGGGCATAATGAAACTGTTTGGGAAAAGTGTGGGATGTTAACAGCACAGTTGTACCTCGGAAGTCGAACGGAATATATTCTGGAAGTCCGTTCGACTTCCTAAACATTCGGAAACCAATCAGACGTTTGGGTTCCAAAGGACGCTCGCAAACCGGAACACTCACTTCCGGGTTTGCGGCGTTCGGGAGCCAAAACGTTTGACCCGCAAGGCGTTTGACTTCTGAGGTACAACTATATTAAGTGGATCTGCAGAAATGTTTTCGTTTGAAGTGCTCCTGTTCAGTGATCCTGCCAGCCGGTTATGCCCTATTTCAGGATACTCCAGTCCATTACCTCCCCATCCCACTTTCCCAGACACAACACATTCTGTCACCACTGAGCATGCTGAGTCTTTATTCCCTTTTAGGCAGCCCTAGGCAGTGGTGGGTGGAACCAGATGGAAAAGGGTGCAGAGCAACGAAGGCCGCTCCCTATCTTTGTTCAGTAGTGTTACGGAAAAATCTAGGTGTGAGGCTGCTCAGTCACCCAGCTCGTCGGGCAGAGCCCGCGGGTCCCTGCGGAATACTGGAAGGAGTCCAGCCAATAGCTGTAGACCAAAGTTTATTGCGCAATAGGTTCAAAGAGCAAATTTGAACCCCGAGGATGGCGTGACAAAGACTTTTAAAACTTTCCCACCATATTCCAGAATACAGTTCGTACAGCATCATTGCTACATCACTGACATGTCACAAAAGGGGAAGGGTTAACCTTGGCAAAAATGTCCAGACAAGTCCTTGGTACAAGATTAGCATAAGCAGACATGGCAGGTATAAGATTAGCATAGACAAAAATGTCTTAAGTACCCACCACCCAAAAGTACAATAGAAGTTCCTTTGCATGTCTGGAGCCTGAGGCGAGTCAGGTGATGAGATTTGGCTTCCTTTGGCTAACAATGAGCCCAGCAATTGTCACCTCTGGGAACTTCCCGGAGTCCTTTTTCAAGGGGAAAATAGCTTTGGAATGGAGGAAACTGGGAAAGGAGATGATTTTATATTATTTTTAAAGCTAGGTAACTTCCCTGAGCTGTCAAGTTGAAAGGATACATTCAGGCATAATATTTGTAATATTTAACTTTAAAGATGTGCCCCCCCCCGGTACCGTAATTTCTGTAACAAGTAGGCTAGTTTCTACATACAGTATACTCACACCACCCTGTGAAAGAAAGATAAAACTTTATTCGCATTAGCCAATGGCCATATCAACAGTAAACCATTACAGTATACACAGAAAAGGAAATTTGATATAAGAGCACAATTTAAAGTCCTGAATCAGCAGTCAGTTAGGGGCCCTTGTTCTGATTACCCCTGTTATGGACCCAGCAACCTTTGCTGTTATCTGCTCATTTGGATCTGATAGAAGAAAGGACATTGTGGCCGTGGTTGAGCGCCCTGGGATGGTTAGGACGAGTGGGGTGATGCTCTCGTTCCTCAGGTCTTTGTAGAGAGTGCAAGACAGGAGGACGTGTGCCGCTGTTTCGGTGCTGCCGTCTCCACAGGGGCAAAGACGTTTCTCAGGTGGGATCTTTTGGAATCGACCCTCAAGTATCGCAGATGGCAAAACATCCCGTCTTGCAGGTGTAAAAGCACGTCTGTATTTTGGGATTAGAAGTTTGTGCAGATATGGGGCCAGAGAATCAAAATGGAGAGGGGGAAACTGAACATACCAAGGGCCATAGGCGCTGACTCCATGGGGCTTGAGGGGGCTCGAGCCCCCTCAAAAAAATTTTTGGGGGGGCTCAGCCCCCCCAATAATCTCGGGCGGGCGCCCTTTCAGCAGAGCGCCGCCGCCGTCCCCCGCCTCCTCCTCACCTGCTCCTTCGCCAGCCAGCCAGCCGCGCGCCCTAATCGGAGGCACTGCCAGAAATCCCGCGAGAACAGGGGAATCCCGACTGGCCACACCTCCCAGCCAGCCAATCGGCTGGCTGGGGGGGCGTGGCTTGCCCTATTTAGGGCCGGAGCCACTTTATTTGCATATTCATGAGCTTATTTATTATTCATGAGCTTTCCCGGGCCCCCCCAATATTTTTTCTAAGTCCGCGTCCCTGCCAAGGGCAGAGTTTCCTTCTAGTGGCCAGGTTTTTCTTTTGGACGTTGACCAATTAGACTGTTTGCTTTGGTAGAGCCCATAGTGAGTAGGTGTTGTGGGGATAGGACGCCACCCTGTGTTCTCCATCCAGACAAGTAAGAGGCCTTATCAGAGTTCAATGGCACATTCCAGCCAGACAAAACATTAAAGGAGGGTGTGAAGCAAGGCCCATGACAGGCAGGACCCACAGAAAGTAGGTGTGGTCTGGCGAGAGTCCTGGGGACTAGACAAGAGAAGCGTGGAGGGCCGCATTTGGCCCCTTGGCCTCAAGTTCTCCACCTCCTGCCCTAAAAGGTTAATTTGTCAGTGAAAGGCTCTAGAAGTCTATGAACTTAGGTACTAAAAATGGAAAACAAAACAGTGCAGCCAAGGTTTTTATTTTGCTGTTGCTACACCAATTTGAAACACCTATAAAATTACATTTAGAAAATATCCAGCAGGGCTTTTACAGCATCTGGGTTTTCTGGAGTGAACTTTTCCAGCCGTTCAGCAGTGATCCTTTGGTGCCATGTAAAAAGTACCAGTATCCCAGAAGGCCTTTGTTTAGGAATGTGCTTTGGCTCCAGAGGTGTTTTAGGTATGGCTTATTTTTTTAGTTTGTTTCATTGTACAGTTCTTAAATTGTCCTTGTGTTGCTCTGCACAGTGGTGGATGTGCAGAATATAAGCATCTTAAAATAATGTGTTCCATCCAATAAAAGGGTTTGGATATGGAAATTAAGGAGAAGAATGAGACTTTGGATGCTATTGCAGCCACACTTCACAAGACAGAGACTGAACTCCGGAATGAGGTGAGAACTGGGGAATAGATTACCAAGCTTTTTTAAATCACCGATACCAGAGTCTCACCCCAGCGGTGATTGGAAACGGGTTTTGTGGCATGTGTGTGGTTTTCAACATTTAACTTGGGCTTTCCACATCCGATCTATGATGGAATATTGCAACCTGTGCTCTGATAGACTGAAACAGGTATATTCCCGAAGGACTGATAGTATTTATCTTCCCCAGCTTCTGTGACCTCCAGATATTGGACTACAACTCCCATCATCCGTGACTATTTGCCATGCCGGATGGGGCTGATGGGATTTGGAGTACCCAAACACATTGAAGTACATGATCAAGCAATTGTAAAATTGTCAACAAGTCCCTGTCAGGGAAAGAGGTGGCTTAGAAGTAAATATTTAATAATATACTAATGCCCAGGTCTCAAGTGAGGGGTGATGGGAAACTGAACTCTTTGATCTACAGTGGTGCCCCGCAAGACGAATGCCTCGCAAGACGAAAAGCTCGCTAGACGAAAGGGTTTTTCGGTTTTTGCGTTGCTTCGCTAGACGAATTTCCCTATGGGCTTGCTTCGCAAGACGAAAACGTCTTGCGAGTTTGTTCGCTTTTTTCTTAAAGCCGCTTGAAGAGGCGCAGTTGCGACGGGCCGTGCTTTGCAAGACGAAAAACATCGCAAGACGAAAAGACTCGCGGAACGAATTAATTTCGTCTTGCGAGGCACCACTGTATAGGTAATCTTGCAATGGCTGGAGTTTAGTGCAATAATTAAGCTCAGATTAGCCCTATGAAGAGATTGGCTCAAATCCTGCCTTCCCCATACCAATTCCCAGGTTTAACACTAATCATTTCCCTTTTAAAGGGATCACAGGCAGCTGCGCCGTCAAAGCCGCCTCCTAATTATCAGGAAGCAGAGAACAATACAGGGCTAGATTTGACTTAACACCTGACATGGATGATATTGGTCAACTCCATATGTTTCGTCTTCTTCCTGCTCCCCCATTCATTCCTTTCCTTCCACTTTACAGAAAGCCGCCTTGGTGGAAATGGAGAAAAGTATCCAGCAAAAGATTGCGTCCATTGAAGAGAGATATCGAATTAACGCCACTACTTTGGTAGAAGAAAATGCCATGCTCAGGTAAGGGGCTAAAATCTCTCCCAAGTCCAGAAAGTCAGCCAAATATTAACCTTTGAGGTTTTTAAAGCGATTTACTGCAGAATTCCTTGTGAAGCAAATTCTTGATTTATATTGCAACAGAGGTTAGCACATTCCTCAGGAAAAAATAATTTGACTTTGTCTGTACTAGACACATTGTTCACCTGTCACCACAGCTGGGTGGGTGCTGATAACGCCAAGGTTGCAGGTTCGATCCCCATCAGGAATAGCTGCATATTCCTTCATTGCAGGGGGTTGGAATAGATGATACCCAGGGTCCCTTCCAACTCCATGAGTCACAATCTATGAGCCTACCACACCCCTTTGAATATTCATTTACTCTAACAGACATGTTCTCAAAATTTAGATTTACTTATGTCACCTAATTTGTTATGTTTGAACTGATTTTAATTAACTTTGTGTTGGTTAAGTTATGGCATGACAAGAAGGAAAGAAGCAGTAAGAACATTCTAGGAGAGCTTGCTTTTCCCTTCCTTCCTTCCTTCCTTCCTTCCTTCCTTCCTTCCTTCCCTCCCTCCCTCCCTCCTTCCCTTTGGAGCAGATTCTGGGTATGCATGCAGAGAAGAGAGGAAGTCCCAAGGTGCAAGTGGAAAGTTGCTTGTGTGGCATTGGATACAACCCAGTGACTTAGTCTTATTGGATCAGATTCCATGGTTTTCAGTGGGACTTAGTCATGAGTAGCTGCTGCCCACTAGGACCTGAGGAGCTAAAACAGGAATAGCCAACATGGTGCGCTGCAGATATCATTGGACTACACCTTTGCATCAGCCCCAACTGGTAAGGTCAACAGCCAAGATGGTAGAAGTACACAACATACCGTATTTTTCGCCCCATAGGACGCACCGCCCTATAGGACGCACCTATTTTTGGGGGGGGGATAAAGGGGGGATTTATTTCCCCCCCAGGCATGGGGCTGGCGTGGGGGAAGCCCGAGCTTCCCCCGACCCCAGCACAGCCTGCTATCCGCGGAGGCTTGCGGAGAGCTGCGCGGAGCCCAGGCAGCTCTGCGCAACCCTCCGGAGCCTGGCGCGGCTTCGGAGGGTTGCACAGAGCTTCCTGAAGCCTGGAGAGCGAGAGGGGTTGGTGCGCACCGACCCCTCTCACTCTCCAGGCTTCAGCGAAAGCCTGTATTCGTCCCATAGGACGCACACACATTTCCCCTTCATTTTTGGAGGGGAAAGAGTGCGTCCTATAGGGCGAAAAATACAGTATATAAAAGACACCATATTGGCTATCCCTGCTGTATGTAGTTGCATATACAGTGGTACCTCGGGTTTCTAACCCAGAAATAGTACCTCGGGTTAAGAACTTTCATTCAGGATGAGAACAGAAATTGCGCAGCAGCGGCGCGAGGCCCCATTAGCTAAAGTGGTGCTTCAGGTTAAGAACAGTTTCAGGTTAAGAACGGACCTCCGGAACGAATTAAGCACGTAACCAGAGGTACCACTGTATATAAGTGCAGAAAGATTGTCTAATGCTACTAATCTCCTCCCCAGGCGCAAGCTCATTGAAAAGAATGAAGAGATCTATAATCAACGGGCCCAGCGATCGGGCAGCTATGAAGCATATGACTAGGGCTGTTCAGGGAAAAAGGTTTGACGATGACATGCTGCCAGAAGCCTGAATCTAAAGCCACATATGCAATTCTGTAGTCAGAAAGGGAGATTATTTGTTCTTTACTTCAATCTTGTATCGTGTTGGTTTATATTTGCGTGCTGCTCTTCAGCTGAAGATCACAGAGTGGTTCACAACATGAAAATAAAAATGAGAACAGATGCAAACCAATAATCGTTCCCTCCTGCAAATTTCCCCTTTGGCTCAGGGCGCAACACTGAAGCCAGGCAGTCAGGAACCTTGTGGTCTAAGCCAGTCTCAAGAGGTAGTAAGCATCCACAATTCCTTATTGTCCCACCAGTCTGTGTCAGGAGTTCCCCAGACCTTATTGGATGATTCAGAAAGGCAAGAGCGAAAAAGCACACTCCGACCTCTGAACCAGGAGCACACTGACCGGTAGGCCAAGAAAACTGGAATCAGGTGTTATGCCATAAAGCCCACCTAAAACATGTGAGGTAAAGGTAAAGGGACTCCTGACCATTAGGTCGTCGCGGACGACTCTGGCATTGCGGCGCTCATCTCGCTCTATAGGCCGAGGGAGCCGGCGTACAGCAGCCAGTACATGTGGCCAGCATGACTAAGCCGCTTCTGGCGAACCAGAGCAGCGCACAGAAATGCCGTTTACCTTCCCGCTGGAGTGGTACCTATTTATCTACTTGCACTTTGACGTGCTTTTGAACTGCTAGGGTGGCAGGAGCAGGGACCGAGCAACGGGAGCTCACCCCATCGCGGGGATTCAAACCGCCGACCTTCTGATTTGCAAGCCCAATGCTCAGTGGTTTAGACCACAGCGCCACCTGTGTCCATTAAAACATGTGAGGTAGTTAATTGCAATTATATAAAAATAGTATCTTGAAAGATCAAGTGCTCAGTACAAATAGAATACTGCTATAAAGTTGGAAAATAAAGTGGGAAAATAAAAGATAAGACTACATTTCTTTGATTCTAATACAAACCTAAGGGATACCTGACACACATAACCGAGGAACTACTAGCAGACACGTACACAGACATGGGGGGGGGGGGATACTCAACAAAGGAAAAACCCACTTTCTAGGAAATCAAACCTAATCAGAATTTACCAGCCAATCAGAAGCTCTTCTGGTTGGAACTTTCCAGTACTTGAGTACATGTGATCTCACATTTGAACTGTTCCTTTTAATGAAGTAAGGCACCTTAACAGAACTTGTGCTAAAAGCCACAGGTAGACAGATAATGGAGACATTTTTAGTACAGTGGTAAAGGTAAAGGGACCCCTGACCATTAGGTCCAGTCGTGACTGACTCTGGGGTTGCAGTGCTCATCTCGCTTTATTGGCCGAGGGAGCCAGCGTACAGCTTCCGGGTCATGTGGCCAGCACAACTAAGCTGCTTCTGGAGAACCAGAGCAGCGCACGGAAACGCCGTTTACCTTCCCGCCAGAATGGTACCTATTTATCTACTTGCACTTTGACATGCTTTCAAACTGCTAGGTTGGCAGGAGCAGGGACCGAGCAACGGGAGCTCACCCCGTCGCGGGGATTCGAACCGCCGACCTTCTGATTGGCAAGTCCTAGGCTCTGTGGTTTAATCCACAGCGCCACCCGCGTCCCTAGTACAGTGTACCTTGGTTTAATAACAGTTTAGTTTATGAACAACTAGGATTAAGAACACTGCAAACCCGGAAGTAGGTGTTTTGGTTTGTGAACTTTGCCTTGGAAGCAGAACATGTTCCGCTTCCTGTTGAGTGTGTTCCATTTGTAAATTGAGTCCCCCGCTGCTATGGGAAAGCACGCCTTGGTTCAAGAACGCTTTGGTTTAAGAACAGACTTCCGGAATGGATTAAGTTTGTAAATCAAGGTACCACTGTATGTGATCTCATCCCAATTAATTAATCAGGTGGATTGGTGCAGCATATTAAAAAAAAGCCCAAGATGACCAAACTAGACGCAATGTAACCCAAGCTCCTTTGATTTAAATTTGGGAGAGCTAAGTAGAAATTTTAGCATTAATGGGATTTAAAAAATAAAATAAAATGCTGCAGCCTTGAGCACAAGGTCACGTCCAGAGTTCTGCGCTATCTACATAATAATTAAGTCATATTTTGATATTGCATGCCCTGCCATAGAACAGAGATTCAACTCGCTGATCTTTTCTGAACTAGCTTTAATTTCTGCTTAGTAGCAGTGGGTGGATGTGTAACTGTTAGCTGTTCCTATTATCACCGCTTTCAGTCTTGTACGGATATGCTGGGTTTTCACCAGTTCCATGTCTCTGTCCCATAAGGTTGTTTCCCCGAAAGAAAAGCACACACAAACACAGCCATTTTCCTGTTACTCATAAGAAAAAGCTAACTATTTTATCAGGCATTAAGGCAGGATTGAGGCCACACCAGCCAAGAGGACCCTTCTGTGGCGGCAGTTGTAGAAGCAGACAAAGATCTCTTTAGTTCAGAGTTGCCGAAACCTGCACGGTTCTTTGAGGGCGGGGGCGTGGATACGCGATGACTATGCCATTTGCACACACTTATCTAGAAATGCGTGAATATGGTACATGGGCAGCTGTACATTCTGCACTTCCATTGAAGAGAACACGAGATGACTTCTTGTTCACTGTTCCTACGTACATTCCAGGCGTCAGATGATTTCTTTGGGATGCTCAAAGCATGGGGAAGATCATTTGAAAGGCAGGAGTGTGCTTTCTTTACTCTTTCAAAAACCAAGAGTGCTTGTCAAGCAGTCAGCGACCCACAGCAGAAACCCTACAGAAAAACAACAGCACAAAAAAACCCTACAGCTGTTTTGACACGGGAGGAGGGTTGCTAGGCACTGGGAATATTAATTTCTTCCTAAGAGTGTAAGCTGGTTGTGGCATCTGCTTCTTTAGTCCATTTTTGTCTGAACGTTTGCTCACGTCGTCATTGACTGCCGTAAGAATGGACAAGATATCTTCTCTCCTGCAGAGAGAATGAGAAGGAAAATATATTAGGATGCAGTATTGTTACCATTAAAGAAGAAAAGCAAAAAACCTGTTGCAGTCCCGGACTTTTCTTATAGATACTCTGAAATCCCTTAAGCCTAACAAGAATTTGTTAGCTGCATTTGTCTAGTCCTAAAGGAAAAAAGTTAGGGACACGGGTGGCGCTGTGGGTTAAACCACAGAGCCTAGGACTTGCCGATCAGAAGGTCAGCGGTTCAAATCCCCATGACGGGGTGAGCTGCCGTTGCTCGGTCCCTGCTCCTGCCAACCTAGCAGTTCGAAAGCACCTCAAAGTGCAAGTAGATAAATAGGTACTGCTCCAGCAGGAAGGTAAACGGCGTTTCTGTGCGCTGCTCTGGTTCGCCAGAAGCGGCTTAGTCATGCTGGCCACATGACCTGGAAGCTGTATGCTGGCTCCCTCGGCCTATAGAGCGAGATGAGCGTGCAACCCCAGAGTTGGCCACGACTGGACCCAATGGTCAGGGGTCCCTTTACCTTAAAGGAAGAAAGTTAGTGGTCCTCACCACTTATTCCTACTCAACCTATCGAACTTTAAAAGGCAAAACCAAGAGGGAGTGCACATGCATATTCAATAAAGTTCCTAGTGTAAGAATCAGCCTTTAACTGAGGAGCAGACACAATGCAATACCCTTCAAGGTGCCTTATCCTACTAGATCAGGGATAGCTTGGGGTCTGGATCCTACCCTGCTGCCTCACCTTGGCTGAGGATAGTCTGCCATCGGATGAGTCAGCAGCTCAAACAGCAGTTAGTAGTGTCCAAAAAGATGCTTGCCTCATGTCGTCCAGGGTGCCAGTTTCCAACTTGTGGAAAACAAAGGCGGCACCACAAACATCTCTGGTTTTGCATCATGAAAGACATTGGCCAAGCTGGTAGGCTGACCCAGACAGCACCATTTCCTAAGTCGATGTTTGTAGAGGTGCACCAGTCTGACCAGTCACTTTTAACCTGGCTGGCATGAGCCCTGTAGCTTGCCAGCTGGGCACGCCCTCCCTCCATGTTGTACGCAAAGGAGAAATTAGCTTTCCCCAAAGAAACTGCAACATCTCTCTTTAACAGCACCATGCAACATTAACTAATGCCTAAACAGCCGTATCTTGGTTCTCGAACAGAAAGAGTTCTGGGAGAACTGTTCGAAAACCAAGGCGCAGTTTCCGATTGGCTGCAGAAGGAAAGTCCTGTAGCCAATCTGAAGCCGCGCCGGACGTTCGGCTTCCGAAAACCGGAACACGTTTGTAACCAAAACGTAAGAGTTCCAAGGCGTTCGGCAACCAAGGTACGACTGTATTTCAAAACGTTCAGTGGATTAGCCGACGTGAAGCCTTATATAAAGTCAACCAAAATTGACCCACTGGAATGAGCTAACTTAACTCTGTTGCTTTCAATGGGTCTGCTAAGAATATGACTTAGTTACGTACAATCCAAGGTATTTTATCCAAAATGCCAGATTAATGCCGAGGAAAGACTTGTCACACATAATAAGTAAAAGTATCACCTTGGTACCAGCTCCCGAAGCTTCTCACAGAGGCCCTGAATGAACCATGTGCCACGCTGCACATCCCGGTAAGAATAATAACCATCCACTGTGGCCATGCCAAGGAGGAAGTCTGCCTCTTCTGGGATGCTTGAGGTCATCTGCTGTTGTGTAGGAATAAATCCTGAAGTTTGGGCATCTGCTCCAAGGGAGCACGTCTCGTGATTGTCTGCTTCAAGGTAAACAGGTTGGTGCGGCTTGCTACCTTGGCACGCCTGGATGAAAAACAGTTTGGGCTTCTTAGCCAGTAAAGGACATTGTTTGGCTGTGAAGAAAGATGTGATTTTATTGATGGAGATGAGACAGTCGTCTGTCGCATAAACTTTCCCAGATTCGCCGTGAGACAGAATGCAGCACACAAGACAATCACTGTCTTTCCAGTATTCAGAAGATTGCCAGTCCTTTAGAAGTTTGAGAAGTTCGTCTGATGTCTTGTCATCGTATTTTTTCACTTCAAACCCAAGCCATTTAAACACACTTTCCAATTCCACTGTCAGAGAGAAAGGGGGGGGGCAGAGGTTAGCGCAAAGAGATGGCAGTAAACACCAAAAAACAGGTGTGCCAATTTAACAGGAAAAAGTTTGATGCATCAATTTAAACCCTGATCCCATAAAGGCAGCTTCCAGTTACACCTTCAGGATTTCTATACTGTCATTAGGGTAAAACAGATTTGATACAATCACTGATTAAAGTGTTTAATATAGAAATTACCGTATTTTTCGGTACGTCTATAAGACGCACCAGACCACAAGACGCACCTAGTTTTTGGAGGAGAAAAACAAGAAAAAAAATATTCTGAATCTCAGAAGCCAGAACAGCAAGAGGGATCGCTGCGCAGTGAAAGCAGCCACCCCTCTTGCTGTTCTGGCTTCTGGGATAGCTGCGCAGCCTGCATTCGCTCCATAAGATGCACACACACTTCCCCTTACTTTTTAGGAGGGAAAAAATGAGTCTTATAGAGCAAAAAATACGGTATTTGCTTTCCATCAATAATCACAACTACATTGACTATCCCAAGGCTAGCACCTTCCAGTAAGGTGCAGAGCGAGGAAAACTGCATTGTGGAGAGGTTTGTAAAAAGCAATGAAAGCCTGCTCATTTCTACAGGATTAACCCAAATGTTTATTTCTATGCCAATTTCTATGCCAAACATCTTCACCAAGCCACCCATCTCCTGACACACAGCTTTCAGTAAACAAGTTGTGGTTGTTTTAGGAGTTTTCTCCAAGCTCTCAGACCCCGTAAGTTTCTTCAGCATTTAAGAGTACAAAAATCTAAGGACCTTTTCTGGACACTTGCATAAACGCAGAAAGGTTTATGTACCCTGAAACCACATAAAACTTGCAAACCAACAATAACTTCTTTGCTACGGATATGCAAACACTTATTTTTAAAGGTATTAAAGAGAGATAAGACACATGCTTTTCCTTTCAAGTCACTTACTGGCATCTTTCTGAGATCCTTCTCTGGGTCTGAGTCCCTTGAAATAGACATTATTAAAAATAAGGCAATACCCTCTGCGAGGCCTGTTCATTTTATAGAGGGCAGACTCCTGTGGAATAAGGGGAAGTCAGAGATCATCATCTTATCCAATCCGTTTTATCTATCTCACATCATCTCAGGCAGTGATACTGTTAGGGAGACTTTGGATTTATAGAAACCCTCTTTATACGGTAACGTGCCTTACGATGCTTACTTAAATAAACACTGCTCGTTATGGCAAACTGTGCTCTGGATCTCTGCTCCAACACAGCACCACTGAAGGCTGGAGGTGAGTTTATATACCTGTGGGATTCCTCAAGAAAACAAGACTTTCTGCAAAAAATAACAACACCCAGCTGTTTATGCACAAGTATGGGCAATGCTAGGATAGGTACGGCTCCTTAGCAAGGGTGGCGTAAAGGTAAAGGGACCCCTGACCATTAGGTCCAGTCGTGACCGATTCTGGGGTTGTGGTGCTCATCTCGCTTTATTGGCCAAAGGAGCTGATGTACAGCTTCCGGGTCATGTGGCCAGCATGACTAAGCCGCTTCTGGTGAACCAGAGCAGCGCACGGAAATGCCGTTTACCTTCCCGCTGGAGCGGTACCTATTTATCTACTTGCAGTTTGACGTGCTTTTGAACTGCTAGGTTGGCAGGAGTAGGGACCGAGCAACGGGAGCTCACCTCATCGCGGGGATTCGAACCGCCGACCTCCTGATCGGCAAGTCCTAGGCTCTGTGGTTTAACCCACAGCGCCACCCACGTCCCATCACAAGGGTGGCTTACTCCACACCAAATTCCTTGGGGAGGAAGTCAACACTGTGCTGTTGAAGACCCTTAGCAGTACAGTGGCACCTTGGTTCTCAAACTTAATCTGTTCCGGAAGTCCGTTCCAAAACCAAAGCACGCTTTCTCATAGAAAGTAATGCAAAACGGATTAATCTGTTCCAGACTTTTAAAAACAACCCCTAAAACAGCAATTTAACATGAATTGTACTATCTAACAAGACCACTGATCCATAAAATGAAAGCAATAAACAATGTACTGCGGTCACACAATCAGTCAGTAGCTGAACTGGGTCCCACAAAGTCACAAATCAAAAAAGAGCCACAAAAACGTAAAAAGCATAAACAGACAGACCTCAGCGTAACACTAAAAGCGGAAGTGTGGCACTCAGATCAGAAGCAGAACACTCAAAACGGAGCATGTTCGGCTTCCGAAAAAAGTTCGCAAACCGGAACACTTACTTCCGGGTTCGCAGTGTTCAGGGTTCCAAGTTGTTTGAGTACCAAGGCGTTTGAGAACCAGGGTACCACTGTATATTATATTAGTGCTAGCAGGATGGTATGCGCAAGAGAAGGGCAGCTAGCCAGAATGGTTTTATTTTTATTTTTTTAATTCATTCTTTTATTTATATTTTATACATTTATTTAAAAAGTAATAATCATAAATAAATAAGAATAAAAATATGCACCCCACCCCCGAGACCATTCCATTGTAACTATCTAACCTTCCAAAATTTCAACACCTCTTGCGATGGTTTGACCCCTTTCTGTTTTAACAGTGCAAATTCTACAAGCACCTTATGTCCTGAAAATCATTTCTCCTAAATATTCCCTGTCTTAACGGCACATGTTAATTTATTGTTAATAGCTATATCCCACACCTCTTTATACCATTCTTCCATTTTATACTCTGCTTGCCCCTTCCACTTCCTAGCTGTAATAATTTGTGCAGCTGTCTATAAATTTGTGAGCAAGTCTTTCATAGCCTGCAAACCTTCCACCCCATTGTAAATTGATAATAATTCTACCTCTGGACTTTTGGTCAACTTTAACCCAGTGAATTCTGTTATCTCCTTAAACACCCTTTGCCTTTTATTTTTATTTTACATATTTACAGCCCCACCACATGTGAATATAACTCCCTGTTTCCTGGCATCCCCTCCAACATAATACAGAATATTCCTTGTTCATTTGATTTAATCTGACTGGTGTCAAATACCATCTCCAAATTAATTTATAATAATTTTCTTCATATAGAAAACATTTTCAACGTACTATTCTCCCATATTTTCCCCCAGCTTTGACTATCTGCCACACCTCTTTTAATTTGTATTCTTGATCTTCCATTTCTACTAGTATTTTATAAATTTCACTGGTTTCCCCTTTTATAACTGTATTGTCTTCTTTATCTCCCCCTTTTATAACCATTTTTTCAAATTTTGTATATTCTTTGCAGTTCTTCTTTTCCCAAACCACTTCTTTGTCCAATGCACCAGTTGTATACAGTTAAACCAAGTTATTTTACTTCCCGTTAGAACTTCTCTTATTTGTTCTTTGCTTCTCATTTTCTCCACCCAACCCTTTATTCTAAGTATTTTCTTCACTTTCACTTTCCTTATTAAAAATTTACTGGGAAGTCTTCTATCTCCACCACCAGGGGTAGTGGGGAATTTGTTGGTCTCAATTTTCCTTTATATTTCACCCATATCTCAATGATATTTCTTAATGAGGGATTTTCAATATTCTGCCACCACTGCCTATTTGGTACGATAAAAAAATATATTCACTAACTTCTCCCTCATTTCCTGTGTACCACTCTCTAACTACAGAATGGTCCTTATGGCAGGTTGCACAACACATTGCTGCAAAGCCGATATTTCCTGTTGCACAAGCTTTTGCCGGCGCAACTGTTGTGCTGGAAGTCATATGGTGCCGCCATTATTCTTTTCTTTCTTTAATTTGCATTTTCAAAAACAGGAACAGAGAGCATATTTAATGCCCCTCCCCCTGTCCCACTTACAACTTTGTACCAAATACAGCATGTGTACCATAAGACTTGGGACGCGGGTGGCGCTGTGGGTTAAACCACAGAGCCTAGGGCTTGCCGATCAGAAGGTCGGCGGTTCGAATCCCTGCGACGGGGTGAGCTCCCATTGCTCGGTCCCTGCTCCTCCCAACCTAGCAGTTCGAAATCACACCAGTGCAAATAGATAAATAGGTACCGCTCTGGTGGGAAGGTAAATGGCGTTTCCGTGCGCTGCTCTGGTTCACCAGAAGCGGCTTAGTCATGCTGGCCACATGACCTGGAAGCTGTACGCTGGCTCCCTCAGCCAATAAAGCGAGATGAGCGCCGCAACCCCAGAGTCGGCCACGACTGGACCTAATGGTCAGGGGTCCCTTTACCTTTACCATATGACTTGCCTTCCAATCTTTTCCTGGTTCCTTTGCTTTCCTTCTACTCCACATAATCCACATCTCTGAGGATTTGCTCGGGACCTGCCAAGCTATGTATTTGTCTACACTGGTTCTTAAAATATTCAATAAACATTGTCCATTCCTCCTTGCAGTCCTCATCTTCGTTTTCTCTTATCTGGTTCAGCAAACCAGCCAGTTCAGCGTATTCGAACAGTTTACACTGCTATTCTTCCTTAAGTGGGTACTATACTTATTCTCCACCTTTGTGCCAATATGGTTCTAGCTGCGGTGGGGGCATATAGTAATAAACTTTTGTTTTTTTGGGATCTCCATTGTTACCATTCCCAAGAGGAAAATCTCAGGTGTTTTGGGGAAAGTTTTTTTAAGTATCATTATATTCATTATATATATAGTTTCCCAATAGTCCCTAATTATTTTTCATATGCGCGTTCTTTGTGATGTAGAGTATCTGCCTGATGTCTTAGAAATGCGGAATCAACCTTAAGAACTATCCTAAGCCTTCTTTGTTCTCGTTTGTGAGTATGGTTAGTTAGTGATGTCAAACAATGTTTTTATTTCGCTGTTTGAAACTTGTAAGAGATGTGCCAACGTTCAAGTTTGAATGATCTTGTTTTTTAAATAAATTTGGGGGAAAGGATTTTCCTGTTCCGTCTTTTGTGCCTTCTGCTGGGGAAGTCCAAGTCCAACACCTGGCCACTTGGTCACCTACCAGACCTGTTGAATTTCTGCCTGAAATGTGGTAAAGCAATACAGGGTGGGTGGGACAGCCCGTTGAAGAGTAATCTGCTTCCTTAGGTTATTCTTCTGGACTGTCCTAAGATAAGGAAGTGGTGGCAGCAACTACTGTTTCTGTTGTGTTTTGTTCTGAAAAACTAGCTTCGGCACACACCCCTCTCTCTCAGCTGGGTCTTGCCGGACTTGGAGGGCGTGTGCCAGAATTGCTACAAAAGGTATTGCCTCTTTCTAGCTTAAGGTATCTCTCTTTATGAACAGATGCCAATTTTATATTTTGACTCATGTGTTTTTGTATTCTCAATATGCCAATAAAGGTGACTGATTGGGACAGATGGACCAGAGTTCAAGGTTTTTGGTCTCAAGCTCTACTGCTACCACTATTAAGCACATGAACAGAATGAGGCTGTAACGGGTTATTTACAGACTTAAGGAAGGGTCAGTTGTATTCAATAAACCCTTCGGAACATGCCAAACCTCTGCTGGTTTCAGTTGATCCTGTCCTGCAGGCTGTTGCAAACTCGGCTCTTGCACATTTCCAGCTTTTAAATCTGCAAGGCAAATACAGGGATGCACTTGGGTTCAGATTTTGGTTAGAACACTGCCTAAAAAATAAAAAAAGTGTGACAAAAATAACCCCTTAAAAACGCAAAATCATTTTCTCTATGCCTGCATTTAGACAACCAATTCTCCACTTAACGGCCTCGGTCCAGTATACCTGAAGGAGCGTCTCCACCTCCATCGTTCTGCCCAGACACTGAGGTCCAGCGCCGAGGGCCTTCTGGTGGTTCCCTCGATGCAAGAATCCAAGTTACAGGGAACCAGGCAGAGGGCCTTTTCGGTAGTGGCACCTGCCCTGTGGAAAGCCCTCCCACCAGATGTCAAAGAGAAAAATACCTACCAAACTTTTAGAAGACATCTAAAGGCAGCCCTGTTTAGGGAGGCTTTTAATGTTTAATACGTTACTGTGTTTTAGTGTTTGCTGGAAGCTGCCCAGAGTGGCTGGGGAAACCCAGCCAGATGGGCGGGGTATAAATAATAAGTTATTATTATCATTATTATTATTATTATTATTATTATTATTATTATTATTATTAACAAGCCAAGACGTGAATGAGCCTCGTGCTCCCAGGCGTACCTGCTTCATTCCCTGCTTTGCACAGGCGAACTCTAGTTTCCCGCAATGTTCAAACAGAGAAATCATGGTTCATGGCTTCTAAACACGACAGTATGTGAAGCTATGGTTTAAAGATGGTTTCTTCAGTTGCATATCAGTCTTCCCTGTTCAGATCTTCCCTGTTCAGCTAATCAAAGACTTCCTGGCTTGTTTGTAACTCAAACAAAGTGTGGAATGGTGGCTCATGGCGTTGAGGGCACAAAGCTGCTTAGTACTGAGGCTTGCTAAGCTGATATACGGGCTGCTTTCAGACAATCGTCTCTCTTTTCCTTTGTGCACATTCAATCAAAGACACCTCACAGACAGCTACACAGATAACAGCTGAGAATAACAAAAAGAACCTACGAGCCATCTCACCTTGACTTGCAGCAAAGGAGTGCAGACTTCCAGCATGCTCCCTCATGCTTCCAGATTCTTCGGTGCGGGGATCTGTTTGGAAGGAAAAGGAAAAGGTGTTATAAAGGTGGTATAAATAAGAAATTAATTAATCCAGAATGTGGCACCTAGACTGGTGACTGGGAGTGGCCGCTGAGACCATAGAACACCGGTCCTGAGAGATCTGCATTGGCTCCCAGTACGTTTCTGAGCGCAATTCAAAGTGTTGGTGCTGACCTTGAAAGCCCTAAACGGCCTTGGTCCAGTATATCTGAAGGAGCGTCTCCACCCCCATCGTTCAGCCCGGACACTGAGATCCAGCTCCAAGGGCCTTCTGGCGGTTCATTTCTCCCTACAAAAGTACTCAACTCTGCCACCCCTACCCCCCATGCCCTCTTGTCAGCAGAATTATCAAGAATAGAAGGGTGCTGGATTTATAAGAGTATATATTTAAAGTAGACAAATAAATGAGCAAACTAAGTTTATTTGGATATGCAGAAAATATAAAAAATAAATTTAAGGAACTGCAGAAATAGGGGGATGGAAGTCAAGTTTTGAAATGTTAAAATGATTATAAAATTACTGAAATGTATAAATTGAAAATCATATTTAATAAAAAAAAATAAAAGGGTGCCATTTATAAAACAATGATTTAGCCATGTCCATTTATTTCAGTGGGTTTACTCTGAGTAAAACTTAGTTGAAGACAACCCTTAGATCTAAATATGCGTATTAGGAAGGCAAGAACTTCCAATACTTACAATGATTTCTTGGTGGGTCATTGACAGAGAGTCCCTGTATGGGAAACAAAAGAAAGTTTTCACTTGCAAATATTCCATGCAGAGAAGAGAAAAGCAACAAGATCATGACCAAACGCATTTGATCACAAGATATTTACCAGTCAGGACGCATTAAACTGCTCCGATCCTTCTTTTTAAATTACATCTTCATCACCAGCTGGCTTTGCACGTCACACCAAGCCAAGCTGTGGCTTAATATGAATGTGCATATTTCCATAAAGGAAATTGTGGCTGCTTTGCTTCTGCCAAGGTGTTCTGTTGCTAACTTATACCACAGTTTGTATTACCATGTTGCCCGAACATAGGTTCATGGTTTAGCCCTCACCAGACTAACACAAGCAGTAACCAAGGTTTACTTTTGATTCTAGCTCAGCATAGCAGCAGAATGATCAGAGGAAAGAGGTTGCAATTTCCTCTCTCTGAGCCTGTCCCCTTGTGGCTAAGCCATCGTTTGGCACTGGCTGATGTGCCAGCATTGATGTGTCACAGTGTTAATCTGTGTGCCTCTTCTGTGAATACATGAGAGCTCAAAGTTTGAAATAATTTCTATACGCTAAACGTGCTTAATAACATCCATGCACCTTCCCACATCCTGATAAACTAATTGCAGCTTTCTGAAAAGGAAAGGTGGGGTTTTAGCAGTAGCTTCTGCTACAACGGAATGGTGCTTAGATGCAGCAAAGACAATTAACTACAAAGGAGAATCATTGCGCTCCAAGAGGCAACAAAGGAGAACACACAAGGCAGGTTTCTATCCAGATCAGTAGCACCAACATTATTGGACTATGCAGAGATGGCAAGACTAACTGGGAAAATCAGAAACCAGGAGAATCAAAACTTCAATAAAGAATGGGACAAATTTTCATTATATTGGAAAGTTCGCTGTAAACACCTGAACTCTTTGGCAGGTTTTAAATAACTCTTGCAATGTTACACAGGCTTTGGATACAATGGAGGAGGGTAAATTAGATGGACTTATAATATTTAGTTTAAAAAGTTACGTAGAGTACCCATGGAGGGGAGGAGGGAAGTCTTGAGATTCGGAAGAATCTTGTGTTATTTCTATTATTTGTGATTATAAATGTGAATGGAGTTGTAATATGTGTGTGTGTGTGTATGTGTGTGTGTGTGTGTGTGTGTGTGCGCGCGTGTGTGGCACAATGAATGAAGGCATCTACCCAAGTACACCTAAGAAGTGAAGCATGAAAACTGACTGTGCAACAAAATGCAGTATGGTTGAACTATTTCCACTTTGTGTGAATTTTAAAAAATAGCTACCAATCAGTAGCAAGATCTATTTTTAAAGAGAGCTAAGTGAGCAACACTGACCTGTCACTCCACTGACAGGATGTGTGTGTGCATTTTATAATATAGAAAAAAGTTTTTGTGTGTGGATACACAGATACACCCCACCCTTTTCCCCATAAACAAACAAATAAGGATCGCGTATTGCTTGATGGCGGGTTAAGTGGGAACCAGGTCCAAAAACATCGCGGACTACCCCTGAAAGCAGCAACCAACTTACGCAAAGTTGGCGGTGGGGAATCAAATGGTGTACAGTTCTACCTCGGGTTGAAGTAGCTTGGGGTTGAGCGTTTTCAGGTTATGCTCCACGGCGACCCGGAAGTAACGGAGAACGTTACTTCCGGGTTTCGCCGCTCGCACATGCGCAGACGCGGGTTGCATTCACTTCAGGATGCAAACGGGGCTCCGGAACGGATCCTGTTCGCATCCAGAGGTACAGTGGTGCCTCGCAAGACAAATAGAATCCGTTCTGTGATTCTCTTCGTCTAGCGGTTTTTTCGTCTTGCGAAGCAAGCCCATTGAAGGATTAGCGGATTAGCGCTATTAGCGGCTTTTAGCGGCTTATCTGCTGATCGGATCAGCTGATAAGTGGCTTAGCGGCTTAGAAAAAGGGGGGGCAAGGGAAAAAAACCAGCAGGAACTCGCAAGACATTGTCGTCTTGCGAAGCAAGCCCATAGGAAATTCGTTTTGCGAAGCACCTCCAAAACGGAAAACTCTTTCGTCTAGCGAGTTTTCCATCTTGCGAGGCATTTGTCTTGCGGGGCACCACTGTACCACTGTATAACAAAATGATAGATAGAAGGAAATATTTTATTGCAGCATACCTTGAGTAAATAAAATCCACCAGCACCAGGAGAGGGCAGAGTTTCCGTGCTTTGTTCTTTAGACTCTGTCGGTTACAAGGGATGAGAGAACAAAAAAGGTTGAGAGCCACGCCTTCCTTTGCCTAGCAAGAACTAAACTACGTAACAGGAATAATCGGTACAGATGACTGGTCCTAGAAGACTGCTATAAGAATTAAGCTGAGGGAACTCCAGGTAGTCAACTATCAACAAACAGAACAGAACGGAAGGCTTTTGCGCAGCCTGTCTCCATTTGGCCGCCTCTCCTGGTATGTCCCACAAAGGACCTTACGGTCTTCAAACAAAAACATCCTGAAGGTCCCAGGCCACAGAGAGGTTAGGCTGGCCTCAGCTAGAGCCAGGGCTTTCTCGGCTGTGGCTCCAATCTGGTGGAACGCTCTGTCACAAGAGACTAGGGCCCTGCGGGACTTGACATCTTTCTGCAGGGCCTGCAAGACAGAGCTGTTCCACCAGGCCTTTGGCCAGGGCACAGCCTGACTCCCTCCTTTGGCAATCTTCACAGAACTTTAGCCTAATGGTTGCCATCAATTTGAGTTGAATTAATTTTAATGAAATGATTTTAGAATGTTGTATTATTTTATTGTTGTTAGCCGCCCTGAGCCCAGCTTCGGCTGGGGAGGGCGGGATATAAATAAAATTTATTATTATTATTATTATTCAGATGTTGTTGGTCTCCCAACCTGCACCAGACCTAGCCAGCATGGCCAATGTTGCCAGTCTGCAACTCCAAACACTACTAGTTTAGTTGAAATTCCTGTACTGCAGGGGGTTGAACTAGATGACTTTCAGGGTCCCCTTCCACCTCTACAATCCCTATGATCGCTAGCATGACGGCTGGGGCTTATGGAAGCTCAAGACCAAAACTTGTGAAGGACCACTGTGGCGTTTGCCCTCCTAGGTGACATCATGCTGGGTCATAAGGAAAGGGTTAAATGAGTGTGAAGTGATTGACAAGTGGGAACCCAAGGGGAGGAGTTAAGAGTTAGAGTTAGTGTTGTTGAGGGTCAGTCGGGTGTTAAAGAAGGGAGAGTGAGGATATGTCTGTGGGTTGGGATAGGTTGATGTAAGAGAGTGAGAGAATCTGTTATGAGGAGTCAGATAGACGGGATAATTACCGTATTTTTTGCTCTATAAGACTCACTTTTTCCCTCCTAAAAAGTAAGAGGAAATGTGTGTGCGTCTTATGGAGCGAATGCAGGCTGTGCAGCTATCCCAGAAGCCAGAACAGCAAGAGGGATTGCTGCTTTCACTGCGCAGCGATCCCTCTTGCTGTTCTGGCTTCTGAGATTCAGAATATTTTTTTCTTGTTTTCCTCCTCCAAAAGCTAGGTGCGTCTTGTGGTCTGGTGCGTCTAATCTTATAGAGCGAAAAATACGGTAGTTAGAAGTTATTAGGAAGATATATGCCGGTAAGGAAACTAGTATTAAGAAACTGACAAGAAAAACTATCTGAGAAAACATAAACTTGTTAAGGCTTATAAAATAAACTTGTTTATTTGGTTTAATGTTAAAAACTGTCTGGACTCCGTGTGTACCCGAGAGAAACGGGTTGGTGGCAGCGGGGAAGCAATCACAGTGGTGGCACAGGGATCAATAGACCGTCAAACGTCCGGGAACCCTGTGTGATCGCCACAACCACACATTCCTCGTCATCCCCGCCCCCAGCCGTAGCACGGATGATAGGTATTTGATTTACCCTGAACACAGAGGATTATTATTCCTGTTTACATACAAAGAAGTGAGACAGATAGCCGAGTGGTCTTGAGCAAGTCGCCCAAACTATAGGGCATTCATCTCCACAACCCCATTTCCGTTTCAACATTCACATCTCTCGTAGATGAGAAGCTCTCATGTTAGAAAGTCAGCGGGGGAACCAGGAGCGAGTTAGGAACGAGTTCAAGATTTCTTAAGGCAGATTAAACAAAAAGGAAATGTATCCCATGATTAAAAAAAAACAAAAGAAACAAATTGGGATCAGAAAAAGTGAATGATAAAACACTGATTCATTGATTTAAAACACAGGTGAAAAGTAACGGATGAATTGGCCGATCCAGGTATAGAGGTTTTTTTTATAAGGGGGTTAACTTCCCCCCTTCTAAAAGGGAGGAAAGTGTGTTGTGCTCTTTTTGTGATCCCTCTTTTTGTTATAAAAACTTAGCCCTCTTCTACCCCACTTTACAGCGAACCTGGCAAGGCCAAATCTAACACATACCCATTTTTAAATTGGGCCTTAGTTGCATTGCCATTATCAACCTACACGAGACAACGCCAGTAGCTACTGTCTGATAAGATAAGAGGAACAACTAAGTTCATTTTGGTCAATTTGTAAGGAGATGATCTACTCAAAATTAGACACCTTGTCTTTCTTTATATGCTGCCAGTATTTTCAGGAGTTCGGGCGATATCTTATGACAGGTTTCTTCCAGCAGAGAGATATTGGTCTCCGATATAAGGCATTGCTTCTCCAGGCAAATCAACAGTTCTAGAGCAGACTAGGAGAAAAAGTAAACACAATAGCTGAGTCCTTGCTTATATCTCACGCCCCAGCCAGGAATCACCAAGTCTTTCTACATTTTAAGAGAAGTGTTTCTCAGCAACAACAAACTCCCATGTGTTTCCTGTGCTCCCCAACCAAAGTGACGAAATTATTCTGAAAGCCAACACAGAACAGGCCAAATAAATCCCTGCAACTTTACAGACCTAGTCTTTTTTTAAACACTGAGCATCTCAGATGGTATCAGGAGCAGCCAGAGTCACGTGTAGGTCAGCATTTTTTTAAAAAAAAGTGTCCGTACAAGTTAACTCTTTAGTCAATGAAACCAAAGCAGTGCAGGCCTATTGATCCAATGAAGCAATTGTGAGGAGTGAAGATCCCAACCTTCTCAATACTCTCTAACGTTCCTCCTCTCCAGGGTCATTCCCAGTCGCATTTGTAATAGTTGTTATTGCCCCAGTATACCCGAAGGAGCATCTCCACCCCCATCGTTCAGCCTAGACACCGAGGTCCAGCGCCGAAGGCCTTTTGGCGGTTCCCTCCCTGCGAGAAGCGAGGTTGCAGGGAACCAGGCAGATGGACTTCTTGGTAGCGGCGCCCGCCCTGTGGAACACCCTCCCACCAGATGTCAAGGAAATAAACAACTATCTGACTTTTAGAAGACATCTGAAGGCAGCCCTGTTTAGGGACGTTTTAAAATTTTGATGTTTTATCGTGTTTTTTTATATTCTATTGGGAGCCACCCAGAGTGGAGAAACGCAGCCAGATGGAAGAGAGAGAATTTTATACAATATTCTATGCAATATTTTAATGTTTCGTTTATTTATTGCTTTGTGAGCCGCCCAGATAACTTCCATTATGGGGTAACTATATAAACGTAAGAGGGAAGCAGGTGGCGCTGTTGGTTAAACCACAGAGCCTAGGACTTGCCGATCAGAAGGTCGGCGGTTCAAATCCCTGCAACGGGGTGAGCTCCCGTTGCTCGGTCCCAGCTCCTGCCAACCTAGCAGTTCGAAAGCACGTCAAAGTGCATGTAGATAAATAGGTACCACTCCGGCGGGAAGGTAAACGGCGTTTCTGTGCGCTGCACTGGTTCGCCAGAAGCGGCTTAGTCATGCTGGCCACATGACCCGGAAGCTGTACACCAGCTCCCTTGGCCAATAAGGCGAGATGAGCGCCGCAACCCCAGAGTCGGTCACGACTGGACCCTTTACCTTTACCTTTATATAAACGTAAAAATAATATAAATATGTGCAAGTTGCCATGTTTTCACACAGTGAGTTTATCCCATAATGAACAGGCATGTCTATGTTGCAAGTTCTCCGTGACAGAGAAGCAACGCACATGCTCAAATGGGCTTCTTCTTTCTCTTTACTTTGTGACATGATCCAAAGTTTACCCAAATGCCCTCCAGAAGTCACAGACTACAGCTCCCCGCAGCCCCATCAGAACATTTGAAGGTCACCAAGTTGGGGAATGCTGTCCTGCTGCTCCTTTCCTTAACTCTCACACTGACCATCACAGTACAGTTACAATCTTTCTGGGCATTTCCCCCAGCCCACTAGAATAGAACTATTTTTAAAAGCCCTTACTCTTTACTTACATCAGTGGATTGCTTCTTTGGGATATGGTCCCTCAGATAGAACACAGCAGTCTTCACATGATCCTTAGTGAACCCTTCTGACAAATCATACAGCATCTGCCTGTGTGACAAGAGTTTGGTGAGGCAATTTAGTGATTACTATCTAAGCCAGAGGGACGCGGGTGGCGCTGTGGGTTAAACCACAGAGCCTAGGGCTTGCCGATCAAAAGGTCGGCGGTTCAAATCCCCGCAACAGGGTGAGCTCCCGTTGCTCGGTCCCTACTCCTGCCAACCTAGCAGTTAGAAAGCACGTCAAAATGCAAGTACAGTGGTGCCTCGCAAGATGAAATTAATTCGTTTCGCAAGTTTTTTCTTCTTGCGAGTTTTTCGTCTTGCGAAGCACGGTTTCCCATAGGAATGCATTGAAAATCAATTAATGTGTTCCTATGGAAACCGCTTGCCAGGCTGGCGGTGCGGAGAAGGGCTTTTCTCCCCACCGCAAGCCTTCAGGACAGGTACGGGAACAGAGGGGAAGGGGCGCAGCGCTTCTCCTCTGTTCCCGGGGCTTGCGGTGGGAGGAGGGTTTTTCCTCCCCACCGCCAACATTCAGAACAGCATTCTGAATGTTGGCGGTGGGAAGGAAAACCCTCCTCCCACCGCAAGTCTTCAGGACAGCCATCCGAAGGCTGGCGTGGGGAGAAGGGCTTTTCTCCCCACCGCCAGCCTTCGGAGCAGCCTTCCGAAGGCTGGCGTGGGGAGAAGGGTTTTCCGCCCCACCGCCAGCCTTCGGAGGAGGTCCGAGGACAGTGGGGAAGACGCGCTGTGCTTCCCCGCTGTCCCGGAGATTTCCCTATGGGCTTTCGTCTTGCGAAGGAAGCCCATAGGGAAATTCGTTTTGCGAAGCGCCTCCAAAACGGAAAACCCTTTCGTCTAGCGGGTTTTCTGTCTTGCGAGGCATTCGTCTTGCGGGGTACCACTGTAGATAAATAGGTACCGCTCCAGCGGGAAAGTAAACGGCGCTTCCGTGCACTGCTCTGGTTCGCCAGAAGCGGCTTAGTCATGCTGGCCACATGACCCGGAAGCTGTACGCCGGCTCCCTCGGCCAATAAAGCGAGATGAGCGCCGCAACCTCAGAGTCGTTCGCGACTGGACCTAACGGTCAGGGGTCCCTTTACCTTTACCTATCTAAGCCAGGGATAGTCAACCTTTTTATACCTACCGCCCACTAATGCATCTTTCTTGATGGTAAAATTTCCTTACTGCCCACCAGTGCTCGATGGAAGGAGGATTCAGCTTGTGCCATAGAACCCTCTACCGCCCACCTAGAATCCTGAAACGCTTTCAAGTGGGCGTTAGGGATCCGGTTGACAACCCCGATCTAAGTCTTAGAAACCTGGCTTCCCAACCACCACCACCCAACCCAAACATCCACAGAACCAGAACTCTCTGGTGGCAGCTGTCCAGGTTCAAGGTCTCCCCACCAAACAGCTAGGAAATAAATAAATAAATATGTTTTTATGCCCACCAGAATGAAGGGAACATATCAGCCAATGTTTTTCAAGCAGAACGGCATCTTCAGAAATGGAAGACTCACCGATATTCAGATACTCTCCCTCTTCGAGGCAGATCTCTTTCAACTGCATCTTTGGTATAGCCAAGCTTCGCCAGCAGGCTGATATTCTTAATTCTATAAAGAAGTTCTGCTACTATAAAGTTGTCTTCCTCGTTTAGTATGTCTTCGTTCATGAGATAATTGAAAAGATTGTGTGCCGACTCCACAGTTTCCAACTTCTTCCAGGGGATGAAATCACGGCAGAAAAACTTAAAAGCCTCCAAATCTTCGCTTCCCATGTTCTCATCAATTTTCAGAAGATTCCAGGTCAGCTCTCGACTGTCGCTGTTAATCATGATGGCGGCTTTTGTCAGGCTCTAAGATTTCTAAGAAGGGAGAGAAAAGCAAGCAAGGAGTTGGTGTTGAAGGAGAAACCACTCGGCAGCCACCAATCCACAATCAAACAACAACAACAACAACAAGTATTGGGAATTAAGTAAAAGCAGGGATCTAAACCATGCCAACGGAAATTGCAGCAGCTATTTCAGTTAGATATAACAAACACTTCTTGTTTTTTAGAATAAATGCTTATAGCTTATGAAGCAATATCCTGCAGTCTTTTGAAGAAATATCCTGTTCTTAAATTCACACACACACACACACACACACACACACACACACACACCCTGTGAATAACTGCAAATGTTATTCAGTATATCTGAAGGAGGGTCTCCACCCCCATCATTCTGCCCGGACGCTGAGGTCCAGCACCGAGGGCCTTCTGGCAGTTCCCTCACTGCGAGAAGCCAAGTTACAGGGAACCAGGCAGAGACCCTTCTTGGTGGTGGCGCCCTCCCTGTGGAATGCCCTCCCACCAGATGTCAAAGAGAACAACAAGTACCAGACTTTTAGAAGACATCTGAAGGCAGCCCTGTTTAGGGAAGCTTTTAATGTTTGATGTATTACAGTATTTTAATATTTTTTTGGAAGCCGCCTAGAGTGGCTGGGGAAGCCCAGCCGGATGGGCGGGGTATAAATAATAATAATAATAATAATAATAATAATAATAATAATAATAATAATAATAATAATAATTATTATTATTATTATTATTATTATTATTATTATTATTATTATTAATGCTATGTCAACAAATTCTACATCAGTAGGGGTGTCAAGTAATTTTTTGATAGGATGCCTGAAACAAATTCTGTTAAAATGCAAGAAACAGACACCTGCTTGAAGACCTCAAGCCCAGAATTCTTGTGACAATGACTCAATGGGTCACCGTATCAAGTTAATTTGGGCATGTAATCCGCCACACCAAAAGCATTGGGTCTTTTAAATAGAAAATAATGCACAACAATAAGTAAAAAAAGAAAGAAACTAACAAAGAATTAAGTTGTAAGGCATGAATAAGAACGAACTGTCGGTTTTCAGTCTGGAGATAAAAGTCTGATTAAGAAATTCACCAGTTCTCTAATGCAGCAGAATCAAGGCCCGAAAGAAGGAACCAGGCCAGAGAAAATATCTGGCAGAACAACAATAACAACAATAGCAACACAGTCCTCAACAAGCTTACCTGAAAGTTTCATAGGATGTGCTCTCACATCCCTGTGCATAGGTAAAGGTAAAGGTAAAGGGACCCCTGACATTAGGTCCAGTCGTGGCCGGCTCTGGGGTTGCGGCACTCATCTCGCTTTATTGGCCGAGGGAGCCGGCGTACAGCTTCCAGGTCATGTGGCTCTAAATAGGCTCTAGTAAATCCCAGTGCACGTACTCTGTCAACTTATTTTAGGTGAGATAGCCCTGAGTAATGAATATACTCTAGTCTTCAATGACCCTTCAGGTATTGTGTGGAACTGTTGTACCAGTGCTGTACACAGCCTACTATAACTTTTTGAAGGTCTTAATATTAATATGGGTGACCAATGTTTGCTCTGTGCCAATCTCCCTGCAAGTTAAAAAGGTAAAGGGACCCCTGACCATTAGGTCCAGTTGTGACCAACTCTCGGGTTGCGGTGTTCATCTCGCTTTATTAGCCGAGGGAGCTGGCATACAGCTTCCGGGTCATGTGGCCAGCATGACTAAGCCGCTTCTGGCGAACCAGAGCAGCACACGGAAATGCCGTTTCCCTTCCCGCCGGAGTGGTACCTATTTATCTACTTGCACTTTGACGTGCTTTCAAACTGCTAGGTTGGCAGAAGCAGGGACCGAGCAACGGGAGCTCACCCCGTCGCGGGGATTCGAACCACTGACCTTCTGAACGCCAAGTCCTAGGCTCTGTGGTTTAACCCACAGCGCCACCCGCGTCCCTTCATCCCTGCGCATACGGCAGCCCGATACTTGGCTTTCCAGGTCCATGAATTGCAGGGTTTGAACTAAAGGACTCTTGGGGGGGGGGGCGTCACTTCTAACTATACAATTCTATTCTAATGCTGCAATCCGACTCTCAAACGTCCCTTTGAACTTATAAGAGAGGGTTGGGCTCCAGGGTGAGGGGCACCTCTCACTTCCTATGAACGGGCTCAGAAAATGATGGGGCCACAAACTTTCGCTCTTGGGGTGTGCTCAATGTGGACACCCCAAAACAGTCCCTTGGCATCTCCCAAGGCCCCTTAAGCCTCCTGATTTTTGCAAATTTTAAAAGTTTGATTTATTTCACTTTTCAGATGCAAGCTCTAGCTTCCTATCTTACTTTCTTCTTCCCGAAAGCCAAAGAACAGTATTTGTGTGTGAGTGTGTGTTTTTAAAAAAGCAGGGAAACACGTGTTAAGTGTTTGGGGAAAGTATTTAGGAGGCCTGCATGTGTGATTATTTTGAAGGGCTGTATGTACTTGTTTGGGAAGGAGGGTTTGAAATGTTTCCTGTTGAAGTTTGGGGCCGAGTTCGGTTTTTTTGCTTTTAAGAGATCTTTTGCCTGAGTGGGTGTGGGTGAACATATTTTTTTTGGAGACAAGAGGAAATGTGACAGCGACAACCCCTGTCTTTAGCAAATAACACTTCCGGCCAACTAAAACTAAAACTAAAATAAAGGCCGCTCCTGATAAGCCAGACAGCACATTTTGATCGGTTGATTAATAATTTTCTGTATGAAGAAAAACCGGAAGAGGGGAGTTGCCATCTTAAGCCGTCTGAGGGGAAAAAGCGTCTTCTAAGATGGTGTCTAAAGTGCCACCTGATTATAAAAATAATGTGGGGCACCCCTTCAAAAAACAACACCCAACCTATGTTTTATGTAGATGCAAATGTAGGTAGATTTTGATGAACTAAGCTTCTTCTTCTTAGGTGGTAACGGAGGCAGGAAAGATCCTGACCCAAGGGGCACAACTTGGTGTAGCACTGTAGATCTTCACTGGTTGCCTTCTAACCCCTTACCTGGGAGTAAGTCCCCTGAAGTCAACAGGACTTACTTCTGAGAAGTCACAGCCAGGCTATCCTAGTTTCGCTTTGCTATTGACTCAGCGGTGCCTGGTGGATGGGGAAACGAGATAACCTGATTTCCTGGAAAAGGGGCGGCTCGCCGTCGGAAGGTGGGGTGCAAGCCGCTTAATTGCGATTATAATTAATTGTTAGATTTGAACACACACACACACACACACACACACACACAGAGAGAGAGAGAGAGAGAGAGAGAGAGAGAGAGAGAGAGAGAGAGAGAGAGAGATATCTCCGGGCAGTTGGCAGCGCAAACCTCCCGCCCCCCAAAAAAAACTTACTTTTTGTTTCTAAAGAAGACACCCAGCCAGGCCTCCCGATCTTTCAACATGAGTTTCTGGGCTTTGAGATCTTATAAAGTTCAGGTGCCGGAGAAAGGAAAACAAGACAAGGCGCAGGATCGGAGCGGCGGAGGAAACTTCGCCCAACTTCGCCCCGATTCCCACCGAGTTTAGCAAAGAGGAATCGCGCAGCCGCCGCTCCACGCTGCCTCCTGCAATTCTTTTGAATTTCCTGGTCCGACCCTCGCTCCCTTGCTTCGTCTTGCCCTGCGCGGCCGCACGTAGACAGGGAAGCACCACCCACTCAACTCATACGGCCCTAAAAATAAAATTATTTCCGCCTGCTTGACGGGAGTTCCCTGAGAAAGCAGCCGCTGGATGTTGCAATATATCAGGGACATTCCCCGCACAGAAGGGCAGCGGGGGCTTTGCTGCTAGCTTGCGTTTCCCTTTAAAGAAATCGCCGCCTTCTCTTAATTTTGTAATAAGACACGGAAGGATGGGAAGGAGCCCCCTGTGATTGCTTCCTTGCTCCTGGGAGGTTTTGGGGGTGTGTTTTTTTTGCAAAACGTGCATTTAAAATGTGCTCAGTACTGGAAACGTAAAGCATTCTTTGTTGTTCTTATGATGTGGGATTTGTTGAAATGGCGTATGTTTAAGAGGTGGCCGCTTGCTAAACATTGCTAAACTTTTTAAACATTGCTAGGGAGTCGCCAGCCTTTCGGGCGGGGGGGGGGGCGACGACACATGCTTGATAAGTTAGGGAACTCTCACGGGTGCAATTTCCCTTTCCCCTAAAACCAAACATGCCCAGGCAAGTTTCCCAAATCACCCTCCCCCCCCTCCAAGCCAGATCCTTCTGAGATAAAGGTAAAAAGTCAAATCCATCCCATCGACAGCAGATGTCCTTGAATTCGCACGATTCCTACAGTGGTGACCTAAACGTCCCATCAAATGCCGGATTTACGTAAACAAGCTATAGCTTAGGGCCCCACTCTCTTGGGGGCACCCAAAAAAATTAAAGGAAAAAAAAACTGGATGTACATTTCCAAGATATAAGATAAAAAATGAAATAAAACCTACATAGAGCAACAGTGTTTTGTGTTGTGTAGGTTCCTATGATGTAAGTAATGCCTGCTAGCTTGCTCCCTAAAATATCACTGGTTTCTCTATATAGGGTGCCAACATTTTGCATGTGCAAATGGCTTTAGATATCCATTAGGGCCATAAATTACCATATATAGTGTTATAATAATTTTAAGGTCATATATATAGAGAGAGAGCGAGTGTGTGTGTGTGTGACCTTAAAATTTATTTATATATATATATATATGTGTGTGTGCGTGAGAGATGTTCATAAATGTACCAATCAAATATGTAAACCACATGTCAGAAACCCACAGAAAACTCCTGAAACCATTTTCTCTCTCCCAAAATGACCTCAAATATTTCTCTGCAAGGTCGAAATGGGAAATCTCCCCATTGTCTCTTTGCTCACAAATCCTGTCTTCAGGGCACGTTTAAGATATGAATAGGGTGTGAGCCCAGTAGTTATCATAACAAAAGAATGGCCAGGCTCCCGGGGTAATCCAGTCAAGTGACAATTAACAGGTAACCTGGCAGACATCATAAAAACAACGCACTCAGATTTCTGCCTTTTCTGTGATGTAGGTATGATGTATCTAGGGGGTGGTCTTGGGCTACACCCCTTCTGTGATGTATGTATATATGTATGTTTCTGGGGGTAGTCTTCTCCACGGTGGGCAATTTCAAATGTCTATGGTCTCTCCCCCCCCCCCACTGCCTGTGGGGGGAGCACCCTTTAATAAAGATCAGGCTTACTAGCTGCTTTGCTTCTCAATATTTTTTGGTTTGCCTCTTGTTATTTTCTCCTACCAATAGCGAACCTATGTAAGGACTCTATATGGGCTCTTGGGTACCCCAAAAGGGAAAAGGAGCAGTTTTTATTTTTATAAAAATAGCATGCATTCAACACAAAAATCAGTAACAATTTGTTGTTGACAAAGGACAGCTGGGCATATAAAGTGCCCCATTATCTTCAGTAGCTTAGGGCCTCATCAAAACTAAATCCGGCCCTGCACATCACATTGGTTTCCTTCCACTGCCAGAACAGTAAAAATGGATCTGGCGGATTTAGGACCTGTTGTTGTTTATTCGTGTCCGACTCTTCGTGACCCATGGACCAGAGCATGCCAGGCACTCCTGTCTTCCACTGCCTCTCACAGTTTGGTCAAACTCATGCTGCTAGCTTCGAGAACACTATCCAACTATCTCATCCTCTATCGTTACCTTCTCCTTGTGCCCTCCATCTTTCCCAATATCAGGGTCTTTTCCAGGGAGTCTTCTCTTCTCATGAGGTGGCCAAAGTATTGGAGTCTCAGCTTCAGGATCTGTCCTTCCAGTGAGAACTCAGGGCTGATTTCCTTCAGAATGGATCGGTTTGATCTTCTTGCAGTCCATGGGACTCTCAAGAGTCTCCTCCAACACCAGAATTCAAAAGCATCAATTCTTCGGCGATCAGCCTTCTTTATGGTCCAGCTCTCACTTCCATACATCACTACTGGGAAAACCATAGCTTTAACTATATGGACCTTTGTTGGCAAGGTGATGTCTCTGTATGTAAACAACCTCAATTCACAGTTGTTCCTCCAAGCTCATGGATCACGGAAACGTACCTTGAGAACATTTTCGCATAGTCCTGGCTCCCCACCCTTGGCCACACCTTGACGTGTTCTTTGTAGTTAGTTAGTTACCTGATTGCTTATCAGCGATGACCCTGAATCTAACTCTGTGTGTTCTGCTGCCATTTGAAAGCACTGCATTTGAAGCGATACCAAGGATGTCTGGCAATAGTTCACACTTGCACCTGAACCATCATTCACCTATGTCAGGTGTTTCACAGGTGTGCCTCTTTCTGTTGCGAATGGATCAGAGTGGGTTCATATATCAGGCCAACTGGGTTGTTTTGGGGGGAGCAGGGCTTTTTAAATAAAAAAATATTTATATCTTAAAGCTGTGGGGTTGCGAACCCCCGGTACAGACACCCGAGCAGCGGCGTAGCGTGAGTTGTCAGCACCCGGGGCAACGCAAGTAATTTGCGCCCCCTAACCCGGGGCAAGGCAAGTAATTTGCGCCCCCCCAACCCCTAACCTACGAGTTGCCGCTGGCGCTGCCGCGCAAACAACGCTGCTTGCCCGGAGGAGGATGGAGGCAGAAGCAGCCGCCGCCTGTGGCTGGGCCGAGGGGATGGCGGCGGCGGCAGGGTGCAGAGGCTGCCCGTGCCCGGCCAGGCGTCGGTGGCGGCGTCGGCGCTGCTGCAGCGGCTGCTCCTCCTGCGAGCAGTGAGCGGAGCGCAGCCACAGCGACGGCGGGGGGCGCGCGCGCTAGGGCGCAAGGCTGGCGGTGGCGGCGGGGAGCCCGGCCGAGGAAGGAACTTGTCCCTTCCCTCTGGACTCGCGCCCCCCCAGATGTTGCGCCCGGTGCGGTCGGCACCCCTGGCACCCCCCACGCTACGCCACTGCACCCGAGCTGATCTCCTAAGCATTTTTTCCTACTCTTCCCCCATTCTCAAAAAGAAAACAAGGAAAATAAATAAATAAATAAATAAGCAGATTGGGTGCATTGAGGTGGGTGGAGCCCAGTGCCCTCTGGGGGATGCAAGTTTCCCCTCTTCTCCCACCATCTGCACCCCCATTCTTCAGCCCAGACACTGAAATCCAGCACCAAGTGCCTTCTTCTGGCAGTTCCCCCACTGAGAGAAGTGAGGCTACAGGGGACCAGGCAGAGGGGACATTCTCAGTAGTGGTGCCCGCCCTGCGGAATGCCCAACCATCAGATGTCAAGGAGATAAGTATATAACCTTTAGAAGACATCTGAAGGCAGCCCTGTATAGGGAAGATTTTAAAGCTTTAATGCTTTGAGTTTTTAAATTTTTATTTCCGCTTTTCAGATTTATACGTATCACTAGTTTTACAATCATTTTAATATTTCAAAGCTTCACTTCCTTCCCCCTCTTTCTGCAGTTCATTAAATTTATTTTTAATATCTTCTGTATATCCAAATTAACTTAATTTGCTTATTTATTCATCTACTTTAAATATATACTACACAACTGCAGGTTGTTACAATAACCCTCCCAATGTTCTTATCTGTTTACAATTTTTCTGTAAATATTCAATAAACCAGTTCCATTCTTTTATAAAAAGTTCGTTATCTTGATTTCTTCCGGTAAGTTTCGCCATTTCTGCATATTCCATAAGTTTTTGTATCCATTCTTCCTTTTGCTGGGACTTGTGCTTCTTTCCATTTTTGGGCAAGTAAAATTCTTGCTGCTGTAGTAGCATGTATGAATAAGTTTCTATACAGTTTCGGTAGTTCTATCCCTATAATTCCCAAAAGAAAAGCTTCTGGTTTACGTTACATTCCAATAGGTCTCTCTCCAATTGTGATATTTGTTCCCCAAACCCTTGTATCCTATCTTTCTTAAATATGTCATTCAAATGATTATATTATATCCATGTGGTTAATTTCCCTAATAATTCCTTAAATTCTTTTAATTTATACTCTCCTCCCTCTTGTTTTAATAAATTTCTATAAGTTGTCCACCCTTCTATCATATTCTTTTTCTTTACCGCTTTCTTCCAACAATGAGAGCCAATGTAGTGTTTTACCTCTAATAAATGCTTGTATTTATCCCATACTCTCTACAATTTTTTCCTAATTATGATTTGTAAGTCCTTTATGAACTTCACCTTTTCATACAATAAATAAGCAAACATACTGTCATGACCTTCTAAGTCTAGAATATGTGAGTTCTCTAATGTCACCCATTCCTTCAACCAATAAAGACAGGATACCTCATAGTATAGTCTCATATCTGGCAGGGGACAACCAACTCTTTCTTTTGCATCTATCAATATTTGATATTTTATTCTCAGTTTTTCCCCTTGCAAATTTATTTAGAAATATCTTTTTTGCCATGCGTTGAAACTGTCTGTCTTGCCAGTCACTGGAATCAATTGAAACAGAAATAACATTCTTGGTAATACATTCATCTTTATGGTCCACACTCTACCTAACAGCGAAAGATTCATTCTGTTCCAAATTTCTTTTAAATTCTTTCTCAGATTTTTAGATAGATATCTTTATTAAAATTTATATTGTTTGTTGTTACCCATACACCTAAATACTTAACCTTTCTTTCCATCTTTAAACCAGATACATCTTGCAATTTGTTTTTACTCTCATCATTCACATTTTAACCAAGGGTTTGGTTTTATATTTATTAATCTTAAGACCTGCTACCTTACCAAAAAATGTTATCTCTTGTAATGCTTTTGGGATTGACTCTATTGGTTCTTCTACAGATATCACCATGTCGTCTGCAAATGCTTTTAATTTATATTGTCTCTGTCCCACTCTTATGCCTTTAATATCTTGATTACATGTTAATCTTTGTGCCAATACTTCTACAGTGGTGCCTCGCAAGACGAAATTAATTCGTTCTGCGAGTTTTTTCGTCTAGCAAATTTTTCGTCTTGCGAAGCACGGTGTCAGAAAAGTTTTGGAAAAGCTTCAAAAATCACCAAAAACCTCAAAAAAGGCTACCACACCGTGTTCTATGAGTTGCTCCTCGAAGTCAAGTCACAACTGTATTAACGGTGTTAAGAAAAAGGAAACAAACTTGCAAGATGTTTTCGTCTTGCGAAGCAAGCCCATAGGGAAATTCGTCTTGCGAAGCAGCTCAAAAACGGAAAACCCTTTCGTCTAGCGAGTTTTCCGTCTTGCGAGGCATTCGTCTTGCGGGGCACCACTGTAAAACTATTACAATAAGGTTCAATGTTTTATCATGTTTTTATATATGTTGGAAGCCATCCTGAGTGGCTGTGGCAACCCAGTCAGATGTGATACAAATATTGTTGTTGTTATTGTCATCTGAGCACTGCTACCTTTGTTTGTTTATGCAGTAAGCCCAAATCTTTCACTTTTTTAAATTATTAATTATTATTATTATTATTAACAATAATAATAATAATGATGATAATAGAAAGAGGAGGGTTGGGGGGATGTCTTTGGCAGTCCCACCTACCATTGCATCCAGTATTTGTTGATTATATGTGATTTTGGCTGTAGGCACAATCCCTGGAACTTAACCTCTGCGTAAGTTGCAGTTTGGGATGCGGGTGGCGCTGTGGGTTAAACCACAGAGCCTAGGGCTTGCCAATCAGAAGGTCGGTGGTTCGAATCCCCGTGACGGAGTGAGCTCCCGTTGCTCTGTCCCAGCTCCTGCCAACTTAGCAGTTTGAAAGCACACCAGTGCAAGTAGATAAACAGGTACCGCTCAGGCAGGTGTTTTTGTGTGCTCTGGTTTCCATCACAGTGTCCCTTTGCGCCACAAACACCGGCTGCCTCGGCCTGAAAGCGATATGAGCGCTGCAACCCCATTGTTGTCTTTGACTGGACTTAACTGCCCAGGAGTCCTTTACCTTTTACCTTTTTTTTACTGCAGCCCTTGTGTGCATATGGTGGTAGTGGGGAGATTCTCCCCCTCGTTGTTAAAAATCAACAAGGAAATGAATAAGGAAAAGGATAGGTTTGCAGATGTTGTTGCCTTAATATGAATAATCATTCAACCCAGTATTATGTACATTCATAAGAAATTCCCACTAATTTCAGTGGGATTACTTCTAGGTATCTGGACAGGTTTGCAACCTTACAGTCGGATCCCACATGAGTTATTTCCAAAGAGGCAGCTGTAATATTGCCTGCTGCAACAAAAGGAACAGAAAGTATTGTGGCACCCTACAGATGAACGTATTTATTATTTTCATCTTTAAAGTGGCACAACAATCTTAGCACAACGAACTTCAGCATGCTTAAGACTCAAACTACAGTGGTACCCCGCAAGACGAACGCCTCGCGAGACGAAAAACTCGCAAAACGAAAGGTTTTTTCGTTTTCGAGTTGCCTCGCAAGACGAATTTCCCTATGGGCTTGCTTCGCAAAACGAAGCTTGCCCCGGGGACAGCGGGTCTTCTCTTTTGAAGCAAGGGGCTGCGGGGAGATCGCTATCTCCCCGCAGCCCCTTGCTTCAAAAGAGGTCCGGGGGCAGCGGGAAGCGACGCGCTTCTTCCCCGCTTCCCCCGGACGTCTTTTGCAGCAAGGGGCTGCAGGGAGATCGCTATCTCCCCGCAGCCCCTTGCTTCAAAAGAGGTCCGGGGGCAGCGGGAAGCAAAGCGCTTCTTCCCCGCTGCCCCCGGACATCTTTTGCAGCAAGGGGCTGCGGCGAGATCGCTATCTCCCCGCAGCCCCTTGCTTCAAAAGACGTCCGGGGGCAGCGGGAAGCGACGCGCTTCTTCCCCGCTGCCCCAGGACCTCTTTTGAAGCAAGGGGCTGCGGGGAGATCGCTTCTCCCGGTGCTCCGAAGCCGGGCGGGGGGCAGGGGACACCTCCCGCCGCCGCGGGGACACCTTTTGAAGGCAGGCGGGGGGGAGCAAAGACTTTCGCCCCCCCCACCCGCCTTCAGAAGAGGTCCAGGACCTCTTCTGAAGGCTGGCGGGGGGCAAAAGTCTTTGTCCCCCCTGCCTGCCTTCCCAGGGGCTTTTAAATCGCCCCGGACAGCGGAGAAGTCCTCCACTGTCCGGGGCGATTTTAAAATGCCGCCTGCCAGCATTTTAAGATCGCCCGGACAGCGGAGAAGTCCTCCGCTGTCCCGGGGTTTTTTAAAATGCTGGGGGTGGGAAGAAAAGCCCTTGTCCCCCCCCCAGCCTTCAGAAGAGGTCCGGGGACAGACTGTCCCCGGACCTGGTCTGAAGGCGGTTTCCCTAGGAACGCATTAATTGATTTTCAATGCATTCCTATGGGAAACCGTGCATCGCAAGACGAAAAAACCGCAAGACGAAGAGACTTGCGGAACGAATTAATTTCGTCTTGCGAGGCACCACTGTACCTAATTCTGCATAAAAATTAAGGAGCGAGCCTATTACCAGAAGAGGCACCTCAGAGATCCTGTAACACTGAAGTACTGTCAAGTGACCAAAACAGGAAAAATTCTAGCCTTTTAAGGCATGTTAAGAGAGCAGTTTATTATTTAACAATGAGTCTCTTAAGACAAGATTCAATTTAATATCTGAAATACTAATATAATACCTGAAATATAATAGTTTAATATTGGTTATAGGAGAATAGCCAACACTGACTCCCTGTTCCTCCCCAGCCCCCTGCACCTACCACCCCCAAAACTGCTCTAGAGGATTTTCCAACCCTCCAGAGCAGATCTTGAGAATGTATGAAGGATCTAGGAATTGGGGCGGGGCGTGTGTGTCCCATTGCACCAGCAGAAGTCTGATGGGCTGGTAGATATTCCCAGCTGGGTATCACTCATAACAGAGCATAATTTTTAGAATGTCTACAAATATCTATTAGAAATCCCCAAACTTTAGTCAAGGAAGTCATACAAGCGGAATACAATAAAGTATGACATTTGCACACCCCTAATATCTAGTTGCATTTCCCATTTGGTCTTTGCCATGTTCCCCCATGAACCATCATTTGGCAACTAATCCACAAACAGTTTTGTGCTACGTCACAGAAAGCCTACTCAAAAACACTGGATTCAATGGGGCTTAGCCCCTGCCCCCAAGTATGTGTTATTAAGACACCGCCCAAGTTATGCAGAATTAAGGTATACTTAAATCCCTTGAAATCAATGGGACTGAAAAAGGCACTAACTCTGCAAAGGATGTACACCTGGAGCCTCTTTTGTTCATAAATGGAGTCGTTCTCATATCAAGGATGTGGACCCCCAGATGTTGGGACTTCAATTCCCATCAGCCCCAGCCAACACAGTCTACGTTCAGGGATGATGGGAGTTGTAGTACCAGCAACATCTGGAAGGCTACAGGTTTTCTAAATTAACAATGGGTAATGTAAGAGCCATTTAAAAATAATTAAAAGGTTCTAGTCTTCTCAGCCCTAGTCTGCCCATGCTTATTGAGTAGCAAATTCTACTGAGTTCAGCAAAACTTATTCCCAAGTAAGGGCATGTACTGTTTTAGTCTAAGATCATGCTTAAGTGTGAGATGAAAAAAGTACCAAAAAACCCTGATCATTGGTTTTGCTCAATTTCCGACATTGCACAGTCTCATTTCTTTAAAGAGAGAGAAATAAATGATAAGATACTGAATTATACTAAAATTCATTTTGAAAGCTACAATATTAGAAACCAATTTGATTGTTATCTTAGTAGAAAAGTGGAATGCACATATTAAATAAACTTAAATAAATTCATGTAAAAGAGCATTCAAGCAGTCATTTAGAAAAACTGGGCTTCTTTAGATGCCATTAGAAAGAACTTTTCAAACAGAAACAAATTAACAGGGAATAATGATCAAAAAGAATCTTTAAAAAACAGCAACAATCAAATGTGTAGGTGAAATACACATATCTGAACAAAATAACCAATATAAATAAATATATTAATAGTACATGTCCGAGTCTCAAAACCTTGCTTCTAATTAATAGTCAAGCAACAATCAACAACAGAAAACACCTTCCAATTCAATTCACCATCAAGGATAGCAGATCAATCTTCCCCCGACCAGGAACAAACAGAACTCTTCCTATTTTCCTGTCACACCACCAGAATGTTCAATTTTTAGTCTCCTTTTTTTTTTTACAAAAAAATTAAATAAAAAAGGGACTACAATTCCCATAATCCCCAGCCAGCCCAGCTAATGGTCAGGGATAATGAGAGTTGTAGTTCCAACAACAATCTGGGGACACAAAGATGAAGGGCAGTTTACCACCCATGTGAGAGTTTATTTAATCAGCCATTAACACAAAGAGATGAAGTCCCAGTAAGAATAGTGCCGTCCCAGTTCTATGCGACGACAGAGCTGTGGGCTGTCTGTACTTGGTAGAAAGCTGGTTTTGTTACTTTGAAGTTCTAGAGATGTGGGATATTTTGGGGTACACGCAAGGAAGATGCTAAATATCGCCCAAAAGCCGAAAATTCTGCACACACACAATTCCAGCATGTAGGTTTCAGAACTTTGGCCCTGCAGATGTTGCTGTACACCCAATCCTTGGCCACTGGCCATGCTTGCTGGGGTTTGATGGAAGTCCCTAGCACCTGTTTTTAGATCTTCAAGAACAACAGAAAGAGCACAAAAACAAGGCCCTTGTTCTGCCAAGTTTCTTTCCCCCCGTAGCCTTTACACCAGATTCTTTTGACCAAGAAATAGTGCTCCCTTCCATTTACGTGGCTCAACTGAGCCACATCCTCAGTTTATTGTCGCTGCCCCATGACTCTCCACCTGTGAGTTCAGACAGATCTATGGTGCCTAAGGCCTGCACCTCTCCTTTCCATTGACCTTGCACCCACCCCCAAGTGGAAAAAAGGGCAGAAGCGAACTCTCAAAAGGGTTGTGAGAAAGAAGTTTAAAAATGAAGAGGTGTGATCAGTAGTGAGGTCTATTAGTCTTCTATGTTGCGTTAGATTATATTGTCCTTTAACCCAGCATCTATCTATCTGAACTTTGGGAGCCTGCTGGCTCAAAGAAGGGACAAAATCCTACCATAGCTGGTGGTTCTTGACCTTACAGGGGGAACCAATGGATGGCATTCAGAGGGAGATCTCCTAGGGCACACCTGCTGCGAGTTAGGCTTGGCGTATTTAGGTGTCAGAGAGGAACAGCTTTTTCCTTAGGGTATGCTTCAACATGACAAAATACTGTTCCATGGGGTGAGTCCTGTTTCGCGAATAAACTCTGTTGTTCAGCTCCACCAGGATATCCAGCAGATGCAACTTCCTGTAAGGGAAGAAGGGGGAGGAAAAGAGTGACAGTTGTCAATAGCCACATAGCAATCTGCAAAAAAATTTTGCTCTGTAAGACGCACCAGACCGCAAGACGCACCTAGTTTTTGGAGGAGGAAAACAAGAGAAAAAAAATTCTGAATCTCAGAAGCCAGAACAGCAAGAGGGATCGCTGCGCAGTGAAAGCAGCAATCCCTCTTGCTGTTCTGGCTTCTGGGATAGCTGCGTAGCCTTCATTTGCTCCATAAGACACACACACATTTCCCCTTACTTTTTAGGAGGAAAAAGTGAGTCTTATAGAGCAATAAATAAGTTAATTTCCAGATGAACAGCTCTTGACTTTGCCATAATATTTTGGCAACTGGACATAGTGGAGCGTATCACAATTTAAGATGGTGGGCAGGTAGCTGGGGTCTCACCTGCACTGTGCTTTGCAATATGCTCCATAAGCAAAGCAAAAAGGCGGGGTGGGGGGAGGAAAGAAAAGGAGATTGTTTTTAAAAATGAGGAAGAGAGGCGGGAGCTCAGAGCTCCTTTAGACACCCCTTTACAATGCTCCTGGTTCCTCTCTCCAGTGCTATAATAATAATAATTTATCTCTTTGAATAATAATAATTTATTATTTGTACCCTGCCCATCTGGCTGGGTTTCCCCAGCCACTCTGGGTGGCTTCCACAAAGACCAAAAATACACTAATATATCATACATTAAAAACTTCCCTTAAGATGTCTTTTGAATGTCAGGTAGTTGTTTATCTCTTTGAATAATAATAATTTATTATTTGTAATGGCTAGAACATGGGTAGGCAAACTAAGGCTCGGGGGCTGGATCCGGCCCAATCGCCTTCTAAATCCAGCCCGCGGGTGGTCCAGGAATCAGTGTGTTTTTACATAAGTAGAATGTGTCCTTTTATTTAAAATGCATCTCTGGGTTATTTGTGGGGCCTGCCTGGTGTTTTTACATGAGCAGAATGTGTCCTTTTATTTAAAATGCATCTCTGGGTTATTTGTGGGGCACAGGAATTGGTTCTTTTTTTAAAAAAAAGTCCCCCCCCCCACAAGGTCTAAGGGATAATGGACCGGCCCCCCGCTGAAAAAGTTTGCCAACCCCTGGGCCAGAACATTGGCTTTTTAAGTGAAAGCAGTTCCTTAGGTGCCGAAATTCCAACGGATCAGAAAAGACTATTTATGTATGCAACAACAGCCTATGCGACAACAGCTGCTCGGATGTTACTTGCCCAGAGATGGAAAGAAGACAGAGAAGAATGGCAAATTAAGTTGATTGGACTATGTCAAATGGGCAAAAATGACCGGGAGAATCAGAAATCAGGAAGAGCAAAATTTTAATAAGGAATGGGGGAAATACATAATTTACCTTAAAAACCATTGTAAACAATTAAAACCACTAGCAGGATTGGAATAACACTTGTAGTTCAGTGTTGAATTTTGGGTATACACTATGCTGTTTTAAATGTGCATTTTATATTTGACTTCACTTAGCAATGTTTTCTTTCAAAATGTTTAAGATTCTTTTTTTCCCATTAACTTTGTTTGTTTTAAATATGTATTCTGTAGTTGACCTCCTTTGTAATGTTTTATTTTGAAACCTTTCATTTCCTGTTCATTATGTTGCTTTGACTGTATACTTCATATTGGACTTTCTTCAGAAATATTTGATTATGGATTGTTTTTACTGGTGTTTAATATGATGTAAACCGCTTTGAGATTTTTCTTAAAAATATAAGGCGGTATAGCAATGAAATTAATAATAGTAATAATAATTTAAAAGATTTGGATGAATAGAAAAGACACAGGAGGACAAAGTTAATACAAGGACCCACAAAGGGGAGGAGGGAAATTCAGGAGATACTTTGAAAATCTCTTTTTATGTTGGTTGTTGGATAATCAATTGTAAATTTCTAAAATCTGAAGAACTAAATAAAGTTATATATATAGATAGATAGATCGATGATAGATAGTGAAAGCAGTTCCTCAGAGGGTTAAGTTCTGCAACCATTCCCATATTTCCGTCCATTTTCTGCGCTCATACAAAAATGCAACACAGGAACCACCCATAGGAAAAAGTGGAATTGTCGTATTTTTCGCTCTATAAGACACACTTTTCCCCTCCTAAAAAGTAAGGGGAAATGTGTGTGCGTCTTATGGAGCGAATGCAGGCTGCACAGCTATCCCAGAAGCCAGAACAGCAAGAGGGAGAGCTGCACAGCGCTCCTTGTCTAATCCCCTTTTGATGTCACCCAAGCTAGGAGCTGTCGCTCGGTCTTGTAGCAAGTTCTGTCTTTTAACCATACATTGTGCAAAGTTCTTCCTTCTGTCTGTCCTGATCTCCTACCTAGCATCTTCCTTAGATGTGTGTGGGGTGGGGGGGTGGTACAGTGGTGCCTCGCAAGACGAAAAAAATCCGTTCCGTGATTCTCTTCGTCTAGCGGTATTTTCGTCTTGCGAAGCAAGCCCATCGACGGATTAGCGGATTAGCGCTATTGGCGGCTTTTAGCGGCTTATCGGATCAGCTGATAAGCAGCTTAGCGGCTTAGAAAAAGGGGGGGAAAGGAAAAAAAACCCGCAGGAACTCGCAAGACATTTTCGTCTTGCGAAGCAAGCCCATAGGAGATTCGTTTTGCGAAGCACCTCCAAAACGGAAAACTCTTTCGTCTAGCGAGTTTTCCGTCTTGCGAGGCATTCATCTTGCGGGGCACCACGGTATCTTCAAGGTCCAGGGTATCCTGATGAAACCCTTCGGTTGTTTATTAAATAGTTTAGTACAACATTTGATTCAGAATTTTTTTTCTTCTTGTTTTCCTCCTCTAAAAACTAGGTGCGTCTTGTGGTCGGGTGGGTCTTATAGAGCGAAAAATATGGTGCTTTGCTGTTGTTCACGTTGAGGAAAAAGCCTTCTCCCTCCCCCCTCTAACTTTCTACCTTTTGTGTGGCTCAGTCAGAAGGTCAGCTAGAGCAGACAGGTAGTAAGAGGATGTACTCTGCGATCTCTCCAAGTGTGATGCATCCAGCATACATTGGCTCCACAGAATGTCTGCTCCTTGCGGGATGGTACACAGATCTCCGTCTGTCTCTATTAAGCTGGTATTTTCCTGCCTGCTTCCGCGCTCAACATAGTTCTGGACGAAGAACAGCTTGGGTTTCCCCGAGAGATAAACACACGCATCGCCGGTAAAGAAATTCTTCAACCTCTCCAGGGAGAACGCAGGAGCGCCCTGGTCTGTGCAGAAGATGCCTTGTTCGTTTCCTCGACTAACGAGGACGCAAACGAAGCAGTCGTAGTCCTTGTGCTGCTTCAGCCTCGCGACTTCGAACAGCTCGCGCACCAAGGAGTCCACACTCGGGAACATGGAACAGCGGACTTCAAAGGACAGGGCTCTGAAGGCTTCTGTCAGCATACCTGGAGAAAGAAAAGTGCCCGGAAAAAAGAAATTATGGAAGGGTCTTGCCAAATGCAAGGTGGTTCTTTTAAAATGAGATTCAGAGGCAATACAAAGCACAAGAGAGTGAGAACATTTAAGATTTTATTCTAAACAGAATTCCATAGATACATTGCCAAGCAAGCACTTCAATCTGCCACTTATTATTATTATTATTATTATTATTATTATTATTATTAATATTAATATTAATTATTATTAATTATTATTAATTATTATTAATTATTATTATTATTATTTGTACCCCGCCCATCTGGCTGGATTTCCCCAGCCACTCTGGGCAGCTTCCAACAAAACACTAAAATACAATAACGTATTAAAAATTAAAAGCTTCCCTAAACAGAGCTGCCTTCAGATGTCTTCTAAAAGTTTGGTAACTGTTGTTCTCTTTGACATCTGGTGGGAGGGCGTTCCACAGGGCGGGTGCCACTACCGAGAAGGTCCTCTGCCTGGTTCCATGTAACTTGGCTTCTCACAGTGAGGGAACCGCCAGAAGGCCCTCGGTGCTGGACCTCAGTGTCCGAGCAGAATGATGGAGGTGGAGATGCTCCTTCAGGTATACAGGACCGAGGCCGTTTAGGGCTTTACAAGTCAGCACCAACACTTTGAATTGTGCTCGGAAACGTACTGGGAGCCAATGCAGATCTCTCAGAACCGGTGTTATGTGGTTCCAGCGGCCACTCCCAGTCACCAGTCTAGCTGCCGCATTCTGGATTAGTTGTAGTTTCTGGGTCACCTTCAAAGGTAGCCCCACATAGAGCGCATTGCAGTAATCCAAGCGAGAGATAACTAGAGCATGCACCATTCTGGCGAGCGAGCAGGTAGGGATGCAGAACTTGCAGCCCTCTGGATGTTGGTAGAGTCCCAACTCCATCCCTGACCGCGCTGCCGGATGGGACCAAGATTCCCCACACCTGGCTTACCTGCATCCAGGTGGGATTACGGCAACACTTTCTACGTCAGGTAGCCTTTGAAGGCGGTTTGGAAACAGCAATTGATACAGCACAGGGCTGCCAGAACACTGCTGAATGCTCAAAGATCTGAGCATGTTATTGAGACTTTACATTAACCACACAGGCTGCCTATATATTTCCAGGCTCAATTTAAGGTGCTGATATTTACCTTTAAAGCCCTGAGCCGTGAGTTCAGGGATTCCATCAACCATGCCCTCCCACACCAGGAAATCATTCATTCCACTACCCTCTTCCATTTTCTTCTTCTTTTTCACTCAGCAAGCAAACAGCCACCGTTCTACAACTACTGAGCATGCTCAGAGGAAGTGATTCGATTCAGTCCTTCATAAACACTAATATACAGTCTAGCCATCAGAGGGCAGGATTGCATCTTTATACCTCTCTCTGATTCATGAAAATTTCCACGGAACAATTTTACCCCAGAGGATTATCAGCAGGAAGCAAGACGGGCGTAGAAACTTCCTCCAATATAATAATAATTATTAATAATAATTTATTATTTATACCCCGCCCGTCTGGCTGAGTTTCCCCAGCCACTCTGGGCGGCTTCCAATCGAGTGTTGAAAACAGTACAGCGTTAAATATTAAAAACTTACCTAAACAGGGAATATAAATATTAAAAAACAGGCAACCTTCGCACAAAAAATCCCCAACCCAACATGATTTTTTTTTTTTGCAGGGGTGGTGGTCAGGGAGATCCCCAAACATTGGGGAAATTCCCCAAACGAATTAAGTATTTAACCTGAGGTACCACTGTACCTTCTTGCCCGATAATTCGAGTTTTCTCCCACCTATCCAGATACAGAGATCTTGGCTGTAGTTCTACCACATCCTTACAATAATTAACCTGCATACATTTAATTTTGGCGAGACGTGTTAAGCTGTGCATAAAACTGCCTCGTCTCCCGAGATGGTTGCTGATGAGAAATAGAAGAGAAAAGGTTACTGTTCCTTTTCTTCCTCTGTTCTCATCCCCCCCCCAAAGGCAAAAAACGGCCTTGACTGCACTCATTTGTGCTATTTTTAGCCACTTGTGTGTTCCAGTAGCATGTATCAAGCCCTCAAGAGATTTTTATTTTTGCTTATGTAAGAGACGCGTGGGGAATTTTTCCAAAAAACAAATAAAGGCTGGAGGTGAAGCAGGGGCATGTAAGGGTTGGACTGGGCACCCCTTTTAAAAAATGTTGCAATCACATAAAAAAAAATCCAAAGGAAACAAAAAAATATATTTTTGTGCAGTTTCATGGAGTGGGGGGAAGCAACACACAAAAATGCTTTAAAGCTTGTAGAAAAAGACGGTTATGGACAGAATAGACAATAGTTTTATAATGAGGATAGATTACATTCTAACTATAAAACTAAAGCGGAATACTGTTTTGCAAGCATCAATTAGGCACCTCTGCTTTTTCTCACGAGAATGTATTCCTAGGCCTGGTTAGATCCACTCCAAAATTCATTAATGGACCCAATTGTGAGTACAGAAGAGGGGGATTAGAGGTGTGAAGGAGCAATTGATCCCATTCAGAGAGTTCAGGTAAACTTATCTAAGATGAGTTTCCCATCCAGGTTTGTAAGCAGATCTGATTTCACAATTTTTCTCATTCCCCACCACTTTGAGCTCGATTCCGGCTGATGACTTCCACAATAGGAAATCTACAATCTTTCAGAGAAGGGAAGGCAGATTCTGCAAAGAATTGGCACCAAGCCAAGCTCTGGTCAGATCCCAGAAGCCCATTCAGCACCTTGCAGATTTCAGCAATGATCAGATAAAGGATCTTGTCTGGCCTACGCACATGCATTAAGAATGAGGAGGGAGATACCACTTCTGAACCTCCTTATAGATTAAAAAACCAAAACCAAAATCCCAGTGGGCAGAGAAATAGCACATTAGGGAGTGGGCCAAGCGAGAATCTTACAATTGCTAGCTTGTTCCTGCTGTTTATTGGCAAGGAGATTTTGTTGAATAGGAGAAAATTAAAAATGAAGCCGCCCCATGCAATCTGAAATGAGACTTGAGAGTCCCATGGACTGCAAGAAGATCAAACCTCTCCATTCTGAAGGAAATCAGCCCTGAGTGCTCACTGGAAGGACAGATCGTGAAGCTGAGGCTCCAATACTTTGGCCACCTCATGAGAAGAGAAGACTCCCTGGAAAAGACCCTGATGTTGGGAAAGATGGAGGGCACAAGGAGAAGGGGACAACAGAGGACGAGATGGTTGGACAGTGTTCTCGAAGCCACAAACATGAATTTGACCAAACTGCGGGAGGCAGTGGAAGACAGGAGTGCCTGGCGTGCTCTGGTCCATGGGGTCACAAAGAGTCGGACACGACTAAACAACAACAAGCAACAAAACCACTGCAGCATTTTTATTCATTTGGTTTTCTCACAGCTACATCCTAACTTTTCCCAAGCAGCTCATAGCGGGATTTCAGGCTTTTTCTCCCTAGCCAATTTTATTTGCACAGCCACCCTATGAAATAATGGATTAGATGAGCAGATTGGCTCGTTGTCACACAGGGGGTCTTCATGGTAGGGGGTTGTCTGAGGATCTGGATGCCCTATCTTTTGGTCTAATATGTTAACCGCTGTGCTGTGCTGTGCTGGCTACCATCTCATTGTGCTGAAAATATAGACCGGGACTAGCCCTTGAAGTCGGAAGGATGTGGAGGGAAAAGCGCAAATTTTCCTTCTCCGATCAAAAGTGGATGTGGGGTTCAAGGCAAAAAGGAAACACAAAGTGATACATGCAAGGCCGTATCCAGGCAAAATTTCCACACAACAAACAGGAAAGAAAATGCTTATAAAACATAAGTTTCCCCACCCCTGACTGCCCTTTTACTACTGAGTGGTATGAGCGTTGCAGGAAACTATAGATTATGCTTTTGATTATGCCTCCCCAACTGCATGCTATCTTGACTGTACTTTTTCCATTTCTTTTTAAACACATAGCATCCATATTGTCTTATTTGGATTGTTCTGGGTGTTAAGTTGTGGGTGAACATATCAGACGACACAGCGATTCTTCAAACAGCTCTTGTTTATTCACAGGCCAGGACAGAACTGAACTGAAGGGTTCAGCCGGCCTGCTTATATAGAGCTCCACTAGAATGCAACAGTAACCACTTTCTGTACCTATCCAATCTCTGAATGTCACTTTCAATCCCTTATTTGCATATGTGGACCTAAGTGAAAACTATCTACAGTATCCCCCTGCTGGCCCAGGGTGAGAACTTTAATACATAACACCCCTCCCCACCGAAATAAGGCATTAGTTACAATCGTATATACAGTACTACACGTAATGGTTCAATTAGGCACAAAAGCATATCGGTTACATTTCACCTACTACCATTAGACCAACAGTATTACATGTCCAACAACATAGTCCTTTAAATAAGTTGGGCGCTTGGAAACTCTGCCAGACCGCGGGGGACCAGTACCCAGGTCCGGGGGGGCCGCCCAATTCTTGCTTAGGCTGTGGCACGACCCTCGGTGGCGTTGAAACCAAGTCCCCTGGATCCGCTGCTGTGGGTGGAAGATCCACAAGTGGAGTTGGCGGAATGTCAGGCATGGCAGTGGTCTGAGTCTGTGGGAAGTCCGGCAGACCCTCTGAAGTGGCTTGGTTCAGCTCCATGCCTGCAGTTTGTGAGAGAGGTGTAGGTGGAGCCTCGCCATCTGTAAGTATCTGTTCTGGATCCACGAGCGCAGTTGGGGGCACTGCGGTAGTGTCCAAGCCCCAACCCTGTGCCTAAGCTGGTCTATGTGCCAGCGCCACAAACGTCCGTTTTCGAGTGCCACCTGGTACGAGCAAGGTCCAGTGACTCCCACTACTGTGGCTGGCACCCAAGGAATGTCCCCCACAAAGTTCCAGGCAAAGATCTGGTTTCCTGGAACAAAGGACCGTAGCGCGTTGGCACAGCCCGGGCGTTCGGCCATGGCAAAGTCCGGGTACAGCCAGTCGAGTGGAGATCTGAGGCGGCAACCCATAAGCAGTTCGGCAGGACTCCGCCCTGTGGCCGCATGAGGGGTGATGTGTTGCATGAACAAGTATTCAGTGACCCGCTCGTGCCAGTCTCCCCGGTCCGGGCGTGTCAGTGCCTCTTTTGCCGAGCGCACCATTCTCTCCGCTTGCCCGTTGCTGGATGGATGAAATGGTGCCGTTAGGGCATGGCGAATGCCCAGTCCCAAAAGATACCGCTCAAAAGTGCATGAGGTGAACTGCGGTCCATTGTCGGAGACGAGGACATTAGGACACCCATGTGTCGCAAACAGGCCTCGCAGCACCCGGATGACGGCCTCGGTAGTGGTGGAGGGCACCAGGGCCACCTCCAGCCATTTGGAATAGGCGTCCACCACTACGATAAAGATCCGGCCGTGAAAGGGGCCAGCCAGATCGATGTGCACCCTCGACCAGGGTGTCTTTGGCGTCTCCCAGGTGCGTCCCTTAGCTGCCGGTGGTGCAGGCCTAGATTCTTGGCACGCTTGACAGGCAGAAACCCAGGCAGTGATGACATCGTCCATGTTAGGCCACCAGACGTAACACCGAGCCAACGCCTTCATTTTGACGATTCCCAGGTGGCCAACGTGCAGAGCCTCAAGGACGCATTGACGGAGTCTTTGGGGAATCACGACACGGTCCCCCACAGCAGACAGCCGCGATGAGCCGAAAGTTTGTGTTGTCTGGTTGTGAACGGCTGGAACTCCGATGCAAAAGGCCCTTGTGGCCACCCCCTCCACACCCAGTTGAGCACACGGCTGATGGTGCGATCCTGGGCAGATGCGGAGGCCACAGTGGCAGCCGATACAGGCACTGCCGGAAGATCCTCAATCAGGAGGAGCGATGAAGCAGGAGCCAGGTCTTCCACAAACGCTGGAAGAGGGCAAGGGCTGAGGGCGTCGGCATGGCCCATCGATTTCCCCGGGCGATGGACGAGCCGGTAGTGGTAGGCAGCCAGGGAAACAGTCCATCGCAGCATGCACGGCGAGAGGACCAGTGGAGTTGGTCGATCACTGGCGAGGAGGCCCAGGTCGGTGATGAGGTGGAAAGTCTTGCCGTAGAGGTATTCATGGAACCTCTTCACTCCAGCCACAAGTGCCAGTGCCTCCTTGTCGAGCTGGCTGCAATTCCATTCAGTTAGAGATAGCGTCCTGGAAAAGTAGGCAAGCGGTGCTTCTCTTCCGTCTGGAAAACGGTGACTAAGAACAGTGCCAATGCCAAAAGGTGAGGTGTCGTAGGCAAGGACCAGCGGCCTGGCTTCACTGTACTGTACCAGCACACTGTCCGATGAAAGGAGAGCCTTGACTGCATTGAAGGCGGCCGTCTCCCGATGACCCCAGGACCAAGGTGTCTTCGTGCTGAGGAGTAGGTGAAGAGGCTCAGCCACCGTGGCTTTGTGAGGGAGGGAAAATGTTATAAAAGTTCAGCAGTCCCAGGAACGCCTGCTACTCCGTCTTGTTCTTTGGGATGGGGGCCTGCTGGATAGCGTGGATCTTGGATGTCGTCAGGTGAAGGCCGGAGGCGTCGACAAGATAGCCCAGGAACTCCACCTGTGGAACGGCGATCTGGCACTTCTCCCTCTTTACCTTGAGCCCGGCCTCCTGGAACCTGGTCAGCACGGCACGGAGGCGCTCGAAGAGCTGCTGGTGTGAATCTGCGGACACCAAGACATCGTTGAAATACGGCACCATGCCCGGAAGCCCTTGCAGGAGACGCTCCATAAGGCTTGGAAGATGCCAGGAGCCACACTCACCCCGAACTGCAAACGGCGGCAACAGAATGCCCTTCGGTGGGTGACGATCGTCTGGGCTTCAGCGGTGGCATCATCAACGGGCAGTTGTTGATAGGCTTGGGCAAGGTCCAGCTTAGCGAAGACCTTGCCCTCACCCAGGGAATGCAGCAGGTGTTGGACAACAGGAACCAGGTAAGCATGCTGCTGAAGTGCCTTGTTGATCGTGCACTTGTAGTCGGCGCAGATTCTCACCGACCCGTCCGGCTTAACAGGCGTGACGATGGAGGTTTCCCACTTGGCATGGTCAACTGGCTCCAAAACTCCTTGGGTGATCAGCTTGTCCAGTTGTTTGTCCACCTTAGCCTTGAGAGCAAAGGGAACCCGGTGTGGCTTTAGCTTGATGGGGGTGACTTGTGGATCAAGGCTAAAGGAGATGGGCGTACCTGTATATTGACCCAAAGTGCCGTTAAAAACCTCAGCAAAGTCTTTGACCAGACCCTCAGTCTCTGCGTTAAGAGATGCAGTTGACGCTGGTGACTTCCAGGCCGAGGGCATCAAACCAGTCTAGCCCTAGGAGGCTTGGCCGCTGACCTTCGACCACCACCAGTCGGAGCAGGCCTGAAAAATCCTTGAAGGCGATCCGGAACCGGCCAATGCCTACCACAGGAGTGTTGTTTCCCTGGTAGTCTCTCAGGTGTACGCGGTGAGAGTCGAGTTGCCTTTTGGACACTCTGGGTACCAGTCTTTTGATGGTGCTCCAAGACACGATGGACAGGGCAGACCCGGTGTCGATCTCCATGTCACATGGAGCTCCTTCAATGAGCACAGTGACGTTCAGCTTGCGTCGCGTAGGCGAGTTGGTTTGGCCAATTGTGGTTCCAGATGGGCAGTGGCAGTTGGTGAGAGCAAAACAGCTTTCCTTGGCGGACTGGAGTGAAGACTTGGACTTGCGATTCGGTGAAGGGGGGGGTGTCAGACAGAGCCAATTGGCAGACCTTAGCGATGTGGTCCCTTCTGGAACACTTCCGACAGATGGCGTCTCTTAATTGACACTTGGCATGGGAATGGTTGCCTCCGCAGCCGGCACATTCCAATTGGCCCTTGGACTTCTGTTGGAACTTCCTGCGCTCCCACTTTGTTTGGTGCACGTCATTGTCTTCACTGGAGGATCCCTCATCACTGCTGGCCTCTTCATGATGTACTGGAACTGGCTTCCTAGCAAGACGCGGGCTGCTGGCCTTGCGGATCTCAGCAGCTTCTGAGGCCACAGCCTCCTCAATGGCTTCTGCAGCGTGAGGTCTGGCTTGGCGAGGAGACACCGTTGCAGATGGATGTCCCGGACCCCACAGACAATTCAATCCATCAGGGCATCGTCTAAGTCTCGGAACTCGCAGTGCATTGCAGCCTGTCGGAGGGCGGCGGTGTAGTTGTTAATTGACTCCCCCTCTGCCTGGTTCCGGTGGTAGAATGCATGGCAGGCAGCAATCATGGACGGCTTTGGCGCGTAGTGGTTGCGGAGCTTCTCTTGAATCGTGTCCCATGGTGTTGCCTGGACTGCTACAGGCGCAACCAATGCTCGGGCCATCTCGAACACATCAGGCCCACAGAGGCTGAGGAATAGGCCTCGCTTACGCTCCTGTGATACTTCCGTCAGCTCGTTGGCTTGGAGGTAGCAGTCGAACCGAGTGAGGTAGGAGTCCCATGATTCAGAGGCTGGCGCAAACGGCGGTAGAGGCACAAGTGAAGCCATGATTCCGATGCTGGCGTGAAGGGCAATGGATGGAACACCGTGCTCTAGCCATAACAGTCAGCTCTGAATTGGTTCTGTTCAGTGATTTTGCTCGGTGTTTCAGCTCGGTGATTCCGCTCCACTCAGAGGGTGGCTGCATCTGGCTGTGCTCTGTTGTCCGTCGATCCCATCCTCATCGCCAGTGTTAAGTTGTGGGTGAACATATCAGACGACACAGCAATTCTTCAAACAGCTCTTGTTTATTCACAGGCCAGAACAGAACTGAACTGAAGGGTTCAGCCAGCCTGCTTATATAGAGCTCCACTAGAATGCAACAGTAACCATTTTCTCTAACTATCCAATCACTGAACGTCACTTTCAATCCCTTATTTGCATATGTGGACCTGAGTGAAAGCTATCTAGTATCCCCCTGCTGGCGCAGGGTGAGAACTTCAGTACATAACACTGGGCATTACCGAATCAAAAGCTTCCCTTTTGCTTTGTTTTATTATAAAACGGCAACAAATTGGAAGGGATTAGTTTGTACAATGTAGTGGTAAGTGGGAAACAGCACTTTCAGACTTCGTACAGGCTATACCTTTAAAGTACACTCAGAATACATTCTTTGCCTCAAAGAATTCTGGGCCCTGTAGTTTACTCCTCACAGGGTAACCATCCCCAGCAATTCTTAAACTACAGTACCCAGAATTCTGTAGGGAGCAGGGAATGTGCTTTAAAGGTATAGTGTATATACACAGTCTTAGCAAAGTATATCTGAAGGATATACCCATCGTTTTACCCAGACACTGAACTACAGCGCGGAGGGCCTTCTGGCAGTTCCCTCACTGCGAGAAGCCAAATTACAGGGAACCAGGCAGAGGGCCTTCTGGGTAGTGGCGCCCACCCTGTGGAACGCCCTCCCACCACATGTCAAAGAGAACAACAACTATCAGACTTTTAGAAGACATCTGAAGGCAGCCCTGTTTAGGGAAGCTTTTAATGTTTGATGTATTACTGTATTTTAATATTTGGTTGGAAGCCACCCAGAGTGGCTGGGGAAGCCCAGCCAGATGGGCAGGTATAAATAATAAATTATTATTATTATTATTATTATTATTATTATTATTATTATTATTATTATTATTATTAAAACCTATCACACAATCTAGGGGAAATTAAAACTTTGTGTGATCTGTTAATCTAGGGACCGCCTCCCCTCCCCTTCCTGGAAGACTTTTTTTGTGACAGACCTACAAGATACGGTTTGTAGAGAACTTCAACTACTTCAGGGCCCTATACCTAATTATCAACTTGAGCTTTCAGCCACCGTTGTTTTACAAGCAAAGAAAAACTGGGAGCCTGAGCCCATCTCATCAAATCTAAGCTGTTAAAAGATTATGCGAGTTGCAGACTCCAGCAGTTAAAGAAGAAATTCAATTTTTCCTAGCACTTACTTGTATCGTTGCCAATGCAGTCTATAATCAAGCATACTCCCAAAGGCTTACTCCGCATTCTGTATTTGTTAAGGACCTGCATTGAATGACAAAATGTAATTATTTAGATCCTATCGCCAATACATGGACCGTCTCCTCATTCCCTTTTCCAAGGAATTTTTTGCCGAGCCTAGTGTAGTTCTACGGATAACTCCAGATGCCCTTCTTACTGTGCATTCATGATGATTAGTGCTCATTAGGGCAGTGTTTCCCAACCTTTTTTGGGCAAAGGCACACTTGTTTCATGAAAAAAATCTCGAGGCACACCACCATTACAGCCCCGTGACGTCAGCGCGCAGCGTCACGCCGGGAGGGACATGAATTGCTAGCAAATTACATAATCACCTCCTTGAGGGCTGGCTCATCTTCTCCGAAGGCAGAACCCCATTAATTAACAGCACAGACTCACACCATAGCCAAGACGAGGGGGGAAAACCTCAGTCATGCACAGTCATGCACATGTGGGGGCTAAATGAGGACGAAGACCGGGCAGAGAGCAGGGTTCAAATCACCCCACCTGGCCAGGACAATCCCTGGGTGCTCCCTTGGGCCACTCGCCTGACCCACCTCACAGGGCTGTTGTTGCGAGGATAACACGGGGAGAACCACGCGCGCACCCGGGAGCTCCTTGGAGGAGAAAGCGGGCGATGAATGCAATGCACGAAATATATGAGAGGCGACCAGGTTTTGCAGGTGAGGGGCCCCCGCCAGCCTCCGCTTCCAACACCCGGCGCAACGACGCCGAAGTTTCCCCCCGGGCTCGGCTCGGGGAGCAGCGCTGCTCCCCCCTGGCTCCCCTTCGCCCTCCCGGCTCTCTCTGCCGCCCACTGGGGACCCCCCTCACCTGCCAAGTCCGGAGCGCCGGTGGAAGTTGCATGCATGCATGCAGGGCGCCGCGTTGCCATTGCATTGCACTGCACTCCATGCAACGCCTGCACGCATGCATTGCCTTGCACGCCCGCCAAGGGGTCTCCCCGCGGTCCGATGCGTCCCCTCCGGCGCGGATGCAGCATTGCAAAAATAAAAAACCCCCGACGCAGCCCTACCTGGGGGGCAGCCTCCGCCTCCGCCGCTCCGCCTCCGCGGGGATCCCCGGGCTCCATCCTGCCGCCCGATCTCCGCGGGGGCGCAGGCAGGCTGCGCGGGGTCTGCGCAGAAGAGCCCCTGCCCGCCCGACCGCCGCCGCTGCGCTCATTCCATGGCCGGGAGAAGAGCGCTTCAAACAAAACGCCCGGCCCGCCAGGCCACGCTGGGAAACGTAGTTCGCGCACCCCGCGCGGGCGCGGAGCCCAAAGGCGAGGGGACTACGGATCCCGGCAGCCCCCGCGCCGGGGACGGAGGGGGAGAGGCCGGGTGCAGGGATGGAGGGACGGGTGGGCAAGCGAGTGAGTGAGTGGCAGCCGCCAAGCCTTGGCCGAGAGCCAGGAAGGGCCTCCCCCGAGGAGGAGGAGGAGGAGGGAGGCGCAGAGCGGGAGGGAGGTAGGGAACCCCAGGGGTCATCTAGTGACGGCGCCCCAATCGAAAATTTAACTTTAAAAAAAAAATTCGAATTTTTTAATTTTTCCCGCGGCACACCAGGCAACATCTCGCGGCACACTAGTGTGCCGCGGAACAGTGGTTGGGAAACACTGCATTAGGGTATCGGAAGCAGTTATGAATAATCCCACTTCCTGTACAGTTTGTGCCTGCAAAAATCTCAGGGCAGACATCATCCTTTGGTGCCTGCCCCGTAACTTCCTGCTAAAATCCTGCGACTTCTTTTTTTATTTACTACAAATGTTCCAGTTTATCCAACGCCCTCCCCGCCTGACACACTATTTTGTTGTAGCATAGTGCAAGAGTGCCCTTTCCCAGCAGGATGGCAATAATGCTGGGGAACATCTAATAAAGCAAAATGACGTATAAAGTAAAGGGACCCCTGACCATTAGGTCCAGTCGTGGCCGACTCTGGGGTTGCGGCGCTCATCTCGCTTTATTGGCCGAGGGAGCTGGTGTACAGCTTCCGAGTCATGTGGCCAGCATGACTAAGCCGCTTCTGGCGAACCAGAGCAGCACACGGAAACGCCGTTTACCTTCCCGCTGGAGTGGTACCTATTTATCTACTTGCACTTTGACGTGCTTTCGAACTGCTAGGTGGGCAGGAGCAGGGACCGAGCAACAGGAGCTCACCCAGTCGTGGGGATTTGAACTGCCGACCTTCTGATCGGCAAGTCCTAGGCTCAGTGGTTTAGACCACAGCGCCGCCCACATCCCAGAAAAATGATGTATGGATTAGTACAAAATATCTACCTCTAACACACTAGTATTGTGAGGAATACACCTGCAAGAAATTCCTAGCCGAGTGGGGCCCTGAACCGAGTGAAAGTAGACCTTAGATAACACAGATGTTGGCAGCGATTGTTTTTTTGAAGAGACAATGGCTCTCACCTTCTGTAGGTCTGGGAGAGGTCTATGGGTTGGATCTAGACTACAGCTGCGATCCTAACCCTACTAAGCTGAGAGTAACTCCCACTGAACTCAATGGGCAGACACGGTTAGTATTGTAGTCCAAGTTGGTTGGGCCTAGTTCCCAGGACTCCTTTAACTGGCCACAGCTCCCCCCCAGTCTCAAGTTGAGCAGACAAATGCTGGTGACAAGGTGGTAAGAGTCAATTAGGTAAAGGTAAAGGGACCCCTGACCATTAGGTCCAGTCATGGCCAACTCTGGGGTTGCGGCGCTCATCTCGCTTTATTGGCCGAGAGAGCCGGTGTACAGCTTCCAGGTCATGTGGCCAGCATGACTAAGCCGTTTCTGGCAAACCAGAGCAGTGCACGGACACGCCGTTTACCTTCCCGCCGGAGCGGTACCTATTTATCTACTTGCACTTTGACGTGCTTTCGAACTGGTAGGTGGGCAGGAGCTGGTACCGAGCAACCGGAGCTCACCCCGTTGTGGGGATTCGAACCGCCGACCTTTGATCGGCAAGTCCTAGGCTCTGTGGTTTAACCCACAGCGCCACCCGCGTCCCTTAAGAGTCAATTAGCCCTCAGCTTTTGTTTACAGCTCCAGTACTTGAGTCCTCACGCACAATTTCCTTTATCTGTAGCGTTCTAAAGGGCAGATCGTGCTGTGATTTTTGTGTGTGTTTGGCCCAGGGCCATGAAAATCTCACAGCCATGAAAAGATAGTGGCAGGCAAAGCAGAATAATTTAAAGAGGGAGAAACTTGTCACCCCTCGCTTGCCTTCCAGAGTGCAATGCGTTCGACAGCTCTAAGAAAGGCACAGGAGAAAGAACAGCCAGGTCCATTACTTAATTCATTACAGTGGTACCTCAGGTTACATACGCTTCGGGTTACAGACTCCGCTAACCCAGAAATATTACCTCAGGTTAAGAAATTTGCTTCAGGATGAGAATAGAAATTGTGCTCCGGTGGCGCGGCAGCAGTGGGAGGCCCTATTAGCTGAAGTGATGCTTCAGGTTAAGAACAGTTTCAGGTTAAGAACGGAACTCAGGAACGAATTAAGTACTTAACCCGAGGTACCACTGTACTTTCTAAAATTACATCACTTTCTGCACTGAAAGAAATGGTAGCTAGGAAAGACACAAGGGCCCACATATTGTACGATACCTGTGCTTCAGCTCCTCCTGTTTCTGGTATTGATATGTTAACCTTTGCTGCTGCAAATACAAAATTCAATGTTGTTACAGTCATACCTTGGGATGAATATGCTTCAGCTTAAACATTTTCGGGTTGCGCTCTACGGCGACCCGGAAGTAACAGAGCGTGTTACTTCCGGGTTTCGCCGCTCGCACATGCTCAAAATGACGTTATGCACATGCGCGGAAGCGGTGAAACGTGACCCGCACAGTCGCGTCTTGCGTTCGCTTCAGGATGCGAACGGGGCTCTGGAACAGATCCCGTTCGCATCCAGAGGTACCACTGTATTTATGGAAGATCTGTATTTTCCCACAAAGTCATGTTCATTTTTTTAAAAGAACAACAACACATAAAGTCACATACACGAATAAAAAGCTGTGACATTATAGTAGGGATAGGAAAATGGGTGACCTCCAGAAGAAGAAGAAGTGGAGTCAGGATTTGATATCCCGCTTTATCACTACCCTAAGGAGTCTCAAAGCGGCTAACATTCTCCTTTCCCTTCCTCCCCCACAACAAACACTCTGTGAGGTGAGTGGGGCTGAGAGACTTCAAAGAAGTGTGATTGGCCCAAGGTCACCCAGCAGCTGCATGTGGCGGAGCGGGGAAGCGAACCCGGTTCCCCAGATTACAAGTCTACCACTCTTAAATTGAATCCAGATGCTAGATATATTTAGCACCATTTTAAAACACACACACGGCAACCAGCCAGTCACTTGAGAAATACCTCCAGGGCTGGCACACCTAGGCTGGCACACTTTGGGAAGGCCAACTAGGGCTGAAGAATGACTACCTGGAGCAGGTAGTCTCCCTCCTGGAACAGAGTGGTGTAGCGGTTAAGAGCGGTAGCCTCGTAATCTGGGGAACCGGGTTCGCGTCTCCGCTCCTCCACATGCAGCTGCTGGGTGACCTTGGGCCAGTCACACTTCTCTGAAGTCTCTCAGCCCCACTCACCTCACAGAGTGTTTGTTGTGGGAGAGGAAGGGAAAGGAGAATGTGAGCCGCTTTGAGACTCCTTAAAGGGAGTGAAAGGCGGGATATCAAATCCAAACTCTTCTTCTTCTTCTTCTACACCACACTGGTTGAGTTACAATTCCCATCATCCCTGAACATTGGCTATGCTAGCGGGGGATGATGGGAGCTGGAGTCTACCAAGACCTCGAGGACACTTGTGTTGCCAAACCCTGATGGTACATTTCACCATCATCTATCCCAGCATTATAACTTTTCACCTGGTCAAATTATTATTATTATTATTATTATTATTATTATTATTATTATTATTATTATTATAATACCCCACCCATCTGGCTGGGTTTCTCCAGCCGCTCTGGGCTGCTTACAGCACATATTAAAAATTGTAAAACATCAGACATAAAAAAATTTCCCGATACAGGGAAACTCACAAAGCTATTTAATGCCAATTTGATCAAAGAACGTCCTCGGGTAAGCATATGGGATCCAGAAGTGTGTTCAAGATCTGTGGCTGTTGAAATATGACTGTTAAAAACATATTAAAACAAATGGGGGGATTTTGGTGCATATTCCTGCATAAAGAGATCCAGATGCCCTAGCATAAGACAGGCACTGAAGTACAGTGGTTAGAGCGTCGGGTTTGGGTATGGAAGATCTCAGTTCAAAACCTTTGATCTGTCTTTCACAGCACTCCAAAGAATGTTGGATGTTTTATTAACAAAACTACACTTCTGGATTGACAGTCCGAACAGTTCCGCCCTATACATGTTTACTCAGAAATAAGGCTCACTGAGTTCAATGGGGCTCACTTCCAAGTCAGTGAGTATAGGATTGCAGCACAAGGCTACTAAAGATTAACAGGCCTTACTTACCCTGAAAGGCACATTCTCCATTTGACAGCCTCCCTTGGTTCCCAACCTGCGAATGAAACCAGCAACTAATCACATTTCACTTCTTGTTGAAAATTCCACAGTGGAAATTATTAGGACAGGGAGAGACAATATAAGAAGGCAAGTATTATGACAATACCTGGGGAAAGTTTATCAGGTTCCCCTTCCTATTTTAGAGCTTAGGGGTCAGCAAACTTTTCCAGCAGGGGGCCGGTCCACTGTCCCTCAGACCTTGTGAGGGGCCGGACTATATGGGGGGGGTGAACGAATTTCTATGCCCCACAAATAACCCAGAGATGCATTTTAAATAAAAGCACACATTCCACTCATGTAAAAACACCAGGCAGGCCCCACAAATAACCCAGAGATGCATTTTAAATAAAAGGGCACATTCTACTCATGTAAAAACTGCCGACCTTCTAATCGGCAAGTCCTAGGCTCTGTGTTTTAACCCACAGCGCCACCTGCGTCCCCGTTAAAAGTGCTACGTTGTGCCAAATCCAATTTTTAAAAGGACCAAAAGCAGCAAACTTGTCAATTCAGTCACTAAACCATGCTTTCTTATGTTCTCTTGGTATTGCACCATCCTTTCTCCTAAAAGCATTGCACCATCCTTTCTCCTAAAAGCATTACTGGACAACCATTTCAGTGCATTGGGTTCATTCACACTTACCGCCGGAGGATCAGCAATAGACAGCTCAGGAAATGATGCCTGAAGTCTGTTAGCACATACAGACGAAGTGCCAATGAGGTGCTCTGGAGATGAAAATGGAACACAGGCTCTCACAAATGATATAAACAGTCATAATTCCCTAGCAACATAACTTTCTACTCCAGCCCCGTCCATTGCTTGATTTAATTTTTTTACTGTTTACTGTAATGAAGCACACATCCTTCGTGGTACGTCCTTGCAGTTAATTTCTATTTCACTCCATAATCATCAAATGATTAGTACTGAATCTGCAGTCTAATTGCAATGGTTCCCCATAATCCAGGGTCAGCATCGCCCTTGAGCCAGTGCCACCAACTGGACTCATACACTTCAGCTCCGACTGGTCTAGGTGAGCTGGGTAGCACTTCCAGAGACCACCTTCTGCACAGGAACAGGTCAAAGTGCTGTGGACTCACAGCTTAGAGTTGTGAGCACCGGATTCACTCCAACAAGAAGACAGTCGTCGCACAGCAGAGCATAGACGACTCGGAGAACAGCTCTGTAGAATATCTTCTTTTATTCTATCTACAACTATAATACACAACTATGTACAGAGCTAAATGGAGAAGCTGAACTGCACTGAGTGTCTGCAGCTGCTCTTAGCAGCAATCTTAACTATACACACGATCTCTCTCTAACACTCAGTCTCTCTCTCTCTTTGATGTGAGGCTGGAGCTGAATAAGTAGAGAGCACAAAACGCCCCCTGCTCTCTGGAGAATCAGCAGAGAACATCAGCAGATTCTTGGATATGGGAGGAGTGAAATCTCATCCAGTTGTGCTTTGTCTCTTAACGCTTTTAAGCGTGGAACTTAAAACTCATTGGGACTTAATTCTGAGTAAACACATTTTAAGACTGGGTCATTCATGGCCCTGGGCCATGGCCTATCGTGAACAAACAGCATACTGGCCCATGCTGCTAAAACTGTGCCCCCCCCCTCTTCCCAGAAGGAGAGGAGGAAAAAACACCCGTCTTCCCTTTACAGAACTGGGGGTACTTGCACCCTTTCCAGAAAATGTAAAATGCTCAGATTTGGCACAATCAGGGAAGACCTTGCGTTACAGGAATAAATAAAGTGCCCTTCCAAACCTAGACAGCATCTTAAAAAGCAGAGACATCACCTTGCTGACAAAGGTCCGTATAGTTAAAGCCATGGTTTTCCCAGTAGTGATGTATGGAAGTGATAGCTGGACCATAAAGAAGGCTGATCACCGAAGAATTGATGCTTTTGAATTATGGTGCTGGAGGAGACTCTTGAGAGTCCCATGGACTGCAAGAAGATCAAACCGATCCATTCTGAAGGAAATCAGCCCTGAGTACTCACTGGAAGGAAAGATCTTGAAGCTGAGGCTCCAATACTTTGGCCACCTCATGAGAAGAGAAGACTCCCTGGGAAAAGACCCTGATGTTGGGAAAGATGGAGGGCACAAGGAGAAGGGGATGACAGGGGATGAGATGGTTGGACAGTGTTCTCGAAGCTACGAACATGAGTTTGACCAATGTGCGGGAGGCAGTGGAAGACAGGAGTGCCTGGTGTGCTCTGGTCCATGGGGTCATGAACTAAACAACAAACAACAAAGTGCCCTTCATTGCTTCCCCACTTCTGAACTGGTAAACGTCACTATGCTGGACTCAGAATGCCTCTCCCAAATTGAACCCTGTGTTAACCATATGAGTGCTTCCTCTAGTGGTAGATTTGGAGGGCAGTAACTGAGAAAATCAGTAGGCCTTACATTTAAACAGAACCTCTCTCCTCAATAATCCTGGGAACTGCTAAAAGTGGTGGTGTCAGGGACTGGCAGAACAAGTGTACACCAGGGGATAGGAAGCTAGAGTCTGACTTGGAAGAGAGTGGCAGTGATTTGTGGCGACTTAGTGATTTGTTGGCGTGCTTAGGTATCCAGAGCTGTAGAGGCGACTGTGTTACTCATTGACAATAGTAACACAATCATTCAGCCCAGACACTGAGGTCCAGCTCTGAGGGCCTTCTGGTGGTTCCCTCACTGTGAGAAGTGAGGTTACAGGGAACCAGGCAGAGGGCCTTCTCGGTAGTGGCGCCTGCCCTGTGGAATGCCCTCCGATCAGATGTCAAGGAAATAAACAAGTATCTGACTTTTAGAAGACATATGAAGGCAGCCCTCCTTAGGGAAGTTTTTAATGTCTGGTGTTTTATTGTATTTTTAATATTTTGTTGGAAGCCGCCCAAAGTGGCTGGGGAAACCAAGCCAGATGGGCAGGGTATAAATATAATAATAATAATAATAATAATAATAATAATAATAATAATAATAATAATAATAATAACAACAACAACAACAACAACAACAACAACAATAACAACAATAAAGAGTTAACTCTCTGTCATGGTCATTCCATTGGCTGGGAAACAGCCTTGGCAGGTGAGGTGTGTAGCTGTGTGAGTTAAACTACCCAGGATTCTTTGCAAGGGATTGTTGTTGTTGGAATGCCTGCTTGGGAATACCCAAGTGGGACACTTTTCCACACAAAGCAAGTGCTCAACGACTGAGCTACAGCTCCTACCAAGAACGTCATGTTCAATTTCTCTTTAATACTGTATTCAACGTTAATATTATTTCACATCTTAAAAAGGAGAGATATCACCTTGCCAACATAGGTCCGTATAGTAAAAGCTATGGTTTTCCCAGTAGTGATGTATGGAAGTGAGAGCTGGACCATAAAGAAGGCTGATCGCCGAAGAATTGATGCTTTTGAATTATGGTGCTGGAGGAGACTCTTGAGAGTCCCATGGACTGCAAGAAGAACAAACCGATCCATTCTGAAGGAAATCAGCCCTGAGTGCTCACTGGAAGGACAAGTCCTGAAGCTGAGGCTCCAATACTTTGGCCACCTCATGAGAAGAGAAGACTCCCTGGAAAAGACCCTGTTGTTGGGAAAGATGGAGGGCACAAGGAGAAGGGGACGACAGAGGACGAGATGGTTGGATAGTGTTTGCGAAGCTACCAGCATGAGTTTGACCAAACTGCGGGAGGCAGTGGAAGACAGAAGTGCTTGGCATGCTCTGGTCCATGGGGTCATGAAGAGTCGGACACGACTAAACGACTAAACAACAACAAATATTTCACAGCCTTACCTTCCTGCTTGAACTTCTGGATCCTCTTCACCAAGTCTCTCCTGCGCATATGCAAGAAGCAATCTTCCAGAAAATCTAGGCGGCTAGGAGACACCAGGTCTAGGTTCTCAAGGTCAGTTATAATTGTCAGGAAAGTCTGTAAGAGAATTAGAACAAACGTATAAAATAGCAGACCAAACAGTACGCATCCAACTTGCAAGTAGGCCAGAGAAACAAAATGGGAAACAATATGCTTTATTTTAATATTTCAGAGGCCATAAATATATTTTTTTCTTTATGGTTGATGTGTACAACCAACACTGGCACTAGCGTTTCCTACATAGGCTACCTTGCGAGTAAGCGCAAAATATTACTCCGCCCATCTGAAAACACTGCAAAGTAGATTTTTCCCATTTTACAGATGACGAACTGAGTCCAAGACATGGTGGCATGAGCGCAAAGCTGCCAACACTGTGAGTTTACTGCTGAGCAGAGTTTGAGCCTGGATCTTATATGGAAAGCCCTAGACTTTTATTTACAGCAGGGGTGGGGAAACATTTTCAGTTCAAAGGCTACTTGGCTTTCTGGACAGCTTTCCAGGGGCCACATTCATTTGTTCAGTAAGCTAGCACAGTTCAGTATTTACAGTAAGCTAGTGGCGCTATGGGTTAAAACACAGAGCCTAGGACTAGCCGATCAGAAGATCGGCGGTTCGAATCCCCGCGACGGGGTGAGCTCCCCTTGCTCGGTCCCAGCTCCTGCCAACCTAGCAGTTCGAAAGCATGACAAAGTGCAAGTAGATAAATAGGTACCGCTCCGGCGGGAACGTAAACGGCGTTTCCGTGCGCTGCTCTGGTTCGCCAGAAGCGGCTTAGTCATGCTGGCCACATGACCCGGAAGCTGTACGCCGGCTCCCTCGGCCAATAAAGCGAGATGAGCGCCGCAACCCCAGAGTCGGTCACGACTGGACCTAATGGTCAGGGGTCCCTTTACCTTTACTAGTTTCTACAAAAATTCACCATACCCAGGAAAACAAGAGGCGTTATAAGTATTAAATGGCATATTCCAACCCAGCAAAGGACTTTGTGGTGAAGGACCAGTAAGGGGTGTGGCATGTGAAAGAGTCTCAAGGACCAGATATGGAAGCTTGGAGGGCCACATTCAGCCCTGGGCCCAAGGTTCCCTTAATCTACTGGATCAAAAAGGGCCCTCATCGAAGAAACCTTCGGGTGGGAGAACGGATTGCAGAAGTTTTGTTTGCTATCACATCGAGAGCTGAAAGAGAGCCTGGAGCTCTTGCAATACCCACCAAAATAAGTTCTCAGATGAATGATTTGCATTTCAATCCCCTGCTCAGTCAGCTACAGAACTCTTGACTCATATCTAAGACATGTCTCATATACATACGAGACATAATTCTAACTATTGTAAATACTGATATTCCCCTTGTGAGACACAGATCAATCCTTTCAAAATTCTGGTGCAGGAACAACTGCACTATTAACAGCACCCTTGGTTTGGGGGCGGATGAAAAGAGAAAGAGAAAGAGGAACAGACAACTTCTTTCTTTTCTCTACTCAGTCATTTAGAGTTTGAATTTGCTCTGCTCCAATTCCTCAGAGCATGTAGCAGAGAAAAGATCCAACTGAAAACCAGCTTTAGAAACAAGCAAATCAGGGGTGTTTTTTTAGAAGTGTGTTATTACATGGAATGCCTATGAAAAGGTGCTTACATTTTTGTGGAATTCCAGGAAGGCAAAAAAACCACAAAAAAAACCATGAGTTGACTAGGCAACCACCCAACGCCTTTCCACATTGCCCTTTGCTGTCTGGATTTGGTACCCGGTTGGAATGATAGAACGATGCTCTCTGCTGAATTTAACATGATGGGCTTTGCTGCCTTTGGGACACGCCAAGCCAAAAGCTGTTTATAGCAACGTCCGATCAAACCCGTTAATGTATTTGACTTTTGTGGGAACAGATTCTTCCACCATGGCTAAAAAAGCCACCTCTATTGGTCTGCCCCCCCCAACTGTATTACCTGGGTTATGAAGGTGCCCTAAAGACGTTAAAGCAAAGATTATGGGATAATGCACACAGTGACTTGCGACCTCGATCACACGCAGTCTGTAGTCCGCTGGCAGTAGGAGTACAATATGGGCATGTCTTTAAGTTAACATATTACATTAAAAACCTGACAGTACCAAACTATCGAAGGCTTTTCACCAAAGCCAGACTAAATGTCTTTCCTTCTGCAGTGTTGGATGGCAGGTTGAGAGGAGTTCCCTACCAGGACAGACTTTGCTCGTGTGCTCAAGACATCGATTCCATAAAACATATTTTGTTGCACTGTGCAAAATATGAGCAAGCCAGGGCTGAACTGATACTACCCTTGCTGGTACCTTTCCTGGGAAAATCAGAGGCTAACTATGTCAGGTTCCTATTGGAAGACCGGACAAATGCTAGAACATTAGCAGTGGCCAAGTTTTTATCGGTGGTTGCAAGAACCAATGATCCCTAAATTCTGAACAAAATGCTTGTTTAACCTGGAGGTAGGCTGTATGAATTGTGTATTGCTTTGTAACGATTTGTTGGGTCTCTGGACCGTAATAAAGATTGATGATGATTCTTCCACCCACACATTTGAAAGGGCATTATAATACTAGCCCCATTGCTTTCTATCCTGATCTTTCTGTTCCACTGCATTTATTCATTCTGCCCTGATCACCAAAGTAGAAAAACTTATTCATCCAAGGGCCACATTGCCAATGGTGGATGGGACTAGGCAGAGCAACAGCTGCAACTCTTACGTAGGCAAGAGCTCACCATGGTTCCCACTTATCAAAACGGAGCATGCCCTGGCGAGATATCTGACAAAGCTCCCACTTGCCGCACTAAGAACTGCTTTTACAGAACTACGATTCCAATTGATGCCCTCGGCAATGTTGGATGGACGGTACGGCAAAGTACATTATGGAGAGAGACTCTGTTTGGACAACCCTGCATCGAGGACCTGTGCCATTATTTATTGCAGTGCCTGTTATATATAGACCCAAGAGACTGAATTATAAAACCTCTGTTTACGAATGGAACACATTTGAATAGAGTGGAAAGGGTGAAATGGCTGCTGAGCGACACCGACGATTATGTTACTTATAAAGTAGCACTCTATGCTCTTGGCAGCTAAGAAGATCAGGAGGAAGGAACTAGACAAAATAGAAGTCAACTGCAAAGGGGATTCGGATATTTAATTTGGCACATCTTACCCGAGAATCTTCTTCTATTCTATTCTATTCTATATGCAACAAATAATTTTAGTAGCCGTGACCATGGTTTTATTGTATGTCTGTACCAGATGATTTTTATGGTTATTGTTGTTGCTGTTTTCCTGTTGTTTTCCTTTTTGTTCTCCTTCTGAATGATGCCATTCACAAATAAAAAGTTTAATTGGAAACTGGAACTTTTACGTTGGCAAATAACTCTACATTCCAGCTGTGCAAACGTCGGAAGGTTTTTGACACAGCTACGTCTCTTCATCAGCCAAGCAAGAAGCATTATCACAGTTGCAACCCAGCACTGTACACTGGCAAAACCACTTGAGGGCAATGTGCAGCAGGACTGATGACAGTGCCAAGGGCCAGGGAGAGGCCTGAAGGGCCACACTGAGCTATCCTCTGGTTCAGGGTTTCCCAAACCAGCTGTTTGTGGACTACAACTTCCATCATCCCTAGCTATCAAGACCAGTGGTCAGGGGTGATGGTAACTGTAGTCCAAAAACAGATGGAGACTCAAGTTTGGGAAACACCGCTCAAGGTTTTCCCCCCTCAAACTTCCTTCCGAGTATCTGTTCTCTTTCCATTAAAAGGAAGCACGCGGCTTTTCACACAAAGGAGGCCTTTAAGCTTAACAGCTTCACAGTTTTGTGAAGCTCCAGGATTTCAGAAAGAGGTAACAAACCTTCTCTTTTGCTGTCTTCCCATAGGATGTATCGTTCATCATGAGGAACATAAAGGAACGCAGATCTTCTTCATCCAGTTCCTTGCTGATTTCTGCCATTAGCACCCTGCGAAAACACAGAGAGTTGCCATTTGAAATTAATTCATAATCCTATTTCTCTTGATGATTGGGTCAGTCAGTACTTCCCACACCACACACAATTCTTTCCTTAACCAATTTTTTAAGCACACACAAAGACACCCTGCTTTTTTACACTACAGCGGTACCTCTGGTTAAGTACTTAATTCGTTCCGGAGGTCCGTTCTTAACCTGAAACTGTTCTTAACCTGAAGCACCACTTTAGCTAATGGGGCCTCCTGCTGCTGCCGCACCGCCGGAGCACGATTTCTGTTCTCATCCTGAAGCAAAGTTCTTAATCTGAAGCACTATTTCCGGGGTAGCGGAGTCTGTAACCTGAAGCATATGTAACCTGAGGTACCACTGTACAGTATTTATGCTCATGGACTGGAACAATCATTCTCCACCTGCTGTCCCAAAAACATTTAACTAGGGGAATTAAACACAATGGGTTATGATCCTTCACTCATGGAAGTCTCTTGGATGCAGTGAGTAGAATTGGAGGAGAGTGGTTTGGTTGGTTCTCGCTTCTCTCCTGAGCTACTCTTGATCCTTTGAAACAGCATAGGAAGTTGCAGGAAAAAGGGGGATATTACTAAAAATCACCTGTCTTCCCCTTTCTGTTCATGGAAAGCTCAGCTGGAGGAAACAACCTTCTGGGAGTAGAAGGACACAACTGGACTTATCTCCGAAGGAAAAAATGCACAGGATTGCACTGTGAATTGCAAGGAATGAATGAATATAGGCTGTAGTCAGTCCAGGGTACCCATTCTGAGAGTGGATTTCTGCTGTATTCATGCACTGAATATGACAGAAGCGTTCCATCACTACCAATGCAGAATTGTAGCAGAATCTCTCACCTCTAAAGGAAGTTGCCCTATCCTGTATCTGCAGAAGAAGCTACTGTGACACGAAACAGGAGGCATGGCAAGGTCCGGGTCAGCGATTCAGGCTGGTGAGCTCCTGAAAAACTGAGTCCTTCTTAGCCTTGCAGTTTTAAAAAAATAATAATGAAGGAGCACAATGTGCTGCTCATTTAATGCTGCGTGGGAGACACTGAGAAGCTGAAAAGGGGGACTGAGAAAGAAGTCATATACCTGCATGTACAAGTCCAGTCCCTGGCATCTCCAGCTAGAGTTGGAACAGGCTTCTATCTGAAAAGCTACTTCGGGTCGGCATGGACCAGCCTTCCCCAAGTTGGTTGTTTTAAAACTCCAAATCCCATCATCTCTAGTAGCCATGATGGCTGGGGCTGATGGAAGTCTGACGAAGGCTCGTGTACACAATACAGAGCCTACACTGGCTTCCAGTACGTTTCCGAGCACAATTCAAAGTGTTGGTGCTGACCTTTAAAGCCCTAAACAGCCTCGGTCCAGTATACCTGAAGTAGTGTCTCCAACCCTATCGTTCTGCCCGGACACTGAGGTCCAGTGCCGAGGGCCTTCTGGCGATTCCCTACCTGTGAGAAGCTAAGTTACAGGGAACCAGGCAGAGGGCCTTCTCGGTAGTGGCACCTGCCCTGTGGAACGCCCTCCCACCAGATGTCAAAGAGAAAAACAACTACCAGACTTTTAGAACAGTGTTTCCCAACCGGTGTTCCGCGGCACACTAGTGTGCCGTGAGACACCGGCTGGTGTGCCGTGGGAGGGAGGCGGGCGAGAGGCGGCGGCGAGAGGCGGCGGCGGCGAGGATCCGCGTCGAGCCGGGGCGGCTCCGCGGTGGTGGTGCCGAGCGGCGGGGCAGCGCGCGCAAAAGGGAGGAGCGCGAGACAGCGGAGGAGGAGGAGGCCGGCATGTCCAGGCAGCAGCAGCAACAGCAGCAGCAGCAACTCCCGGCGACGGCTCCTCCTCCGCCCGCTATCGCAGCCGCCGCCGCCTCAGCTGCCGCCGCCGCCTCAGCTGCCCTCGCTCTGCTGCCTCCTCCCACCCCGGCAAGGGGGAGGGAAAAAACGTTCACTTTTGTGCGTCCCTCCCGGCGTGACGCTGCGCGCTGACGTCACGGGGCGGGGCTTTAATGGTGGTGTGCCGCGAGATTTTTTTCCGGTAAGCAGGTGTGCCGTTGCCCAAAAACGTTTGGGAAACACTGTTTTAGAAGACATCCGAAGGCAGCCCTGTTTAGGGAAGCTTTTAATGTTTAACAGACTATTGCATTTTAATATTTTGTTGGAAGCCGCCCAGAGTGGCTGGGGAAACCCAGCCAGATGAGCGGAGTATAAATAATAAATAATATTATTATTTATTAATTATTATTATTATTATTATTATTATTATTATTATTATTATTATTATTAAATTTATTATTTATACCCCGTCCATCTGGCTGGGCCTCCCCAGTCACTCTGGGCGGCTTCCATAGAAACCAAAAATACACTATTATTATTATTATTATTATTATCATCATCATGCTCTTGACTCAGAAGAAGGCATTCTTTCCCCCTCTCAGCGGTCTGATTTACACAACACATTAAAACTATAAAGGTAAAGGTAAAGGGACCCCTGACCATTAGGTCCAGTCTTGACCAACTCTGGGGTTGCGCGTTCATCTCGCTTTACTGGCCGAGGGAGCCGGCATCTGTCCGCAGACAGTTTTTCCGGGTCATGTGGCCAGCATGACTAAGCCGCTTCTGGCAAACCAGAGCAGTGCACGGAAACGCCGTTTACCTTCCCGCCGAAACGGTACCTATTTATCTACTTGCACTTTGAAGTGCTTTTGAACTGCTAGGTTGGCAGGAGCAGGGACCGAGCAACGGGAGCTCACCCCGTTGCGGGGATTCGAACCGCCGACCTTCCAATCGGCAAGTCCTAGGATCTGTGGTTTAACCCACAGCACCACCGGTGTCCCATATTAAAACTATAGTTTGAAACAAACCAAGGCACATTGCTCAAAAGCTCCTGAATGGCTCCTGCTGCTGCGCTGCTGACATAAGCCAGAGTCTAGCGAGTCAGGTTATCTGAATCCTGTTTCGTGGTTTGTTTCCTGGCATGCATTGGGCAGGGTGGGGGTGGATGACACTGGACACGGGGACAGAACCCACTTGCCCCTTCTTCGCATTTCATGTCCACATGGGAGTTGGAAACATGGCGTTGATCTGATTTACTATATTGATTTAATTTGGATGTTTTCCTCTGGGGAGAGAAGAGGAAAGAATACAGCACTGCAAAATATATGCTGAAGCCCTACCAAAATACTGCCATCTGATCTGTCTTGATGTTTAAATATGAAACTGCCAAAAGAAAATGTGATGAAAATGATGTATATATGGTATATTACACCTGTTAAATTAGCTAAAATATACAAAGTTAGCAACAAATGTTGGAAATGTAAAGAAAAAGAAGGAACATTTTATCACATGTGGTGGGAATGTAAAAAAGTGAAAAGCTTCTGGGAAATGATATATAATGAGATGAAAAAAATGTTGAAATATACATTCATAAAGAAACCAGAAGCATTTTTACTGTGCATGGTAGGAAGTGATATAAATAGAAAAGAATGTAAGCTGTTTTTATATGCAACGACGGCAGCAAGAATATTATTAGCACAAAAATGGAAGGAAGAAGAATTACTGACGAAAGAAGAATGGAGGATGAAATTAATGGACTATGCAGAATTAGACAAACTAACAGGAAGGATCCGAAATCTGCGGGACCAGAAATTCACAGAAGACTGGTGTAAATTTACAGACTATTTGAAAAGTAATAGTGATGATCAAACTACGTTTGTAGGTTTGCAAGAAGTTTTGTGAGGTGAATTATTGGAACTATTGCAAAAATGGATAAAGGGGAGGATGATTAGTTAAGATAATTAAAGGCAATATGAATTTAAGAAATGCATAAGAAGTGGTTAAAACGGGGGCTCATCAGAGGTGCTGATGGGAGTCCATAAAAAGATTGTATAAGTGGTGAAGTTTTGTGGTATGTATTATAATTCATATGTTAAAATTAATAAAAATTATTATAAAAAAATATATGAAACAGCCAAGTGAATGTGGTTACCTTAAATCACTAGCCATGGAGGAAACCGATGCACTGAACTCACCTGTACTTTGGTATCAACGGGGGAAACTGAGACAAATTGGCTTCCACAGCTGCCCTCCCAGTCCCCAGGACTTTCCGCAGCAAGTCAAATCTCTTCAGTCTGTACAGGAGTTCAGACAGAGTGCTGATCGTCAGTATCTCCCTCTCGTTCAAAGCCACGAAGAGTTTCCGGGTCTCTGCCGCGGGTACGTCAGGAACAAGATCTCGACACAAATACTGCATGGTTTCCCTTTCCTCCGCGTCCAGTTCCTGTTCAATGCGGTGAAGAAGGACAGCGGGCACTTGGGGAACTGTCATCACAAGCCCCTGTCCCTTTAAAAAGCCGTGCGTGTTTCCTAAACAGGAAAGCCAAGTCATGAGCCTTTTTCTTCTGAACACAATAGCCTCCTTCTCCCTTGGTCTCCAGCAGCCGGGCTTCGCTTTCGGGTCTTTAATGTGAAAAATAAAAGCTGTATGAAGAAGAAGAGAGAGAAAAGACCAAGAGATAAACAATGTACAGAACTGTACCCAAGACGCACTTAAGTTTGTTGTCTCATCCGCTGCAATCCTCAGGTCAAGCTTGGCCCTTGAACTGCTGAAGTTCTGTGAAAACCTGCTTTTTTCTTGATTGCACAAGACTCAGACTGAATGTAAAAATGGAATGCCCAGTTCACACCAAAAAATTTATCAATCACACGGATTGGAACGCCCAAGAGGAAGCAAACTAGTCAAAAAATACATGCTGAAACAGAGAAGTCAAATTCCGATAAACTACTCCCACACAGTTGAAGTCTTTTTTAATTATTATTCTAAGGGGTAGGGAGGGCTAAGGATGAGAGAAAGTGGTTTCCTTAAGGCAATGAGTGAGGCAATGGCAGCTCAGTCTTTTACAGAGTAATCCTATACAGATCCCCAGAGGAAGCCCTGTTGAGGGAAGCTTTTAATGTTTAACAGACCACTGTATTTTAATACAGTGGTACCTCAGGTTAAGAACATAATTCGTTCTGGAGGTCTGTTCTTAACCTGAAACTGTTCTTAACCTGAAGCACCACTTTAGCTAATGGGGCCTCCTGCTGCCGCTGCACAATTTCTGTTCTTATCTTGAAGCAAAGTTCTTAACCCGAGGTAATATTTCTGGGTTAGCGGAGTGTGTAATCTAAAGCATATGTAACCTGAAGCGTATGTAAGCCAAGGTACCACTGTACTTTGTTGGAAGCCGCCCAGAGTGGCTGGGGAAACCCAGCCAGATGGGCGGGGTATAAATAATAAATTATTATTATTATTATTATTATTATTATTATTATTATTATTATTATTCCCAGGTAAAGGATAAAGTGGGTAAAGGATTGCAATAAAAAGAACTTGCTGGAAAGTAAACCCCATTAAACATGATGAGACTTACTTTGGAGTAAGTACGCATAAGACTGCTATTTACATTTTGCCATGTCTTCTGGAGGGAACAATAGTTTTCATTCTGCTTTTGCTTGTGCCAATGAACACTAAACCATCAGCAAAATGGAAATATTATTTAAAATCCTTTTCATGCTATCACTGGGAACTCCAAATAACCCTAATTGCATCGTCCAGCCCAGGCACTGAGGTCCAGCGCTGAGGGCCTTCTGGCGGTTCCCTCCTTGCGAGAAGCAAGATTACAGGGAACCCGGCAGAGGGCCTTCTCAGTAATGGTGCCCACCCTGTGGAACGCCCTCCCAGCTGATGTCAAGGAAATAAACAACTATCTGACTTTTAGAGACATCTGAAGGCAGCCCTGTTTAGGGAAGTTTTTAATGTTTGACGTATTTATCGTGTTTTTATATTCTGTTGGGAGCCGCCCAGAGTGGCTGGGGAAACCCAGACAGATGGGCAGGGTAATAATAATAATAATAATAATAATAATAATAATAATAATAATAATAATAATTGCAGTGCCTTCCAACTGAAAGCATATAAAAATTATGGAGGGTGGAGGCAAATACAGTAGTACAACAGGACATGTTGAATTCAGTGGCAGCTACTATAGCTTAAACCAGGCATAGGCAAATTCCGGCCCTCCAGTTGGTTTGGAACTACAATTCCCATCATCCCTAGCTAACAGGACCAGTGGTCAGGGATGATGGGAACTGTAGTATCAAAACATCTGGAGGGCCGGAGTTTGCCTATGCCTGGCTTAAACCCATTCTCTGCAAATCCATCACAAAAGAAGGGAGGATTTTCCTGTTTGTGCACTTATGACATTTTCCTAGGTTTGATGCAGAAAGAATTCAAAGAGACAATGAAGAAGAATGCCAAGGATCAAAATACTTATACCTGGAATGACTGCCTGATACACAAGAGAACTGATAGGAAGGGTTTGAGAGGGATATGATGGGAGTCTTAAAGGGACAGACTCTCTTTTCCTCGCAAAATATCAACAAATAAGACTTTTGGGCTGCACTAGTTCAGCAAGTTCAAATCCGCATTCTCCATGAGGGGAAAAGGGGGGGTGAGATACTCTGCCTTAAATTCCTTAAAGGAGGGGCAGGATCAAAATGAAATGAAATAAAAAGTATGCTCTTCCCACGCTGAAAAGGAGTACAGTGAAGACGTACTCTGAAAGAGAATTTCAGAAAATTTCAAATACAGTGGTGCCCCGCAAGACGAAATTAATTCGTTCCGCAAGTTTTGTCGTCTAGCGAATTTTTCGTCTTGCGAATCACGAAATCCCATAGGAATGCATTGAAAATCAATTAATGCGTTCCTATGGTCAAAAAAAGTCCAAACAAAGCCAAATTTGGTACAACAACAGTTTATTAACTGCTCTTTAAAGTCACACATACTGTAAAGAGCAGTTCAAAAATTGAAGGGAAAATAAATTAACTTTATAAACATGACAGAAAAACATTTAAAAATCAACAAAGTGTACAGTACATTTTCTAAGACTCTGGGGGACCACTCGAAGAAGGCTCCTCTTCCACTCTTTGCTTCTTGCTGAATAACCCCCTCCTCAACTGTTCCCCCAGCCACCCACCACACAGAAATTCAAATCCAGAATTTTTTTTAAAAAAGAGCAGAGTGGCCCAATGGTCACAGAAAATCATAAAAATGCAGAAAAAAACACACAAGCTTCCAGATTCTTGCAAACCCCTCCCCAACTGTTCCCCCAGCCACCCAGCACACAGAAATTCAAATCCAGAATTTTTTTAAAAAAAGAGCAGAGTGTCCCAATGGTCACAGAAAATCATAAAAATGCAGAAAAAACACACAAGCTTCCAGATTCTTGCAAACCCCTCCCCAACACCAAGTCCTTGAATTCCAAACACCCCAACCCAAAATCCAAAACCCCCCAAAAAAGTTTTAAAAACTTAACTTACCAAATGGCTGCAAAAGAAGTTCTGGAAAAGCTTCAAAAATCACCAAAGTCTTTAAAAACCTCAAAAAAGGCTACTATGTACACTGCGTTCTATGAGTTGCTCCTCGAAGTCAAGTCGCAACTGTATTAACAGTGTTAAGAAAAAGGAAACAAACTTGCAAGACGTTTTCGTCTTGCGAAGCAAGCCCATAGGGAAATTCGTCTTGCGAGGCAAATCGAAAACGGAAAAACCTTTCGTCTAGCGAGTTTTTTGTCTTGCGAGGCATTCGTCTTGCGAGGTACCACTGTAAAGCAACCGTGAGTCTAAGGTTGCAATGTTATGCGTCTTTATGTGGGAGGAAGCCCCACTGAATACATTTCTGAATAAAGTACTGAATAGGATTTATGCAGGCTACAGAGGTTTTGATCAGAGAACCATTGGCTCTGCTATTAAATGTGCGCTCCCACTACCGGTAGATAGCATAAAATCTGCAGTCCATATCTATCTTGCCATTTATTACGAAATACAGCATTTCCCCCCACACCTGCATTGATCCAATTTGAAGAAAAGGACCTAACTGCATTTTAAGAGACACCCAGCCTCTTTCCCAATAATGACCTATGAAGATCCAAAGACCAGGTTAAGCCCAATAATAGGATAAAGGTAAAGGTAAAGGGACCCCTGACCATTAGGTCCAGTCGTGACCGACTCTGGGGTTGCGGCGCTCATCTCGCTCTATGGGCCGAGGGAGCCGGCGTTTGTCCGCAGACAGCTTCCGGGTCATGTGGCCAGCATGACTAAGCCGCTTCTGGCGAACCAGAGCAGCGCACGGAAATGCCGTTTACCTTCCCGCCAGAGCGGTTCCTATTTATCTACTTGCTCTTTGACGTGCTTTCGAACTGCTAGGTTGGCAGGAGCTGGGACCGAGCAACGGGAGCTCACCCCGTCACAGGGATTCGAACCGCCAACCTTCTGATCGGCAAGTCCTAGGCTCTGTGGCTTAACCCACAGCGCCACCTGTGTCCCTATAATAATAGGATACAAATGACCAAAAGAATATTCTTCGAAATTTCAGCAAAGACCAGACAAATCAAACCTACCTAGAAATTAAAACTGCTGGTTCATAAGCCGGCTGGTTCCTTCTGCTCATGGGCAAAAGTCCTGAGAAATTAAAGCCTTCTATATCTGCTGTCCAGATAATGTTTTCAGTCCTAAAATTAGCTCCTGGGGGACCAAGAATGACAGAGGAAGTGGGCTCTCCATTATCTGATCAGAAACATTCTTCATCCTTGAAATCCCGCAGGAAATACCACTCTTCACACTCAGCGAAGAAGAAAGTCATGTCAACGACATTCCACACATCACATGCATACTTTTAAAAATCAGTCATCCCCCTTTATGTATTTTCTTGCAAAACAAATAAGCCAAGGGGAAGAGTTAATTTGAAGCACTGAAGAGCACATGTACATTTCTCTTTTTCTCACACAAACACACCCAGCATACTTGACTACCCCCACCATTCAGAAAAGCCCCTCTATACAATCTTACTCGACTATGAGTGATCCCCAAAGAAGAAGAAGGATATGATCCTGGAAAAGGAATGGGTTGACTCTTCCATTTCCTGGATTTCGTATGGAAACAAATGGGTATGTAATTTCCACAACTGCTCCAATCCATCTTTTGACCAGTGAAGAGGTCTGGCTACACCCAAGTTGCTGGGAGAAACAGTTCGGGGATGGGCAGATTTCAGGCTTGCGAGACGTACTTTGTGTAAAATAGTGGTTCAGTGAGGGGACATATGTTAGGAATTCAGGAACCACATGCTCAGGCCAGAAATTGGTGGTCAATATTGGAACCAAGTCACACCTTTGACAGTTTTGTTGTTTCTAGACAACTGGGAGTCAGACACCCTTGTTGGTGATCTACTGCAAATCACCCAATTCCTGAACTGCATTTTTTTCCTCCTCAGTCATGTACACATAATATATTTAAAGCAGTGGTGTCCAAACTTTTTTCAAAGAGGGCCAGTTTTGATGAAATGAAGGGCCACAGGGGCCAGATTAAACCAACCGGTGGGCCGGATTAGGTCCCTGTTATGGACTTTGGACATGCCTGATTTAAAGCAAACACCTCTATAATTCCCAGGAATCTTTTTTTTTTGGGGGGGGAGGCTATGTGATGTACATATAACCCCTCTGTTGCTAATTAGGATTTGGGGCTTTCCTCTGGGAAACTCACAAGAACTCCGGGCAAAAGGGGAAATAACTAATACTTCAAAATGACGTATGTAATCACATGCGCTTTCAAGCATGTGAATGAGAATTTCTCTTGAGGGGGAAAACGCTTGCTTTTGAATATAATTATGATTCAAACAGGAAACTCCAAATAGACACCTGTCTGGTAGAAAATAAACCTCCATACCGAAATCCTTTAAATATTATGCAGGTGGGGGATTTTTTGCCTACCCAACTTGTTCCAATCATTCATTTCTGCAATCTAAGCTAATACAATAAAGGATGTTATCAGAAACAGGCTTAATTGTAAATAACTGGATTTTTGTGCCTTTTCAAAAACCACTTCAAGTTAATGAATCTAGAATTAGGGTTCCAGGCTGTTATGTTGCTTTGCTATGCATTCCTGCCATTGCATCGCTATTGTTGTGTTGAAATTGGCTCTTGGCATATTTACGTGGGAGTTTTCCGAAAACCCATTAAAGTGACCAGAACAACTGTTCACACTGAAATCATGCGCTCGCTTATAAGGGATCTGTTACCTTCCAACAAAACCACTGGGGTAAAGATATCAACAGGATAGGAATGTTAAGAAATTTGATTATAATCGGAATATTGTTTTTTGAATAATGATATTGGAAAACTGCTACATTTAGTTACAAGGAAATTCAGATAGAAGAGATTAGAGGAAGTCAAGCAATATATTATGAAGTTGGAAGTTTAACTAATTAATTAACTTTTATTGTCTATGTGTTTGTGGTTATATTTTTGGTTATTATTTGCTATATTTGTTTTATTTCTTTTTATTTTTCTTTTCTTTTTGTTTCATTGGTTTTACAGTATGTGTTGTATTTGTATGAAACTTAATAAATATTATTGGGGGGGGGAGATATCAACAGGAAAGGGCTCTCACTGAGCTCATGTAAGAAGTTTTTTAAAAAACAGTCTCCTACGACTTTCTTCTCTTAGGGAAAGCAGACAAAGATAGAAAGGTTAAGCCATTCTCGTCACAGCCTCGGATGTTCCCTTTTCATCAAAGAATAACCTTTAAAATAAGAATAATGCTGGCGGAAACAGGGCAACGCGTAACGCCCTTCTAATGCGTATGCACTTTGGCCAGAAATAAAACCGAAACAGCGTCCGTGGCGCACAAAGCGCGCTTATCTTATCTTAAAAAAGAACAGCCCGATGCTGTTCTTTTTTTAATAAAAAGCGGTTTGTGTCGCAGCTCTGACGTTAACCCTCGAAGGAGCCTTTCCTTACAAGCCGACTTCCTTAAAATAAAAATAAAAATCTTTCTTCAGAAGTATCCCCAACGTTTAATGGGGTCGAGAGCAGAGGAGCCGCAGCTGGTACCTCTCCAAAGAGGAGAGACGCGGTGCGGAAACTTGCGAGCGCGCGATTCGGCGGGGCTTACTTCCGAGTAAACCCGCATGGGCTCGCGAGAAACGGGCGCCGATCCCTCCTCCTCCTCCTCCTCCTCCCACCCCGTTCACACGACTTGGGAGTTATTCCAAGCCGCACTTTCAGAAGCAGCCCGGTTTTGGCTTGCGGATCCTTTTTCTCACCGCGCGCCTTACAAAGCGCGCCATGCCGGCGACACCGCTCCTTACCTCTGAGCAAGCCCTACTCGCGCAACCTCCCCTCTCGATCCGCGGTGGCTTCCCCTTCTCAAGATGGCAGTTTCCAAACTTCGGCGTCCGCCATTACCCGTTCTGACGAACAACAGCCTTGTTGGCGAGGCTCCCTTTTTGGGGAGTGGCGCTGAGCGGCTCGCAGTTCCTGCGCAAACCAGAAGAGCGAGTCAGCTTCCTTCCCACGCGCAAGGAAGCCCCGACGGCGCGCAACCGGATCGGACCGCAAAGGCTTAGCAAATAAAATTTAAAAGGGAAACAAATGCTCCAGAGCTTCCTCTAGAACAAAACTGGACGATTTCCTCTTTCCCGCGCCAATAGTGAATGGAAGAGTCATTCAAAAGCAGTGGTTGGGGGCGGGAAATGGGATTCCCTAGAGGGGTGCAGAAAGTAAAAATAATTGACTTTTCAAAGCTTGTATCCTTGGATCAAGTTCAGCCATTTTGTTGAATTAACGTTTTAATTGGATTTGGAACAAATGGGCAGTTCCGATTTTGCGTTTAATTATGGACTGTGTTGCAATCTTTCCTTAGTGGGTTCTAGGAAGGTTTGTGTTACCTACTGAAGTTCGCACCCTGGGCCAGCAGGGAGATACTGTAGATCGTTTTCACTCAGGTCCACATATGCAAATAAGGGATTGAAAGTGATGTTCAGTGATTGGATAGTTACAGAAAGTGTTACAGTTGCGTTGTAGTGGAGCTCTATATAAGCAGGCAGGCTGAACCGTTCAGTTCTGTTCTGGCCTGTGAATAAACAAGAGCTGTTTGAAGAATCGCTGTGTGGTCTGATATGTTCACCCACAACTTAACAGTTTGTACTTACGTTTGTGGTTGGGGAAAGGTTATGCTTGGGACAGTGAGGTTTATGATGCAACGTTTATGTATGTGCGAGAATATATATGTGTGTGTGTGTATATGTATGTGTGGGGTCACGAAGAGTCGGACACGACTAAATGACTAAACAACAACAACAATGTATATATGTATGTATGTATGTATATATGTGTGTGTGTATGTATGTATATGTGTCTGTGTGTGTGTATGTGTGTGTGTGTGTATATATATATATATATATATATATATATATATATATAAAACCTCCTTTGGGAGGTATTAGAATTTTATTTGCCGGTTTTAGATACATTCCGCCTCGCCGCCTGAAATTTGTTACTTTGCAAGAGCTTTTTCCTCCCACAAACCACAACGGAAGTCAAATTAAAGCAAAAGAGGAGGAGAGGATGCAAACCAGGAACCGAAAACATCAATGGACTTGAAGCACTTTACAAGGGGAAATATTATTATTATTCTTAGGCTGCAGTTATAGACACACTGTTTTTATATCTATCCCTCCCAAAGGAGCCCAAGGTACCAAACAATAATACTTGAGAATTGTCACTGAGCATAGAAGGGGCTGACTTCTCAGTAAACAAAAGGATTGTACTGTTAGTACAGGAAACACTGATCCATAGGAAACACTGCATGTCTGCTCAGAGGTTAAGTCCCACAGAGTGCAGTAGGGCTCACTCCCAGGTAAGTGGAGGTAGGATTGCAGCCTCAGGGGTAGGTGGGGGGAGACGACCCCATTAGGGAACCTTACAACAGTTTGGGGTTGCTTGGTAAGCTCCCTTCCACATTAAGGCTGCAATCATGCACAAGGCTTACTGAAGAAGAAAAGTTTGGATTTTATATCCCGCTTTATCACTACCCATAGGAGTCTCAGAGCGGCTAACATTCTCCTTTCCCTCCCCCCCCCCACCCAACAACCACTCTGTGAGGTGAGAGACTTCAGAGAAGTGTGACTAGCCCAAGGTCACCCAGCAGCTGCATGTGGAGAAGCGGGGAAGCAAACCCGGTTCACCAGATTACGAGTCCACCGCTCTTAACCACTACACCACACTGGCTCTCCAGTCAACACATTTGTTTTTGAGTAAATATGCTATAGGATTGGCCTCCACAGAATTGCAGGACTAATCGCCACAGGTTATTCTAGCGACCTTCCCTCGTTTCTTAAACTTTAAAAATACATGTTTAGCAAAATGCAGAATGTTTTACAATATTCTTTTATTATTATTATTGCCATTTTACAGATAGGACGCTGAGACTCAAAGAGTGACTTTGCCACTGAGACCATCCATGGCTGAGATGAGAGATGAGCTTTCTTCGAGCTCAACTTTCTACCACTTTAGTAAGGTAATGTTGGTTTCCATTACAACACTGGGGCTTCGTTGGTCTGTTGTAGCAACAGAGCTATGTTTTACTTTAAAGGCTGAGAAATATATTGTTGGGACGACTTTTCCCATTCTAGAAAATTCATACGGCAGAATTTAAAGTTTTGCTACTCCAAGTTAATTTATTCAAGTATAAATTGAATAAAATTGGGAGACAATATTTGTCTGACAAGTGGGATAAGCATCTAATAACAAGGTACATAATGGAGAGTTTTAGTTTGATTCTTATTCTCCATTTTAAAATTGTTTTAAAGGAACCTCTAGACAAATCTATCTGTTAATCACTTTTCACACCCTATTAATGCAAAACAGGTTTTGGTTTCAGAAAGTTTAAACAGTAATAATAGTAGTAATAATTATATACGGTGCCCATCTGGCTGGGTTTCCCCAGCTACTCTGGGCGGCTCCCAACAACAACAGCAGCAATAATAATAATAATAATAATTAATAATAATAATAATGTGATAAAACATCAACCATTAAAACTTCCCTAAACAGGGCTGCCTTCAGATGTCTTCTAAAAGTCAGATAGTTGTTTATTTCCTTGACATCTGATGGGACCCTCTGCCTGGCTCCCTGTAACCTCACTTCTTGCAGTGAGAAGTGAATTTGGACTTTACTCATGGATTTCAATGTGACCTTTAATTGCTACCTGTTGTTTGGTTTCCTTTGTTCCTTATTCAAACCCTACTTGCAAATATTTACACATATAAGCAATCATTAGCTATTTCAGTACTCTACAGTCTCAATGATAAATTTACCAGTCAGTATTTAACAATGCAATCCTCTGCATATTTACTCAGAAGTAAGCACCATTGTATTTGACAGAGCTTACTCATGGGCATGCATGCATAGAACTGGTCTAATAATTTAGATATAAGGTGATTTCCTCCAACTTTACTGCAGAATGGCACTGACATAACTGACAGTGCAATGCTGTAGCAAGTCTACTCAAAAGTTGATTGCTTAGGTCTTGCACTGTAAATCCAGCAATTTGGTGTGTATGGTAATTTTGGAGCACGTAGGCCTTTATACAGTGGTACCTCGGGTTAAGTACTTAATTTGTTCCGGAGGTCCGTACTTAACCTGAAACTGTTCTTAACCTGAAGCACCACTTTAGTTAATGGGGCCTCCTGCTGCCGCTGCGCTGCCGGAGCACGATTTCTGTTCTCATCCTGAAGCAAAGTTCTTAACCTGAAGCACTACTTCTGGGTTAACGGAGTCTGTAACCTGAAGCGTATGTAACCTGAGGTACTACTGTAGTTAGATTGTATCTCAGATTTCTATACAGTAAATCTAATAATGTAATGGGATGAGATCAAGGACCCACCAAGTGCAGTACTGTGTTTCTAAGGGTGCCTCAGAGAAGCCCACAGAATGCCTCTGTTATGAGAAATAACTGCTCCTTTCCCCTTATGGGGTACACAAGAGCCCATATAGAGTCCTTTTGTATGTTCTCTATCAGTAGGAGAAAATAACAGAGACCAACCAGAGAATATTGAGAAGCAAAGTAGTAAGCCTGATCTTTATTAACTGTTGCAACAGGGTGCTCCCCCACACGCAGGGGAAAGGGGGACAATGGCGCGCAAGGCCTTTTATATCCATTTTAAAATTCCCTGCCCAGGAGTACCAGACCACCCCTCCATACATCATACACACATCACAGAAAAGGCAGTCTGCCAGGTTATCTGATAATGCCTTATCAGATTGCCTTTTCTGGTAGTCTGGCCATTCCTTTGAGATGGTAATTACTTAATTCCTGAGACAATTGGAAGGTTTTTTCATTTCCTCCCTCCTTGCAGAGAAACATTTGGTCAGTTTGGGAGTTAAAATGGTTTCAGGACTGTCTTCCTGTGCTGCTTCAGACATGTGGTTTATATATTTATGTATGTGTTTGCGTGGTACATTTATGAACATTTCTTATGTATCAAAGACCTTAAAGTTATGATGACACCTCTGAATATGGTGCTTCTATTTAGAAATTATGGTTTGTAGCTGTTCAGACCATCAGTGAGAGAGGAAGCAGAAGTCAGACATTATCATTCCTGGATATAGCCTCCTGCCTGCTAGCCATCAACTGCCATCACCATCTGCTGGGAGAGGAAGTTGCAGCTTTTCCATTGTTCCTTGACCTGCTGATGGAGGTTTTCCCCCTTCTCCTTCCCAATCCATTTTCCTTTTGTGCTGCCTTTTGAGACTGTAAACGTGAAGGCGGGGACTGTTTTATTTCTGATCTTTGTAAGCAGCCTAGGGAGTCTTTTGTAGCTTGAAAAGTGAGGCAAAAATGCTCTTTTTTTTAAAAAAGGAACAAGCCTAGCCCCCATTCATTTTGTGTAATGGCGATTGCCCCATCTTGCATCAGTTTATTTCATAAGAATGCGGTTTTTTTGGATGAAGTTCTTCTTTTTCTCAGTCCTAAACTTACTCTCTGTTGGGTGACCCTGCATTGCACAACAACAATTTATTACTTATACCCCGCCCATCTGGCTGGGCCTCCCCAGCCACTCTGGGCGGCTTCCAACAGGATATTAAAAACACAGTAAAACATCAAACATTAAAAACTTCCCTAAACAGGGCTGCCTTCAGAAGTTACAAGAGAGAACTGGCTCATCATGGTTATACTTCTGTATAAACACCTGTTACATCAAACACAGTCCTGCTGCACTTTAGGCATATATATCTGACAGGTACAGTGGTACCTCGGGTTACATACGCTTCAGGTTACATACGCTTCAGGTTACAGACTCCGCTAACCCAGAAATAGTGCTTCAGGTTAAGAACTTTGCTTCAGGATGAGAACAGAAATCGTGCTCCGGCGGTGCGGCAGCAGCAGGAGGCCCCATTAGCTAAAGTGGTGCTTCAGGTTAAGAACAGTTTCAGTTTAAGAACGGACCTCCGGATCGAATTAAGTACTTAACCTGAGGTACCACTGTTTCTGGACATCCTTTGACATGTAAACTTAGGCAGTGACCATTTTAGATGCGTCAAATTGTCAAATGCGTCAAATTTGGACCCGGGAAAAAGCAGGATAGGGGTCAGGGCAAGCTTACATGCTCTCTGCCGAGGTGTGCGGGGGCCATGAATGGAAACCCCACACAAAATGGCTGCCGGCGATACAGCAGAAGTAAAGAAGTTCATTGATGAGCAAGTTGTACGTGGGCGCTGTTATGCTTGATGCGTGAAACAAGGGGCAGCAGGCAGGGTGTATACACGAGAAATGTGAGGCCAAGAAGCAAGTCGGTGGCTGATATCGAGGAACGACAACCTGCTGTTTATATTTCTCATTCACTGATATCATAACTTTCTAATGTTGTTTTATGTTTACAAGGTAATGTTTTATTCCCAATAGGATAGGTTTTACGCAGAGAAACTAATTTTTTTTTTTTTATAACATTACTGGACATTGTCAGAATGTAAAATTATAATTCGTTGGTTTTCCAGGAGCAGTGCTTTTTAATCAAACGTAGATTTACCAAGATAAGTGTTGTCCAGTCACAAAACGAATAAGTTTGAATTCCTCACACTCAAAAACATATTTTTAAGACCCCTCAACTGATGAAATTTTCAAAAAGTAAGTTTTGCCCTTTAAAATGACACACCCTAAGTATTATGTTTGTACAGTTCATTTGGATCATGTCTCAGGGCTTTCTTCCAGTTCTAACCTAAAGCAAATAAAACAAAAATTTTAAAAAAATCCTTCCAGCATACACACGAAAGCTCCTACCAATGACAACCTTATTTGGTCTCTAAGGTGCTACTGGAAGGAAATTTTTTTAAAAAAATTTTATTTTGTTTTGACTATGGCAGACCAACACAGCTACCTACCTGTAACTAGAACTAAAGCAAATAAAACAGGATCCTTGAAATAAGGTACGAGCTACATGATATCCTTCTCTCGTAATTCAGGGAGCAAGAAAACAGCAGTTTACAAAACATAAAAACTGTTACATTAAGTTGCCACGCAGTGGCTTAAAATTGGCAAAGCAGCAGTCATGATTTACTGCCTCGTGCATTAAAACTGCCTCCAGGGAAAGTGGTTATTGTAAAAGCTTCCTCACCAATAATGAAACTGCTGGCAAAGGAAAATATACTCCTGCAAAAAAAAATTCAAAAAATCAGAACTGTGTTGCAAGCAGTCTAGCACGCAAGAACCCCTGTCTGAGGTCAAATTTAATATCTGTTTCCAATTCCCAACGTTCATGCTGCCAGAAAACAGGAAAACAGGACCAGGAAAACAGAAGCAAGCAAAAGTGGGGAGCCTCTGTTTATGGAGCGAGGTTCTTTTTGCATGAGGAGCATTGTGAGCTGGAGCAATGTCTGTCCACAGAGAAGCCCGCTTCATCCTGCAACTGGCTGGCCAGTGAAAGACAAGCTGAGCAGCGTGCCAAATCTTTAAGTGCTCCTTCATCATCTCAGTGCTCCCTGCCGTCGCTGTAAGCCAGCTTCCCTTTTTGTGAATGCAGCCAAGAAGAAATTTCCCTTAAAAAAATTAATTCTGGAAAGAGTTATATGAGAGTAGGCCCTCCATAGCAGGTGTGGCCAACCTTTATGGACATTTCAGATTTTGAGGGGGTGCTGGGGCACCAGTCAAGAAATAGCAGCTGTTGTAAACAAAAATCTGCCCTTTTTCCCTTATGGGGTATCCAAGAGCCCATATAGAGTCCTTACGTAGGTTCCCTATTGGTAGGAGAAAATAACAGAGGCCAGTCAGAGAATATTGAGAAGCAAAGCAGCTAGTAAGCCTGATCTTTATTAACTGTTGCAACAGGGTGTTCCCCCACACGTAGGAGAGAGGAGGACCCCGAGCCATGCGTGCAAGCCCTTATATAGACATTTTAAATTTCCGGCCCTGGAGTCCAAGACCACCCCCAGAAACATCATACATACATCACAGAAAAGGTGGTCTACAACAGAAATCTGAGTGCCTTCATAGAATCATAGAGTTGGAATGGACCACAAGGGCCATCGAGTCCAACCCCCTGCCAAGCAGGAAACACCATCAACCTGTCTGCCAGGTTACCTGTTAATGGTCACTTGGCTGGATTACCTGGGGAGCCTGGCCATTCTTTTGTAATGATAATACTTAATTGCTGAGCCAGGTCACAGGCTCACCCTATTCACACCTTAAATGTGCCCTTAAGGCAGGATTTGTGAGGATAGAGATAATGGGGAGATTTCTGCATTTCCTTTGACCTTGTAGAGAAAGATTTGAGGTGACTGAAGGAGTCAAAATGGCTTTAGGACTTTTCCTGTGGGTTTTGAACATGTGGTTTATATATATGTGTGTTTGCTTGGTACATTTATGAACATTATATATGTGTGTGTGTGTGTGTGTGTGTGTGTGTGTGTGTGTGTGTAAAGGGACCCCTGACCATTAGGTCCAGTCGTGATCGACTGGTGTTGCGGTGCTCATCTCGCTTTATTGGCCGAGGGAGCCGCCGTTTGTCCACAGACAGCTTCCGGGTCATGTGGCCAGCATGACTAAGCCGCTTCTGGCAAACCAGAGCAATACACGGAAACGCCGTTTACCTTCCCGCTATTTATCTATTTGTACTTTGACGTGCTTTCGAACTGCTAGGTTGGCAGGAGCAGGGACTGAGCAACGGGAGCTCACCCCGTCGCGGGGATTCGAACCGCCGACCTTCTGATCGGCAAGTCCTAGGCTCTGTGGTTTAACCCACAGTGCCACCCGCGTCACATATATGTATGTAAAGGGACCCCTGACCATATGTATGACCTAAAAATTATTATAACACAGCACATTACTGGCAACCTAGATTGGCACTTCAAATCATCAGGTATCATTCACTGTTCCACTAGAGAAATGCTCAAAGAAGTGCCTTTTAACGTGCCACAGGGGTTGCAATTTCAGCCACCACCCTCTGTCCAAACTGCATTTTCCAGGCTCTACATCTTCAGGCTGAGAGTGATCGGGGTTTATAAATATTGCATTGCTCATAATCTTAATGCCAACTATTTTGTTGAAAACAACGTCTGCTGAAGGACAGTCACGAGAGGGATCAAACGGGGGGGGGGGGCCCTTTGCGATAGGGGTCAAAGTGGTCTAATGAAAAACGCGAATGACGTTTCACAGAAGATCCATGCTCAATCATTAACGCCTCCTTTGCAAGCGTACAAATAATGCATCACATTGTTCAGATGCAGCTGTCTCAGCCCATAGTATACTTACTGAGGAATAAGTAAGTATTGATTTATATTTATATTATATACAGGCCTCGGTCCTGTATACCTGAAGGAGTGTCTCCACCCCCATCGTTCAGCCCGGACACTGACATCCAGCGCTGAGGGCCTTCTGGCGGTTCCCTCATTGCGAGAAGTGAGGCTACAGGGAACCAGACAGAGGGCCTTCTCGGTAGTGGTGCCCGCCCTGTGGAACGCCCTCCCTTCAGATGTGAAGGAAATAAGCAGCTATCCTATCTTTAAAAAACATCTGAAGGCAGCCCTGTTTAGGGAAGTTTTTAATATTTAATGCTGTATTGTTTTTAACACTTGATTGGAAGCCGCCCAGAGTGGCTGGGGAAACTCAGCCAGATGGGTGGGGTATAAATAATAAATTATTATTATTATTAGCCTCATTTAACTAAATAGGGTATATTTCCAGGGCATATACTCAGTGAGGAATGTTTGGGATTGTGCTATTGAACAATTGCGTAATAGAGAAACACTATTGGTTCATTTCAGAAACTTAAATTGCCATCTGCTGGCTTCACTATGTCAGGTGCTCCAGGGCATTGTGGGAAATTTAATATGGTGGTGGTGGGGTGTTACCTGTGGGGTAGCTGAGTTGTTGGGGGTCGCCTTGCTAAGGCCCCCCCCAACCCTGTCCAGCTATACAGTGGTACCTCGGGTTACATACGCTTCAGGTTACATTCGCTTCAGGTTACAGACTCCGCTAACCCAGAAATAGTGCTTCAGGTTAAGAACTTTGCTTCAGGATGAGAACAGAAATCATGCTCCGGCGGCGCAGCAGCAGCAGGAGGCCCCATTAACTAAAGTGGTGCTTCAGGTTAAGAACAGACTTCCGGAACAAATTAAGTACTTAACCTGAGGTACCACTGTACTGACATTGTCTGCTTCTGGGTTCAGTTCTAAATCCTGGCCTTAATCTTTAAGGCTACTCTGAAAATGATTGAAAAGGTACAAATAAAACGAAATGGTCTGGAACCAGGATATCTTAAGAATATATATATATTCTTAAGATATCCTGGTTCTTAAGATATCCTGGTTATATATATATATAAAAAACACAATTGTCCTGAGTTGGATACACCACTAGCCAGAGATAAGATTAAAATAACCTATGTAATGTAAGCAGTGTGTGTATCTTCCCAGCCTTTTGCTTAGATCAGCCAGCCAGTTCTGACTGACGTCCACTCTATTTTTAGACCCTTGTGTCTGGCACAAGCTCTCGTGTTGTTGTGTTCCGCTGCCAACATGTGAGATCTCTAGATCCCTGTAGCTATCGGTGTTTGTGAACCCTGATCTATACAGTGATCACGTTCCTGCTTGTGTGACAGCTGTTTTCATTTGCCGGGCATTCGCCGCTGCTTATAGGCTACATACAGGCAGCTAAATTGCTTCAAGAATCGAAAGTTCTTCAAAATAAAGCAACATTTTTTTTAAAAAAGCCTTAAACTTAAAATCTGTAATAGAGCATTGTATGTATGCTGGGAGGGACGCTAGCATTTTTGTAATGTTGTGAGCGGTTTAGTATGCCTCGTTTCATACGCTTTTCAGCCTTTGCTTAACTATGCGTGCTTCTTAAAGGAAGTGCTCTGAATATGAATAGCGTTAATGCAGTATATTGCAAGTAATGGAAGTATTTAAATGTACGCTATCTCAGAATCCTTTCCAAAAAGGCATACGGCAGGTCATATCTTGGAGGTCCCAGGACACAGAGAGGTTAGGCTGGCCTCAACCAGAGCCAGGGCTTTTTCGGCTGTGGCTCCGATCTGGTGGAACGCTCTGCCACAAGAGACTAGGGCCCTGCAGGACTTGACATCTTTCCGCAGGGCCTGCAAGACAGAGCTGTTCCACCAGGCCTTTGGCCAGGGCACAGCCTGACTCCCTCCTTTGGTAATCCTCACAGAACTCTAGCCCAATGGTTGCCATTAATTTGATTTGAATTAATTTTATAATGAAATGATTTTAGAATGTTGTATTATTTTATTGTTGTTAGCCGCCCTGAGACCGGCTTCGGCTGGGGAGGGCGGGATATAAATTAAAAATTATTATTATTATTATTATTATTATTATTATTATTATTATTATTATTATATCTTCTCCAAACAGCAGATGCTAGGACTGAGGATGCATTTATACAGGAGAGGGCCTGTAATAAGAAAGTAGCAGCTGATTGGAATGGGGTTGTAAGGCGAGGTAAAGTTTCACAACAAAAGTACAGCCGAAAGTATGGTGTAGTGGTTACAAACTTGGACTAGGACTTGAAGGACCGGGATTCAAATATTCAGTCAAACATGAAGCCTATTGTGTGTTACTGGGCCAGATACATTCCATCAGCCCAAGCAACTTCACAGGGTGGTTGTGATGATAAAAGAAAGAGAGGAGGGAAGAACATTTTGTACGCCACCTTGGAGGCAATGTATAAACGTAATAATAAAATAAAATGACAAGTCATCTTTCCTGGTTTTGATACTAGAGAAACTCACATTCAAATCCCAGGGTGGCCTTGAAGGTTACTTGTGTTGCCTTGGGTATGTCTGCACTTCTCTGCTGGATCTCCAAAGGGCTGTTATGAATTGATGGTAGAGATGAGGCAGTATTGTCCTTACCTATCCTTAGCAAGTTGGATGGAAGCACAGAGTGTTAGCTGTTACCCGAGTGCAACAGTGGTCTTCCCACCTGTAACTTCCAGCAACTGGTATTCAGAGACATGCTGCCTCAAGATAGTAAAGGCAAAGGTTGCCATCATGGCTAGTAGCTAAAGGTAAAGGGGACCCCTGACCATTAGGTCCAGTCGTGGCCGACTCTGGGGTTGCGGCCCTCATCTCGCTTTATTGGCCGAGGGAGCCGGCTTACAGCTTCCGGGTCATGTGGCCAGCATGACTAAGCCGCTTCTGGCAAACCAGAGCAGCACACAGAAACGCCATTTACCTTCCCGCCAGAGCGGTACCTATTTATCTACTTGCACTTTGACATGCTTTCGAACTGGCAGGAGCTGGGACCGAGCAACGGGAGCTCACCCCGTGGTGGGGATTCGAACCGCCGACCTTCTGATCAGCAAGTCCTAGGCTCTGTGGTTTAACCCACAGCGCCACCTGCATCCCAGTAGCTAGTAGCTACTGATCATCAATTCATCTTTTAGAGGCATCCCAACTTGGTGCCCATCACTGCCTCCTTTTGATAGCAAATTTCAGCTTGACAACTTGCTGTGTGACTAAGTGTTTTCTGTTGCCTCCTGAATCTTCCAGCATTCAACTTCGCTGGATGTCTCTCGAGTCGTCTGACTCAGACACCTTTGGAGTGTTTTTTCAGATACTCACACACTCCCAAGCATTTGAAGTCCCAATCAAAATAATAATAATTTATTATTTATACCCCGCCCATCTGGCTGAGTCTCCCCAGCCACTCTGGGCAGCTCCCAATCAAGTATTAAAAACAATACAGGGTTAAATATTAAAAACTTCCCTGAACAGGGCTGCCTTCAGATTTCTTTTAAAATAGGATAGTTGCTTATTTCCTTCACATCTGAAGGGAGGGTGTTCCACAGATTGGGTGCCACTACCGAGAAGGCCCTCTGTCTGGTTCCCTGTAACCTTACTTCTCGCAATGAGGGAACTGCCAGAAGGCCCTCGGCGCTGGATCTCATATACAGTGGTACCTTGCATATACAGTGGTACCTTGGGTTACAGACTCCACTAATCCAAAAATAGTACCTCGGGTTAAGAACTTTGCTTCGGGATGAAAACAGAAATTGTGCTGACGCGGCGTGGCGGCCTCATTATCTAAAGTGGTGCCTCAGGTTAAGAACAGTTTCAGGTTAAGAACGGACCTCCAGAACAAATCAAGGTCTTAACCCGAGGTACCACTGTAGATGCCAATGTAATTATGTGCATTTTAGCACGGAAATCATTTTTAAGCTAACTGCGCAGGAGTGGCTATTATTCGGATCTAAATTTTTCTCCCAACGTTGACTAAGAAAAGGAGGGGTACTTCATGTCACTTACATTTTCTCTCTCTACAGAGCTAAATTTATAATTCTGCCTCTAAAGAATTTGACATCTTGGATTATAGGCCTGCTGTGACAGTTTAGTATAGGAAATTGTTGCCATGGTTAACACTACAAAATGAGAACGATAACCTTTAACTGAAACAGCTGCAGGTAGGATGCCCTGTGCACCTGTAAGCTACTTCTACTTCCCAAGTGTATATTCCAGATATTTCAGATTTTGCAACGTATGTTCACAAGACAGGCAAGGCATTATAAGCCGACTCTATATCCAGGTTTACCAAAATTTTAACTGCCTCGTGCTTTTGAAAATCTGGGGACAAGATGGCTAGTGAGGAACAGTAGACAAGTTCTGGAGCTTAAAAGCAAAGAAACCCTGCAAGCAAAGAGTGAAAAATGGAAACTTGTGCTCTACAACAAAGAGAAAAGAGTTTGACGAGATTTAAGGGTTGATTTAGGCTTGTAGAAATGTCCTTACTTAGGGCAGCATTCCGTTCAGCTGTTGTCGTGTAAGAAGATCTTTGGCCGTACAGCAATAGCCAAACACAAGCCCAGAGGCTGCCTGGAACATACATCCATGTGTTGTTGTTTTTGAAGAAAGCCAGGGTAGAGTAGTGGTTAATGGTGGGAGATCTGGTTTCAAACCCTCCCTGGGTTCTCTTGAGCTAGTCACCTTCCCTCAACCCAATTCCACTTCACAGGGCAGTTGTAAAGATAGAGGAGGAGGGTGGATTGTGTGGGAAATAAATGCAAATAATAGTAGCTACGGCAGCCATCTGGAGTATGCTCATAGGCAAGGACTTCCTGGTGGCAGCACACAAAGGAGTCCTCAAGTCTAAAAGTTGGCCTTTTAGTTCCTTCTCCTAGCCTCTGGGCCAGTCAAATGGAAGAGAAAGCTATTAGGACAAAAATAAACCAATGGCAGACATAGCTTGCTTTGCCATGGCAATCCAATACGCATAGTAATCGGTGTGTGATGCGTTTTAACCCCTTCCTTCCCCATGGGAGGTGAGAAAAAGACAGTACAATGCCCTTTTTGAAGAATTTTAATATGCATCTTTTCATGCAAAGTCAGAACACAGCAATCGATTTGTAGCTTGGAAGAGAGGATCCTCAGTGCTGGCCCTTATCCTTCTTTGGAGGGAACAGCGTATACTCAACCGCAAGAGCTACCACAAAGGCTGTGAATCCCCATTTGAATCCTTTGCGGAGAACGTCCATGATAGTGACAGGTTTTGCAAAGGTGCCCATATACCTCCAGGCTTCGTTGCTAGAGGCAAGACAAAAACAACAAAGATGAATGAAAAGTCAAGTTGTACAACTGCCTATGTTGGTCTACAAATTTAATGACGTATCCTGAAGCAATATTACAGTGAAAAGTGTTGTGTTTTTTCAGGCTTGTATCCTTACAGAAGTTAACCTAAGGAAATTCATAGAAGGAAAGCTTCTTTTCTTCTTCTCCTCTCTGCAACCCCCACAAAGTATCTCTGAATGGTCTATCCCCCCCCCCTTGAATAATGTGGGATGGAGTGTGGGGCAGGGGATGCCCAAAACGGCTTGGATGTTAAGATAGCAAAGAGAGTCCACAGAAACAAAGGTTCCCATCTCTCCTTCCCACTCTTAAGTTAGACTTTTCTGTGAGATCTGTGGCTTTTAACTATCAATTTTGCTTTCAGGTTGTGTTTATTGCTTGTGGTCTCTAATAAGAATCCATTCAGCTATAATTCACAAGCAACCATATAATTTTCCTTGCCGGTCTACTGCAATCATTGAGCTTCTGATGCCACTTTAGAATGATGCATTCTTTGAAAGGACAGCTCTTTAACATGCTTGAATGCTATCCTGGGAACACTTGCTAGGCTAGCGTTTCTCAAACTTGGGTCTCCAGCTATTATTGGACTACAACTCCCATCATCCCTGACCACTGCTAGCTAGGGGTGATGAGAACTGTAGTCCAACAACAGCTGGGTGCCCACGTTTGAGAAACACTGCCAAGAATATCCAATCCCTTCCCTAGATATTAAAGCACCCTGCCTCGCAAAACTCCTATGTGGCTCACTTGGTAAAGGTAAAGGCCGACTCAGGGAAAAGGAAAAAAGTACATTCTTTTCTCTGCCCTCTTTTGCCTCTGATCTCCCCCATAACTAGCATATGGTCCTTGGAAGGGAATGGTAACCCCTGGGCTGAAGACAGTTCTCCACACCAATCCCAAGTATTTCAGAGGATTGTGTTCCTGAACGGACATTAAAAAAACAACCTGAACCTATTTAGAGGGGTTTGGATCTTTTCTTGTAAAAGGAGGGTATTGTCTGCTATACAATAAGTCTGTGGCTGATGAAAGCAAGTGAAAGGCCGTATTTTTGCCAGCTCTTACCGAAGCCATGGATCCTTCAGACCACGCCGAGCCAACCTTTCTTGGATATCCTGTAAGGGAGTCCCCTCTACCTTCCATACTTTTGGATCAGGGTATTCCACTTTGACCGGTCCATGCTCATGACCATGCCCCATGCTTCTGGAGAAAGATTTAAAAGAAAAGAAAAGCAGCTCTTACAAGGTTATTTATAAAACTGCATTCAGAGCTTCTCTTTATAAAATAATAGGAAACTGACCACCCACCACACAATGGCCACATAAGTGTCAAGTATTCCTTAGCAAACTGCAGGTATTCATAATAGCAGTTCATAATACAGTGGTACCTCGCAAGACGAAAAACCCACAAGACGAAAGAGTTTTTCGTTTTTTGAGTTGCTTCGCAAGATGAATTTCCCTATGGGCTTGCTTCGCAAGATGAAAACGTCTTGCAAGTTTGTTTCCTTTTTCTTAAAACCATTAATACCCAGGAAACCGTGCTTCGCAAGACGAAAAATTCGCAAGACGAAAAACCTCGCAGAACGAATTAATTTCGTCTTGCGAGGCACCACTGTACTCTTAATTGGCTATGGCCCTTTAAGAACTGGGTGGAACACCCCCACCAAGCACTTGACTAGAACATTTAAGTAGTGCTCTATTTGCACAAGCACGACTTAGCATCTGACACCCTCTAGCATTTGCTGCGGAATGGGTGGGAAGAACGGTTTTGCTCCCCCATCGTTCTCTTTTGCAAACCGAGTTGGAAAAACTGTCTCCTGAAATCACATATAAATAGGGGTGGGGGTGGGGGGTGTACCCTGAAAGCCTTCCTTGTGACAATTTCACTTAGGACAATTAAATGACAAGCTACGGCTAAGGGAGGAGAAAGACAGACAGACAGACAGACAGACAGACAGACACAGACACATACAGAGACAGACAGAATGTGTGCAGAGTCAAAACTCTAGTTATTTGAATGCTCCAGCAGTACAGTATTGCCAAGGTTATACAGAAGTACTATAAAAAAAACAGCATGGAAGTGGGAGTAGAGGGATTGGTCATGCTCCTCATGAGGTTATGTCAAAGGTACAATTCAGTATTTACGGTACATGACACTCAATACAACTATATTTCGCACAACACTTCACATAGCAAGCACTTAATTCACAAAAGGCTCGTTGACTGTTATGGAAATGATTCCCCTGCAATGGAAGTGCTTCCCTGAGGCAAGACATCTGGATTAAATGCAGCTTTAAAAAATGGCACCTACCTTTAAGTGACAGTAAGGTCACGGGTGGCGCTGTGGGTTAAACCACAGAGCCTAGGGCTTGCCAATCAGAAGGTCAAAGGTTCGAATCCCTGTGATGGGGTGAGCTCCCATTGCTCGGTCCCTGCTCCTACCAACCTAGCAGTTCGAAAGCATGCAGTGCAAGTAGATAAATAGGTACCGCACCGGCGGGAAGGTAAACGGCGTTTCAGCATGCTGCTGTGGTTCGCCAGAAGCAGCTTGGTCATGCTGGCCACATGACTTGGAAGCTGTACGCCGGCTCCCTTGGCCAGTAAAGCAAGATGAGCGCCGCAATCCCAGAGTTGTCCGCGACTGGACCTAAAAGTCAGGGGTTCTTTACCTTTTTAAGGTTGGAAAGGCCCTAGACCAGTGGTTCCCAATTAGCTAATTACTGACAACCCCCTGTTTTTCAAAAGTCAATTGACGGACCTCCTACTTTTGAAAATTTTTGATAACTCTGTGGCACGGTGTAGCCAAGGGGGGAGGGGGGCAGTTGTCCCCCAAATCAATACAAAACTGAGATTCTGCTCCCCCCAAAAGCCTACCCCCCCAACAAAAACCCATGTTCTATGGTACTCACCACCGCAAAGCAATTTTTTAAACAAAATGTGCTGCAGCCCCTAATAAGCAATTGATTTTGGGTATACTGTACTAAAAAACAGACCATAAAATTTGTGATATTCCCATGCAAAAATGACAAAAGAATAGTTGTGGGGGGGAAGGTAAGGGATTGACCCCCAGGGGTCCCTAGACCCTTAATCGGGAACCACTGCCCTAAACTGTTTCTATACAACAACATCTGAGCCAACTGCCTCCTTCGCTGAAAATCATCGCATGAATCACATTAATACTAGCCTTAACTTGTTTATAGGACAGTACTAACTTTATCTCTGTGATTAGGAAGGGGTGGTTGCAGGCAGGGGGATCATATATATCATTCATCCCATATTTTAAGAGAGACTGGGCCACCCAAGGCTGGGGGCAAGTAATAACTCATATACTATTCCAAGATACAGAGATTTACTTTTCCTACCATGGGAGCAAATGCCAACCACCATTTTTTTGGAAAGAAATAAGAGTGATATATTAATGATCCTGGTTCACTGAGCGAGGGGTTTTCCATCCCTCTGTAGTCCTGGTACCAGCATCAGTTTTCTTTCATGAAACTAAATGGAAGCCACCTGAGCTCATTGCTATCCGGTAATGCTTTGAATTCAATTTATTGGTCATACTACATACTAGAATGTGACAGAGATGGATCGCAGGGAACTCACTTTTCCGTGCAAATAAAACTTTCTTCTTTTTAAAATAACAGCCCGGTAAGAAATATGAAATAAAATAAAGAAACTGTACAAAAATGCAACTTTAAAAATTATCTCCAGTCAAATGAGTAAATTCCCCATTTTTAAGAGACCAATTGTGTTTAACAGTTCAAAGCTGCAATAAACTGCATTTTAATAAGCTTTATTAATTACAATTCCTTCTAAAATCAGTTTTTAAATGGCTTGCATTCCAAGAACGGCTGTAGAAGATCATGGCGCTTCTATTGCTTGCGAACAAGATGTACTGACTTGCATTAGTCATCCTCCAGATCTGTACATAAGACATAATCATCATTCTGCTCTTGAAAGTACTCATTTGACTCAGCAGTTAGATAAGCACATAGAAAAGACTCTGCAAGAGTGAGACCCAGAACAATGAAACTAAAAGGGAATGAATGAATTGGCGTCTTCCCATTCTTTTGACAGATCAGAAAAAAATACTTTAATGGGTACTTCAATAAATTTTAGATGACCATTTATATTCTCAAGGCATGATGTGCCCAGACGAGGCTTTTAGTCCTTGCATAAATTATTTAAGACAACAACCAAGGGTGACATTTTAGCTTTTGGTATATGAGTAGCAACTAATATTCCTTGTTGTCGTTTTAGAGTCTGCTGCCCCTCCACCTGCCTAATGCTAATAATGCACTTGCATCTGACTGGTCAAATGGTGTCAGTGTACTGGAAGAAGCAAAGATCACAAGTGTCGAAGCAATGATTCTTCAACATCAACTTCATTGGTCTGGTCATGTTGTGCGGATGCCTGACTATTGTCTTCCAAAGCAACTACTCTATTCCGAACTTAAAAATGGAAAGCGTAATGCTGGTGGTCAACAAAAGAGGTTTAAAGACTGTCTCAAGGCAAATATTAAAAATGCAGTGTAAACACCAACAACTAGGACACACTGGCCTGTGAACGCTCCAGTTGGAGAACAGCCTTTACCAAAGGTGTCATGGGCTTTGAAGACACTCAAACTCAGGACGCAAGGGAGAAACGTGCTAAGAGGAAGGCACGCTTGGCAAAACCACACTGTGATCAACTCCCGCCTGGGAACCAATGTCCCCACTGTGGAAGGACGTGTGGATCCAGAATTGGCCTCCACAGTCACTTACGGACTCATTGGTAAAACTGTGTTTATGGAAGACAATCTTACTCGGCTACGAGTGATCGCCAAAGAGGAAGAAGTTTTGAAAGCCTTATAATAGGCTTGCAATCCTATAATACTTACTTTGAAGTAAGCACCACTGAAAACACTAAGATTTACTTCTGAGTAGATACATATAGGATCACACAGCTGAACAGCGAAAGGTGTTTTCATTATCAGCAACTTATGCCAATTACAAAGAGCAAGTGAGTTAATGTGATATCTCCACAACAGACAAGTTCTGTAATGAATTATTATAAAATGTCAAAATAATATAAAATGATTAATATAGCAGTTCTTTTCTTTAGCTTTTATCCCCATACACTAGGTGCAGTAACATTAAAAAAAGGACGAAAAGAAAACTGGAAGAACGCAAACAGCAACTGTTTCTTTTTTAAAATTCAGTTTTTAAATGCAGTTGTACTATGTAGGCAGTAGCCAGTACATCCCCCCCCCCAGTGCTTTACTTTTCCATGGAAAACTTTGTTTCATAAGTTAATTAGGAACAATGAGTGCATGCCAAGTGCAAATAGCATTTTAGGCAAGGGTGATGATTTCAAAGCTGTAAGCTTTGTTTACTAAACGCAAGCAAAACAAACATACAAAATTTGATCACTCAGCATCAGGAAGTTTTCCAAAGGAAGCTTAATGATTTATGATGAAAATTCCCAGAATTTGCATAGCAAACTTTCCAGTTTAAGGTTTTCCAGATAACCAGCATTGCTGGCAGTAGTCAAGCATCAGCAGGCTGTTCGAGGCAGCAACCTTTGCCACTAATGACTGCTCTTATTCCTCGTTAGAGGTGCTTTCATTTATAGCAGGGCAGCAGCAGGAGCAACTTAGATATGCTCCTTTGTTTGTCCAGATTGTTGCAGAGCCAAGCAGCATCCAGTCTTTCCCTTGCTAGCAAAGGACACCATAATGATATTTAAGAAGTTACCCACCTATGCTGCAGCAATCTTGGAATATTTTACAACCCTTGACTGCACTCAGCATAGGTGGTCAGCTGACATTATCAAACTACTAAACTAACGAGCACGGCAACCCTAATTTCAGCATTAAAGAATTCCTTCACCTGTAAATAAAACTAAAGTCTGGTATACAGCAGCCACAAATATAGCTACTTGTCTGGCTGGAGGAGAATCTTGCTTGTCACAGGAAACCAAACATAAGTAATGTGCAAGCAGATGGGCTAGGAACTTTTGTGAACTTAATTGCCAGGCTGCCATACTGATAGACTTTCTGAGCAGTAGAGACTATAATGTAAATAAGGATTGAAGGACTCAGAACATCACAGAATATACATTTTTCAAAGCCCTTCTAGATAGATATATCAGCTACACAGTTATGCCTTTTTGTTGCAAGGGATCCAGACATGCTTAACTGAGCTGGTACTTCCGAGGTTTGTATAATACAGTTTCAAAACAATACATTTCAATTCAATTCAAACCAATATGTGTCTGCCCCCCCCCAAAAAAAACCCCAGCAGCGATAAAGCTAATTTTCTACAATATAATAACTGCATCAGTAGCGGTACCAATATGTACAAAACAGTTGAGCTACTCATATGAGTACAGTGGTACCTCGGGTTACATACGCTTCAGGTTACATACACTTCAGGTTACATACACTTCAGGTTACAGACTCCGCTAACCCAGAAATAGTACCTCAGGTTAAGAACTTTTTTTCTTTCTTTGAAATTTGCAATAATTTTTTTTTTTTTAAAAGAACTTTGCTTCAGGATGAGGACAGAAATCGTGCTCCCGTGGCGCAGCGGCAGCAGGGGGCCCCATTAGCTAAAGTGGTGCTTCAGGTTAAGAACAGTTTCAGGTTAAGAATGGACCTCCAGAACGAATTAAGTACTTAACCAGAGGTACCACTGTATCTGTGATATGATGAGCAATGCAATTCCCAATCTCCACAATTTTGTGATTCATAAACATCCAAAAGCAAAACTGTCCACTGTTAGTGAACTGCACATTCTTACTTTGCTTCCCGCCGACAGCTCTACCTTGTGTGTCTGTGTATACATTAGCTTCAGCTGAGCAGCCACTGTGGTGATTCTCCCTGACACCACCTGAAACTCTCTTTTGTTCTCCTGCACAGGTGCATATAACTCAACAGATGTGGGGTTTTCTTTCTCTCTGCTTTCTCTCTCCCAACACCACATTGTTCTGTATCCTAAGAATGCCATGTCCTTCCACTAAGGAACATACACAGGGTTACCCCACAGCTAAACCACTGCGCTACTTGGGCTTGCCGATCAGAAGGCTGGCGGTTCGAATCCCCACGATAGGGTGAGCTCTCGTTGCTCTGTCCCAGCTCCTGCCAACCTAGCAGCTCGAAAGCATGCCAGTGCAAGTAGATAAATAGGTACCGCTCCAGCGGGAAGGTAAACGGCGTTTCCGTGCGCTCTTGTTTCCGTCATGGTGTCCCGTTGTGCCAGAAGCAGTTTAGTCATGCTGGCCACATGACCTGGAAAGCTGTCTGTGGACAAACACCGGCTCCCTCAGCCTGAAAAGCGAGATGAGCGCCTCAACCCCAGAGTCGCCTTTGACTCGACTTAGCCATCCAGCGGTCCTTTGTTGTTTAGTTGTTTAGTCGTGTCCGACTCTTCGTGACCCATGGACCAGAGCACGCCAGGCACTCCTGTCTTCCACTGCCTCCCGCAGTTTGGTCAAACTCATGCTGGTAACTTCGAGAACACTATCCAACCATCTTGTCCTCTGTGATCTCCTTCTCCTTGTGCCCTCCATCTCTCTCAACATCAGGGTCTTTTCCAGGGAGTCTTCTCTTCTCATGAGGTGGCCAAAGTATTGGAGCCTCTTCATGGATCACTGCCTTGCCGTGGTGAAGGGGCTTGAACAACTCAGAGAAGCTATGAGCTATGCCGTGCAGGGCCATCCAAGATGGACAGGTCATAGTGGAGAGTTTTGACCAAACGTGATCCACCTGGAGCAGGAACCGGCAAGCCACTCCAGTATCCCTGCCAAGAAAACTCCGTGGACAAAGACAACAGGGGTCCTTTACCTTATCCTAATAATAATTATTTATTTATACCCCGCCCATCTGGCTGGGTTTCCCCAACAACCCTGCAAGGTAGATCTGCTTAATCGACCGACCGTTACTAAAGTTATTCAACGGACTACCAAGATGCCTTTGATTTCAAGATGCATCAACTACCGTGATGTATTGAGTAGCCCCGTTCAGAACAGGCCGAACTGCAGCCAACCACCGCCTCGAAAGCCTTGCGTCTTTTATCGGTGACCCTGATGACTAGGGCAAGGAACAAGGCTTCCCAGTCTCGGAAGGGAACATAAAAGGGGAGCCGCGGGTGGGGGCGGAGAAACAAATGTTAAGAGCAGGAGGAACCTGTAAACCATCCCATACCTGGAGGCTAAGTGACCCCTTTCAGCAGGACTTCAGGGATCCTAACCGGAAGCGGAAGCCAGTCCTCTCTTGCCAAGCTCGTCAGGGAAACCTAACCCAGCTCAAGAGGTTCCGCCTAAGGAAAGAAGGCGAGGCGGCCTTTTCCGGGTTCGGAAGCTCCGCCCCTTTTCCTTCAGGCTGTGAGCGGCGCCGCGCTTCCCCATTGGCTGTAAGGTCTTCCCCGCGCGCCGCTCGGAGGGAAGCCAATGAATGCCGCGCTTGCTGGGGGCGGGCCAATGGGCGGGCGCCTTGTTACGTTGCCGGAGACGCTGACAGGGACTGGAGGAGGAGTGAGCGCGGGGAGGTCGGCGGCGGGGGGAGGGGGAAGCTGTGGAGAAGGAGAAAGCGAGGCATTAGCAACAGCGCCAGCAGTAATGGTGACGGCGGCTGAGGCGGCGAGAGGCTGCTGCGGTTGACGCCGGTCCTTTCCGCAGGTGGGTAGGCGAGCCTCTCCCTCTTCCCCGCTTCTCGTCCCCCGCTTTCGGTGTGAGGGAGGATGGGGGGAAGGGGTTGGACGGGGGGCTTCGGAAGCGGCTGAGGCGCCGCTTCTCGGCTGTGACAGCTTCCTACCCCCGCTGCCCCTTCCTCCTCCTGCGCCCCGTTGTAGGCAGGTGTTTCTTCGGCCTCCTTTCGCCGCTGCTCTGGCTCTGAGCCTCCTCTCAGCACCGCCACAGTATAAACAGGTAGCAGCAGCAGCAGGAGCCCTTTCCTTACCCTTGGCAAAGTGGAGCCTCTCTGACGTGACCATTTCTCTCTCTCCCGCCCCCCCTTCTTCTCTTTGCCCTCCTCCCTCTTCTTTCAAGACCGGGTTTCCTTTCCTCCCAAAGCAAAGCTTTATTTCACTCCTCCACCCGCTCGCTTTTAGGCTAAACTCCCCTTTTCCAAAATCTCACAGTTGTTACCAGGGCAGTTTTCATCAAAAAACAACACCACCACAAAACATCGCCTCACAGTGCCTTTTGCTTACAAGACATCTGATGATGCCCTGGCTTCAAGCTTGCACCTACTGGTGTTTTATTTTTATTTCTCCCCCAAGGTACTTGAGGCCTCTCCTTGCACCCTCGAGGTTGACTCCTTCCTTGAAGGATTGGCAGCACGCTTTGCCCACCTTCAGAATAAAGAGAGGAGACCCCTTTTCTAGTTGGCAATACATCTTTTGGTTTGTGCTGCGTTGATCTCCGAGATGTCGAAGCGATTCCTTTCTAAGCAAAGTCCCTCACTGCGTTGCCATCCCTTTCTCAATTGGTGCTTGGGAACCCTCCTTTTAACACATTAAATCATGATACAGTGTGGGAAATGTGACTGGGCAAATTTAGTAGGGACACATTGATATCTGCAGGTTATGCAACCTCTCGACTACATTGCACATGCAGACATCCACCTACAGAGCTTGTATAGTGGACGTACATTGGCACACATTGTGTTCATGTAAACATGTAGGCTTTTGAAGTTGAGTGAGAAAAGCTGCCATATTAGCATCTGTACATTCAACTTTGAATACAGTTTCCTTAAGATAATAGATTGGGTTGGTGGGTTTACTGATAGTCAACTGGTTTTGTTTTTCTCCCCCAGGAAGAGCGGAAGACCAGCGTTTTATAATCTACAGTGGGAGGTAAGTGCAAGTTCAGTATTTCCTTAGACAAGGATATTAATTCTATTGATTATAGCTTTGTTCTCTCAAGTAATTGCTTTTAGGGACTTTGTAGGTATTTCAAAGGGATGAGTAAGATCTATGTTAAGGTGTCTCCTGGAGATGATTTTTACTTGTCAGTCAGATGCCATTATGCAGGCTGGCTGGCTAATGCAGCTGAACTGTGTAGTCTGTTCCATCTCTCCTGTGTTGAAAGGGCTGAGTATGCAGCTGTTTCATGGTTCAAAATAAAACTGTAATTCTACTAAGTTTTGCTTATTTTCTTGCATCTAGAAGCAGAATAGGATAACTAATAATAGTTATAAGAGAGAGATAATTTTTTAGCATATTTGTGTCAGACATTTAAAATGCCTTATTTAGAGTAAGCTTCCATTAACTATAGTCTTGTTGATTATCTCATAACAGAAGTTAACAAATGTTCTAAGATAACTGATTAAGTTATCTTTTAACATTTATTAACTTCTGTTATGAGATAATTAAAGACTGGAGAAAAGAGCTTGTGAAAGAACAAGCTTCCCATCTAAACAAGAAGTAGTCATTGTGGTGCTCTTCAGATGTTGTAGACTACAACTCCCATTATTCCTGAACATTGTCTATGTTGGCTGGGTCTTACGGTACTTGTCTTTCAAAACATCTGGAGGGCACTAAATTGGCCACCCCAGATATAAAACATTTGGACTACTGTTTTCTGTCTTTATTTGGTTTCATAGTTTATATCTTCTTCAAGAGGAGGTCTGATAGATGGATAGCCTCTCTAGTTCCTGGGATGCAATGACAAACTAGGTGGAAGTAAAGTTGTCTTTACAGGCTTGGCTTTGCATAAGATGTAAAACTGATTAGAATATTGTACTATATCTTTAGGCAAATATGCTTACTGGTTTATGATGTCCATTCTATGTTAACTGTTCGTGTTAACTGTATATATTGCTTCCTGTTATTTAAGTATGCTCAGCCTTATAATGTTACTTTTTAGGGAATTTTTTTGATACCCTATTTTTTCTATCCATAACACTTATCACTGGACACACAATTCACCTGTTGTAGCAGAATAGGCTAATATGTTGGGGGTGGGGCTGATGTTTACATTGGTCTTAACTGGATGTGTAGACTGCTCAAGATGCATAAGCTGTGACTTGCCTCTGGAGCCTTGTGGGGCTGAGCAAAACTATATTGTTAGCAATAGCATGCCTAGGGGATGGGGAGAGTCACTTTTCTTTGTACAGGAAGATTAGTTGTAATTTTGGTTTATCCCACTGATTTTTGTTTCAGTGGATGGAGGTGGGGGGATAGAGGATACTTAAGAACATAGTCATTGGTATTTTGACCTTCACACTTTTTACATACCCAAAAGGCCATCATAGGCACATTACACAAGGTATTGGTGGTACTCTTCAAAAGTGTTATGAAGAATGGGCAAGATTGTTCAAACAACATAAAACAAGGGAGAATTCTGACAATTGTTACGCACACACCTCATGTGCATAGTAAATGCACTCCTATGGGTGGTTATATAGGTATACACATGCGATTACCCTAGTTTCTATAACTTTGCTCTAATTTTTTCTCTGATAACAATAGCAAAATGTGAAGATTATGCATAAATCTTCTTTCTCAAAACTTTTGTAAAAGTCTGTAAATGCAGGTGTAGACCCATGTAGCTCCTAAATACGTAATAACAAGTAATAAATGCAATTATTATTTTTTCATATAAGTGTCCCAAAGTGACTTATAAATAGCAATTGTGAATTAATGTACAGTTTGAGGGTTGCTCCCAAACCATTACTTGCACCCCTACAATCTAGTTTGCATCTTATATTTTAACGTACCTAATTTATCATTACGTCTTCTATTCCTAGCATAGTCCAGAAATGTACTTGAGTTTTCTGTGTGTCTTCAGTGAGGCCTGGATTTGACCCATAAAGACCCATGACTGTCTCTTGGAAGGTTGAAGGGAGGTTTGTGTAGAGGCTTGCGCTGTCTGACAGATGGTATCTATGGACCTACAGAGATATCCATGGAATAACATAATAGTTGCATCTTAGTGGATCTTAGGAACTGGCTTCTCATTTGTACAGTTCTCAGAACAGAAAGCAGATGAATGTAATGAGATGCATGTTGTAGATGTGATATGAGGTCATCCTCGGTCATTGCTGCCAAGGTATATGCAGTGTTTACCCAGTAGCTCTTTCTTTCTGCAGCCTTGACTAACAACCTATACTCCTGGACAGAGAAAAGCAGCAGAAAGCTACTGCTTTTTGGATCTTGAAATGTTTTGCTTAAGAATGTCATCCCCGCCTTTGACAATGGGAATGTTTGACCAAACCTGTTGCTGTTGCTACAGTTCTGCACTGTTGAGCTCGGTAGACTAAACACTTTCTTCCTGTTCATTGTTGCATTTGGGTTTTTCCCCCTTGCCCTCTCTTTATTAATAGGACAACACAGAGAAATGTTCTGATGTTTTCTCTTTTTTAATGTAGTAAAAAGACTAGAGGGTTTCAAAAACTAAGCCAGGGGGCTTTGATTATAAAAGATCTCATCAATATGGTCTCATCCCTAGTTTTCTTATACTTCGTTGGAGTACATCCAGTACTGTACAAGGATGCTCATTCAAGAGGAACTGTCCTACCCTCTTCTCCCCACTGAGCCTGCCCTATTCTCCTACAATACCAAATTAAAAAGCCTTACTGCATGGAAGCTTGATTTGAGACAAATGAGACCTGATGGTCTTGAGGTGACATTGCTTTACAGTTAATCTGTCCTTTCAGCAGTTCTGTCCATGGGCTAGGTAAATATTATCCAAATAGAAACCTGATATTGTATGCTACAAGGAATGCCTTCTGCAGCAGGTGTCACGGGTCCTTGTAGAAGCTGATGGTTGTGATACAAAGGGATGAAAGAGAATGTTCCATTTGGGCACCTACAGTTTTTGCATTGTTTCCATTTTGAAGCTACCTCATAGAAACCCTATCCCCTAGACTTAAGACGGCAAAAGCAACTGGGGATTGACAAATGAGCTCTTGGAAGGGAAACTACAACTGTTACAAATATAATATTTTCCCCTTGGGTTTGCCTTTAACACATCCCATGGACCAAGCAGCTTAAAAAAAGGAGGGGGGGACTTTAAGAGCTGAAAATACAGAGTCTTTCTTCATCCCCAGCCCTTGTTTACTGTGAAAACAGCCCTGAGTTTTATGGAAGATTAGTATTGAAACACGTGAATTTGATTGCAAGTGTTCCTCCGGATTGTGAATGATATTAGGATCTAAAAAATAGTGAAACTAGTTCTGAGAGTCCAAAGGGGCCATTAGACTTGTTTTTCCTCAAACAGCAGCCTGCCCATGTCACATGGCAAACTGAAATTCCCTTCAGGCTCATGTGAATTAGGTACCATTCAGTTTCTGGTACAGTACACAGTAGAATCACGTTTCAAAGCAAACTATGGGCTAATTTGCCATGTGTTCACCTTCTAGCATTTTTTTTAGGATAGACAATGCTAGTGAATAACATTTCACTACATATTTAATTGATTTAATCTGTTCAATGAAATGAAAACTCTGAGCCTCTTTGAAGATTAGTGTTGTCTGTTGGTTTCCAAAGGTATCCTAATGAAAGAACACTGTAGAGAAAGCAGGCTTACTGCTCTTTTTGCAAGCCCTGATGGCAGTAGCCTAAAAATTTGCTAAGAACCTTTTCATAGTTCTTCTTTTCCCACTGCAGTTGTAGCTGTGTGTGTGTGTTAGTAAAACTATTTTTAAAATTATTGCATTGCCTCAAGAAGTAAATACACTATATCAATGTTTATTTATACTCTCCCAGAGCAAAAAAGACCTCACAGTAACAAATTCAGCATGTTAGATAATTTTGAAGTGATTGTTTGAAAATTAAATCCCACATGACCAAATGGACAAAGGAATAGGGCCGTGTGTTTATCTCTTCTTTAATATTGTTTGTTACCTTTTAGTTCATAAAGGGAAATGGGGGTAAAGAAAAATATCCTGTAGGTAATAATAACAATAATTTTATTATTTGTACGTCGCCCATCTGACTGGGTTGCCCCAGCCACTCTGGGCTGCTTCCTGCAAAATATAAAAAACATAATAAAACATTAAACATTAAAACTTTCCCTATATAGGGCTGCCTTCAGATGTCTTCTAAAAGTTGTTTATCCCTTTCACATCTGATGGAAGGGCATTTTACAAGGCAAGCACCACTACTGAGAAGGCTCCTTGTCTGGTTCCCTGTAACTTCACTTCTTGTGAGAGAACAGTCAGAAGGCCCCTTGGAGCTGGACCTCAATGCTGAGCTGAACTATAGGGGTGGAGATACTCCTTCAGATATGCAGGGCTGAGGCAGTTTAGGGCTTTAAAAGGTCAGCACCAGTACTTTGAATTGTGTTCGGAAACGTACTGGGAGCTAATGTAGATTCTTTAGGATTGGCGTTACATGATCCTGGCGGTCACTCCGCAATCTAGCTGTCACATTCTAAATTAGTTGTAGTTTCTGAGTCACCTTCAAGGTAGCCCTAAGTAAAGCACATTGTTCTATTCCAAGTAGGGGATAACTAGAGCATGTACCACTGTGGTGAGACAGTATGCAGGCAATTAGGGTCTCAGCAGGGGTACCAGATGCAGCTGGTAGACAGCCACTCTGAACACAGAATTTACCTGTGCCTCCATGGACATCTGTGAGTCCAAAAGTACCCCCTAGGCTGTGCACAGTTACCCCATTTAGGATCAGGGAGTCCCCCCCCACCTCCCCCCCCACCGAAACTGTACATCTGTCTTGTCTGGATTCAACCTCAATCGTTTAGTGCCATCCATCCTCCACCCACCTCCAGACACAGAGTACATTCACTGACTTCACCAGTTCTGATTTAAACGAGAGGTAGAGCTGGGTATCATACTGGTGAACACCCAGCCCAAACCCCCTGATGATCTTTCCCACCATCTTCCTATAGATGTTATAAAGCATGGAGGAGAGGACATCAACCAGTGTGACAAAGGTGGTTTCATTATCATGATGGAGCCGGAATCCCATTTGGAAGGGATCCAAATGGTTGACATCCTCCAGATTAGAGTGTGCTCAATCACCTTGCCCAGGAATGGAAGATTTGAGACTGGGTGAAAATTGGCCATAATGGTCGGTTTTTTAATAAGCAGTTTAATAACCACTACTTTAAGTGGTTATCCAGGAAGACTACCTCACATAGGGAAGCATTCACCACCGCATGGAGCCCATTGCCTAGCCCTGCCTAGGAGCCAGGGTGGGCAAGGGTCCAGGAGACAGGTGGTCAGTTTCATTTGTAGTTGAACATGGCCTCAGCTGCACTAAAAACGTGCAAGGAAAGCATTTTCTTTAATGGAGTATGAAGGAAAATTCCTAAAGCACTTCACTGAGCAGGCATTTTCAATTTTCTTACGTAGATGTTTATAGTGGATTATGCCACATTTGTTTCATGTGGTATAGGCATTCACTTACCTCCAGAAGTGAATGTCCATATTTGCACACCTGATATTTGACATCCTACATAGCTCAAAGACTACAGTGATTTAATAATTTTGTGATCCTTCATTCAGATGACGAAATGAAGAGCTGAGAGAATTCCAGTTAGCTACAGGCTCTCTAACTGGATTTCTTACTCAATGATGTAATGTGCTTCCAGGGATTCCCTTTCCTAGTTTGTTTTTGGAATTGATCCCACTAGTCAATAAGCCTCAGCTCAAAGTGTATCTATTACAAGGGAAAACTTCAGGCACTTAATCTGTTCTGCTTTGTCATGTGCTGACATGCCTCCCCACTTCTAGTTGTAATGCTTGAATTGCATGTTTTGCGGAAATATTGGGCATGTATTTTACCCTCCCAGAAAAATAAACAGCAATGAATAACTGATAATTACAGTTTGACTAATTCTAAAACTAAAGTTGCATTCCTGTGCACACTTGTTTGAGAGGAAGTACCATATAAATTGGTGAGGCATCTGCTGAGTAAATATGACTAGAATTCTTCTGGAAAACTGCCTGACATATCGTCCTGAAATCTTCATATCTTCTAAGGATGCAGCTGGTATCCTGTACATATATGCATTTTGGAGTTGAATAGATTTTATTTAGTGTAAAATAGTATTTGCATGCTATCTTTTATTATAGATAATTGGTAAAACGGGGACACTGTTTTTACCAAATTGAAATATAATTTATATTTCTAAAATGTTTACATGCCTTGCACCTGCTTTTCCTTCCTGGGTTTCCCTCCCCCTCCTCTTCCTGGTTCTTACTAGGCACACATCATTTTTCTTCTGTCTGCCCTTCTGTCGGATGTGATCCCAGAGCAACCTCACAAATTGTACTCTTCAGACACTAGGGCTAAAATCAACTGGGATCACTGGCTTTTCAGATGATGGTGATCTTTTTTGTTGTTGCTTATCTTAAAAAATAATCCAAAGCAGTTTTCAAAGGAACAAATTAACATAAACACAGATCCCCTGGAAAGCTTTCATGTAACATTCAGAAAGCTTTAGTTTGTGAAAACAATAAACAAAAGTATGTCACTGTCTGTGGGGAATTGCATTAAAGAGCAATGAGCTACTCACATGTCAGGCAGTTTAATGTTAAATCAGTTGTTTTAATTATGACAGAAGCATCTGTTTACTCCTTCCGTTTGTGCTACAGGACAATGAATGCTGGACAGTAACAACACATATATGTGACATGTGCACACAACTTCAGAGATGATGCACACTTTATCTAAGTGGTAAGGTATTTGCATCCAGAGAAGATTTGGCAGAACTCTGCTCATGCCGCAGGACTTTCCTGGCTCTTCTCCCACTGCAGTCCACTGTGCTCCCCCAAAGAGTTGATGCACCCTCTGGATCTGTGTTGGATGGGCACAGCAGAAGAACTGGAAAATTGGAGGAATTAAGTTAATCTGATTTGCCTAAACAGAAGTGGTCATTTTGCTAGTACAAGACATATCTGGAACCAAGCCAAATGCATTATAATGCAGTCGGAAATGTAACTTCACATGAATGTATTAGTAAATGTTGGTAGGAATGGCAAACGGAAGTTTAAAAAAAAGGTTGCTGTAGTGAGTCACTAAAAGATTGCCTTTTCTCAGACTCGTTTTAATATTGTGTGGCAGGTTAGAATGAACTATTGAAGGTGGAGGGGTCATGGGGTGCCAAAAAGTTTTTGTTTTTGTTTTGTTTTGTTTTGTTTTGTTTTGTTTTGTTTTGTTTTGTTTTGTTGCAAAGGCTGCTTGATCAGGTGATGGTTGTAGTTGCTTTGCTATCCCCATCTAAGTTCTAGGGAAACTTGTATAGTACCTCCCAAAAGAAGAGTTACCGGTATTTTAGGTTAAGGTTACCAGATTTTTTTCAATGAATCCTGGGACACTTTCCAACTTCAATGGATTTTCTATGGGGATGGTTTGTAAATCCAGGGACTGTCCGGGAAACCTGCTGGTGCTGCTGCTTGCGTGAGTGTTGGGAGGACCGCTCCCTTTCTGCCAACTCCATCTGGCCTAGGGGGCGGGGCCTGCATTCATCGCCACAGCATAAGAGGCCTGGGAGAGGCCTCCGGGACACGACTGCTGGTGCTGCTGCTCGCGTGAGTGTTGGGAGGACCGCTCCCTTTCTGCCAACTCCATCTGGCCTAGGGGGCGGAGCCTGCATTCATCGCCATAGCATAAGAGGCCTGGGAGAGGCCTCCGGGACACGACTGCTGGTGCTGCTGCTTGCGTGAGTGTTGGGAGGACCGCTCCCTTTCTGCCAACTCCATCTGGCCTAGGGGGCGGGGCCTGCATTCATCGCCATAGCATAAGAGGCCTGGGAGAGGCCTCCGGGACACGACTGCTGGTGCTGCTGCTTGCGTGAGTGTTGGGAGGACCGCTCCCTTTCTGCCAACTCCATCTGGCCTAGGGGGCGGAGCCTGCATTCATCGCCATAGCATAAGAGGCCTGGGAGAGGCCTCCGGGACACGACTGCTGGTGCTGCTGCTTGCGTGAGTGTTGGGAGGACCGCTCCCTTTCTGCCAACTCCATCTGGCCTAAGGGGCGGGGCCTGCACTCCTCGCCACAGCATAAGAGGTCTGGGAGAGGCCTCCGGGACACGACTGCTGTTGCTGCTTCGTGAGTGCTAGGAAGACCGCTCCCTCTCCTGCCAACTCCATCCGGCCTAGGGGGCGGGGCCTGCACTACCATCACAGTTTAGAGGACAGAGCAGCTACCGGCAGCAATGGACAAAATAGTTTTAAATGTTTTAATTGCTTTTAATTTGCAGCATCTTAAATGGGGGTTGTTGTTTTTTATAATATTATATTATTTCATTATCTGCTGCAAATGTTAAAGATGTTTTTATATATTTTAAGGTGTTTTAAAGGTGCTTTTATTGTTAACTTTGTTGTACCACCGTGAATGGTGGTTTTTATTTATGTATTTTTGTTTGTTCCATTTTGTTTTGTTTTTGGGGGTGGACACTGAGTGGGGCGGGGATTGGTTTTGTTTGGGCATAATTGTTTTGGTTGTTTTGTTTTCTATTTGTAAATGGAGGTTAGTATGAGGCTTGGGATTGCGACCGTGGAGGGGCGAGGGAGGTATGGCGGTGGGGGCAGATGTTATAGGCGAAGGGGATCGAGATATGGATATGCTCGTACCCCTTCCAATCTGCGCCCCATCCCGAGAGACGAGGGTAGGGCGAGCAAGGATTACTCACCTCCTTCACTGGTGTTGTGCAATGCCAGGTCTATAGGCAACAAAACTGCTACCCTGCGAGATTTCTTTATCTCGCAGGGAGTTGACCTGGCTTGTGTGACGGAGACCTGGGTGCGCGAAGGGGTAACTGTTACCTTACAAGAGATGGCGCCCCCGGGTTTCTCCGTCCTCCACCAGTCACGGACCGTGGGCCGGGGGGGAGGGGTGGCAGTATTAATCCGGGAAGATTGTTCTTTCAGGGCTCTACCATCGCCATCGATCCCCGGCATTGAATGTGTTGGCCTAGTGTGGGGCTCCGAGGAGAGCTTGGCTGTCTGGCTGGTGTACCGGCCACCTAGCGCACCAGCAGCCACCCTGTCAGGCCTGCTGGAGGCGGTGGCCGGCTGGGCCTTGGAGTTCCCTAACCTATTGGTATTGGGAGACTTCAACTTCCACGCTGATGCCACTCCCTCCTCACAGGCTCTGGACCTGGTGTCTTCCATGGCGACACTAGGGCTCTCCCAGTTTGTTTCGGGCCCCACACATCAAGCAGGCCACACGCTGGATTTGATCTTTGGCGCCGGTATAGATGTGATCATGTCTCCTTCGATGAAGGTGCCATGGTCTGATCACTACGCTCTGAAAGCCAGGATTGACTTTCCACCCCCACCCTGCTTAGGTGGCGAGCCGATTTGGGCTCGCCCGCGGAGGCTGATGGACCCGGATAGATTCCGTCAAGCCTTGCGGGACCTTGCTCCCCCTGGCGACTCATTGACTGAGCTTGTTGAGGGCTGGAATACCCAGCTCCTGGCAGCCATTGATGAGATCGCACCTAAGCGCCCTCTGCGACCCCGCAGAAACCGGGCTCCCTGGTTTACCGAGGAGCTTCGGAAAATGAAGCGGGACCTCAGACGGCTAGAGCGAGTATGGCGGGGTGCCCGTGACGGAGCCTCAAGAACATCTTATAGGGTTTTTATGAAAACCTATGAGATGGCAGTGAAGGCTGCTAAGAAGTCTTACTTCGCGGCCTCCATTGCATCCGCTAGCTCTCGCCCGGCGCAATTATTTAGTATAATTCGGTCTTTAACGTCCCTTGAGGGACAGCCAAATTTAAATAACAATCTGACACACAGCTGTGAGGCATTTGCGAGCTTTTTTGCGGAGAAGGTCTTGTCGCTCCGCCATGACCTCCCTGCCAATTTGGATACAATAAAGGAACTGGAGGCCCCTCGACTGTCCTCGGGTCCAGTATTGGACCACTTTGACCGGATATCTCCAGCCGATGTGGACAGATTCCTCCAAGCTGGAAAGCCCACCACCTGTCCTCTTGACCCGTGCCCGTCATGGCTGATTAGAGCGTGTCCAGACGAGGTGCGGGGCCCCCTGGGGGATATCATCAATTTGTCCCTTGGCACCGGGATATTCCCAGGGGAACTGAAGGAGGCGGTGGTGCGTCCGCTCTTAAAGAAAACATCATTAGATCCCTCAGATCTATCCAATTACCGCCCGGTCTCGAATCTTCCATTCCTGGGTAAGGTGATTGAGAGAGTGGTTGCTGAACAGCTTGGTAGGTTTCTGGATGAAACATCTGCTCTGGACCCATTCCAGTCCGGCTTCCGTGCTGGTCATGGGACCGAGACGGCTCTGGTCGCCCTAACAGATGATCTCCGCAGGCAGCTGGATCGAGGCGGGTCAGGGCTGCTGATTCTTCTAGATCTGTCAGCAGCCTTTGACATGGTCGATCACGAACTCCTGGACCACCGCCTTGCCGACGTGGGGATCCAGGGCACAGTCCTTCAATGGCTGCGCTCGTTTCTCTCTGGTCGGGGACAGAGGGTGGCGCTTGGGGGGGAATTGTCATCACGCCACTCCTTGGTGTGTGGAGTGCCTCAGGGTGCAATTCTCTCCCCGATGCTTTTTAACATCTTTATGCGCCCCCTCGCCCAGCTTGTCCGGAGTTTTGGGCTGGGTTGCCATCAGTATGCTGATGACACCCAACTCTATCTGTTGATGGATGGCCATCCTGACTCGGCCCCAGACACACTGACCAGATGTCTGGAAGCTGTGGCTGGATGGTTACGTGGGAGCCGGTTGAAGTTAAATCCTTCGAAGACAGAGGTCCTCTGGCTGGGGCGGGACGATATGGGATCGAGGGGGCAACTCCCATCTCTTGCGGGGGTGCAATTAGTGCCAGCACCGTCCGTTAAGAGTTTGGGTGTAATCTTCGATACCTCCCTCTCTATGGAGTCGCAGATTACAGCTATAACAAAGGCGGCATTTTTTCATCTCCGCCAAGCTAAGCAGTTGGCCCCTTATCTCTCTCGTCCTGACCTAGCCACTGTGATCCATGCGACGGTCACCTCCAGACTGGATTATTGTAACTCGCTCTACGTGGGGCTGCCCTTGAGACTGACCCAGAAACTCCAGCGGGTGCAGAATGCCGCGGCGAGACTCCTTATGGGGTCTTCGCTGCGAGAGCACATTCATCCGGTATTATACCAGCTGCACTGGCTCCCGGTGGAGTACAGGATCAGGTTTAAGGTGCTGGTTTTAACCTTTAAAGCCCTATACGGCCTAGGACCCTCGTACCTACGGGACCGCCTCTCCTGGTATGCCCCACAGAGAAACCTACGGTCTGCAAATAATAACATCCTCAAGGTCCCAGGCCTCAGAGAGGTTAGGCTGGCCTCAACTAGAGCCAGGGCCTTCTCGGCTGCAGCTCCAAACTGGTGGAATGCTCTGTCAAAAGAGACTAGGGCCCTGCGGGACCTGACATCTTTCCGCAGGGCCTGCAAGACAGAGTTGTTCCGCCAGGCCTTTGGTCAGGGCGCAGCCTGACTCCCTCCTCTGGCAACCTACACATAATTCTGCTTAATTGGTTGCCATCAATTTGATTTAATTAATTTTTATAATGAAATATTTTTAGATTGTGTGATTATTTTACTGATTATTTGATTGTTGTTAGCCGCCCTGAGCCCGGCTTTGGCTGGGGAGGGCGGGATATAAATAAAATTTATTATTATTATTATTATTATTATTTTAGGTACTTCCTGGATGGGAGGTTGCCGGGAGGGGGGGTGTACAGGTTATATCAGACATTAAATGGAGGTTTAGATTGTTTTGTAGGGCATATCAAGCCAAACAGTCTTCTCAGACCAACTTGCTAGCATCTGATATTCCTAGTTCCCATTTCCCTCTCTCTGTCCTAATCCTAGCTGCTGTATTTCTTTACTCTACTCTTATCACACTGCAACTGAGATAGCTCAGTGATGGAGCATATGTTTTACATTCAGAGGGTCCCAGATTCAATTCCCTGGCATCTCCAACTAAAAGGATCTGATAGATGCTGGGAAATGCCACTACCTGATTATGGAAAGTTGCTGCCATTGAGTTGGTTCTCAGTTATATTTGATTATTCTCATATTACCTGCCTTGTACTGTACAAAGTACAGTGGTACCTCGGGTTGCATACGCTTCAGGTTACATACACTTCAGGTTACAGACTCCGCTAACCCAGAAATAGTACCTCGGGTTAAGAACTTTGCTTCAGGATGAGAACAGAAATCGTGCAGCGGCAGCGGGAGGCCCCATTAGCTAAAGTGGTGCTTCAGGTTAAGAACAGTTTCAGGTTAAGAACGGATCTCCGAAACGAATTAAGTACGTAACCAGAGGTACCACTGTAGAGCAGGAGAGAAATATTTTAAATAAATGTTTGATACCCTCTTCACCTGCAGCTTCACGTAATGCATACTAAATTGTTTTCAAAACCAATGGGAATTTAATCAGCAATTTCTGATGTAAAAATTAAAAGTAAGAACATTCCACCATGAAGGACTTGCACCTGGATCCCAGCTGGAATGTACTGGAGTATATTGGACCTCTTCCCTGCCAGGAGAATATTATTCCATGAAGTTGGGTTCAGTGTCTTGAGTTCTCTAAGCTGCAGAACTATAGAGAAGTATTAAGTATTTTCTCTTTGGCGGCTGATAATAAAGGGCACAACAGATTAATGAACAAAAACTGTTTTTAAGCTGTAAAAACTAAATAACCCTGATGAAATTGGTTTTCTCACTGAATTCCACTTTCAGTTGAAACAAAAGTTAATCTTTAAGGTATGTGTTTAAGTTTTCATGCAAACACAATGTCAGTTCAGCACCTTGGTTTTAATTAATCTTCCTGCAGTTCATACATAACCTCATTATTTTATAATACAGCACCGTTACTTGGTTGGTCACATCCATACATTTCCTCCCCAAATTAAGTGTTTAATTTCAGCAAGGTGTAAATACAAGGGTCTATAATTCTTGGATGGCCTTGATAGCTCAGCCAAAAACTGTGGCCACAAGATTGTGGGTAGCCTGCAGGAAAGGGTGCTATGGAGTGCATGGGATTTGGCTGCTGTTCAGAGTTGCATAGTGTCTCTCCACAGCCTTCTGCTTCCCTTTCCTGTGTGGGAGCAGGAAATAGGGGCTTGTTACTTTGTTCCTTCATGGTAGAGAAACTCTACCATGCAATAAACAGCCCCCTAGTCTTATTGCTAAGATTGAAGCTGCAGAGAGGCAGGAATCACCAGTCAGTCCGTCACCTCCTCAGCTTTTAGTTTAGGGATTGGGGGGGGGGTTGCCAAATGTAACACTTAATGATCTCTCAGACCTGAGGAGTAGCTGGTTTCTGTATTGTTGGATTGTTGGCTTCAGATCTGAAGAATAACTGTGCCATGTAAACAATAGGCAGCATTGTATTTAACTATTCAGTAGCATAGTAAATTATTAAACTAGTATTAGAGGGCAGAGAATCTTGTTCATTTTATTTTTCTTGTGTACCTGTTGCAGCAATATTTTCCGCTAGCAGGGCATAAAATGTCATAGGGCTTTTTTGGTAGTTTTTTAATGCAAGCTTTTAAAAACACCTATTTTTGTAAGATAAGTAATTCTTCCCTCCCTCCATAAACATATGATATGTAACCTAAGCATCTTATTAATTAGTGAGATTATTCATTTGTCTGTACAGCATAGGTAACAGTTTTTGTGTGTTTCTGCCTGTCACTTTGCTGGTCTGTGCTCTGGCAGAGCTCCCTCTTACTGTAGTAACGTCTTCTGTTGCCAGAGACAGCCACACATATATATGATGCACTGAGGCCCTTTGTGTATTCAGTTTCTCCATTTTATTTAAGAAAGGGCAACTTCTTTTGTATGTGGATGTAGGCCTAAAACTGTTAAATTGGTTTTGTCAGTATTTCAGAATCTTTCCATTGAATGTCTCATACCATATTCTAAGCATATGCTCATGGAATAGATAAGTAGATACAAAACTGGGGAAAATGTATATTCTGGAAACATAGTTGTAGGAAGCCACAGAAGCAGTTGATTTAACCATACCGCTTATTCTTTTAATTTCTTTTCATGTTCCCAGGTCTGCTAAAAAATAGTGACTAAAGTGCAATTTTACAACAATTAAATAAACAAATGAGAACAGTGACAGCATCATATAGATAGTAAAACTAAAGTTATCCAAGTTAAAAATGCTAACATTAGCAATTCTCAAAACCCTTGGAAAACAACAGTTTTTGCTTGGTACCTAAATGATGGCAATGAAGACCCCATGTGACCTCCCTAGGGAGCCCATTCCAAAGGCAGGAGCCACAACAGGAAAGATTGTATTCTTAGTCCTAACCAGCTGCATTCTACAGACTGGGGGGGGGGCATCCTGAGAGAAATTATTTCAGTTGGTGGGCAGATTTGACACTTGGAAGCTCAGCTCTCAACGCATATCTGCTATCACTGTCCAGTGAACATCTCTCTAATATGATGTCATGCTTCTTGTCATTGCCCTGTGGCAGCCTAGCCAGGGCTTTATTTGTTGTTGGCACAGCAAGTCTTATATGGCCAGAACAACCAAGTTTCAACTACTGTTGGCTCCATTGCCTTTTAGCATTGCCTTTTAGGAGCCAACAGATATACTAGGAATAAGAATGGATTATTTTTACGTATCTCGCTTAAATTTCATGTTGCTGTTATTTGTATGATACAGTTTTGAATCTGAAATTGTATATGGATTTGTTAATGATTCTGAATTGGTCAAGCAGTTTTGAGAGTGCAATTGCCATGATTTGAGAGGAATTGGTTTGGCACTAGAACATGGGACATGAAGCTTATTGGGAAATTATAATTTGTAGCATTTGTTTCTTCATAAATTTCTCTTGTGAACTCTGTTTATGATTTCTCTTTTAGTTGCACATCTATACTTGTTTTTACATGTTGGGTGTGATTCCCACTTCAATTAAAGCATTTGAACTTTAATTTTAAAAAGCTAGCAATTTCCTTCAGCAGTTAGCAATGCTGTCAGCTGTTCACATACTATTTATACTGCTTGCAGCAGCTGGAAACTATATTGCTCAATAAAAGGTGCTCTATATTTCTTACTTCTAGAGATTTCTGCAGGTTCTGTCTCAAAAACTCTGAAAATGGATGGAAATTAAGAGAAGGATCAGGTCATACTCCTAGTAAGAGCAAGTATTGTGATGCTCACTTCATGCTCTTTTCCTTTTGACTGAATCAGACACCCATGGCACCAGCCTCAAAGGAAGGTAAATTTGGTTGAGGTGCCTGTTTTGGGAGCTTCTTTTCTCCCTAAACAGATCCTAGCTTATGTTGGGATCCTTAAACATTATATAGGACAATGGACTGCTTCACTTCTGTGTAATTTACACCTTAAATCTGAAATGAGCAGGTGAGTTGTGAGAAAGACCCAATAAACGTGGTTAAGAAAAAGGTTCCTGTCTGTCACTTTCTGCTTTAACATTCTTTTTAATCTTCTATCTGTTCCGTTTATATTTTAATGTTGACTAACTACTGAATAATCATTTTTGGCACAGTCCTTCTTGTTAACATTACTCATGCACATATGGTGACTTAGAATCATAGAATCATAGAGTTGGAAGAGACCACAAGGGCCATCGAGTCCAACCCCCTGCCAAGCAGGAAACACCATCAGAGCACTCCTGACATCTTAGGTAATGTGCAAAACCACTGATCTACTCGAGCTAGATTGTTCGAGATACGTTTGTATAAGAGAACCCAAAGCTGAGCATCTTGATTTTCCTAAAATAGCTACACAAATGTGTATTTCCTTGAAGCATTTCAGAGCTGTTCCATGGTAACATAATGTTGTTGCCATTATAGTTGCCAGCTTAATCCTATTCAGAATCTGGTCTCTGATAGTTTTAGCTGGACAGTAAGTAGTGCTTATATAGTGAAAAGCAAGTAAAATAAGACAGTAGACTGAAAATCCAGCAGATATACTCTGCCCTTTCTATGTTTCTATTAGGAAATTTTCTGATAGGTCTTGTTAATTTGGCCCAACCCTTCCTTGGGTCAAGGCCTATTTTGATTGGCATTGTCAAAACAAAAGGCATTTATTTTCTGAACTGGGATTTGCGAAATAGTCGTCTGCTTCACAGCATTTCTACTCACAGAAGAGGAACCTTACTGTCTTTGTGTGCTTGTGGCATGGACTGTATATTTACAGGTATCTGTGCACATGGGATAACTCCGTGCCAGACTGCTCTACAAGTTGAGACACGTATAAGTTCTTTCCATGTTAGTGGTGTTCTAGCACTCCAGAGATTAGAAATTGTAATGTAGAATGTGTACCACTTAGGTGTAGAACACACTCCAACACACACTCATCATAACATTGTTGGCCAGTGTTTTATGTTGTTATTTTTTTAATTGCTTGTGTGGCTTTTGGGGAACTGTACAAAGTGCACATGAACTGGAGAACAAATAGGCATGTGCATAGCAGTGTATGAAAGGGCAGTCTTAGGAGTCTTGCTCAGTAATGAGAGATTTTTGTCGTTGTTACTGCTGCATCCGCTTATAAATTGATGGGAGCAGGAAGAAGTAGGCTACTCAAAACAGAATGGCTCTCTGACTTTCTTCTTCTTCTTACCTGGAAACTTGGAGGGAAGTCTTCCACATTTTAAAAGCATTTTGTCTTTACACTTAATGTAGCTTAGCAGATGAACTTGACAAGGACAGAAATTCTTTTATCAGGAAATGAAAACTGACCTGGAATGGGAAACTGCATGTGTTAGGAACAGAGAAAAGTCAGGTTTTTATTTGAACAAGGCAATCTTCAGTGTTGGATTTAGCATAAGAGAAGCCAAACCTGTTATATAGGAGCTGACGAAAGATGGATTGGAAATCTGTCTCGCTTTGCGTCGGTTGAGCTATCACACAGTAACTGACGAATGTTTCAGGTTTAGTGTAGGATGACTGCATGATGTTGTTTCTAGGGAAACTGGTGGTGGGAGCATGTAAAAAGGTAAGAAAATATGTTCTCAGGACAAACGCTTAAACGAGTTGGCTTATGAGCTTTTTATATTTATTGTTATGCCTTTTCAGCTGTTTCTTCAGCCTCCAGAGCTTTTGGGTGATGCACTGCATTCTTCAGAACACTGTATATATTAAAACTGTATTCTTAGAACATCTTCAGTGAATGTCTTTATATCTAGATATTATGAGGTAGAGATTTAGGGGCTGAACTGTGTGGTAGCCATGTTTACTGATTATACCAAATTGCCCAGGGTTTTTAAAACAAAAAAGGGGTTACAGAGAACTCCCGATAGGATTGCTCCAAACTGGATGAATAGGCAGTGAAATGGCAAGTTGAATTCATGGTTAGCGGATATAGAGTGATGCACATTAGGGCAAAAATAAATAAATCGTAATTTCACATTTATGCTAATGGAGTGACTGACCAGGAATGAGACCTTGGAGTCACAGTATCAGTGAAGGTGCAAGACCTGTGTGCAGCAGCTGTGAAAAAAGCAGGTGCCATGCTAGAGATCATTAGGAAAGGGATTCAAAATTGCCGGTATCATAATGGTATTATACAAATCTGTGGGGGGACCACATTTGAAATAGTCTATACAGTTCTGGTCCCCTCATCTCGAAAAGGATATTGTGGAGCTGGAAAGGGCAACCAAATGGTCAAGGGGTTGGAGATACTCCCTATGGAAAAAGGTTAAAGAACATTTTTAGTTTAAAGAAAGGATAGAGTTGTATAGAATTATGCATGGTATAGAGAAAGTGGATGGATAGGTTTTTCACCCTCAGAGGCATCCAGTAAAGCTGAATGTTGGAAGGTTTAGGAAAGACAAAAGGAAGTACAGGTCTTATGTGAAATTTGACTCCTTTATTTCATATTTTACAGAAACCCATTCTCTTTTTGGTATTATCTGTTACCTTTTATGTTGCAAGTAGAACAAGAAATGTCACATTTTATAGATGGACATCTGTTTAGTATAACAACTGATTTTTGTAGATCAGGAATTGGTTGTACAGTACAGTACAGTATATGCCTTGTGGTCAGTATGAAATGTGATACATTGTTGAAGCTCCTGAGATCCTCAGTTTTTTTTTTTTTTGCAACAAGTGGTAACTTTCCTAATTGCACAGAAGAACTTGAAGTATGATAGTGTGCTACAAAGGCTTAGGCACTAAGTTAGTAAAACGCTCTGGGTTTGTTTCCAAATTATATGGCCAGCACTGTGCTTTTGTTTATGAGAAAAGAGTGGGAAGGATCCTGTACTTTTTGCATGTTAGGATTCTTTTCTGGGACTATACCAGCTGGTGAGCATGCATTTTTTGTTGCTGAATCTGAATAAGTACACATGGAACTTAACAAAAGCCACTCACCTCCCATAGCACCTCTTTGCAGATTTCAAGAATAAGCAATTAACACAGAGAACTTCTCAACACACATAATTATTATAAACTATTTAAATGAATGTGCCTGGAAAAATCATTGGCTCCAGGTCTCCCTAAGCTTCTGAATAATAGATGACTTGCATAGGAATATAAAATTAGTTTTCAATTTTCCGATTGTTGAGTTTTAGTATGAACTGAACATTGCAGCCATTCTTGGGTTAGGTGTACCAATCAGTTTTTGTTTGTCAAGGTTAGATTTCCGTTGCTCCTTAGTTACTCAAATGTTTATTTGCATGCTTTAAAAAGCCTGAATGGGTCTTAGGTGCAGTGTTCAGTGTCTTTGTTCAGAACCTTAGCTGCAAGTCTCTTCGAGTGCTGTGACAAGATGCCCTTTTGATTTGGTGTATATGTACCAATGAGATCTTTTTTTTTAGTTGTAGTCATGTTGCAACATGCTCATCTCTAGTCCAGGTAGCTATCTGACAGGTGGTTGTAATTTCAGCCACTATGCTAGAATTTCTTGTCTCTTAAGTAAATAAAAAAAGTTGTTAGATAACAACAGGATATCTCTTACGATGCACATTCTTTCAGTTTTAGTAAAATATTACAGCTTGGCTGAGTTTTTATGATAATTGCTAAAGTGGTTTTAGCATGTGTTATTTTGCTGTCTGTGAAGCAGTTTTGTGGCAGCTTTTTGGGACTGGGAGGGCCCTTGTAGAAAGACAAACAACTATTGTTCTAACTGGACCCTTTCACAGGACTATGCATTATTGCTCTATCTTCCTATCTCACTGTCGGAGTAAGCAGGAATGATGTATGACTGCCACAAACATAGCTACTTCTCTGATGGGAAATTTTTTGAAGATCCACGGTGTGTGCCATTAGAACATTTCTCCTGCGTTCCACTTTCCTGGTTGTAAACCCCATAGAACTCTGTGAGACTAACTGGTTCATTAGATAGTATTGGACTGTGACTAGCTAAACAGAGGAGCGAAAGAGTTAGGCAGTTCAGTTCTATTTCCTAAAATTATTCCATAGCTAGTAATTACATGCTGAGGGTATGAACTGTGTTCTGTATGAGATAATCTCAAATGGTTGAGGTGCTACAAAGTGCCCATGCTTTGTGCAGTCAGCTTACTTCAAATGTGGATACAGGGTATCTGCTATTTTTGTAACTGTAAAACTAGTAAGCAATAAATGCACCGTCTGACAAGTTTTATGCCAACTTTGTAAATAAGCCCACAAAAGTTACTATCCTGTAAAATGTTTATTAGTCTGCTGTGGGCTGGCAAAGGGAATTTTGGCCCCTCCTCCAGCAGTCCACTGCATTTCTAGCCAGGGGGACAGAGCGCTATATAGAAATTCTGTGTTTCTTTGCTATATGTGATTTATTGTCCCTCAGCCATATACTCAAATAACACACAACAGTTACAGATAGGTAGCCGTGTTGGTCTGCCATAGTCAAAATAAAAAAATTCCTTCCAGTAGTACCTTAAAGACCAACTAAGTTAGTTCTTGGTATGAGCTTTCGTGTGCATGCACACTTCTGAAGAAGTGTGCATGCACACGAAAGCTCATACCAAGAACTAACTTAGTTGGTCTTTAAGGTGCTACTGGAAGGAATTTTTTTATTTTAACACACAACAGAACACACATATACACATCTCAGGATACACTGCAATAGGGGTGGAGGACATGTAGCCTACATGTCTGTCTTGATCTGCCGGGGCCCACCTGTCAATCCATGTGAAGAACATACTGGCAAAGCAGAACTCTTCACCTACCCCTGTGGGTCAACTTGCCAGGTAGGTATGACTGCCCACGTTTTCAGTCACCCGGTGCCATTGTGACATCAGATGACTGACAGGTGGGCGACCTGCCTTTGCCTGTCAAAGTTGGCCTGTGTAAGGGGGAAGAGATAAAAGGTTCCCCAGCCCTGCACCACAGTGTTTTGTTGCAGGGCCACATGTTTTGGTCTGACAACTGTGGCAGACCCTAATCTCCAGAAACCACCCCAATTCCTTCCAGAGTCCAGTTTGTTGGTCTGCTTATTTTTATTACTACCATACACCATAGCCTCAGGAGACTCTCAAAGCAGCTTGCAAAAGATTTGCCCAGTGCTATCACATTTAAAACGAATTGCACATATGGCCAGAAGAATGGTGACAAGTTTATTCAGACAACATTTATCCCCTCCTTGTTCATCTTGATAGGCCTTCTGGCCTTGTGTTACGGGGCAGCAGACTTGCTCAGACTCTCTGAGGTGAGTGAGGCTAAGCACCTGCTCAGGCCATGATGAAGCCAAGTCTTTCCTTGGTCTTTCCTTTGTTTGATGGGAAATGGAAAACTGAAGTATCAAATCTTTTTTCAAATCCTGGTTGAGACAAGAACACCTTACACAAGATTAACCTCTTAATGTTAAGTTGTATGTTAAAGACATCTCTTGCATAATTTGTTTAGATTATTTATACCTCTCTTTCTACAAATCAGTTAATCATGACACATGTCTTCTCTGTGTGTATTTGCAACAAGAAGCTGAAGTTGAATTTATGGTGCAGGATGACAGGCCAATATTTTCTTAATTTTGAAGTTTGACATAGCATTTCAGTATCTAATTCTTGCTAATATAAGTGGGTGGGATGGTGCTGTCTTGGTCATACAGTGGAAAGTGTGGCAGTTGGGAACAGCAATGTAGCCTAAGTTGCATACATACCGTATTTTTCGCCCTATAAGACGCACTTTTTCCCCTCCAAAAATGAAGGGGAAATGTGGGTGCGTCCTATGGGGCGAATGCAGGCTTTCGCTGAAGCCTGGAGAGCGAGAGCGGTAGGTGCGCACCGACCCCTCTCGCTCTCCAGGCTTCGCGGACCTCTCCTCAAGCAGCGGGAACGCTCCCGCTGCTTGGGGAGAGTTGCCTGCATCCCGAAGCCTGTGCGCGCTGATCTCAGCGCGTCCAGGCTTCGCGGACCTCTCCGCAAGCAGCGGGAACGCTCCCGCTGCTTGGGGAGAGTTGCCGGCATCCCGAAGCCTGCGCGCGCTGATCTCAGCACGTCCAGGCTTCGCGGATCTCTCCTCAAGCAGCGGGTGCACGAGGCTTGGGGCGGCAGCCTGTCGCCTGAAGCACGGGGAGCCCTTCGGAGAGCTCCCCTTGCTTTGGGTGAGTGTCTGCAAGCCTCGCGCGCCCGGCAGGAGGTCCCGCCGGGTGCGCGAGGCTTGGGGCGGCAGCCTGTCACCCCGAAGCATGGGGAGCCCTCCAGAGGGCTTCCCCTGCTTCGGGCAGGTGAGCGCAAGGCTTGGGGCGGCAGCCAGGGCTGGGGGGGGGGGAATAATTTTTTAAAATTCATTTCCCCCCCAAAAAATGAGGTGCGTCTTATGGGCCGATGCGCCTTATAGGACGAAAAATACGGTATATCCTGAATGCATATATTCCTGCAAACCAAAATGAGATGAAATGAAATGATTAAGGCAATCAATTCTTTTGAGTGTGGGATTGCCATTTCACAGATGATTTTATGTTCAACGTTTTGGCTCAAGTACTGATACCTCCCTCCACCCCCCAAAAAATAGAATTGGAAACTTGTTCTTGAAACGATTTGATATATTCAGATTTCTAGATGGAAATTTTTAGATATTAAGCAAAGAACTGACACAGAGGACATTTTTTTGGGAGGGAAATTCCCTGTCTTGTCAGCTCTGTTAAAAGTATTCTGCCCTTGGTACAAAGGCTCGTCTTGATGTCAAACTAAACCATGGTTTATCTTGATGAAGATGAGCTGCAATGAGCCATGTGTCCTCTCGTGTCCTCATCTCCTCTTGCACTGTGGCCACAAGAATCTTTTACTTCTGTTTCTGATTAAACAGGCACTTGCTTCATCTGAATGCAATGGACTGTGGTTTAATTTTTGCTATGGCTTGTTTGAAACAAGCCAACTTCAAGCCGTTAGTTATGTAGCTGGCTTGTTCAACCAGCCATACTTAATCTTAACTACAGTTTAGGCTTTGGATATAAAGCTAAACTGCAGTTTAATCAAAAACAGAAGCAAAAGCTTCTAGTCTTTCACCCTGAGGGAGGAAGTGAATGCACATGTGTGATGTTTGCTGTGGCTTGTTCCATTATAATAAAGTATTTTTTGTCATAATGTCTTAACCAGCATGGAATCCAAGAATCTGGGCATAGCTGTAGGCCATTTGAAGATTAAAGTAATTCCCCTTTAATATTTGCATTATATGTGCAAGAGCTCTTTGTTATGCTCATCATTAGGCCTTTTTTAGCCGAGAATATATTTTGATATAGCAGTTCGAAAGCACGTCAAAGTGCAAGTAGATAAATAGGTACTGCTCCGGTGGGAAGGTTAAGGGCGTTTCTGTGTGCTGCTCTGGTTCGCCAGAAGCATCTTAGTCATGCTGGCCACATGACCCAGAAGCTGTACGCTGGCTCCCTCGGCTAATAAAGCGAGATGAGCGCCGCAATCCCAGAGTCGTTCGCGACTGGACCTAACGGTCAAGGGTCCCTTTACCTTTATAGCTTGATATACAATAATGTATGTATTCATGCTTTAACATAGTTTTCACTGCATTTTATTCATTCTTTTTTAAAAGTATACTGTGTTATGTTGTTGGCAGAGCTGGTGATTATTTGAAGGACTGGCAAATGTATTCCGAAGTGGAAAATGGCAGTATTCCACCAACTTCGTTAGAGAACTAACTTATCCAAACAGAGGTAAAGTGGAACACTATATGTGCTGTTAAATGTTTCATGTCAATAAGGACAAGTTAAACAATGATGACTTGGTAACCTGTAGTTTATTCTGGTGGTGTTATGTGATAGATATTCTCCAATTTTCTTCTGGTTAACTTTGCCAGTGTTTACAAAGGACCAGTTCATACATATGGCTTGATTTCTTCTCATATTATTTGTCTTGCAGTTGAATGTGTGAGCTTGATTTCATTGAAATTGCTGAGTTTGAGTTGATGTGCAGGTGGAGTTCAGCACTTACAATGGGACTGGTATGAGCTCTGTTCATGGTAGTTGCCTCTATGTGATTATCCAGAACACCCTTTCTCACCACATCACAGCCCAACTGGTACAGCCAAGTCACTTAACCCATAGATAATTCCCAGGGGGTGGGGACTGCTCTGGGAAGGAGGTGAGAGAGGTCAGTTGCCAGACGCATTTTGCACACTTAACTCTAGATCCAGCTCACAATATTTAATCTACACAGAAGCAAGTTGCCTCTTGATGCTGCAGTCGAGTGTTGAACATGCATATGTGAACCACTTTACAACATAGAAATAGGGGCAGATCAGCTAGTGGAAATCTTAGTACATGCCAAGAATGTAGAGAAAAGAGAGAATAAGAGAAGAAGGGGAAGCTCACAGGACCACAGAGGTCACCCTTGGGAAGAAATTCAGGGAAACAAAACCCCATGAAGAATAGGGACACAATGGAAAGGCTGTGTGGGCTCCACATATGATGGTTCTAAATCAGTGAGGTAACAGGAAGAGCCCATGCAGTTCTTCAGTCATGGCCAATTGAGAAGCTTGTAAATATTTATCTGGGTGAGGGGTTCAGAAAGGAATTGGTTCCATCTTGCCAAAACTCGCTATATTTTCAACCTATTGTCTTAAAACTGGCATTGTTTTGATATCCTGTCTATCCCTTGCTGTTTAGTTCTCTTCCCCCCTCCTCCCTTCCCCTTGATATACGGTACATTATTCAGCCAAAGGGTCTGTAAATACAAAGATATATTTTGCTGAATTTCCAATGTGAATGTGGCATACTACCAAGGAAGCAATAACATTAACACCTTGGCAAGATAAATCACAGAGGTTTCTTATGAACCAGCATTCTCTACAGTTCTTGACCTCTGCCTTCTACTATCCTCCTTCCCCCCTACATATATATTAATTTATAAAGAAAATTCTTGTTTGTTTGTTTTTAAAAAACAGTAAAAGCAGCATTTGCCATTATAATCACTCTAATATAGGATCTCAATTATTTCTTTCCCCAGTCACTTAATAGTTGAGTTATCATGGGATTTCACATCCCGGACCTTGTGGCATAATTCTTCAAAGTGCTGTTTTCGACTCATTTTGAAAAGGCTTCTCCCAGCGCTTGCCTCTTGCAGGGGATCATCACAACTACACAGCAACAAATGGGAAACTTTAGTTTTATTACTAGTAATAGTACTGAGTGTCAGGCTTATTACAAAAATAAACTGTTTGTGAATGTGAAGAGCTGGTTTTAAGACTTGAAACATTTATTTCATGTCTGTTATTTGCTGAACAGAAGTTTCACAACTTCTCAGCAACAAATAGAGGAAATAGGTATGACAACTTTTTTTTTTTAAAAAAAAAAACTTCAAGAGGCTTTTGAAACTGTTTTCGTTTGTTCCATGGCCAGGATTATCATTAGAGGATGCTATTGTCCCATGATACAGTTCAGCTTGTTCTGATTCTCTTTTCTTTGTCCTCTTATTTGGTAAGAGAACAAGCACAAGTTGTCTTGAAGAAGTATCTCCTTTTCTTTTCTTTTCTCTTCTCACCCCACCCACCACTCTTCAGGCACTTAAAAGCGTAATCACATATTAATCATTAGAACGAAGGTGAAGCTTAAAATAACATGCAGTTTGCTTCAGATAAAATTGCACTATGGCAGTGTTTCCCAAACTTTTTTGGGCAACGGCACACCTGTTTACTGAAAAAAAATCTCGCGGCACACCACCATTAAAGCCCCGCCCCGTGACGTCAGCGCGCAGCGTCACGCCGGGAGGGACGCACGAAAGTGAAAGTTTTTTCCCTCCCCCCCTCAGTCCCTCGCTCGGAATTCAGCTCGTTTGGGGCATCGCTCTGGCTGCTCCCTCTCCCGCCGCGCAGGAGCGATGCCTCTCTCTGGCTCTCCCTCCGCGCAGGCTGAGGGAGGGAGGGAGGTGCGCGTGTGACCCGTCTCTGCTGGGAGACCAAACCCAGCGAGGCAGAGTCGCGCGGAGGCGCCCAGGCAGCGCTGCCGGCTGCGAGGAGGAGCGCCAGGCAGCAGCAGGAGGCGCGGCCTCTCCTCGCCGCCGCCGCCCTGCCTCTCGCCGCCCGACTCGCCCGCCTCCCTCCAGGCATCTCGCGGCACACGAGGCAACGTCTCACGGCACACTCGTGTGCCGCGGAACACCGGTTGGGAAACACTGCACTATGGGACATTAGAAATCTTTCTTTTTAGTATACCTTGTATACTGTGCACTGTGCTTCATTGCTGCTTTCCCTTTCAAAGGTGAAAAGGAGTAAAAGTTGTAAGAAAATGCTTGGATCAGAACGTGGGGTTGTAGAAGAATGGCTTTCGGAATTCAAGGTAAGCAAATGTGTTTTTGTTTCTTTTTTTAAAAAAAGTAGGAGCTCAATATGGGTATGTCTTTAAGTTAACATCTTATATTAAAAAGCTGACAGTACCTAACTACCGAAGGCTTTTCACCAAAGCCAGACTAAATGTCTTTCCCTCTGCAGTGTTGGATGGTAGGTTGAGAGGAGTTCCCTACCAGGACAGACTTTGCTCATGTGCTCAAGACATCATATTTTGTTGCATCGTGCAAAATATGAGCAGGCCAGAGCTGAACTGATACTACCCTTGCTGGTACCTTTCCCGGGAAAATCAGAGGCTCACTATGTCAGGTTCCTACTGGAAGACCGGACAAATGCTAGAACGTTAGCAGTGGCAAAGTTTTTAGCGGTGGTTGCAAGAACAAATGAGCCCTATATTCTAAACAAAATGCTTGATTAACCTGGAGGCAGGCTGTATGATTTGTGTATTGATTTGTAATGATTTGTTGGGTCTCTGGACTGCAATAAAGATCAATTGATCTTTCTTTTTTATATAAAGAAGGTTGATATGTGTTGCAACTTCCTAGTGTAGCTGCTGGATGTAAGGTAGCATTGGGGCCCCCAAAAAACATTTCTCCCCACCACCTCAATAGTCTGTTGCAGTCCTCTTCAACATTGTCACAAACAGGGCCTATTTTTAACTGAAACACATATTTGGGGACCCATTTGCTAATCTCTTACAATATATTTGCATGGTGGTGATGCAATCCACCTTGGATTAGACCATGACCCACTAGGGAGTGGGTCCTGACCTCCCAGTTTAAGACCAGTGGTCTGTGGAGTGCATGGAGGATCTAGGCCTGGATTGCCTTAACAGGATTGGGGCCAGTGCATTTCTTTCTTTCTAGTCAGAGAGGCCAGTGTTTATAAGCCACCCATTCTTGACACTGCTGTATTTCTTCTCCTAGGCATTACCTGAAATGCAAATATCCAGTTATGCAGCAACACTTCACCGGAAGAAAGCATTGGTTCCAGCTCTTTATAAGGTCATTCAAGATCCAAATAATGAGGTATGAGACAGCCAAATTACCCTTAATACAAATAATGTTTTTAAGAGCTTCCTAATTGCCATTCCATTACCTAACTAGTACGAGCAAAACTCTGTTTCCATCTTTCCTGCATTAGTCTGCTTCAGTGGTCTTTGACAGTTACAGAATGCTCTCCAATTGAGCACAACCAAATTCAGAGTATTTTATCGTATTCGACATTGCTGCATTCCACAAAAGAGTTCTGTAAAATAATGGTTTCTTCTTACACCATTTTTATTGACTAATAAGTTAATTATTGTCAAATTGTCATTTTAGAACTGATTATTTGTACAGTGTTCCTTGGTAGACAAGATTCATATATATATATATATATATTTAATCTCTGGGGTGTCTGTGCTGGGGTTCTTTGTCTTCTCTAGCTTCTGGAGCCTGTCTGCCACCAGCTCTTTGAACTCTATCGTAGTTCTGAGGTTCGTCTCAAACGGTTTACGCTGCAGTTCTTGCCAGAACTAATCTGGGTTTATCTGCGTCTTACTGCCAGCAAAGACAGACAGAGTAACGGTTGCATTGAAGCCCTGCTTTTGGGGATTTACAACTTGGTAAGTAAGACTGATGAGAAAATGCTTGAAAAGTGCTTTGAATTTTCCCATCAATATAGAGTAAAACAAAATCAAGACACTTTCACGACAGGCTATAAAGTTTCCAAAACACCTTGGACTATTTTTACAAGATCAACTCTTATTAAAAATTAGGGAGTGACTTCCCCCACCCCAACCTTTTGGGTAATTCTCTAAAGGAGTGCATATCCTCATTCTGTCTTTGAAGTTTAGTCCAGACCTAGACAGGGTGATTCCGGTTAGTACAACTGCTGATGTAGGAAAAGGAGTTCTCATTTCCTTGGATTGGGTTGCATTCCCTTGAAATTTTTAATAGACTATTTTGACCCTTTTACAACCTCTAAAGCAGCTCTATATGCTTTAGCTGCAAGGAAACTCCAGTTGAAAGAAATGGAAAGGATCAGAGCAGTTAGTGTAAGGAATTCTTAAACAAATAATAGGCATTTTAAGGATTTTATTGTAATCTTTCTAATGGGGATTTTATATGGAAACCTCTCTGAAAGTTGTCAGGGCAAACAGCTACGGTGGATGATTCCTTGAAAGCAAGGAACTGCTTTTGGAAAGTTCAGCCGACAAATAATGTTTTCACCACAGTCTATTATTTTTGTAACAGCCTCACTTGTTTCTGTTCCATTTGCTAGTCATTGGCTTTATAGCCTTAGATACTTAAGATGTCCTAGTACCAAGGTATCATCTCATCTCATATATGAGCTTGCCTTCTCAATGGGATCAGTTGCAGAGGCTTTCCTTTGCACCTCACCAATATCAGAGGTGTGATGGGAACATGGTGCTCATGTCTAGTTTTGGGGTCCTGCCTCATCCCCTTTCTGACTGATCAACATCTCATGAATAACATTCGTTTCTGGCACGTATTTAGCTTGCCAAGCTGATGGTGCGTTCATTGGCTTTCCAGAGGACTTTGTCTAACAGATTGGCCGGTTCCATCTTTTGGATGGGATTGCCCTCTCTGAAGGTACAAGTTTGTAGTTTGGAACTGCGCTTGGATCCATCTCTGACCCTTGAGGCTGAGTGGGCTTCAGTGGCTAGGAGTTCCTTTTTCAAGCTACTAGAGAAGGATAGCATACCCACAGTAATTCATATACTGGTAACTTCAAGACTTGCAATGCGCTCAATGTGGAGCTATCTTTGGGCCTGGTTTGGAGACTCCACCTGGTACAGAATGTTGTGGCCAGATTTTGGTGGGGACAGACCTACCGCCAGCGCTTGTACCAGTGCTTGAAAACTTGTACTGGCTGCCCACGTTCTATGCAACAATGTTCAGCGTTCTTGTATAGATTTACAAGACTTCCTAGCTGAGATTAGACAGGGACCTGACAAAGACTTTTCTATTCCAACAGCCCTTTTCAGGAAGTTCTCTGTTTTGTGATTAACTTTAATTGATTTTAGCCATGGTATGCTTCGAATTTTTTCCGTGTATACCACTTTGACATTCCAGTGACTAAGCAATATTTAAATAGATCAGATAACTAAATTAAACTAAATCTAAAAAAATTACACCCTGTCGGAGCAGCTTACAATTGGACAGTCTTACAATCTAAACAGATGTGACACACAAGGAAAAAAGAGTTGGAGGGAGGAGAGGAGAAGCAAGCCCAGCCGCTAGTTTTTTAATCACGCTATATATTTCTTTTTACATAGAATTTGTCTTTCTAGTGGAGCAACTCTTCCCTGGAAAAACTCCCCCCACCCAGCACTGTTCATTAGATCTGGGAGCAGAGCAGGTGACAGGATCTGGACCAAGAAGACAGGGCTGCTCCTTGAGTACTTTTATCTATTGTTCCCTACTGTCTGCTTTTAAAAGTTTAATTGCTTGTTCTCCCATTTTAATGTTTTTAATATTTGCTGTAAGCTGCCCTGACTAAATGGGAAGGTGGGGTATAAATAAAGGTAAAGGTACCCCTGCCCGTATGGGCCAGTCGTGTCCGACTCTAGGGTTGTGCGCCCATCTCACGTAAGAGGCCAGGGGCCAGCGCTGTCCGGAGACACTTCTGGGTCACGTGGCCAGCGTGACTAAGCGGCATCTGGCGAGCCGGCACCAGCGCAGCACACGGAAACGCCGTTTACCTTCCCGCTATAAAGCGGTACCTATTTATCTACTTGCACTTAAGGGTGCTTTCGAACTGCTAGGTGGGCAGGAGCTGGGACCAAAAGACGGGAGCTCACCCCGCCACGGGGATTCGAACCGCTGACCATGCAATCGGCAAGCCCTAGGCACTGAGGTTTTACCCACACCGCCACCCGTTTATACCCCACCCGCGTGGGGTATAAATATTAACCAGCAAACAACATAGGACTTGCAGAACTATTGAGCAAAGGCTTACAATGACTAACAGTAAAATTGTTGAAAACAGGCTGCCACAATTTTTGCCTGGATAGGTTGCCTCCATATAGGCCTGGTTTTTCACTTGAAAGGCCACATTGCTTGCCACAGAGCAACCTTGGCTAATGACATGTACATTTGTTAACAAGGCATTATGATTCAAGGTAACTTGGTTTTCCGATATCTTTCTTTTCATTGCAGGAAATTGCTGACAAAGATGGGAACAATAAAGTTTTATCTTTCACCATCCCTTCCTTATCCAAGCCATCAATTTACCATGAGGTAAGGGTGTGCTTGTGCTGCCAGGCAGTTGTAATTTTAAAAAGTTTAGGCATTTCATTCTAAGAGAACTCTAAAAAGTAAATCTTAAAGCACCTTCTACACTTCTTGGTATATTGTAATAGGATGATCCTTTTAAATGCCACCATCCTATGTTTCCTCTCCTTTCTGAACATCTGTGGTGCCTTGAAGTTTAATGTTTCATTTCTCCGCAGCCATCTACTATTGGATCCATGGCTTTGACTGAGGGAGCCCTATGTCAGCATGACCTCATCAAAGTCGTTTATAGCGACCTTCACCCTCAAAGAGAAACATTCACTGCGCAGAACAGGTAAGTAGTTGATTCACCAGAGGGTTCACTACCAGTCTGTCAACATCTTTGTAAGATATGAAGAGAAGTTTGCTTCCAGGTTTTGGAGTCTGAGATAGTTAAGCAGAGCAGAAACTGTTCGATATCTCTGGACAGTGGGCATGTTCTATTGCAGGGGTGAGGGATCCTTTTCTGACTGGCAGGCTGGATCCTAATTTCACCTACTCACTTCAACGTGGTGGTGCACCCACCTGTCAATCCCCTGAAGTCATCATGGCATCAGGTGACAAATTCAAAAGGGCTTGCGGCCAATGCTGATCGGTACCGAAAGCAAGTCCCTTTGAAGGTGTGCTTTAAAAGCCTATCAGCTGATTAGGACTGACAGCTTGCCTTCAGAGGGGCTCACAGTGCCAGTGCACTTTGAAATCGATTGAAATGGACAAAGCGGGCTTGTAGCAAGCCCTTGAAAGTGCGCTGTCAGTTGTGGTGTGGGACTCCCTAGTTTGGCCTGTCCCGTTGGGACTTGCTGTCAGCACCAATCAGAAGCTATCAGAAGTGCACTTCAATTTCCCAGTTGTTCATTTGACGTCTTTATAGGTGTGTTGGCAGCTGGTGGTGTGGTTTGGGAAAAAAATCCATGTGGGCCAAATTAGAAGGGTTGCCATTTCTTCCTGCCTGTTCTAATGGGTGCCTTATAATATACAATTTCTTCTGAATGCTTTTATTTAATTGATATTAGACTGTGCCCCATGCCTTTGTAGAAGTTTGTGTAATTATTAAATTGTTAAACTTTAATATACAGTAGTACCTTGGGTTACAAACTTAATTCGTTCCAGAGGCCTGCTCTTAACAGAAACCGTTCTTAACCTACGGCGCGCTTTCGCTAATGGGGCCTCCCGCTGCCGCTGCGCCACCAGCGCGCGATTTCCATTCTCATTCTGGGGCAAAGTTCACAACCCGGAGCAACTACTTCCGGGTTAGGAGAGTTTGTAACCCGGAGCATTTGTAACTCGAAGTACCACTGTATTTGATTTGTGGCCACTTGTGAGGCATCCTTATTCATGAAAAGCATTCTTTCCGTTTTAGGCCTTGCAAACCTTAGTAATTCATGACCTGAATGCAAACTTTCTAGGACATCTGTGACTTCTAGTTTTACTTTGGGTGCTCTGTGTAAAGGAACTGAAGAATCTGGTTGCCTCTCTTAGCTTAACACTTTGGCTGTATAACAACCAATTATTCTATTGAGCTTTTTAAGCCTTGCAACACTTCTATGCCAAGCCCCAAAAGAATGAAGTCAAAGAGGTGTACTCTCAGCTAATATTCTCCTGTTAGAGAGTTCTGTTAATGGGTCTATTTTTTAAGAGGTGAGACTGCCGTTTTCAGTCTCATGTTCATCTTTTCTGTGTTTAGGTTTGAGGTGCTGAGTTTTCTTATGCTGTGTTACAACTCTGCAATCGTCTATATGCCTGCCTCTTCCTATCAGTCACTTTGCAGGATGGGTTCCAGGTGAGAATCATACACTTGACATCGTTGAGAAAAATGTTTTCTCCCAGGTTTGTTTTTTTAAAAAAACAGTTATGCAAAGAAAGAAAAGGTTCAAGTCTCACATGTTATTACCATTACATTTGACTTAAAATTTAAAGACCTAGATCTGTTTCTTACAGGATTAGCAATCTGTGACCCTATTTTGTGTGTGATAACTTAAGGTGGTGTATTCTTTTTTATGGGAGGCTTGGAAATGGGATGAGATCACATTTTTTGCTAAACATACTTTGAGAACCCTGTTTTTACTAGGTATTCAAAAGTAGATTTTGGAGCATCCCGGTTTCCCTCCAGCAGTTCCCAGGCTCTGAGACTTATTCCCTTGGGGGTTCCCCAGCTGGTTTCTCCCACTATCATTACACTGCATCCAACCAATCCATGACTGTTAGATATGTCTGAAGGGCTGCATTTGTCCCCTAAGGGTATAGCATATATGAGACAAGTTGCTACTTTAAGAAATGTATGGGTTAGAGAAATGATGTCATTGGCACCCGCTATCCCTCTTAGGATCCTTTTAGTGAGAAAGGGGCACCCATGCTGCATAAAGGATCCTCATAGGAGAGCATGGATTTGGATTCCATGGTCTCCCATCAGATCCCTTTAGGTTCCATTTCTGTTAAAATTGATCATTTTGATTGATACAAGGTCTTGGATTTGACGGGATGACAAATTTCCAGTGCTGGGCCTACCCATAGTTAGCTGTTACATGTGTGTTAGCCACAGTTAGAGCAGTGCCTCCAGATGTTGGGCTCCAGTTCCCATTTCCCTTTATTGGTCATGCTGGCTAGGGCTGATGGGTGCAGGGGTCCAAAAGCATCTGGCGCGTCATAGATTCCCCACCCTTGACTTAGAGCAATAAAGTAAGAATGTCAGTTAGAAGGGGATTGGCAATTTCCTTGTTCCTCATTCAGGTGTTTCCCAGGAACAGAAACTGGGTTGACCTTGTGTTATGATTAGAGAGGTATTTTTCTGATCTCTAGCTTCCCAAGTGTCATTATGTATTACATTTTCTTGATTTATTCCCATAAAAAAAAAATCTTCCCCAGCGATAGGGAGGAAATGAAGGATTCCACCCATCACCCTTCCATTTTAGTCAAGTAGCTTTTTTGGGCGGGGGGAGCTAGAACTAGAATTGATTACAATATGTAATTGACAGTATGAAAACTTGTTTACTCAAAATGTTCGTTAGATCAGGATTTCATAAATGCTCTTAATGTTTTGCCAGACTCTGTGTGAGTGGGTTTCCACGGCAACATGAGAAATGCTGGAAGGAAGATTGTGGCCGAGTGGTACTGGATCCTGACTTCATGGTACAGCTGCTCACTGGTGTCTATTATGCTGTGTAAGTATTCAAAGTCTGGACAAGGAAGAGCTCTCTATTTTTAGCTGGATCAGAATATATTTACCTTTTTCCTGTCATCTAGCTGCTGAGGCACTGAGTACTCCTTTATTACCTATTTTTTTCCTAAGACTGGCCATTTTAGTTAGCATCTTGTAAATACCTTATCAGCCTAGCACAGCAATCATATGCATGTCTACTCAGAAGACAGACCCATAGTATTCAAATGGATTTACTTTCAGGTAAGTGTGCATAGGATTGCTATCAGCTTTAGACCCTGAGGTATAGCACTTCTGGCTTGCTTTAGATGCATTGTGGCAGTATAACTTTTAAAAAGTTGTGTTTTTTTAGCCACTTTGCTTAATTGTATATGTAAAAACTATTGAAGGGAGATGTGTTTGCCTAAATACCCTCCGTTACCGTACAGTGGTACCTCGGCTTACATACGCTTCAGGTTACAGACTCTGCTAACCCAGAAATAGTGCTTCAGGTTAAGAACTTTGCTTCAGGATGAGAACAGAAATCATGCTCCGGCGGCAGTGGGAGGCCCCATTAGCTAAAGTGGTGCTTCAGGTTAAGAACAGTTTCAGGTTAAGAATGAACCTCCGGAACGAATTAAGTACTTAACCCGAGGTACCACTGTACTTAATACACAGGTTTCCATTGCTCTTTATGAAGTGATATAAGTTAGATTACCTTTAAAACAAATGTTGAAAATATTTTTAACTATAGGAAACTTCAACTTTGTTAGAAGTGCTAATGACACTCTCCTGATTGGGGGAAGTGCAGGTAGAATGAATTTGTCAATAATATGTATAGTTTTTAATAAGCTAGTTGCTGGAGTAAATTAATTACAGCAACACAAAAAGAGGGCTGTATTTGGAAGGTAAGTGATAGGCGGAAAAGCTCACATTCAGAAAAAATAATGAATCATCTTGTTTCCTTTTTATCCATATGTAGTTATAATGGACAGTGGGAAGTTGGCCAAGAAGCACTAGATGACATAATTTACAGAGCCCAGCTTGAACTTTTTTCTCAGCCACTGTTGGTAAGGAAAAAGTAACTGCAATCCATTGATATCATTAATATGTGTGTACATATGTGTGACATGCTCAAACCCTTTCAGACCTAGCTTAATCTTTTTTCTAGTGGTCTGTGTGGTAGGGACACGGGTGGTGCTGTGGTCTAAACCACTGAGCCTCTTGGGCTTGCCAATCGGAAGGTCAGTGGTGAGCTCCTGTTGCTTTGTCCCACCTTCTGCCAACGTAGCAGTTTGAAAGCATACCAGTGCAAGTAGATAAATAGGTACCACTGTGGCAGGAAGGTAAATGGCGTTTCTGTGCACTTTAGCACTCGTCATGGTGTCCTGTTGTGCCAGAAGCGGTTTAGTCATGCTGGCCACATGACCCGGAAAGCTGTTTGTGGACAAATACCAGCTCCCTTGGCCTGAAAAGCGAAATGAGCGCCATACCCCATAGATACCTTTGACTGGACTTAACCATCCAGGGATCCTTTACCTTACCTTACTTGTAGTGGTCTCATGAGAAACAGTGGTGCTTTGGGGTTCTGACTGTGCCATGGAGCTGTATGTATTAAGCCTTCCCAAGCAGGGCTGAGAACCAAAGAGTTGCTCGGCTTCATGTATGGCGGCATTCAGCAAAATGCTAGTTGACTGGGGGAAGAGTGGAGGTGGATCAGTGACTGGTGTTCTCCCAGCATGCTTGACCAAAGAACTCCTTTGTGAATCATGCAAATGTGCACTTTGGCTATGCCATGGTGGGGAGGAATAGCAACCTCTTTTGGCCTGAGGAGTGGCCAACCCTCTGGTGGCAGCATGCCATGCGCAGATGTATATGCATTATGTACACAGGAGCATAGTCTCCCCTTCTCAGCTGATCTGGAGGTTAGCATCCCCTCTCTGCTCATCAAGTGATCAGTCTGATAACCATCTCCACTCAGATTCTGAGCTAGATGTTTAAATATCTCCGTTCACCCCAACGTTGTTTTCCTTCACATTTCTGTTTCTTTTTTCCCTGCTGGTAGAGTCTTGGGGGCCATAAAAAAATAAAAATCTTCTGGTGACAGAACAAGCCCCCTGGCCAGACAGAGGTTAACCACTCTGTATTATGTCTCGTTGTCACATCACACGTTTGTGATGGGCAGAACCATGATCTTGTATCACGAGGTTCATATGAGGGAGACCTAGAATGACTGTTCTTGCACACACATTGTGTTTGTATTTCGAGCCTGTCTTAGTAAAACGAAATAAAGCCCAATGCTTTCACGTTGCCATTTTGTGAGTGTCTCCCCACCGTCTCCATTTTGTAATTCACCGTTCCTGAAATCTGTTCATTCCAACCCAAGAGATTTGTGCCAGTGGGTTTCTTGTACAGCCATAGTACAGATAGTATTTTCCCACTTCTCCTATCTCTCATGTTTTCAAAATGAGTTTGCCGTGCAGCATAAGGGGCTGCTATTTAAGGAAAACAAGACTAAAACAACTGTGGATCTGTAGTTAATTTGATGACTCCTTGACCTCCCCAACCTAGTCCCCGCCATGTCCTGTTAGACTATAAGTCCCAACATCCTTGAGCATTGGCCATGCAGAATAGGAATCATGGGAGTTATAGTCCAAAGCACCTGCAAAGGCTGGAGAAGGCTGTTCTAGTCGGTTAACAGTATATTAACTTGTGTTGGCAGTAGCTGAAAAAATAGCGCTCCAAAAGATTAGATATTGGAATGGTAAGCAACAGTTTATATCTTTCGTGAGTCCACCTTGTCTTGTTTTCTCCTTTTGATGTAATTTCTGCTTCAGTTCCCAATCATGCTATAAAGTTCTATTTTCCCCCTCCTGGTTTTTATATATGTGACTCTGTATATTAATTGATTGGACTAAGGAATGGTCTCTCTGCGTATACCCTTTGGCAGATGACATATGAATATTGAACGATAAAAACTGCTGAAGTACTTGGCCTCTACTAGACATAAATAAAAATAAAATTGATAACGAAACAAGAGATCTGCACCTTTGTCTGTGAATGTAGAAAAAGAACGTAACAACAGCAACAATTTCTTTATATACTACCCATCTGACTGGGTTGCCCCAGCCACTCTGGGCAGCTTCTGACAAATTAAAACACAGTAAGACACCCAACATTAAAAACTCCCCTATACAGGGCTGCCTTCAGACAGATGACATTCACAGAGAATTGGGCCATGGGGCAACAGATTTGAGCCAGGGCTGTTAGTTGCTGATTTCTGTAAAGATTAGAGGCAGAGAGCCAGTTCAGGATGTACTTCCTAAAAGGTAACGTAATAATATTGAAGTCTGATACTCATGCAGCAGTCTAAAAACTAACTCAAATAAATGTGTGTGTGTGTTTTATAGCATTTAAGTACTAGCCATTTTGCAGCGGAGTACTGTGGGTTCATTTATAGGCAGAAAAGAAATGCAATTTTCATCTTTTGAATAGATTTGATTACATAGCTCATTTGATGAAACGTTATTGGCTGGAACATTTAATTGCATGCTTCTGAACACCATAATGCCTCTTACCTGGTGAATTATTGGAACCATGATTTCATTTAGGGGATGACTAAATGCACTACTAGATTGAAAATTCAACTGAAAAATTTAACCTACTGCTGGCCTGTTTCTGAGACCAGCTATGCTATAAAACCTGTAGGTGGATTTATATTTGAATTCAGCTTTTGTTTCTGACTAAACAATGAGCCCAACAGAAAAGTAACTCAATTGATTTGTCTCATTTAATAATACTACTACTAATAATAATAGGAGTAATGCCATCCTCATTTCAAACACTTGTCAGTTTTCTCCTAAACTACTTTATTACGGAATTTTCTTTTCTTTTAGAACTGTCTTCCTTCTCTGGTTTTCTCTTACTTAAGAAATAGATTTGAGTGTCCTGGGGTTGCAGTTAAATTTATGTAATGCTCCTGGCTCCTTTTCCAGTTTGTTCTGTTTTTGGGGGGTGTTAATCCACTTGTTAAGAGCAAATTTGTGCAGCGTTTTACTGTTGCCATAGGTTGCAAATGCTATGAAGAATTCGTTGCCCTTTGATGCTCCTGATGCATCACAAGGAGGACAGAAGGTGTTGAAGGTGGAGGTTACTCCAACTGTGCCGAGGATTTCTCGGACTGCCATTACAACAGCTTCAATCCGCCGACATCGCTGGAGAAGAGAAGGTAATTCTTTCCGGTGTTAAGCTATTAATGTAGCATAGCATTCTTCACCTCCATTGCTACAAACTGGTCTCTGATCGTGAATGTTAACATTGGTTTCTGCAATATAGATAGTTGTGATCAATTTCTGTCCACTGCATGTGTAAACATATAATCATGATATCCTGTAAGGAGGTCAGTATCCTTACTTTATGTTCTGGGGAACCTAGAAGGGTTTAAGTGATTTAAGTGGTATCCTATGGTACAGTTTGTTTGTTTTTGCAGGGCTAGAACATAATGAAGTTCTGACATCCTTTTCCATATTTTGTTAGTTAGATCATATCTCTAAAACAGTCTTAAAACATACTCCTGTGGCTTGAAAATATGCTCATTTGCAGTTTGTAGTATGCAGCCACATAGTATCTCTGAAAATTTGGAATTTTGAATGTTTCACATTCCAGGAGTGCAATTTTGGAATGTAAAAAACTTTGAAAAAGGGGAAGCAATGTCAAAATAATAATAGAGCTTGGAGTGAGAGGATTCATAACTATAAAACTAATATGGTTTTCATTGACAAAATTTATGACTGACATTTAAGAAATACTAAGAAGCTTAGATAGAACTTTCACCAAGTTTACATAATATGTACTGTCCCCAGAACTATATTTTCAGGCCCTAAATTTGAAAAAACAAAACAAAAACCTTATTGGTGAATGTCAGTTTGTTTGTTGAGCCAATTTTGGACTTTTCTCATTATTCTTAATGATGAGCAGCTTTCTAATTAAGACTGGTTCTAAAACAAACATAAAGTTGAAATTTAAAAAATATCTATTATAATTACTTTTCATGCATTATGTTTACTTTAGAATTGTGTTTATTTTCAAATTACATTATTTTAATGCTTTTATTGCTACATATATTAGAGTAGAAAAGCATAATAGGCAAACTTTAAAAATGGAATTCTTCTCTCCATTAAGCTTCCTTCTGCTGATACTCTGGTGTTTCTTTCTATTCTGGTTTCCTGACCCTAAAACCAGTATTACCATTTCGCAAATCCTTGGTCATGTGTGTCCTTAGCATTGATATGTTGTATGCTGGTCTCTTTGTCTACAGCACGTCTATTTATATGGTGTCCTGCTGCTCTCTGCCTAGTAAAGTGCAGATAGCATTATTGTTGTGTTCCATGTCTATGCAAAACCTTCGTTTCCCTGCCTGGGGCGGAATGTTTAGGGAAAGAGTAGAAAAGCACTAAAATATTATATGTTGAATCCCAGATGGCTTTGACTTCTCAAGCGATGCTGACTTGAGCATTCCCGGATCTCCGATCCTACACGGCTCCACAGACCTAGGGATCAAACGCAAGCAAGAGGGGGACGTGCTGGTGCTCAGGACCCCTGAGCATGGCTCACCGGAGCCCAACCTGGCAGCAGCCACAACAGAGGGTAGGACAGAGATGAGGCAGAAGTCAGTAAGGCAGTTGCTGGAGGAGGGTCCTTGCTCCTTATCCCCAAGCAGAAATCCTTTTCATTCTGGAGTGTGTTTCCACTATCCCAAGGTGTATTCTCTTCCGCTTCTAACACACATATCCCTTTTATGCTTAGCACCAGGTTTGGAACTAACTTTTCCAGTACTATGCAACTCAAACCTCTTTCTGACACTTAGCTTGGCATGGCTAAAATAAGGCAAAGCGCCACACACAATAACTTTGGGATTGCTTGGAAACACCCTGTTACTGAGCATGTTAACTCAATAATAATAATAATCAGAATAATCAGAATAAGTGAATGCACCAAGTAAACAGGCCAAAATCATTTTGTAAATCTGGAATCCATTTAGGGTATGCAATTTTTATTTTACCCCGATTTCAGTTAAGAAAATATTTAATTAAAGAAATTTCTAAAGGTTTTTTTTCTCTCATCAAGCATCTTTTGCATAACACTTCACTTGCTGTGTTTCCAATTTGCTTGATTGTTTTAATCTTCTGGTCATGAGAACTGTGTGAGTGACCAGCTATGTCCTAAAGTTGAATTAAATTCTAGTTATGAGATTGTGTCTCATACCAGGTTGTCCTGGTAGGTGCAGCCTAATCTTTGTGAAAAACATAGCCTAATACAGTGGTATCCTTCAGGCCATTAGTGCCTTTTTATTTAGACAAGATATTATCTTGTTCTCTTGAAGGAAGAGGTTCTCTTTTTATGTAGTTGATATGATCAGTCTACAGTCCCTTTGGTCCTGATGGAGGGATGCTTAATTTGCTGTACAGTTATATGAATATATTTTGCTATTCCTCAGGTCATCTGAACCTGTTTGTGTGAAGACCCCTTTCTATATTTGGTGCAGCCTTTTTGGCATGGCTGATGACTCAAGTCATATCTTTTGTGACGTTGTACTTGCAGGCTATGTACTGCACATGCGTTGCAGTTGCCGTAAGGAAGGTTAACATTCAAAATATTTCTAGAGTTAATGTTTTGTTGCATCAAATGTAAAGGAAAGGCAAGACCTTAGGCATCAGTAGAAAATTATGGAAGTGTTGAGCAATTTTAGAATTAGCTCGTGGTGCAGAACGAGTTTGAGCATGCTCAGTAAATAAGAGCCTCAACCTTTCTCCATTTGTCCCAACTAGTCTGTTTTTTGTTGTACTAACTAAAACATTGCATGTGCATGGCCAGAAGGATGCTGAGAAATCCTCACATGCTGAGTATCTTCTTTTGAAAAATGGTCGCTAAGTATGTGGCACTCACATTTTTAAAAACCCGTCTTATTTTTAAAGACCTTCAGTGTTATACCACGTGACTTTTTATTTGGAGTGTGCATCACCCTATCACGGTTAATGGCAAATGGAGGGAAGAATATGGGAGCATGGCTCCAAGCAGAGAAAACTTGAGGTTGACTTTTTGTTCAGGCTGAGCAAAGCTGTTTTTCAGTGATGTTCTGGGGTGAAACGGGTTTGGGCTTGGGTAAAAATAATAATAATAATCCTGTTTGTAATGTGAGTTTTCGTTTTTGTGGTCTTTATTGGTGATGTTGGTCTTGCAAAAAATACAACTAGTAAATACTGTTTCTTGGCTATGCAAATTTCTAATATTCCACATTTTTAATTACGAAGAATGGTAGGTGGAAGACTTGGGTTTCTGTGAAATGAAGCTATGTCAGTTTTCCATATACAGTGGTACCTTGGTTTTCAAACGTCTCCATTGACGAATATTTCGGTTTTCAAATGCCGTAAACCTGGAAGCAAATGTTTCGGTTTTCGAACATGCCTCGGAAGTTGAATATGCCATTCAGCTTCTGTTGAGTACAAGATCCTGAGGCCTAGCTGTCAGCTATTGAGTTTCCGGTTTTTGAATGTATCAGAACTCAAACGATCTTCTGGAACAGATTACATTTGAAAGCCGAGCTACCACTGTACTGCAAGTTAACAAGAAGTGGAATAGTAATGTCTGTATGGAAAGGTGTGATATTGACAGCAGGTTTTGGGTAGTGGTTTGTGGCCATTGGACAAAAAAAGCCAGAAGGTGATAGTGTGGAGAGTCAAAAATAAAAATATTTCAGTATGACAAAAACTGGCCCCCGCTACATGCTTCTGATTTTTTTGTTTTATTGTTGTGACAAACATTTTGCTGCCTCTCTAGGCTTTGTTAAATAACTTTTGTTTTTCATTTTCTGTGGGAGAAGAAAGCTGTGCTTCCTTGTTTTGATTGAGGCCAGAAAGGAAGTAGGAGGGTGGATACTGAATAGTAACTTAGTTAAGCAAATTGCTCAGAAACCTCACTGGAGTGTCTGGGTTCTGGCTTGAAAGGTACTACCCTGCATGTTGTCTTGTCTGTTTTTCACTCTTGAGCACTGCTGAGCTGCTTGGGCCTCTGCATGGTGGTAGCCTCCCAAAAGCTCCCACCGAGCCTCTCTTGACTCTTTTCTCCAAGCGGAATGGATACTTCATGGTCTTAATTCCTCAATTATTGTTGCAGGTCTCCCATCTTGCAGGTTCAAACCATTTAATTTTGAGTACATTGCAAAATTATCACGAGACTTCAGTTGCACCTATGGAGAACTTTGGCCATGTAGTTCTGGAGCTTCTCCATGCAACTTTCACAATATCCATTAGGATAAGAAAGGCTTGAGAGAGGTGGCGTTGGTGGCAGCTGCTGCTGTTGAACCAAATGCACTGTCATCTGGCTTTGCATGATGATCTCAAAGAATATAAATGTTGCGTCTGATAAAGGGGTGCTTTTGTTTTCAGGATGTTCTGTTCTAGGTATGTATTAAATGGCTTTTGTATTTGTATGTGTAAATAATACCATGTGCAGAGTGACTCGTTTTCTTTAAATGTCCTCTTTGATATATGGGAAGCACTGTATGGAAATGTGCGACAGGCTGCTTTCTAATTTTGTTGCGTTTCGCAGGGCAATGTTATGTTAATATTTATAAAGACGAGTTGAATAAATTCTGCTTAGAAAAGAACAGAAAATACCCCTTCAGCGTGTAAAATGTTGTGTGTTCCTTGACAGTTGAATTTAATACTAGATTTAAAAATCTGCCAATATGGTAATCTTACCGAGGAGAAGAGATGAAAGACAGGATATATTAGGAACCACTTGATAAAACTGAGGACTGTTGCATAATTATGAAAATTGAGTTAGGGCAGTGATTTCCAGTTAGTGGGTTGGAAGCTACAACAACAGCTACAGAAGGCTACTGCAGTATGGATGATGCAGGAATGCTCCCAAAGGTGGCAATTCTTCTTATTACCCATCTAGATGGAGATGAGGCTGGAGATGCTTCCATATGGCACTAATTCCACACTTATAGCACTGACAGTTGAAAACTGCTCACCATGTGGATTGCCTCAAATGGAGGTTTCATGCCAGTGTTGCATGTTTCCAGCAGTTAGTGTTGGCACAACAGGCAAATCATGTAGCGAGTCAAGTTGCTTTGAAAAGGTTTAGCAGTAGCCCCATAAAAGTATTTACAATGGCACTTTCATAGAAACGACAATATAGTGAGATTCTACCTTAAGTCACGCACATCTGGAACGATAATATTGCTTTCAGGAAGAATGAATACGGAGGATAAACTGGCCAGTCAGCATCTAATCCGTGTCATTTTGCTTTTGTTTCCTAAATCTTTTCCATTTTCCTGTTTGCTATATATATATATATTTTAAAAAAAACCCTCACTAAAATTCACAAAAGCAAAACACATAGCATGCATTCTTATATTAATGGCACCAAAACATTTCTTCAACACATAAGTCCTATAAGGACAGTACTCTCTTTTCCCATAATCTCTTTTCTGGAAGAGATGGTATTTCAGTATGCCCTCCCAGTCCTGGAGGCATTTGCTGCCTCATCTTCAGCGGGGTTGCTGTGGGTCCTGGCAGGAGCCAGGTTTACTATAATAATAATAATTCTTTTTATTTTTATTTATACCCTGCCTTCCCCAGCCAAGGCCGGGCTCAGGGCGGCTAACAAGCAATGATAAAAACAAGCTGAATGAATACAACTTAAAAACAAGATTAAAATACAACATTAAAATACTAGTTGCTTGGAACAGCTGTTACCTTGAAAATGTCCAAGGCAGCTCTTGGACCACCTCATAAGAACTGATTGTACCAGGAACATGGCTGAAAATTTCACAACTGAGTGCATAGGTTTGTTCTGACTCCCACTAGGAGGTGTGGATCTGTTCAGTTCAGTCTTGACGTACGGAGCCAGTGACTTCCTCTATCATATCTAATGAATGAATTTATAACTAGCCTTGAGAGAGAGAGAGAAGCAGATATTGCCAGGCTGCACTGGGTATCTCAAAGTGTTGGTACCTGTTCAAGCTGGTTATGTACCTTCATCTTCACATTCCATTTTTAGATGCTTATGTGTTGGAAGTAGCACTACAGTGTCATTGATATAAGAAACAATTCTAAGATCAGGAATATTACATGAAGGACTTTGATAACTTGGGTAAAAGTGCTCTATTGTATTGGTAGTAGCTTTTAAGGGCCTAACTAGGTGTGCTGGTAAATGTGTGATTGTATTTCTTGTGTCTATTTTGTCCTTCTAAGAAACTCCCTTCCCACTGAAAGCTGATGCTTCCTCTGGTGATTTTCATCGTGACTATGGCGAAGGGAAGGATTAAACTCCCCTCTTCCTGTGTGCCTTGGTCTGAATCTCAGTTGGCCCATCACAACTGCTGTTTAGAAGGGAAAAGAAACATGTTAAATGCAATTATGCCCACTGAATGTCTAGTTTGGCCATAACCATTGAAAATTTAAGTAGGATGCAGAGTATTATCAATGGAATGTAATTTGTTGGAAATTGTAGCCACCCAGAACAATTCTAATAATGTTTACTCAGAAGTAATCCCTCTGAGTAAGTGTGTTTCAAGACTTCAGCCTTATATGGATCTTCTGGGCTTTAACAGAAAAAATATATATTGTGTTTTCAATCCTAACCATGTTTATTAGGAGAGTTAGGTCACAGAATAAAACACAAATTTGTGAAGAAATGTTCTAGGTGCAGTCGTAGAAATGTTGTAAAATTTGTACCATGATGGTTTTGTTTTTCAATCTGATTTCTTTTGGGTTTTTAGATGGTGAGGGTGTCAATGGAAGAGAAGAATCTGTGAATCTTAATGATGCTGATGAAGGATTTTCATCTGGGGCATCCCTGAGCAGCCAGCCAGTTGGAGCCAAACTTTCATCCACATCTCAAAGGGGCAGCTTAAGGAAAGGAGTGACTGGGCGTTCAGCCAAGGATAAGGAGATTTCAACACCTACTAAATCCACGGAGAGCCCTCGAGAATCTGCCCGTAAGCAGTATCTGAACCAGTCTATTGACCTCAGTACAGATGCAATTGAAATGACTCCTACAAAGAAACACCTGAGCCTGCCTGCTGGGCAGGTGGTGCCAAAAGCCAATAGCGTGAGCCTGATTCGGACTGCTAGTGCTTCTTCCAGTAAATCATTTGACTATGTGAATGGCAGTCAAGGGGGTTCAGGAGTTGGTATTGGCGGTGAGGGTGTTACTAACTTAGCAGCTGGCAACACCAATCGGTTTTCGACCATTAGTCTACAGGAGGACCGCTTAGGCCAAGCTGGAAATGGCAAAGATGTCATCTCGCCAGGAGCTCCTCTGACCAAGCAGTCCCGATCCCCAAGTTTCAATATGCAACTCATATCCCAGGTTTAACTTCGTTGTCCTTCCTCCACTTTCCCCTTTTACCCAATTCCTCGTTGAGCAACAACAGCAACCATCATCCTATAGTGTGAAAATCCTGGCTTTTGTGATCTTGTTCAATTCATTTTAGATGTCATACTATATTTTGTACTGAAACAGCAATAAAACCTCATGTTCCAATCCCCCCCCCCGCCCTTGCCCTCCCTAAATGTTGTTGTGAAGCAAGTATAAGATGTACTTTATGCCTTTTCCATGCCTTCCTTTCTCCTTGGGTGATGTGCAATCCATTGTAGGCTGATCAGTCCCATTTCAACACTGTGAGTTTTGAGAAGATCGGAGGAAATGGTGAATGTGATCCCTATGAAAATGAAGCTTTGGCTATTTTTGAGAAATAGAAACGGGTTAGCTTTCTCAATCTACAGTTCTGCAAAGACTACTGGACTGTGACTTTTTGTCTCTTAGAACCAGGAGTGCCTCAGAGATTCTAATAGGACTTTGGACCTCTGAGTTAGTGCAATCAATTCCGAGGGAGGGAAACGCTGCCATTGCTCCTGGTGGCTGTCTGAATGCACTTTGTCATGAAAACGAGAGCAGTGCTCCCTCTCTACCATCCTCTATTCTTCCTCCCCAAACACTTCACGTTCAGCAATTGAGACATGCACGTTTTCCAAGTTGTTGCCTCCTCCGAAAGAGTGGGCTGTAAGTAGACAGTGTAGGTTACAATGCACTTTTAATGGCGTTGTAGCCATATTTCATGTTACATGTCTTCCCCGTCCAGGACACAGGGTTGATTTGCCTATATGCCAGGACTTCCTGAAAGATGAATTATGTTCAAAATAAGTGAGAAGTAGAAAAGGAGCACACAGGCTTACCCAGAAATTGCTATTCAGCACTGCTCCTTTTAAAAGAAGCTATTTTTGTAAGTTGATATTCTTTGAAATGAACAAGAAACTGCAGATGAAGAGAGGCCGCTTGCTGTGGTGTGACTAAATTTAGTCACAGAATAGACTCGGATATCTGCGGTAAATACAGAATGTTCTCCAGAAAAATATGCCAGGAACAGAGCCAATGGCTGCAGGAAACATAGGTGACTGAATCCTCTTTAAACCTTTGCCCAAACAATGGCGTTTTTGGCAGTCCTATCTCCCAGAAGGGTAACAATTCACTGCCTATATTTTGATTAATCTATTGCAGTTGTGACTATTTCATCTAGCTAATGTAAGGGGAGAGGTGGAATCCTCTTCCCTCTAATAATCTGGGAACTCGTACAATTGAAACTAATTTTGAATGCATGTGACTGGTGTGTGGGCAATATTTGGCGTTTACGCTGTAGATCACTGCTTTAAATTGCATTTCTTATTCTAAAGAAAAGTATTCATCATGTTTTGGACAGTCTTGTGTATACATCAACAGCAAAAGGGGAAATTTTGCCCTTATATCCCTTGTACATTGATCTGGAAATGTGCAGGTTATTAATCTAAGAAAAAGCTGTTAAGTTCTGTCTCCCAACTCTGGCATTTTGGGTTCATTACATTGGAGAGGAAGGTTGGGAGGAGTAGAAACAATAGGTTATTTTTAGAGAGAATAAAGACTATGATATTTAGAACTACAAAGTGCCATTACTCTGCTAAATAATAATGAAAACAATTTTTTAAATATAATTGACAACTTCCAGTTCTGCTGCTCTCTTGCTTCCCTGACTCATAACTTTAAAATTCCACTTTTTCAAAAGGACCTAGCCTACCTAATAGCAATGTTGTTTTGTACAATTGCTGTAAGAGTTATAGCAGTTCTGTAAAGGGTTCTTACTGAAGCTAAACTAATGTTGAACCATTACATACTAAGGTATGGATCTAGAGAAAGTTATTTACACTTAGTTCCCATTCAAAGTAGTGGGACTTTTAAGTTATTACCTTGATTTCCATGAGACCTGAGTTCAACTAAATTAGTTTGAATCCAATCCCGTATAATTGAAACTCAGGAAGGTTCACTTGTGATTAAATGCAACTAATAAATATCCAAAGTAATAACTAAGCAGTGTGTAAGGTGTCGGCTAGACTTCTTTTGGCTCTGAGGTCAGTACAGTACTTCAGAAAGTGCTTATGTTCCATAGACTGGTGAAAGGGGCCTGATCACACCTTAATTTTCTAGCATACTGGTGGGATCCACTCTCAATTATTGTTCTATAGAAACACTTCCTTTTTAAAAAATAGCAGAAACTATAGCCAGGTCCCCAAAGGCTGCAAGACTAGTTTCTTAGGCTTTGGGTTTGGTAAACAACAACTCACCATCCCACCTGTCAAACCATGTTTGAAATGGAGGGAGCTTTTAAAAGAAAATTGTGGATCATGGCCATGGTGGGGATAGCTCTGGTTGCAATTAAACTGGAAATTTAAAAATAAAAACCACTGGGTATGACCAAGCTCATAGGCACATCTTGAGTACCTTTTTAGGATCCCACTCTATGTAGTCTACACAAATGAAGCCAAAAAAGGGAATCTTAGTCAAAAGAGAGGAAATTTATATTATTGTAAAGCAGGGCTGGGGGACCTGAGCTTTTTCAGCTGCTTTTGACTATTTTTCCCATCGTCCCTGATCATTGGTTATGTTGGCTGAGGCTGATGGGAATTGGAGTTCCAAAAAGTGTCCTGTCCCCTTCCCTTGGCTGACGTGTGCTGAGGACCAAATCGGTTGTTTGTACTTTTTCTTTCTGAAAGACACGGAAGTGAGATGTTCAAACGAGTTTTGAAAGAACGTGCCAGCCTATTCTGATTTGTAATGGCATGTACACAAAATGCAGAAATGCGTATTATGCATCCCAATGGGTGGTAGTCCTGCTATCAAGTTTGAATGTGTTTAACAATAAGTTTTTATTGCTTATTAAAATGAAAACCAAAAGATGTTGTGTATCTTCTGCACATTAAAATTACAAAAAAATAATAAATTATATATAATGTTTGTGTGTGGGATAGAGGTTGTCTCAGATAAGGCTGCTGAAACCCAAATTGGTTCTTTTTTTTGTTGTGCAGTAGAAACATATTGTACTTGGTTCTTTTGTTTTTAGTGCCTTCTGGCATGAATCTAATGCTTGCTTGCTGCTCTTCTTCTTAAATTCCCTTTATTGTCCTCTTTTGACGCAATTCAGATTCTATCCCTGTTTTAATATGCACTTTCCCCATATTGTGGGTTCAAGTGGTATGCTTTCCTTGTCCCCCGAGGATCTTTATAGTATGTTCTGTAACAGATAAATGCTGCTGAGCATCTTTTCTTAACGGTGTGTGTTTGTGTGTCACCTGCTGGTATCAAGCAGTCGCTTTAACGGGTCCATGTTGGTGCTGTTTGAGCGTCTGTTGGTGTATCTGCTGCTCCATGCTATGGTGTTCCAAAGTTCTGTTGAAAACCTGCACTGTCTGGTGCTTTTAAGTACTGGCTCAATATAGATGTAACATCTCTCCCCTCCCCACTCATTTTTTTAAAAAAATCCATGTTTGATACTGGGAGTTAGCCCAAGTGTGTTCCTTTCCTCTTAGCACCTTGACTTTTGCACGCTCTCCTCTTCCTCCTTTCTGCTAAAATCCCACCCACTTTAGTTTATTTCTGGATTTGGTGGCACACTAGTTCTTGGGAGTGTTTTGAGTATCTATAATGTATTTTAGAAATATTAATACAATACCAAAAGTATACAGAGAGTCTAACACTAGCTTTTAGTTGCTGGCTTAAAACCTGACTTGGGGTGAGCATTCAACTTGACACAGAAACTATGCTAGCAAAATGTTGAAAAGGAAGGAGGACACAGAGAAGGAGACAAGTCCTTGTGCCCCCAAGGAAGCTCCCAATATTTTAATCATCTTAAGAAACTAGAGAAATACTAGGTCTTCATTGAGCCACTGTGCTTTCTCAAGAAATGAATTGAACTGAAATGATACAGCATTGAATTGATGTGGAAAGGCCAGAGTTGTCAAATGAACTCTGATGGATCATTTGCCTTACGAGCTGTTTTCAGCGTATTTTAAGTCACTTCCTGATAACTCGTGACACAAACAGTATTTGCATTTAAAGCCCTTTCCCCGTAATTACTGTTATTGTCACAGCTTCTGCTTTTTAGAGTGTGGTTTTACACTTTCACATCTTGTGTTTAAACTGAAGGAACCTTGTGGAGGAATATGAGCAGGACATGTTAGCTGAAAATGTGATGCTCATGTGAGATTTTGCAGGAAAAGTCTGTGAGCAGGAGATGTTAGGATCACAGTTCAATGCAACAATTTTCACTTCCAAATCTCTAGTGTGGAATAATGTTACTTCTGAACAGTCCCACAATTAAATAATATCCTGCTTTTAATTTTGCCCAGGATTTATACATGAGGAAAGGTGAACATACAATTGCAAGCGGTCTTATTTTAGTTACGTTTGGATATTGGGTAAGGGAGCTATCGTTTCATGCTGCAGGCAACAGTGTGAGATGTAGTGGCTAGCTATCAAACAGCATTAAGCACTATATTGAGAATGAAAGTGTATTATTGTACATCTGAAGTGTGCAACTTAAGGGCAGGACTTCGGTTCAGTTCTTAAAGTGATTATCAGCGTGAAACTAAAGTTCCATATGGAAGTGATGAATTCGTATCACAGCGGATATGTATTAACATAGGTTTTTCAAATTCAGTCAGTGTCTGATACATGTAGTAGATGCTCTAATTATCATGTTTCTCTTCCTAGATTTAAGCTTGGCAAGTTTATATATTTTGCCATCGAAGTAAGGAAAATCACAATGTTTTCAAACAATTTTATTTGCACTATTTTGTGAACAGTAGAATTGCAGGGTTGAAGGACCGGTCACCCCCTTATTGGATGAGTGTATGCAAATAGGTACATTTGTCATGGGTTGACAATCGATTGCCTCAGTTGTTTGTATGCAATATGTAAATATAACCGTAATATTTTCTTGCCTCCAAAAAAAGTTAAGGTTTGCCTTTTCATTTTTATCAGTGTTTACCTGTAAGTTAAAAGATTTTTTACGGTTGATTAAAATTAGGTTCGAAAGTACTCATTTTAGGGTGGGAATGCTACCCCTCTGGCCGTGGTTTCAAGCTAAGATGATTTCCCCTTCTGAACTCACACACAGCAACAATAAACAGTTCAGGATATTAGACAGCCTGTAAAACATACTGAAAGAATGGTCAAACCTAAAAATAATAATATTTGGATAAAAATTTCAGATGTTTTGTTTCTTAACATCTTACAAGAAGATGGAAAACGCTGCAATTATAAACTGTCTTTAGTACTCAAAGTGTAAGCTGGGAAAATTCAATCCATGCCAAATACTGTTGAGTTGATGTGTTATCTAGTATTAAATACATTAAATAAACTAATGCCCATAGGCTCAATTTATTTTTGCAAACCTCTGTTTGGGTTAATTCCCAGTTAATCTGCTTCATTCCAACAGTTTTAACAAATCTTACCTAGTTTTATACAGATAAATATTAAAACAGATAAATCTAGAGAAAGTAAAGCATTCTTTTATTTAATGGACATCAAGGAAAGATCAGTGCTTCGCACCTTGTTGAGTCAATGGAACTAGATCACTTACTGATTTGAAAATTGTCTAGATTGTCCTACTGCGATTATTAATATGAAGCTTGTTACTTTTTTGTTGTTTGGGATCCAAAGATAATTTAGAATCACTCAAGTGCTTGCGAATTTAATTTCTAACTCTTAAGAAATACCACACTCAAAACTGACACCAACTGATGCCATCCAGTAAGCCACATTTGAAACTTTAGCTTTTACAACTGTGTTCTGTTTTGAAGCAAACTAATCTAAACTCTGCTTGAGCTCTCAGAATTATTTTTACAGGTGTTGGATTGCAGTCACTGTTTATAATTCTATTTAGTATTTTAACTTTATGTGCAGCAAGTAAATTGAGTAATAAATGCTCTGCCCTAAAATAATGGGGGGGGGGGGAATGCCTAGGTTTGGTGGAGCAGAATGTATTCATCAGACTTGGAAGAATTCCAGAGAGCATGGTGTTTGTGTATGTATGTTTAGCCATTTTCATCATTTGTAAATTCCAAGCTAACTCCAGAATCACAATTTTTAAAAATGCAGGAGCAAACTATGTAGATAATAGCCATTTTAAATATATATTTACTGAAATTCCTTTTGGTTATCAGGACTGAGGCTTGGAATTGCATAAATCACAATAGGTTATGTAGTCATATTTAGAAGTAGAAAATATAATATCTAGGATGGGTGCAGGGTTGGGGGGTATAACTTTTTGTGTGTGTTTTTGTAAATTCCTGAAGAATTTGTGTTAAAAATGTGTCCAGTCTTCAGTAGACTAACTTTTAAAGCAGAGTTCTCAGAACTGCCTACTGGCCTTTTCCAAAAATTATGTTAGACAAAGTGCTTAGGAATAGTTTATCATTTTGCATATTTCTTAACAAAGTCAGTTGTGTTAATAAGCTGTTTCATTTTCATAACTTAATTTGCAAGGTAGATATATTTTAGTGAGCACAGTAGAATGTTGGTATATTTCTGCTTTTGTCATTTGTTTTAAAAGATGACTTCAAAACAGTTATCTCATGTGCTAGATGTTGAAGAATTAAAATAATTATACATTGAATTATATGTTGGTACCAGATAAAATGACAGTAGAACACTCTTTGGTGCTTTAATTCAGATGGGACCAATATTCTTCCTTTTCTGGCCCTGAGTAAGGACATCTATAGTTAACAGCCCTCCTACTTCAACAATTACTCCAAGTCTTTATAAAACAAAATTTAGCAGGACTTGAAATTGGAGAAAGTAAAAAAAATACTGTGTTTCACTGAGTTTACCCAACTTTCTCTTTGACTTGAAATTTTATTTATAATGAATGTGAGTGTGTATCTTTTTTAACCTGCTGGGGTGGGAGTTCATGAAAAATAGTCATGAGTGTTTGAACGTGTGTATGTGAGAGGGAGGGAGGGAGAGAACTGTTCTCTTGTAAAAATACTTTTTACAGTGTCTCACCATTAGTGTAGAAATTTGTGGGAAGGGCATTAGTAATTTTGTTCTGGCTATTATTTGGAAAGCAGTTTCCAAACTATAAGTTACACGGAAGTCTCAATTGGGGTGGGACTTCTATTATTATTTAACAAGTTGCGAAAGGAGTTGTCGCTGAATTTTTAATGTTTGTAATAGGAACACCCAATTTACCATTAACCGTTTGAATCTTATTATCCTGCAGGAATTGCAATCATTTTTAAAGCTGTTGTATAATGTTTAGCTATCGAAAGCACCCCCCACCCTTTATTTTCTCTCATACAAAGGTTTACTTCTGAACTAAGATTTTTGAAGGATTTTTACTTTTTCGGCATTATGTAACCTGTTTTACCTCGTTCGCAAAAGGAGCATAGGCAGCAATTACCCTGCTTACTGTAAACAAAATCTATTTGGCAGAAAGACTTGAATTATGTTAATGTTCCACCAACATGAACATGCATGTTGGTATAACACCCAAAACGTTCAGAATCTGGTGCTGGTGAAATGCTAATCAAAATGGGTTATGTAATAAATGCAGTCTTTACGGTGTTGGGGACCCTAAACTGGAACCTGTGAATAGCTTGTATTAACAGAACTCAGATGACATGTTTTAAGATCATTATATTGGTGCATGTAAGCCATTATCTTAACTGTCCTACTGAATCTGGTTAATGCTGTTGACTGTTGTTAAAATGTGAAATGTTGATCTTGTAAATACCTGCCAGAGAGAGAATATTTTAAATCATTGTAAATAGAGGTGTATAAAATTGAAACAAATCTGCAATGCAGAAAAGATATATATATAAATATATAAAGATGTTTAAATAAATATTGTGCTGTTTCTGGAAAAACGTGGCACTGTTGTATTTCTTCCCCAATTTTGCTTTACATCCCTTAGAATGAAGAGAAGCTGCTGCAAAGAGAGCTTTTCTTTTGTTGGGCTTTTTTTTAATTAAAAAAAATTGCCCAAAGCTCTTGTGGTTGGTTTTTTTGCAAAAGCGCAAATAAATTGGACATTTTTTTAGCTATTTTAAGGAAAACCGGCAAAAATGACACTACCGACATCGGATTTCCGCTAACACTGCTTTTGACTGTGATATTCTGGTTATGTCCGGGAAATTCCGGACATATGGCAACTCCAGGTCTTTCATTGGCCATTCAGAAATACTTTTTGCTCTTAAGCCTACCCCTCAAAACTGGTGGGACACAGTGACAGAAGTATATTTTTATCTCTTGCTGCAGAATTCCCTGATCCATGGAAAGGTAATGTGCAGAGGGAAAGATTGTAACAGTCAGACATACAATGTATGTAAAACTTTCATCTCACAATGTGCTTTATTCCAGTTCCTTTAACTAATTCAAATATATGTGAACTCTGTGGTTTAAAAACAAAATTAACCAAGTTAGAGAAATTCAGATACTCTGTCAAAAATAAGTGTATTAGTATCTCACCTTCCTTCATTTAGGATTAGAGGATTTTGACTATTTGCATTCAACCATCATGAAAACGGACAAGCTGAAAGACAGGGAGCTTAAAAACACTGATGCATAATCCAGAAGGCACTTTTTATCAGAGCAACGTTTTTAACAGGAGCAATTCAGATGTCAAATTATAATTTCAGCCTAATCATATTTCTATCCTGCTCAAGAGGGCTTTCACTCAGAATTTTGTCCTCTACAGCATGAAGTAAATATATGTATATCCTGCCTTCTTGTGGCATGATCTTCGTAAGGTGGCTTATATATCAAACAATAAGAAGCCAGTAAATTAAAAAGAAATAAATCTCAGGAATCGTAATTAAAAAGCTAGGAGAAGTAGCATTAAAATTTGCTTAGAAGTCATCATTTCCGTGGCCATATGTACTTCCTGGGGGAGTCCCAAAGGTATGGGCTATCAAGAACCCTGGAATTTTGTCAGAGATGGCACCAGATAGCTGCCAATAATAATAATAATAATAATATTCTAAGCAATGTTTACATAGCATTTTTTTCTTTTGTTACAACGATATAATTTCTGACTTATTGATAGTTTTTTTTCTTGTGTGTAGATCCATCCCATGTGTTATACTATTAATCCACATCCACATTTTCCAGCCTGCCACCTTTATCTACTGTTGCTCAGTCAACAGCTGTTCCCAGTTGCAAAGCAAGTACAGTGGTACCTCGGGTTAAGAACTTAATTCGTTCCGGATGTCCGTTCTTAACCTGAAACTGTTCTTAACCTGAAGCACCACTTTAGCTAATGGGGCCTCTCGCTGCCGCCACGCAATTTCTGTTCTCATCCTGAAGCAAAGTTCTTACCCCGAGGTACTATTTCTGGGTTAGCGGAGTCTGTAACCTGAAGCATACGTAACCTGAAGCGTATGTAACCTGAGGTACCACTGTACAGGCAACCCTTGATTTGTGTGTGGTTGCATTCTAGGTCATTCTGTGCGACAGCAGAGCGTGCCTAAGCCAGTACTGCCCCCTTTTCTGGCCATTTCTGGGTCGCCATGATGTGTGTGTGCACAGTCATGCACATATTGAATGTACGTGAATCGGTCATTGCCTATATCTAATATCTGGGTGCTTTTCCTGGAGGTGTGAGGTAAGGATGTCTACTGCCTTAAGGGGGTGATTGCATAACCGAAAATAACAAATTGCTTCCCTTGTCAGTCACATTTTTATCTACTAAAAACCATTGGTCACCTGAAACATAGATTTCAACATAGGTGATTTCTTGGACACATTAACCCCATTTTGTGTGATTTTTTTTGTCAGTTACATTATCACTAATTAGTAGATTTTGCCCTGCTGTTCAAAAAAGAATTCCCCTATCTTTAGGGAATTACACAGGGAATAATCTAATATATATAACAGAATCATAAAATGGTGAAAATTGCATAGTTTGAAGGCAACATCTAGTTAATAAATAGGCTCACTATTTTTAATGTGGATTCAGGTAGGTAGCAGTGTTGGTCTGATGCAGTCGAAATAAAAAATTGTCCAGTAGCACCTTGTTGTTGCTTAGTCCCTTAGTCGTGCCCGACTCTTTGTGACTCCATTGACCAGAGCACGCCAGGGACTCCTGTCTTCCAGTGCCTCCCACAGTTTGGTCAAACTCATGTTTGTAGCTTCGAGAACACTGTCCAACCAACTTGTCCTCTCTCACTGCCTCCATTTCTTCCTCTTCTATTTGCCAGGAGGTGATGGGACCAGTGGCCATGATCTTCGGGTTTTTGATGTTGAGCTTCAAACCATATTTTGCGCTCTCCTCTTTCACCCTCATTAAATGGTTCTTTAATTCCTCCTCACTTTCTGCCATCAAGGTTGTGTCACCTGCATATCTGAGGTTGTTGATATTTCTTCCGGCAATCTTAATTCCAGCTAGGGATTCATCCAGCCCAGCCTTTCACATGATGAATTCTGCATATGTTAAATAAGCAGGGAGACAATATACACCTTAGAGACCAACTAAGTTTGTTCTGGCTATAAGCTTTCATGTGCATGCACACTTTTTCAGATACCTGAAGTATCTGAGGTATACCTTGGTATCTGAAGAAGTGTGCATGCACATGAAAGCTTATAGCCAGAACAAACTTAGTTGGTCTCTAAGGTGCTACTGGACATTTTTTTTTAAAATGTGCTGATTTGCAGCTGTGGGGAAAGCATCTCTTAAGGACATTGGAAATGGGTCCACATTTCAAGCTTCCTAGCTGAATTTTGTCCAGATTAGATATTTGCTCCAAATAGCATTTTTTGGACAGCCTTGTATTTGCTATAATTGCAACCAGCAGAAAATCAAAGCGCTGTGAACAACCAACAATATTTTTTTAAAAACGCTTATTTGTCATTCAAGCGAGTTTTTAAATAGTTCTTGGTAAGCACTGCCACCTTGTGCTGAAACACAAATCAGCACCTTCCTTTAAAGATTGCCACTTTTGAATGAACAAGAAGCCCACAATACAGTGGTGCCCCGCAAGACGAATGCCTCGCAAGACGGAAAACCCGCTAGACGAAAGCGTTTTCCGTTTTGGAGGTGCTTTGCAAAACGAATTTCCTATGGGCTTGCTTCGCAAGACGAAAATGTCTTGCGAGTTCCTGCGGGGTTTTTTTCCTCCCCCCCCCTTTTCCCAAGCCGCTAAGCCGCTTAACAGCTGATCCGCTAAACCGCTTATCAGCTGATCCGCTAAGCCGCTTATCAGCTGATCCGCTAAGCCTGCTAATAGCGCTAATCCGCTAAGCCGCTAATGGGCTTGCTTCGCAAGATGAAAAAACCACAAGACGAAGAGACTCGCGGAACGGATTCTTTTCGTCTTGCGAGGCACCACTGTAATGCTGATGTAGTTCCCCAGGTTCTTACTTGCTTGGCTGGAAATGCTAAGAAAGAAGGTAAGTTCCTATACTCCTCAACCCCAAATGCCACAAATGTCTGGCAAGCTCTTGAGTTCTTTAGATGCTATGCAAGGTAAAGGGGAATATTTCATTGTGCTAAGGATTTTGCTTTAAACACTTCAAGGGCTGCTGCTCCTGCTGCTGCTGATGATGATGAAAACTGGCTCCCCCAGGGAGGCTTGCCTGGTGGCCTCCTGACACAATTTTAGGCACCAGGCGAAAACGTTTCCTGATAACCAGGCCTTTGGCTTTTAAACTGGAGCAAGGTGTGTGTGTGTGGGGGGGGGGTTTGTTTTGTTATTACGTTGTGTATGCCTGTTGTCTTTGTCCATAGAGTTTTCTTGGCAGGGATACAGGAGTGGCTTGCCAGTTCCTGCTCCAGGTGGATCACGTTTGGTCAGAACTCTCCACTATGACCTGTCCTTCTTGGGTGGCCCTGCACGGCATAGCTCATAGCTTCTCTGAGTTATTCAAGCCCCTTCGCCACGGCAAGGCAGTGATCCATTTGGGAGAAAAGCAATGACAAACCTAGACAGCATCTTAAAAAGCAGAGACATCACCTTGCCGACAACGGTCCGTATAGTTAAAGCTATGGTTTTCCCAGTAGCGATGTATGGAAGTGAGAGCTGGACCATAAAGAAGGCTGATCGCTGAAGAATTGATGCTTTTGAATTGTGGTGCTGGAGGAGACTCTTGAGAGTCCCATGGACTGCAAGAGAATCAAACCTGTCCATTCTGAAGGAAATCAGCTCTGAGTGCTCACTGGAAGGACAGATCCTGAAGCTGAGGCTCCAATACAGTGGTACCTCTAGATACAAACGGGATCCGTTCTGGAGCCCCGATCGCATCTAGAGGTAAACGTAACTAGTGACGGCACGTCTGCGCACGCACACATCGCTTTCCACCGCTTCTGTGCATGTGTGTGACGTCATTTTGAGCGTCTGTGCATGCACAAGCGGCAAAACCTGGAAGTAACACGCTCCGCAGAGCGTAACTCGAACGCGCTCAACTCGAAGCGTATTCAACCCGAGGTATGACTGTACTTTGGCCACCTCATGAGAAGAGAAGACTCCTTGGAAAAGACCCTGATGTTGGGAAAGAGAAGGTGACGACAGAGGACGAGATGGTTGGATAGTGTTCTCGAAGCTACCAACATGAGTTTGACCAAACTGCGGGAGGCAGTGGAAGACAGGAGTGCCTGGCGTGCTCTGGTCCATGGGGTCACGAAGAGTCGGACACAACTAAACGACTAAACAACCCCAAATGCCACAAGTGTCTGGCAAGCTCTCAAGTTCTTTAGATGCTATGCAAGGTAAAGGGGAATCTTTCATTGTGCTAAGGATTTTGCTTTAAACACTTCAAGGGCTGCTGCTGCTGCTGATGAAAACTGGCCCCCCATTTTTCACATGCTCCCCGGGGGGAGGCTCGCCTGGCGGCCTCCTGACACAATTTTAGGCGCCTGGCGAAAACGTTTCCTGATAATCAGGCTTTTGGCTTTTTAAACCGATGGCCTTTTAAACTGGGGCGAGGTGGGGGGAGGGTTGTTTGTTTTGTTATTACGTTGTGTATTTTTGCGTGTATTTTTACAGTGTGGTGTAGTGATTAAGAGCGGTAGTCTCGTAATCTGGGGAACCGGGTTCGCGTCTCCGCTCCTCCACATGCAGCTGCTGGGTGACCTTGGGCCAGTCACACTTCTTTGAAGTCTCTCAGCCCCACTCACCTCACAGAGTGTTTGTTGTGGGGGAGGAAGGGAAAGGAGAATGTTAGCCGCTTTGAGACTCCTTAAAGGGAGTGAAAGGCGGGATATCAAATCCAAACTCTTCTTCTTGTTGTGTATTTTTGCGCTTTTATACTGTAAGCCGCCTTGTGAATTTGATATTTTAAAAAAAGGCCCAGAGGCTTGCTGGACCCGAACCCGCTTCGCAGTTTGTCACTGCAGGCCTTGGGAAGGGGAACCGAGCTGCCACGGAGGCTGAACTCCGCCAGAGGCCTGGTCAGAGCGCCGCCAGTCCGCGCAGACTCCCTGCGCGTTTCGTTCGCCTCACAACAGCGCCTTTCCTCGCGGGGCGGAGGGAAGGGAAGGGGAGCCAATCGGCTCTAAAGAACGGGAACCCAATCGCAAAGCCGAGCGTTAGGTTTCCCCCTATGGGAAGGCAGCGGCCAGCCCGGCCCCGGCCTATCAGAACGGGGATGGGCGGGGCCGTTGTCCCGGCGGACGTCGCGGGAAGTAGAGCGCTAGTTCCGGCGGCGCGCGGGTCCGTTCGTGTTCATTCGCCTCTGTGAGTTTTAACGGGGGGCTCTGGGCGGGGCCAACGGTGGGTGGCGAGTCCCCGCATGCGCCGCGCGTTGGGCTCGGTCACGTGGCTTCTGAGGGGGCAACAGAAAGCACGTGTGGAAGGGGGATGGCGTGTACGTTACTGGTGTACTTTACCTGAGAGTAAGCCCCGGCCCCTTTGAATTCGAACGAGCCTTGCTTCCGAGTAGAGTAGACCTTGGCAGAATGGCTCTGTGTATCTCAAAGGGAGGGCAGGAAGGCAGCCTCGAGTTCATGAGGACTAGTGTTTTGCTTTGCTTTGTTAAACTCTCAATGGGCCGGTGGAGGGTTTGTCTTCCCGAAATCGTCAGGTTGACCGGCGCTGGGGATGTAGCGCAAGCGCAGCTGAATTCAGCTGGCCTCGTGAATTGCCTCAGGACTGCGGCTTTTTAGTGGTTACGTTAGTTCCTGTGGGTTTATTTCACAGTATATTGAGTTTAAATATTTGGTTGCGCGGGCGGGGGGTGTAATACACTTTCAAGGTAATCGTAAATACAGTGGTACGTCGGGTTAAGTACTTAATTCGTTCCGGAGGTCCGTTCTTAACCTGAAACTGTTCTTAACCTGAAGCACCACTTTAGCTAATGGGGCCTCCTGCTGCTGCCGCGCCACCGGAGCAGATTTCTCTTCTCATCCTGAAGCAAAGTTCTTAACCTGAAGTACTATTTCTGGGTTAGCAGAGTCTAACCTGAAGTGTATGTAACCTGAGGTACTGTATGTCTGCTGGGAAACAAATCCTGTGGAGTTAAAGGTAAAGGGGCCATTAGGTCCATTCATGACCGACTCTGGGGTTGCGGCACTCATCTCGCTTTATTGGCCAAAGGTGCCGGCGTACAGCTTCCGGGTCATGTGGCCAGCATGACTAAGCCGCTTCTGGCGAACCAGAGCAGCGCACAGAAACGCCGTTTACCTTCCCGCCGGAGCGGTACCTATTTATCTACTTGCACTTTGACGTGCTTTCGAACTGCTAGGTTGGCAGGAGCAGGGACCAAGCAACTGGAGCTCACCCCGTCGTGGGGATTCGAACCGTTGACCTTCTGATCGGCAAGTCCTAGGCTCTGTGGTTTAACCCACAGCACCACCCGCGTCCCTCCTGTGGCCCTTAATTTCTGGTGTTCATAACTCCCTGCCATTCATTTTTAAGCAGAATAACTCCCAGAGGTCAGCAGTATTTACTGGCGCCGTGGTCTAAACCACTGAGCCTCTTAGGCTTGCCTATCAGAAGGTCGGCGGTTCAAATCACTGCAACTGGGAGAGCTCCAGTTGCTCTGTCCCAGCTCCAGCCAACCTAGCAGTTGGAAAGCACACCAGTGCAAGTAGATAAATAGGTATCGCTGCGGCGGGAATGTAAACGGCATTTGTGTGCGCTTTGGTTTTCATCATGGTGTTCCATTATGCCAGAAGCGGTTTAGTCCTGTTCGCCACATGACCTGGAAAGCTGTCTGTGGACAAACCCCAGCTTCCTCGACCTGAAAGCGAAATGGGTGCTGCAACCCCATAGTCTCCTTCGACTGGACTTAACTGTTCAGGGGTCATTTACCTTTACATTTTGTCTTTACTCCCAGTCCAGGTAGATGTGCCTACCGTACATAGGATTGTAGCCTTGAGCTGCGTGAATCAGGTTGCGAGGGTCATGGCTGTTAGTCTTATAACAAGAATCCTGGCACTTGTGTCCTAACACCGGCTACGTCAGGCTGCAATCTTAACCCCACTTACCTGGGGAATGTAGGACTTATTTTCGAGTAGGCATGGCTAGGATTACATTGAACATGATAGTTCATACACAAAGGACTCCTGCTGGTGCAGTGGTGTTTTTCTCCTCCCCTTACACCAACACCTTCACATTGGTTGCAGGGTGGTGGTCAGGAGAAATCCCAGAACAGCACAGGGGGAAGAGGAGAGTTTGGTAAACTGAGGTGTGGTGTTGCCATGACACTATGTTGAATTCTTCCCAGAATTCTAATGGCAGACTTATTTTAGGAACAGTGTGTTGGTGCTTCTCATTGGCTCTCCATTTTGTTTCAGAGTGTAGTTTAACTGTGCACTGTTCGTTTCTGCAGTACTTTACTGATCTTCACCGTCTCAATTTTGTGAACGTTTGTGCATCCCACTACATCCCACTTTGAAACTTGAGTCCTCAAAGTGACCAACAACACTTATAAAACGCAACAGATTCACCGAGAAGCTCATGTTCAAAAATGAAACAGCCAGGCACACTAGGCATTAAATGCTCCTTCCCATTGGGTGGTTGCTATAAGTTGGCTCTTTGAGAGTCAGGGAGAGAACAATCCTACTGGAAGAGGCCCTGAATTTGCCTGCCTCCCTCCCTCTTTTCTTTCCTGTCGAAGGGCAATTGGTGTCAGTTGGCCCAGGGCAGGGAAGGACCTTAGACAATGTACTTGCAGCTGCCCCTGATGTTTTCTTTGCTTGCCTCTCATTCCACAGGATCAGTTGGTCCTGTGGTAGGACAGCTGGCCAGGGAGGAGGGGAGATTGAGGACTTTAAAATCACCAAGATATCTATGCAAGAAGAAAATGGCTGGAAAACTCAGATAAAACAAATCAGAGGCATTGTGTAAAAAATTACATACTTGGATTCCTTATCCATAGGTTGCAAGTTGTTGTTTTTAAATTGCTTTTTAAATGTTGGGGAATTTCAGTAGGGTACCATATCTACCCTTCTGACCATTTTAAGGTGTTTCTGGCTCTTCCTTTCATTTCAGATTAAAGAAATGCTGTGTGGAACTTAGACAATGTAGGCTCATCCACTTAAGCTGGCTGACTTTGTGGAAGTGTATTCTCTCCTGTTCATGCTGTTCATGCTGATATGTAAGGTTGTTTTTATCTCTGTAAGTACATTTGAGTAAAATTCGTTTTGAAGGTTGGGTTTTATGTGTTTTGAGGTGTGAAATCTTAATTTTGCTTTGCTTAAGATGTGGTTTTGATTGATTGATTGATATTTATTACGGCCATTGGCCCGTCACACGACAGTTTCCCACCAACATATATATACTTAAACCTCCAAATTTAAAACAGCCAAAAACTTACAAAAAATAGACAAGAACCAAAGCAAATAAGCAAAAGATCAACAACATACATTACAATAAATTTACAACATAAACATCGCCCTCTGCTCATAAATTAATAAAAGATATCAGTGGTGATATCACCTAGTTACATCCTAAAACATAGATCATGGTTTAAAAGGGTTATCCGAGCCGCACAGGAGTCCGTTTTTCTTCTTTAGGGATAGGACGCTGATCAAGAATCTGGCAACCGTGAGTGATCTTAAGGGGTCTTCATCATTTAGTAGATATCTCAGTTTGGCTTCATTCGAATCATCGGCGATTCCCTTTAGATATGGATCAAGAAACTTGCTCCTGGCCGATGAGTGAAAAGCACAATCAAGGATTATGTGATGCAACGATTCCGGTGCCCCACAATTACAATCACATAAGAGCGATGTCTGTCCATTGGAAAATCTATTTCTCAGCACGTTCGATGGGAAGGTGTTGAATCTTGCCTTTATAAAGGCATATCTATGAGCCGAAGAAGTTAAGGAATTCAAATAATTTGGGAGCCTTAAGAGGGGTAATAAACCAAGGTTTTGAGGTGAGCAGGTACCATTGCCCAACACCATTTTCTGCTGCAAGTCCATCTCTAGTTTACAGGTTACTGTTCTTTTAGCTGGAACTATGTCCTGCTCTAGTAATTAGATGGGGAGATTCCCATTGCCGTAATTTTCAGTTGTAAATTTTTTACCCATGGGCTCTGGAAATCATCTCTCCACATACATTGTATCAAATACAAGTTTGGAAGATTGTGCCATAGAGATAACCAGTGATGTGGTTAAGATGTGGTTAACAATGGGGGTTCAGCCCAAAATTGAAGATGGCTGCCAACATGGTGGTGCAAAATCCTAAGAAATTCTAGCAGGGACTTCATTGGGGAGATAATCCAATACCTTGTTTAAAACATCATCTGTTTAAATATTGCAGGCCTTAATGCTTGTGGCGGGGGAAAACAATACTTCTTGTATAAATGGGTCAGTGCATCTGGCTGTTAACCAGAAAGTTGGTGGTTCGAGTCTGTCTACCTAGGACGGTTATGGACAGGATTCCTGCTTTGCAGTGGGTTGGACTAGGTGACCATCACAGTCTCTTCCAACTCTACAATTCTATGATTCTCTGAAAGTAGAAAGGATTATTATTGCTACTAATCTTTCTACGCTTCTGCTTGTATACCGTGCATTTCAGGCTTGGTTACATCTCCTATTGGTAATAAGGATAGTTTAATTGTACTTGTGCCTGGATAGGAACATGACACATACTTTGTTTTTCGTTGTAGGCTTCTTGCTATGAGTAATCCGAAGTTAAAGAAAAGCAATGTGATAGAAGTCAAGTTTGTGGCAGATGAAGATGTCCTAAAGCACATTTCTGAAGATACAGGTATGAATTGCTTGTTAGTGCAAGGACAACTTATTTACATTATTATAAAATAGGGTACTACATTTCTCTGCTGGGTTTTTAAAAAAAGTAATTAGAAACTCTGGATATCTTTAAATGCCTTTAAAGTTACATATTTTTTAAAAAGGAGAATGTCTGGTGCTTTTACAGATTTTCTTTTGAGTGTATGCCATAATGGAAACCCAGGTTTTTCTAAGAGACCAAAACTCTTATCCATCATCTTGTTTCTTGAAGGAGGTGACTATTCTTTGTACAGTTCCCCCCGCCACCAATTATGATCTGCTTATAGATCAGGACAGACCTTTTATTCACATTCAGAAATCTTAGGATTGCAAGTTAATAATGTTCAGAACTGCAATGGTATTACTATCACAAGGCCTTTGTACGCTTATCCACAATAAGCAGACGGACTAGTTTTGGTGCCTTGCCTTCAGTTGAATCCTTGCCATCTTTTGCGGAGTAATTGTTTTTGCTTGCCTTTTCTCAATAAAAACTAGCTAAGGGATTCAGTTTGCTAGAATATGTTTCTCCCTTTGTATTTTGGTAAGAAAGTGTTCTGCTCCTCAGTCTGAGTTGAATGAACTCTAAATGGATATACATATATGTTACATGCAAAGTGTATAAGGCTGTAGTGCTTAACACTTACTAAATACAGTGGCTGTTACTTCTGAGGAAACATACATAGGATTGTGTTGTAAGTGTGTATGCAGAGAAAGATTTGGCAGAAGCAGGAGAACAGCTAACTGTGTCTGGTTTGTTTGATATTAAAGCCTTACTGCTTCTCTTCCAGGTCATAAGGTTCGAAAGAACAAAGCTGCACAAACGCTTGATGCAAAAAGATGGGTGAAGAAAACAGACGATACCTCAGATAATGAGTCTCAGGAAACTTTTAAAGAACAGGAATATGTTTCTGTCCTAGGCATCCAAGGTATTTATGAGAAAAAGGTAACACTTTGAAAAACTTTACCCAGCTATTAGCCTTGTGAATGTTGGCTAAGAAATGGCTGTGTTCAGTATTGATATCAATACAGTGTTATGTGGGTTGACCCGCCCATTTTCACTGTAAACAATGTTTGCTTATTTAACAACATGCAAGTCCTTTGCTGTTTGGCAGATAATTGTTATAATTTCTCTTCCCACCTCCCACAAGTTTGCTTCTGAGGGTTTTTGTTTGTTTTGGTGTGTTTTAGGCTCTTTGAAAAATGGCTCCAGTGCAGGTGGTGGGGATGTCTTTCCATTCCAAACTCCAAAACGCTCTAACAAGATGGCAGAAATGGGTAGGTACTGTTTTGTTCAGCAAATTAACTCTTTGGTCCTAGTCTTAGAAATGAAACTGTGAAGGAATAAAACTGTTCAATCGTTCAGTTACAGAATGCTTACTTTCTGTAATTGTTCTTACGGTTAAGCCCTTTAAAATGGGGTTTTCTCTGTAACTATTATGACTGTATACATGCTGCTTTTCAGAACCTTTAGTAAAATTGAAATTTATTGTTTGTTTAACTCTGTTCTGATTCCTTGATTTTCTTCCTCAACTAATTGCCTCACCACACTACCCAAAGCAGTGAGTTGGCTGGACCAGTAAGTGACCTGGTTCATACTTAATGCTAAACCATGGTTTGCTTAGCCTAACTGTGGCTTGTCTGAATGAATCCAGCCCATCAGGCTAACCATGTGCAGGTATGGTTTGTTGTTGGCTTATGAGCTTGTTGGCTTGTTTTTAACTGTTGTTTGATACTATCTCCAAACCAAATAGACTTTCTTAACCATAGTTAATTTGAACCCTTCCCCCTAAGCTTGACAGGCTACAAAGGCTCAAGGCAAGAGCAGCTGGAAAACAAACCAAGCTTGGGAGAAACAAATTATGGCTTGTGTTGTCAACTGTAAGATAACAAATTTATTTGTATGGCTGGCTAAGCCAAATGTTGACATAGCAAGACCATGCAAACCTGGGCTGCTTTGTTGCTGTGCAGCCCTTTTGAATTTGTGTTAAACTAACCCACAGTTTGATCTAATGCAAGCATAGGCAAACTTGGCCCTCCAGATGTTTTGGGACTACAACTCTCATCATCCCTAACAGGACCAGCTTGCCTATGCCTGATCTAATGCATCATCTGAGCCAGATCTGATGGTTGAACTCTCTCCTCACCATGTATGTCAAGTGAACCAGGCCAACTGGTAACTTGTGGAGCAAACCATGGGTAAAGCAAGCCATAGCTGGGTATTATATGCGAACATGGCCAGTAAGCTACATAGGGTATAGGGCTGTTTTTGTGAGGCAGCACAGAGCAGATTAATTTAGCTGCTTCACTTCCCTCCTCACCTCACAGTGCAGGCCCATGCTCTCTGCTTTGATATATCTAGTGTTTGTCAGTGCTACTGAGCAACAAAATATTGGTATATGAGCTTCACTTTCGCCACATTCCTGAGAACCACATGAGTAACCTTTGTAGGTCTTGTTGAGGCTTTTGGCTTCTATTTCAGAACAGCCTTTTTCTTTTGCTTCTGAACCTGGGAGAGTTTTAAAAAGTGTTTGCGTAGCAGCATGGAAGTTGTTTAAGTTCAAATGTTTGCAAGAGAAAAATCCTATTTGGTCCATGCAAGCCTTGGTGCCTCTGAAGCAGCTGCAACATTATTGTTTTAAAAATGCTGGTGGTCACACTCTTGTGGTAATACAGTGGTGCCCCGCAAGACGAATGCCTCGCAAGACGGAAAACCCGCTAGACGAAAGGGTTTTCCGTTTTTGAGCTGCTTCGCAAGACGATTTTCCCTATGGGCTTGCTTTGCAAGACGAAAACGTCTTGCAAGTGTTCCAATTTTTTTCCGCTCCCCCCCCCTTTTCTAAGCCGCTAATAGCCTTTTAGCCGCTAATCCGCTAAGCCTTTAATAGTCGCTAATCGCCTTTTAGCCGCTAATCCGCTAAGCCTTTAATAGCCGCTAAGCCTTTAATAGCCGCTAAACCGCTAATAGCCGCTAAACCGCTAATAGCGCTAAGCCGCTAATAGGGTTGCTTCGCAAGACGTAAAAACCGCTAGACGAAGAGGCTCGCGGAACAGATTAATTTCGTCTTGCGAGGCACCACTGTACCGCCTTTCATCCGAGGATCACAGGGCATTTGTATCATATTGCTTGTATTACCTTTGTAACAATATTTTGGTCTCACCTTTAGCACTGTAATAAATAATGACTAATGAGCAGTTTATTTCTTTAACCTCATGTTTCAACAATGGCCTACACTAACCTTCCCCAATGTAGCTCCCTCCATATGTTTCGAACTGCAGCTCCCATTAGCCCCAGTTCAAAACATCTGGAGGGCACTAGGTTGAGGAAAGTGTTTTAAATTGTATTAATATGTTGTGTGCATGCTTCTTTAATCTGGCATTTTCCTTTGTTCAAAGCCTCTGAGCTAGCTCAGACAGCAGGTAGCAATGTAAAACATGAGAAGCTGAAGGATCCTGAAAAGGGAGCAAGCACTCCTCAAAGCAGCAAGAGTAAGTTCCATTGAAGTAATAAACTAAATTATCAAACGCTTTAGTAAGAGCTGTGTTTGGTAAAAGCTGCTTTTAAAAGGTTTTGCTTTGGGGAGAATTCATGTGTAGCTTTTACACTTACTACCATATTGTTTGCTCTCTAGGACGCACTTTTTCCCCTCCAAAAATTAAGGGGAAATGTGTGTGCATCCTATGGAGCGAATGCAGGCTCCTTGCGCTACGCTCCGAAGGCTTCGGGTTCCTTTAGCTGAAGCCGGGAGAGCAAGACTCTCCTGGCTTCAGCCAAAGGAACCCGAAGCCTTTGGAGTGCAGTGCAAGGTCCCGCTGCGCTCCAAAGGCTTCAGCCACGCACCTGCCTGGAAGCCGGAGGAGGAACAGAAGGGTCTTCTTCTGCTCCTTCTCCAGCTTCGCAGCGAGGCGCCTGTCCGAAGCTAGAGGAGGAACAGAAGGGTCTCCTTCAGTTCCTCCTCCAGCTTCGCTTGAAGGGGCGCTGCACAGTTCTCCCTCTCTGCGCAGTGCCTCTTCTGTGGAGAGACGCTGCGCAGAGAGGGAGAACTGCGCAGCGCCCCTTCAGCCACGCACCTGCCTGGAAGCCAGAGGAGGAACAGAAGGGTCTCCTTTTCTCCGCTCGCTGTCTTGGCTTGTGCCATGGCCACGTGCAACCCCTCCGGCAGGGACAGGTTGTGTGCTGTCTTGGTTTGTGACATACCCGTGTAACCTCTCTGGCAGGGAGAGGCTGCGCAGGGCTATGGTTTCTTTAGCCCCGCGCAGCCTCTCTCGGCTGGAGAGGTTGCGCGCAGCTAAAGAGGAAGCCAAAACAGCTGCTCTTTGGGGCTGGGGGGGGATTAAGTTTTTCCCCCCTCTTGATTTCCCCCTTTAAAAACTAGGTGCACCCTATGGTCCGGTGCGCCCTATGGAGCGAAAAATACGGTATTTCCTTTGTGGGTTATATTTTGTAGTGTCTAGGATTAACACAATGGTTCTTAGCTAGGGAAGGAGAATTAGAGTATGAATGTCTTGACAATAAAGGGAGATGAATATGTGCTCTTGATTAACGTGAGCCTTAATCTGACAGGCTAGATTGCTGATTTTTGCTAAATATTTAACACACTTTTTACCTTTTCATGATAGCCATCCATGTGCCAAGACGTCTAGTTATTTGAAATGAAAGGTGGATTTTGGAATCTTGTATGTGTAGCTTTCTACTATACTTATTTATTGATTAACAAATTTGTTTTACTGCTTAAACAAAAGACCTGTAAGTGGTTTACAAATGACAATCTAAAATACTCATTTAAGATAGCGATAAATTCAAGCATTAAGAACAAGTTACATATAAAAAAATATACCTAAATCATATTCTAAAATGTTTAAGGAATGCATAACTAGTTAGCATGCAAGTTTCTACTAATAGGATGCGTTTTGCTATGCAGATTATAGGGATTTCACTCCTATTCTAGCACACTTTTAAAATTGCAGGATCATAATCTGCCACGGTTTCTGTGACTGCATGATCATTCAGTGACTACTCGTACACAATCAAAAATCTTATATGTACGTTGAGTCCCAGTGTAAAAATATGCTGGTACTTGGGGATCATGTGTTATCTGAGAGGAGAATTTAGTTAAGATGCAATAAGCATTTGGGGAATATGAAATAGTTTATTTAGGAGAGACTTGGGAAGTGGAGAAGCCTTTGCAGAAAACTCCCAGTGCTAGGCACAGAATTAAACAGATACAAAATAGTCAATATAACTTAGTTCATCCTTTTTACATGGGAAGGCACTGGATGAATTTGTCACCTGCGTTAATTCTGCATAGAGATGAGGGCATTGTCCAAAGTTCAACATTATTTGCAATCTGAAGTATTTTCTGGTATGAGCATCTGAAGATGCTTAGTTAAGGAAGTAGAAAAGAGCTAATGTTTCTTGGTAATTTGTGACAGTCTTTGTTTAATTTCCAGAGTATTCTGCTTCAAGCAAAGGCAAGGTGGAGGTGAGTGGCAATTTTTGGTGTTTAAAAACATCAGTCATTGATGGAGAATGACCTTTCTCCATTACGTTTAGAATCTCCAAGTGTTGTCTTCAGTAGTTTGGCCAAATACAGGACTATCTGAGGCGGCTCTGAACATTTGTAATCCAGTATAATGCTTGAATTTACATGCAGTGTTGCTTCCTTTGACTGATCCTAAGCTGGTATTAGGTAAAACTGTACTGCTTAGCTATGTGTTTTTTGTTAAGTTTTATCCAGCAGTGGTATTCACCTGTCCATGGTATTGGAGGGAAGACATTTTCAGGGATTTCCCCTCCCCTAAATGTGACTAGGAGAGCTCCAAAACCCCCGGAACAGATTTAAGGGGCGAGGCTTCAGCAGGAAGGGATATAGCTGAAAATTGCTTCCCTCCCCATTCTGCTGATTGAACCTTACTGTCAGCTGAGTGATATATAAACATTTTATCTGGATAGTACTGTTGACAAGAGATTCGAGTCATCTAGCAGAAGAATGGGCTTGCCCTTCATACTAGTTGAGAACTGAGTAGCTGGAGGTTTTAGGGAAAATAGCATAAATGGCCACCTACATGGATTTTTCATGACCCAACTTCTCAAGTGTTAAGATCAGCATGTACTCTCTGGCCTGTTGCTAGAATATGCTGGCTTGGTGGGTATCGCAAATAGATCCACCTTGGTAACAGCACTGCTGTATCCCTGGAAAGATCTGACAAGTTCTCCCTCTACCCATTTTTTAATCAGTATTGACCACTTTTTTTAGTTCTAGAAGACATTTTAGTATTGATTATGTTTGTTTTTACCGATTGTGTGACTGTTACGTTTTAATTTAATCATATATATTCTTCAAATTGTAGTTGTAATCTGCTTTGAAAAGTTGGGTTTAAGTAACTTGAAAATATAGCTTATGGATCTTCCTTGAAAGATCAACTCGTGGCTTCCTGGGTGTGAAGTAACTTTGAGAATAGATTGAAGGCCTTCTCAGTAGTGGCGCCCACCCTGTGGAACACCCTCCCTTCAGATGTGAAGGAAATAAGTAGCTATCCTATCTTTAAAAGACATCTGAAGGCAGCCCTGTTTAGGGAAGTTTTTAATATTTTTAATATTTAATGCTGTATTGTTTTTAACACTTGATTGGGAGCCGCCCAGAGTAGCTGGGGAAACTCAGCCAGATGGGCGGGGTATTAAAAAACAAACAAAAAACTGCTTCATGCGGTCCTAGTGTTCTGCAAATATCCATAAGACATTTCCAGGTCTATTTCAAATATGAGTTCAGTCTTAATGTATTGATCTGAAATTGGTACATGATAGCTGTAAATTTGTAGGTTTGGAAGAAACTAATCTAAACTGTCCCAGAAATAGAAACAAGTACAACCTGGGTTCTTAACTGACTTTGCTTGGTCTCTAGGTCTAATAATAATGAGATTCCAGAACTAGATTCTGCAGGTTACGTTCAGTTTTTGTGTTTAAGGCTTTCTAAACCATCTAAACAGATGAGATTTTATTTAGAAGATACTTCATATGCTTGCTTTATTAGCAGAGTAAAAAGAATGAATTCATGTCAAAAACACCCTACAGACTCAGGAAAAGAATTACGGGTAAGCATTTGCATTAAATTCCAGCTAATATAGTTCAGTGGTGTTTTATAAGATGAGATTTCATTCTTGTGCTCTGCCTCTTCAGTTCTGACATGGTATAACAATTTCCAGAGGAGTAGCTGTATTGCGGCAACTAATCTTGTAGCACGTTAGAGTTGAATAAAACTATCATTGCATAAGCTTTTGGGATGGTATTCACCTAAGGAGCTGAATCAGCAGGAGCCCCCCCCCTATCAACCCCTAAAATTGACCTGTGGGGGTTAGGAGAACCTCAAGAGCAGGTTCGGAGGAGGATGGGGCAGATGGTTTTGCCTGGCAAGATGAAATGCTTGCTCAAACAGAATGTTCATCATAGTGTAATGTTGAATTCCATCCTCAATTTTTTTTGTTCTCTCCCTTGTGCTTTAGTATTCAACTAAGGTTCACTCAAGAGGGACGCGGGTGGTGCTGTGGGTTAAACCACAGAGCCTAGTGTTTGCCGATCAGAAGGTCGGCGGTTCGAATCCCTGCGGCGGGGTGAACTCCCATTGCTCGGGCCCTGCTCATGCCAACCTAGCAGTTCGAAAGCACATCAAAGTGCAAGTAGATAAATAGGTACCACTCCGGTGGGAAGGTAAACGGTGTTTCCGTGCCCTTCTCTGGTTCGCCAGAAGCGGCTTAGTCATGCTTTCCACATGACCCGGAAGCTGTACGCCGGCTCCCTCGGCCAATAAAGCGAGATGAGTGCTGCAACCATGGAGTCGGCCACGACTGGACCTAATGGTCAAGGGTCCCTTTACCTTTAAGGTTCACTCAAACTAGATCTATTGAAATTAATAGACCTAACTTAAATGTGTTCATTAATTTCAGTGGGTCTGCTGTGAATAAAATTTAGTTGAATAACACCCAATATGTGGGAAAGCAGTATCCTAAAGAAGGTACCACTTTGTGTGAGGTTTTATGTTTCATACCTCAGGTGAACTGTTAACCCTCACTGGCTCTATTGTATAGATTACCAGTGAGGTTCATTGATACAGCGTACTTGAATTAGCACATCAAAACTTGGAGGAAATGTATGGGCCTTCCTTCCATCTGTGTGCTTCAGTGACACACAGAGAGATTTTTCCGAATACCAATTCCGAAAGCTGTTGCCCAGATCATAGGGTGATCCGGATGTAAGCTTTTTTTAATGTGTTGGTTTCAGTTAAGTAGTCTTAATTCTGTAGTGTCCACCCATTATTTTTAGATTGAAACTGCTTCAGTTCTGATGGGGGTTTGAATACATTATGGCAGATTTCTGTGGGTTTTTTTAAAATCTGTGCAGTCATTTTTCCACATTGACATATACAAAGTGTGGTGTGCAGTAGATATTGCTCCCTGTATTTCCAGTGTTCAAAGTGCTGCAAAGTACACCACTAAAAAAACACCACCTCTGCGGAAGACAGGTTTTGAGAGGTTCAGGGGAATCCAAGCTTTGCAGAAGTTCAGAAAGATTGTTGGTCAAAAAGCAAAGCAAAGAATTGGGGTCAGCCCAAAGCTGACCAAATGATGACAGAGTGTGTTTGGTGACCATTAAGTTCTGGCTGATCGGGAGCAGGGGAGGAAATGAAGTGCCTGGACTCCACAGCAGCATTTCAGTTGTGTCTTTCAAGTCTACATGGATAATGGGAACCCTTGGGTTAGGCCAGGGGTGGGCAACCTAAGGCCCATGGGCCGGATGAGGCCCAATCGCCTTCTCAATCCAGCCCGCGGACAGTCCGGGAATCAGCATGTTTTTACATGAGTAGAATGTGTCCTTTTATTTAAATGCATTACTGGGTTATTTGTGGGGCCTGCCTGGTGTTTTTACATGAGTAGAAGGTGTCCTTTTATTTAAAATGCATCTCTGGGTTATTTGTGGGGCATAGGAATTCATTCTCTCTCCCCCCACAAAAATGTAGTCCGGCCTACCACATGGTCTGAGGGACAGTGGACCGGCCCACGGCTGAAAAAGGTTGCTGAAACCCTGGGTTAGGCAGTGGCTTATTTTCTTGCCACATACTGTGTTCTTTACCCAGTTTCCCCCTACCTAGACTATGTTGAGATTCTGCTGTTATTTGAGAAGGTGACTCTGTGGCTTAAACAGTGGTACTTTGGTTTTCGAACTTAATCCATTCTGGGAGTCCATTCGACTCCTGAAACCGTTCAAAAACCAAGGCACAGCTTCCGATTGGCTGCAGGAGTTTCCTGCACTCAAGTGGAAGCCGCATCAGATGTTCAGCTTCTGCAAAACGTTCGCAAACCGAAGCACTTACTTCCGGGTTTGCGGCATTCGGCAGTTGATTTGTTCGACAACTAAGCCGTTCGAGAACCAAGGTACCACTGTATGTGTGTGAGGTGAAGGGAGAACTCCATTTACTGTCTGTAAGGAAACAGCTATGTGCTCTATCAATTATGCACCACTTGTAAGTGGCCTTTTTTTCTACCCAGTATATGCAATATGAAGTTGAAGTACAAAATTTCCACTGTACAAGATGAGTTAGGAACGGAAACTCACAAATCTCTTGCCCAATGTTTCCTTTTTAGCTTTAAACATGTGCTCTGATACTGAAAGTGATTATTCCACTTCATGCTCTGAAGAAGAGGAAGATGACAGCTGTAAAGAAACTACAGATTATGCTGTCGATCCAGAAATGCTGGCCAGACCCCAGACATCATCTGCTCCGGCTAACAAAGAAACGCCAGCTAAGAAGCTGAAGAGAGAAGTTCCTGTGAGTGTGGATTCACTTCAGTTTGTTAATCACATTGGCTATTGGCCATAGAAATAAGGGCTTCTCAAAACATTTCAAACATTGAATTAAATGTGGGCCCGTCTCTGGCAGGAAACATTGTGGATGTGCTTAGTGGCAGTTTAATCCCAATTCGTTTTGAATCTTACAGGCTTAATTCTGCGGAAAGGCGCATCATATGACTTTGGAAGGTGCACGGGAAATAATAATAAATAATAATAAATTTTTATTTATATCCGTCCCTCCCCAGCAGAAGCCAGGCTCAGGGTGGCTAACAACAATAAAATAATACAACATTATAAAATCATTTCATTATAAAATTAATTCAAATCAAATTGATGGCAACCATTGGGCTAGAGTTCTGTGAAGATTGCCAAAGGAGGGAGTCAGGCTGTGCCCTGACCAAAGGCCTGGTGAAACAGCTCTGTCTTGCAGGCCCTGCGGAAAGATGTCAAGTCCCGCAGGGCCCTAGTCTCTTGTGGCAGAGCATTCCACCAGATCGGAGCCTTTCTGCCTATTTCCTTGGGCTTGTCAAGGCAGGAGATGCTGTCCCAGATTTACATATAAAGACCCCTAAGTGTTATATATGAGGTTTTATACAGCTTGGGACCTGCACTGTCCAAGGAGCGCATTCTCCCATACAGGCCTCCATATTGTGTTGAGGTCAGGGATGCAGGCCCTCCTGATGGTCCCATATTTCATTGGAGGTTGCTTATGCTGTACCCTGAATTAGGGCTTTCTTGGGGGGAGGGGTGCCATAATTATAGCATTCCTTCCCCTCTGAAATGTGGTGAACACGGACTCATGTATTTTAGGTACCTGCTGAAGACATATGATGGACATTAATTTTTGAGCCCATTGTTACAGTATTCTATAATTTATAGTGATTTAAATGGGTTGATACAGATTTTTATTGTTTTGTTTTGTTTTAAGAACCCTCTGGAATTACATATGACAATGAAGACAATGTGCCTCTTTACTTAGATTTAAGTCCCTGTATGTGCAATGGAATTTATTCACAGGTAGGGGTTTCTAGGATTGCAGCCTAACAGTCCAGTGCTATTGCATGTCTACTTGGAAGCCTTAAATGAGTGTCTTGCATTTACTCCCAAGTAAGTTTGCATAGGATTACATCCTTAGTCTATGATAAACTTTGTTGTATACTTTTTGCCTTATTATAGAAGGCAGCTTCTTGACTAAGGGATAATGACTGCGAGATAGTTATGCATGAAATAACATGTGCGTTTAGAAATTTTCCTTTTCTTCTCAATTTGCTGCTATCCCTTTTCCCCTTCCCCTTCCCCCATGACTGAAGCAGCTTCCCACTGTGTGTTTCTCTCTTCCAGCAGAGTAATTTGGTGGAAGAGTATTTTGAAGCACATAGCAGTTCCAAGGCTTTAACTTCTGACCGAACACTTCAGAAGCTACAGAAAGAGAAAATGGATCAGGTATGTGCTATGAGGGACTATTTGTATTAGAATTTCCTTTTGAGGTCTTTGTTCAGAGAAACTTCTAGCAACTGTCTCTGTGCTTGTTCTTGGATGGACCCAGTGGTTGGTTGGTTGGTTTATTTTACCTTATTAGTAGTAGCACAGTTTGAGTTGTAATGCTGAAAACAGTGAGAAATACCGTATTTTTTGCTCTATAAGACTCACCTTTTCCCTCCTAAAAAGTAAGGGGAAATGTGTGTGCGTCTTATGGAGCGAATGCAGGCTGCGCAGCTATCCCAGAAGCCAGAACAGCAAGAGGGATTGCTGCTTTCACTGCGCAGCTATCCCTCTTGCTGTTCTGGCTTCTGAGATTCAGAATATATATTTTCTTTTTTTCCTTCTCCAAAAACTAGGTGCGCCTTGTGGTCTGGTGCATCTTATAGAGCGAAAAATATGGTGCTTTGCAGTGAAAAGGGCTTGGTTAAGCTAGAAGAGGGGTGTGGAACTTCTGGCCTGCAGGCCATTCTTGCCTCGCCACCTTGGCCCACGAGGGCATTTTCCGTAAACCATGCCCACCCGCCAGTCAGCTTGCATCTCTATTAATGTCAGCTGGTGGGCAGGACCTTTTCGGAAAGCCCCCCCCCCAGCCATCCCACATTGATCCCACCCACCCCCAAAAAGAATCCACATGGGGAAGGCTGTCTAGCCTGCTTTCATTGCATGTGCAGCAAAAGCAAGCAGACCTGGGGTTTTTCTTCATTGCTTTGTAATGGAGCAGTCCCTGCCGAAACCAATGTCTGCTGTAGAAATCAGCTCTGACCAGTGTTTGAAACTCCCATTGTTCTAGGTGCATTTTGCGACAGGGAATTTAATTAGCGCAAGCAGTTTCTGAGCTCTGGGCGCAGTACCACACCTAAGATTTCTGATTAAAACTGCAGAGTGTAAGGAAAGGAGGATCTTTTTCTGCCTCCCCACTTCCAGCTACTCTCTAAATACTGGAGAAGAGACCCTCTTAAGAACACTAGGGGGGTAGGCAGGGGAAGGACTAGATCGTGTGAAAAATGAATATAATATTTTAGCTGCAGTTCGTTCATTTTCAGCTTTGCATTCTTGTTAGTAAAAAAGTGTGCCTAGACATTCCGTTGTTGTGCCCATAACTTAACTTTAAGGTGCCATTTAGCTTCTAGCCTTCATATCTCAGTTTCTAACACTGGCTCTGGCAGATACTGCTCCATCATGCAATGCTGAAGAAACAGGCACTTCTTTCCCTGCTGAGACAGAAAAGTGGGGCCTGGCTGAAAACAGGTACCCTTTGCAGCAGTTTCTCCCTCCCTGTTTTAATTAGAAATATATTGTTTCATATCTTTCAGCCCTGCACCTGTTCTAATGCCTTATTTTTCCCTTCCTGGTCTAGGAGTCCCTGCAAAACATCTTGAATAAAGTACCTGTTGCTTTTGCTTCTGAATGTGAGGCATTAACCAAGCAACATGAATCTCTCTTTTACAAATGGATGTTGCAGCTGCAGTAAGTATCTGGTGGGCTTCTGTAAGAACATGCAATATACAATGTTCTCTTAAAACAAATTGAAGTTGTAATTAAGCCTAATTGTTTCTTAGGCTCGGAAATAGTTTTCATTGAATAAAACCACATTCACTTCCCATGGTACAGTTAATGTATTTTCTGGAGTTGAGGTCTTTATAAAAGGAACCTCATGTGGATGATGTTTGAGGGATGGAAATGCTTTCAACCAAGTTTCTTAAACAGATAGGAAACTATCTCATATAAAGCAGTCACAAATCTTCTGGGTGATAGCTATTGGTTTTCTATAACAGAAAAGTACATGGGATTTAAATAGATCCTAGATTGTAAAGGTCTATTAGCTAATTGTCATAGCCACTTTCCAGATTGAATATATGGGAGAGAAGTGCAGATTGGGTGCTGTTCACAGTATGCCTTAACTTATTTCCATTCCACTGCAAGTTGGCATCAGGAAAATAAACAGATAATAGGCATAGATGCTGCTTTTAGCATTTATGATGCAGAACTGAAGCCAAATGAGGACGTGTAGGGCCCTTATTACATTTCTGTTCTCCAAGTTGTTCATTGCTCTCACCACCACCATTTTACCTTCACAACAACCCTGTGAGGTTGGTTTCTCCTAGTGAACTTAATGGGTGGGTAGGGATATGTATATACATCTCTCCGCTGCGACACTGTAACCTCTACGTCACATCAACTTTCAATATTTATCTCTTGCAGGTTAAAAAAAAGTAGGCCCACACAGTAGTTTTGTTGCATACAGTGGTACCTCGTGTTACGGACGGGATCCGTGCTGGAGGCCCGTCCGTAACGTGAAATGCCCGTAACTTGAAGCGCTGTGTTTGCGCAGGCGCGCAGCGCGATTTGACGCTTCTACGCAGGCGTGAGTAGCAAAATCCGGAAGTAACCCGTTCCGGGACCTCCGGGTTGCCACGGGACGTAATGCGAAAAGGCGCAACGTGAAGCAGAGGCAACACAAAGTATGACTGTACAGTGGTACCTCGGGTTACATACGCTTCAGGTTACAGACTCCGCCAACCCAGAAATATTACCTCGGGTTCAGAACTTTGCTTCAGGATGAGAACAGAAATCGTGCAGCAACGGCGCAGTGGCAGCCGGAGGCCCCATTAGCTAAAGTGGTGCTTCAGGTTAAGAACAGTTTCAGGTTAAGAACGGACCTCTGGAACGAATTAAGTTCTTAACCCGAGGTACCACTGTACTCTGCTTCAGAATTGGAATTGTCTCTGTTCCCTCTTCCTCTGCTGCTTTGCAAGTAGGCAGCAAACAAACATGACAGTGGGAATCTCATCTTTCTGCTGAGCATTTAATTTTGCTTTTCAGGATTGGAAAAGGATCGGAGATTTCTTCAAAGATACTAAATTTAAACAAACTTCAATTGTTGTTGTTATTCGGGAATGAAGACGGAATAAGTGTTTACAAAGAAAAAACAAATACAGTTCTAACTGTCAGAATAACAAAAAGTAAAATACTGTTCTCAATAAGAACACTTTCAATAGGTTATGCGCTATATTGTAAATTTCAGAGATGTTTTCTTTCTTGCAGCCTAGGATTCAATATTGTGCTATATGGATTAGGTTCAAAGAAAGCTCTGTTGGAGAATTTTCGCATTTCTCTTCTGCAAGATTCTGTTCATATTGTTGTGAATGGGTTCTTCCCCAGCATCACTGTGAAATCGGTAAGAAAAAAGAGACATATATGCATGCATGCATTCAGAGAAGTAAACAAAAGCTTCAATACAAACTGCATGGTTTATTAATAGGTTACCGTTATTTAGAGCACAGCTCAAATGAAGTTGGTTTACATTCGGTTCATCTCTTAATTCTAGCAGACAAAGCCTCCAATACATAAAGGCAGTCCATGGTTTTGGTTTGCTTTGACTTCCTATATGGGTCTTCATTTGCAAATGCTGTTTATATGAAAGGGCAGGTTGTGCTGGTTGGAACGTAGAAAAACCTGCCTAATGTGTGTTTTAAGTTTATACTTAAGAAACCTGCAAACTGCTAAGGATTGTTTCAGATATTGCGAAGTTTGTATATGGAAGGCTCTTCTGTGTATTGTATGTGTGGATGTTTTTACTACATATTGCTTTCAATATAGGAATTCTGTGAAATAGTCTTAATATCGAGACAGCTGTTTTTAACTTGAGTTAAGCTCTCTTTGAAAAACCATGCTTAAAAAACAACAAGACAGGTCCAAAGGAAAATGGTGACCTGCTGTTTTTCTGTGCCAGATTCTTAATTCCGTAACAGAGGAGGTGCTGGATCACATGGGCACTTTTCGCAGCCCCCAGGATCAGCTGGACTTGATTGTGAAAAGATTTAAAGAAGGTAATACAGATGGGCCAATATATTAGAAGTTCGGAGTCTTCCTAAGTTAAAAAAAAAAAAAAAAAGATTGGATGAAACTAATGATTTGGTTTACTCATATATTTATTGACTGTTCAAATACAGTGATTATAAAGGTGCTTATTCTGGCAATTCATCTAGGACGCAATACCAATTTGTAAAACATGGGACTTGCTCCAGTAGGCTTGGAGTTATTGCTGTGGATCTACACATTCATTATAGCTGTTATTGATAACTAGGCATTAGTTTCAACTAAACAGTTGGGCAGTTCAGTCCCACCTTGATAGTGCAACAGTATTTTATGCAATTATCAGCACAGATCTAGACTTCTAGATTTGAGTGGGGATGTTGCTCAGTGATCAAATGAAATGAGTGGAGTTTTTTTAATAAGAAGTTTTATTTATTTTCAGTGAATAAACACAATTAAAAAGAGTTTTCCCCATCTGAGTTTTGTTTAAAAAAAAACTAGCTTGGAAGCTAACTAGTTGTGGAAATGCATTACAGTACTTTACTTGCAAAAGGATAGCAGAATTTGGGGGTGACGTGCCTTATTGGGTTGCTGTTTTTATTTTGATTATATATACAGTGGTACCTCGGGTTACATACGCTTCAGGTTACAGACTCCGCTAACCCAGAAATAGTACCTCGGGTTAAGAACGTTGCTTCAGGATGAGAACAGAAATCGTGCTGTGGCGGCGCAGCGGCAGCAGGAGGCCCCATTAACTAAAGTGGTGCTTCAGGTTAAGAACAATTTCAGGTTAAGAACGGACCTCCGGAACAAATTAACTACTTAACCAGAGGTACCACTGTACTTAGAAGTACTAAAAGGAGGAATAGAAGGTTGGAGAAACATGTTAATCCAACATCTTGCCAGATGATCTCACCATCCCCCTCAGGGTTTTTTTTTAAAAAGCAAAATTCTTCACATTCAGTTCATTTCCCCGTCTCTCTGGTACTGAATCTAAAAAATGCAAGTGTTGAGAGAAGTTTTTAAAACAAAATTTTGGGTGGGAATCTGGATTACAAAATATAATAGCATGGGTTAAAATGGAATTCTTTTATTCAGAATACATGTTTCCGTTACTAGCCATGAATCTTGGATTCTTGGACACATAAATATAGGTGGTTTTTACCTGAATGACTGGTCCTGTGAATTTTGGAGGTGATGAGCAGGCACAAAAAGCTTGTCAGCATTTGGCGGCAGCTAGGTGACTTTCCTACTTCCTTGACAGCCTGTTTTTAACCCTTGTACTTCTTCTCATTTGCCAGATCCTTTGCTGGAGCTCTACCTGCTCATCCACAACTTGGACAGTCCAACATTGAGAGGAGACAAAAACCAACAAATCCTAGCACAATTGTCATCTCTTTCTAATATCTACCTCATAGCATCTATTGATCACATTAATGCACCACTCAGTAAGTTCTTAGGCCTTTCAGCCCTCTAGCTTGAAAAATCCATCTTAGTCAGTGGGAACATCTGTTTGGTACATATGTAATGCATTCTGTGGCCGTATTTAGATGCATTTCTTAACCATGGTTTGGTATTATAGCTGAACACAAGCTTGCCCACAAACCAGGTATTAGCATTACGTACCCGGGTGTTAGTCATTAATAGTTATGGAGTCCACATGGCATCTTAGACCAATTGAGTTTGTAGTGTTGGGCACACTGGTGTTCCGACTTGAACTGTTTACAGGAAGGGTGGGGAACCGCCAGCCTCTCCTCCTTGTTCCCACTGTGTTTTCCCACACAGAGCCCGAGATTTGGGGAGCATCCTCCCACCCCTCCCAAAAATCTCCACATAAAGTGGAGTTACATAATTTTTACTTTTTCTTTCTTTTCTGCTCTTGTAGTGTGGGATCAAGCAAAGCAAAGCATGTATAATTGGTTGTGGTATGAAACGACCACGTACAGTCCTTATGTAGAAGAAACATCCTTTGAGAACTCCCTCTTGATACAGCAATCCGGGTCTTTGGCTTTGAGCTCTCTCACTCATGTTCTGCGCAGTCTCACTCCTAATGCAAGGTAAGAACTCTTCTGTGATGTTCAAGTGTCAGGGACCTTTGCTGCGACTAGGGGGCTAACTCTTGGGGGGGTGGGAGGAGTGGTTTTTAAATAAAGCTTCAATGTTGGGAACGGAAAGCTGCTTTACAAATAGGGAAACAAGACCTGAATGCTATTTTCGTAGTGCCTCGAGTTCATGTTGCCTAATATTTGCTAGATACACAACAGTGGGAGACTCCAGATCTTTCCCTGCTATATTGTAGAATCTACAGTGTAGATCATGACTAATATAGCCCTACAGATGATCTTCATTTTCCCTTTTGTTTTTTCACAGAAGGGTTGTGCTGTATCAGCAGAAATGATGTTTCCCACACAAAATAATTAGTAGAATTAGTATAGCTGACGGGAGATTTTAAAAAAAGGTTTTCCTCAGAAGGAAGTCTGTAGTTGGGAATAAATGTGGATTTTCAGCAATGGTGTAAAGGGAGGGGGAGCAAATGCTTTAGTACACAACAGAGGGAGCTGTTCCAGTTCTGGGTGGAATCACTGCAGAAAGTATAAAGCCAAGAACAGAAATAGGATGTTAAAAGTGGTCGCGTGCACAATTAAGCCCTTTTTCTTTTCAAAACATATTCCCTCCCATATTGTAAGTTATGTTTCTAGTCTTGTTTAAAGATACTTCTTTTACTTATCAGGGGGATTTTCAGACTTTTGGCAGAATATCAGTTGGAAAATAAGGATAACACCTCATACCCAGGTAACTCAACAGACATGAATTCTTCTTTCTGGAGGTCAAACTAGGGTAGCACTAGGACATGAGCTTTAGCCTAAGTCATGGATTCTGAGTACAATGCCTATATAAATGTGATGAAACTTCTGTTTTATGTGAGTATCAATTGGTACTGGGCATGTGGACACTTGCTGCAGCAATTCATTTGAGTGGGTGAGATTGTAAGCTCTTTCAGTTGTCATGAAACTGGCCGCTGAAAAGTAGCATTGCTTTGAACTGAATGAGAGGACCAGACTAGGGACTGAAGCCTTGCTTTCAGTGCTATCTCAGGTAGGAAAAGATCCAGAAAGGAAAAGTTTTGAGGAAATCAACCCCTTCCCCCATTTTTCGAATTGATATTTTGAGGGAACACAATGGTGGGGAGATACTTCTCGTGCATGGCTTTCTCAAAGAAAAATTTTCATACTACCTTCTGAATAAAACCTTCAAGCATCATACAGATCTCGTTAGCAACATTGATCTTCATTTGAGCAAGACCTCGCTTTTAATGCTAGGCGTTCCATTGCTTCTTTTCCCCTGCTAGGACTTTCCTTCCAAGATTTCTACCAGCAATGTCGGGAAGCCTTCCTGGTCAATAGTGACCTAACTCTCAGGGCTCAGCTCACAGAATTCAGGGATCACAAGCTCATTAGGACTAAGAGGGTGAGTGAAGCTGCTATAGACATGCTAATGTGACTATTTGTTTAACAGTGCCTATGCTGCAGAAAAAATCGGAGTGTATGATTCTGGGTACAGGGTGAATGACAATAGAACTACAATTAAATATTTGTGGTGTTTATTAATAGACAGAAGAATCACATGTGTGTTCATGGTATTGAAACAAGCCAAAGGCTGCTTATACTATTGTGAAAGTTGCCATCCAAAATGTGGAAGCAGTCTTCTACAAATTTCTGGTAGGACATTGGATCGTGCCTTTTGAGGAGGAAATGTGCTTTAGTTTGTTCTAGTCACGCAGCATAACTTGAGAGGGCATATCCCTATCAGTGCATGACTGCTAGTTGGATTGAACAAAAATTCTTTGTTATTCTTATGCCTCGGAACTAATCAAAATAGTGTGCTTGTTTTCAGGGTGCTGATGGAGTTGAATATTTATTAATTCCTGTGGACGCTGGGACCTTGACTGACTTTTTACAGAAAGATAATGACATTTGAAGGCTCTGAAATGTGCAATAGCAATTGCTCTCAAGAGCTGCTGGAATACTGCCTACAGTGTAGTCAATTTTCAGATCTCAGGAGTTTTTATCTGCCTGTAATAATTGAGTAAAGCATTGTTTGTGCAAAGCCAACTTTTATATATATATCTAAAACTGCTTAGGTTTTCCACTTTGGATGACGATTTCCTCCTTTGTATTCCATTACAAGGAAAGTGTGACATAGGAATGTGCCTTTCTGCTCATGAAGTAACTTGTGCTTGATAATACACATTGTTGGCTGTTAGCAGCTTCAGTTTTTCAACAATGAATGAGTATGTCATATTTACAGACTACCTTATTGGTTTTCTAATATGTGCCGTGTGAGATGGAGAGGTGCCTGTACTTGGGCAAAGCAAAATACAAACACCAGAGACCCAGGTTATTTTGGACAAGTTTGTTGACGTTTTAGCCTTCATTGGTATACAAGCCATTGTAAAGTTAAGAACAAGCTGGCACCTGTCTCTGCAAGGTAAAGAAAATGGCAGCTATGCTGATTTTTCAAACCAACTTTCTTAATAATGTCAGAAGTAATGAGAGGTAGTATTTGGGTTTTTAAAAAAAATAATCTGAATAAAGATGTGTAGTTGTGCAATAGATTTTTTTGTATGGTTCTAAATAAAACACAGTTTATGGTCCTGGCGAAGACTTGTATTTGAAAAAACATCAACTGAAATGGCAGAAGAGGGTTGAGCGGGTGGAGCGATCAAATGTCCCTTCTTGTGCCAGGTAGTGGGGTGGTGGTGGTGTCAGTACATTCATGCAGCCCTTGTGTGAGCTGGCAGAAGTGCTGCTGTAGAGCCAGTGGAAGATCCGGAAATGGGGCAGGATTTGTTAGTCCCCGAGCGCTTTCCAGTTCCGACGTGTGATAATGTAGGGGCCCAATCAAGGCAGAATTCATCATCTCCCTACTGCTGCATAAAGCCCATACCATCAACAGCTGGAGTTTGGACTGATCCCTTACTCAGAAGTTCAAATCCCACTAAATTCAATGGAGCTTATTCCAAAATAAATGTTCATGGGATTGCAGCCTAAATTAGATACTGCTGGTTCTGACATCGAAGTGATCAACCCCTGACAGTTCAATGACCATTAGACCATTGAAAGTTTGTTTGAAAAAGTTCTGAGATGTGCATCTTCATGTACAGTGGTGCCTCGCAAGACGAAAATAATCCGTTCCGCGAGTCTCTTCGTCTAGCGGTTTTTTCGTCTTGCGAAGCAACCCGATTAGTGCTATTAGCGGTTTAGCGGCTATTAAAGGCTTAGCGGCTAAAAGGCTATTAGTGGCTTAGCGGATTAGAAAAGGGGGGGGGGAGAGAAAAAAAATCGGAACACTCGCAAGACGTTTTCGTCTTGCGAAGCAAGCCCATAGGAAAATTCGTCTTGCGAAGCAGCTCAAAAACGGAAAACCCTTTCATCTAGCGGGTTTTTCATCTTGCGAAGCATTCGTCTTGCGGGGCACCACTGTACTATATAAATCATTGGTTTAGCTTATTTTTTGCCTTACATTTTCCGAGATAAAAAAAGCTAGCTGTCAGGTAGAAGTGCTTTCTTGGGGGGGGGGGAGATTCCTTGCACAGCATAAAATTCCAAAAGTGAAGTTGAGAAATAGTTTTTTCCTAAAATTCCCGATTAATTTTTGTGCTAAGGCTACCAATCAAAGAGTGATTTTAGCTGCAACCCTGTGAACCTACCCGGAAGTCCTCTTTGGGGCCCCACAAATGGTGTTACTTTGCTAGTGCCTCTTTGCTTTGGTGCCCTTATAGTTCTCCATCAGGTACCCCCCTCTCTACACTTCTGGGAAGCAAATGTTACTATGGAGGGAAGCTTCACATCACCCAAGAGGAACTGCTGTTGAAATTCTTCTCTCACCTTCCCAGTGCTTAGTCCTTTGCCTGACTGATCGCACCCCGCCTTAGAGAGAGAGAGCTCTGCTCCCCTTGAGAACTGCCTACCTCACAAGGTAAAATGCAGTAAGATGAGATAACAGTATCAGCTGCCCAAAAATACAAAGCATTTGATTATGTGGAATACAAATTAAATAGCAGGGCACATAGTTCTCAGTTGTGATAAAGAAAGTCACATTTTGCAAACAGATTGTCAGTCAGCCATTTATTTCCAGGCAGGTTATCCCTAGCACTTTGAAAACCATATTGTGGTTTTAACCAGAGCCTCTCCCACTTTATATTTTTGTATGTTAAGCCTCTGATGAATACAGTCTGATGTTCTGGACCTCATACTTTTGCTATACCACTTGAAGGGGGTCTCTGTCTCTCTCAGAAACTACAATACAGATCTTGTTCTGAAGGTGCACAGCCAGTTCTTTTTGCAGCTCCAGCAGAAAGCCTCGCTCAGTGTTGCTGTGCTCGCACAAGATCACGCTTATCCCTTTGGAAACAGCATCCAGTACGTCATGGTGGGACATCTCTCCTACCAATATAATTAAGATACTGGTTATTGATTAGGATTTGAGCACTTGTAATTAAGATAGAAAAGAGCCAATGGCCGTGTTGGTTAGTGATCTTACAGGCATTGGCTGAAAAGCAGAGTACAATGCACACTTTAAAAAAATGTAGTGATGTGAACAGGTTTCAAGAAAGATCGATCTGGGCTCAATCCAGGCAAGTTCAGTGCCGAGGAAGAGGCCTCATAGGTACCAAAAAGCTTCATTTCCCAATTTCCCATAGAACCATGAGGATGCATTGCAGGGAACTGAAGGCTGTGCATGACTCTTGCATCCCCACCCAATGCGCCATCTTTCTTTTGTGCACGTTTCCTGCATCTCACCTTTTCCCTTCTCCCCAAGACTTAATTCAAGCTGCGACACGAGATTTCCATGTGTGTTATACTTGCTGCTCTTCACTCTGCCCCTTTGGTTTAACCGTTAAACCCGGTGTCTTCGCTACCTCGATTCCTAGGCAACTGTCAGGGAATTGGAGGCAGAGAAGGGGGAGAGAATGGGGACTTATAGAGATAAGCCTCCGTTACTTAGCAGCTGTACTTCCTCGGAGGAGGAGGGTGACTGTCAGGAAGCAATGAATCAAAGAGGGAGGAGCCACTTCCGGGGCCCAGCCACTCTTGTAACAGAGGAAGGAAGGGGGGTGGGTTCAGGAAGTGGATATGCTGGAAGAAAATGAAAGCTTCTTCAGTCTCTGCAACTGACACTCCATGATGCAGGCTGACTCTCAGAGCTCTTTGTAAATAGCAAGAAGAAACCTATAAATCCTGTAAATATGGCTGGATTCCCGGACTCCTATCTCTGCTAGCACTAGAGCCAGTGTGGTGTAGTGGTTAAGAGCGGTAGTCACGTAATCTGGGTAACCGGGTTCGTGTCTCCGCTCCTCCACATGCAGCTGCTGGGTGACCTTGGGCCAGTCACACTTCTCTGAAGTCTCTCAGCCCCCTCACCTCACAGAGTGTTTGTTGTGGGGGAGGAAGGGAAAGGAGATTGTTAGCCGCTTTGAGACTCCTGAAGGGGAGTGAAAGGCAGGATATCAAATCCAAACTCTTCTTCTCTTCTTCACCGATCTTCCCTGACAGCAACCTAACAGGTTCTTTGAATCGACTACATTATTAATGAGAGGTTCTTACCTGTAAGGTAGAGATCACTTTCTGTGCCTTTCAGAACACTACTTCCTGAGCCGGCGCAAAGGGCAACCACCTTCACCTGGGATTCTACAAAATGGTAAACCGCATTGTTACACCGTTGGTCCTCTCGGAGGCTGGGGAACCTGTGGCTCTCCCAAGGGTCTGATGAGAGTTGAGGTCCAACAACATTGGTCCGGACAGCAGCAGGTTCCCCATCCCTGTGCCAAGGAGCATTATGCAGTTTCCAAAGTTTTGCCTACAGGAAGCCTCATGTTCAGTTCCCACAACCAAACTCCAGTGTAAGTAAACCCTGGTCACCATACCCTGAAAAACCTCCAGCAACCGAAGACCATAAGTAGGTGCTGCCAGGAAGATGCCACTCAGCCCAGGTGAGCAAGCGGTCAAAGCCTGCATCCTAGATCCATATAATGCTACAAGACCAAGTTAAGTCCTCCACAAATTGTAGTGAGCTTCACCACTTCAATTGTTCCATGTTCCCCATTGTGAGACAGAACTACTGTATTTTTTGCTCTATAGGACGCACTTCCCCTCCAAAAATGAAGGGGAAAAGTGTGTGTGTCCTATGGAGCGAATGCAGGCTTTCGCTGAAGCCTGGAGAGCAAGAGGGGTCGGTGTGCACTGACCCCTCGCGCTCTCCAGGCTTCAGGCAGCTATCCGCAAGCCTGTGGAGCCCGGCGGGAGTTCCTGCCAGGCTCTGCAGGCTTGTGGACAGCTGCCTGCAGCCTGAAGTCCAGGGAGCGCGTCGCTGCGCACCCCGGGCTTTGGGCAGCTCTCCGCAAGCCTTCAGAGCCCGGCGGGAACTCCCGCCGGGCTCCGAAGGCTTGCGGATAGCAGCCTGCAGCCCGAAGCTGTTCTAGCTTCGGGATGGCTGCGCAAAGCCTCCCCAAGGCGGCGGGGTGAAGGCACCCCGCCGCCCTGCGTAGGCTTGAAAGCTGTCCCTGAAGCCAAAACAGCGAGACGGGGCGCTGAGCAGCCCTCCATCTCGCTGTTCTAGCTTTGGGATGGCTGCGCAAAGCCTCCCCAAGGCGGCGGGGTGAAGGCACCTCGCCGCCCTGTGAGGCTTGAAAGGCTGTCCCCGAAGCTGCGCTCCAAAGTCTTCAGGGATCTTTGAGGTTGGCGGTGGGGGAAAGCAGCGCTTCCCCCCACCGCCAGCCCCACAAGCTCGGGGGGCAATGGCAAGGCTGCACGCAGCCTTTGCACTGTTCCCCAACCTGCTCTTGAACGCACCTTGTTTTTGAGGGGAAGAACAAGAAAAAAATTTTTCCCCCTCTTCTCCCCCTCCTATGGTCCGGTGCGTCCTATAGAGCGAAAAATACGGTACCTACCCTCAGAAAGATGTTCTGTTCAGAAGACATTTGTTTGAATCTCCTCTCTCTTTGTGTGCATGTTTTTAAACCACTTCCAGAAGTTCCAGCTGGTCCAATTATAGACTGTCTGAACTTGCTTTAGTCACTTCTGCAATTCTAAACACGCTTACTAGAGAGGAAGTCCCACTGAACTCACAGACATTTACTTGGACGTAAGCCCCATTAAGATTGAGTATGGCCAAGACTGGCATTCAAGCAGTGTTTTATAATATTTATAAACTGCCTTTCCTTCAAGGATCTGAAGGCTGCTTACATGGCCAGGATACATGGGCTGCCCCCGTTTAACAGTAGGAAGAAAAACAGTCACTTCAGAATTAACTAGCTCTCTTTGCTGCAGCGAGTGGACATTCTCCTGTTGTATACAGAACAATAGACCATTTACAGGAAAAAAGTAATGCATGTCTGTGGCCCAGTGTTTTTTCATATGAGGAAATAAAAGTACCATACCCAATGATTTTCCAGCTCCAAGGGCTAGGCGAATATGAGACAGTCTTAAGTGGCTTTTCACTCTTTCAACCAAGATGGAAATAGAAGCTGGCTCCTTCAGTGCACACAAGCGTCCCATGCCAGTATCTTCAAGAAGAGGCTGAGGAGAAGCAAAAATTAAAGAGTTCCTTTAGAAGGGCTTACACACATCTCGGCCCACTTCAACAAGGGGCAGTTTCCCTAAATACAAGCACGTTTCCAAAGACATGTGATACTCTTAAAGGACTGTACTGTATCAGTTGTTCCCAAACGTTTTCCCCTCATGGGCCACTGAAAGTCTGGGCAGGCTGCTTCCTGATTCTTCTGCCTGTTTTAACCATTGTAAATGCACTTGTGGGACTTATAATTGCAATTTTATTGCTCCTTTCCTTTTTTTATACATTGCGTTTCGTATTACTTGAATGCCATACAATGCAAATTGCAATAATACCAAATGCAATATAAGCAATACAACAATACGCGTATATTATGCAGTGGATGTGCCAGCTCCCATCTTCAACCACAGATCCACAGAAACACTGCAGAAGACCAGTTTGGGAACCCCTGGACTATTTCACATAATTTGTTATTCTTTCTAATAAGTTATTTTAAATTTTGATGTGCCAACAGAAAGACTTGAGAGCCTTTGCATTCCTACCTGGGAGCAGGCCCCATGGACTTCAGCAAAAAGGAACAGGCTGTAACTGGAGTCTCAGGACATAAATGGATCCCAAACTGTCTTCAAATAGTGGATGCAGCCACAACTTCCTAGTCACCATTTCTGTCATTGCAGCGGCTCATCCTACCCCACCCTACCAGCAACGAACCTAGTGGGAAGCACTGCCAGGAAACAGCGGTTGCATCCAGATCTGAACCAACACATTATAGCCTCCATGAGATTACAGGGCAGAGGAAAGCCATTAACATTTGCTGCATAAAATAAGCTTTTGAAATCTTGCCCTCTACCCATCTTCGTCAGTTCCCAATCTTTTCTCTCACGCCCAGGAAAGACCTCTCTTGGCTTCTTAAGCTTATGCTTATCCTAGAGGTAGGGCAGAGCAACCCTCCAAACAGAATCAAGCTAACAGTGCAGGGAAACAGTTACCCAGAGGCTTCAAAAAGGTGTGTGAGACACACACACATCCAATAAAACAGGGCTTCAGATGCTGCTGAACTACAGCTCCCATCATTCCTGGTCACGGGCCATGCTTGCTGGGGCTGCTCAGAGTTGTAGTTCAGCAGTCCCAAAGTTCGCCACACTTGCAATATAACGTCAAGTAGATATAGGCAGTGCTTTTGAATTCTGGTGCTGGAGGAGACTCTTGAGAGTCCCATGGACTGCAAGAAGATCAAACCTCTCCATTCTGAAGGAAATCAGCCCTGAGTGCTCACTGGAAGGACAGATCCTGAAGCTGAGGCTCCAATACTTTGGCCACCTCATGAGAAGAGAAGACTCCCTGGAAAAAACCCTGATGTTGGGAAAGATGGAGGGCACAAGGAGAAGGGGACGGCAGAGGACGGGATGGTTGGACAGTGTTCTTTAAGATACAAACATGAGTTTGACCAAACTGCGGGAGGCAGTGGAAGACAGGAGTGCCTGGCATGCTTTGGTCCATGGCGTCACGAAGAGTCGGACACGACTAAACAACAAAGATATGGGCAGACAAGCTGTGCTCAAGGTGCCAAAGTACACAACAGGGTTATTGATGGAGAAGGGGAGGGGCTCTTTTAAGCTCATTGAGGTAGCTGACCCATTCATTCCACCTCCTTCCTAAGATAGAAGTCTTCTACTCTTCCATCAGAGCACGGTATATTTTGCAGCCTCAGGCCAGACCCCTCAAAGCAAGCCTGGATGGCTCAGTTGCTTAAAGCATGGTGCCATGGTTGCAAGCTCGATCCCTCTTTGAGGCAGCTGCGTATTTCTGCAGGGCTAGATGATCCTCGGGGACGCGGGTGGCGCTGTGGTCTAAACCACAGAGCCTAGGGCTTGCCGATCAGAAGGTCAGTGGTTCGAATCCCCGTGACGGGGTGAGCTCCCGTTGCTCAGACCCTGCTCCTGCCCACCTAGCAGTTCCAAAGCACGTCAAAGTGCAAGTAGATAAATAGGTACCACACCGGCGGGAAGGTAAACGGTGTTTCCGTGTGCTGCTCTGGTTCGCCAGAAGCGGCTTAGTCATGCTGGCCACATGACCCGGGAAAACTGTGGACAAACGCCGGCTCCCTCAGCCAGTAAAGTGAGATGAGCGCCGCAACCCCAGAGACGTTCGCGACTGGACTTAACTGTCAGGCGTCCTTTACCTTTAGATGATCCTCGCGATGCCTCCCAATTCTTAGAATTCTCTGTTTCCATGCACACGTGTGACTTACCTTCTGTAATGATACGATTTCAGTCTTTTGATAGAGAAGGCTGTTCTGGGAGAGCAAGGCCACCACTTGCATCAAGGCTTGCTGGGTGCAGTTCACGCCGACTCGTGTCTGCTCTTCCCCTTCAACCCTTGGGGAAATTGTAACTTTTTAATATTCTTTTTTTAAAAAAATAAATCAGTTGTGATCTACTAATTATGCTTTGGGTGAGTAACATTAACTCCAATGCTCTCTTGAAAGTAGGCTCAGAAGCTCCTGCTGCTTCTCTACCCCATCCATGGTCTTTGGCCCTCCAGACGTTGATGGACTCTCTGCCGTCATCCCTCATTACTGGCTCCTAAATGGGACTGATGAGAGTTGGGGTCCAACAACATCTGCAGGGCCACAGGTGTACTACAAGGATCCATCTCCTCTTCCATGCCAACCTCTCTTTGAATAGATTGGGTCAGGTCACTCAAATGTTCAAGGCAGGGTACCACCCATATCCACAATGCTCACTCATCTCCAAAATATGATATTGGGGGTTATAGTAGAAATTCTGTTGTAGTGTCTGGTGGCAGTTATGGATTGGATGAGGATGAAGAAACAGAAGCTTTATCCAGTTAAGATGGACATACTGGGAACTAGAGGATCTAGTGATCTTAGGAGGAATTTTGCATGTTCTGGAAAGAGTTGCCTTCCCTCTTAAGGTTTGGGGTTTTCTGAATATAGCCCTGCTCCTGGGTGCTCAAAGTAGCCAGAAATGGCTTCTACCACCAACATCTTATTTAATCCATACATTAATTTTCTATCCTGCTTTTCACCACACAGCAATCCCAGGGCAAGTTACTTTCTAAATGTAAACCAATATACCAAACATTCGTTAAAAGTCATTAACACCAAACCAAGATTCTTAACACATCATTCCACAATTTGCTCCTACACTTGTATGCCAGTTGAGCCCTCTCCTGGAAAAACGGGGCCTGGTCTTATTCATAGTCTAGTCACTTTTGTGGTTTTTTTTTTAATCATATTTATTAAAATTTCCAATAATGACAGAATAGAAAAAATAGAAAAGATAAAGAAAAGAAAGAAAAAGAAAGACCAATTTTAAACCCTTATTTTCATAACCTTCTTTCTGGGACTCCCTCCTTCCCCTCCCGACTGTATTCCCCTTTCCCTAAGTTGGTTCCACAAGTTCTCATTCCCAATTTAAACCTAATATGTTATGCCTATTAGCCAATTTAAATTACAATCTTAACATCACTCCTCATCTTTAACAAAATTAAAAAAAAAAAAATTTCCCCCAAGATCTACCCCGTTTCCTTCCACGAATTCCCCCTTTTTTTTGAAACATGTTAAATCAAAATACCAAAGTTATATAGAAAGATAAAAGATAAAAGATAGAAGAAGATTCAAAAAGTTGATTACATAGCCTTTGGATTCTAGAATTCCCCCTCCCTTCCCCGGTTTAGATTCCCCATGTCCATCAGTCTGTATGTTGTCGGCCTGGAGGTCTCAAGTCCACAGCCAAATTTTCCTCAATCCATCTTGCCGGTTTTCTTTAAATTTGCTTGTTTTGATGCTGTTTAACTTCAAAAGTCCAGTCTAATAGAGGCCTTTAATTTCCTTTGATCGTAGTTGCTCCTCCCATTATTCTTTCCATGGCGTAGTTGGTCCTTTGCTCTTTTATTTCTTACTTTCTCAGGTTTCTATCTTGTTCAGCTGCAAAACCATTCTTATTCCGAAATCTAGTATCTCTACAGAGGTTTGTTATTCAGGAACAAAAACTTACGTCCAGTTCCTACCTTGCTTCAATAGAAAAATTCTATTGTGTTGTCACCTCTGTAGACAAAACAATATTTCAGTTTAGCTGCTTTCCCAGGAGATAAGTCCTGTGCACATCCCGGAGTAGTTTTCCACATACGCCACTTGTAATGTCCCAAAGCCCCTCTAGGGGGGTTGCAATAACTTTGTATCCTCTAATCCAAAAGTCAAGTTGTTGTTTCTTTTTCCCCAGACATTTTGTATCCATATTTATGTCCAATTATAACAAAATTTACCAGCATAATACTTATAACAAAGTCCTCTTTATGTTCTCAAGATTTGACAGCTACTTTGACAGCTGTCAAATTCTCCATCTCTCTCCGCCAGGTTCTCCGAATCGCCCCGGTTCCCAGGGGGGGGTTGCCTTTTCCCTCTCACCCTCGACTTTTCTCCTCCAGCACAATTCTTGTAGTATCCCATCGTGGAATTGATATTTTTTGTCAGCAATAAGCTTCTGAATCGATCTTGGTTTCTCAGTCCTTGTTTTAGCATGTTTACAATCAGGGAGGGGACTGACTTCCTTTTTAGATCCCCCCCGCTCGTGCCGAATCCGAAAAAAAATTCCTTTTTCCCCCTCCTTTTATACCCGGTTGCCCAATTACTCACGGGTTGTTGTTAAATAGCCGAATTTCCAATGGAAGAAGCCAGCGCTCTTCGACGAATGGCATGCGGCTGCGCTCGGCAGGGGAAGCGATAGACTCACAGCACCACGCCGCTCCCCGGCACCCGATCCGTAGCCTTTAAAAAGGCTCCTTCACGAGTCGGGAGGGCGCTAACGGTACCAGCCGAGTCCCCATGTCCACGGGCTCCGTGCCCGTGTGCCCGTGGTTTTTAAGGGTCCCCGCGTCGCCGGCGCGGTAGGACCCAGCCCCTGCCGAGCAGACTCCCTCCGGAGCTCAGAGGGAGTCCGCCATTCGGCGATGGCGCCAACCCGGAAGTCCCATAGTCTAGTCACTTTTGGATTAGATTATCTAGGGAATCGGCTTGTCTGCAGAAAAAGGGGTTGGCAAACCACAATTTCTGACTGGGCCAGCAAGGCCACCTGCCAGAATTGTTGGTTTCTGTTTGACAGCAAGAGTGAAACACCTTGGCTAGCCTTCAACATTACCTGGCAGGAACAGTTGTGATAAGCGACACCTCTGGCACCCCACGCAAACGGGTCAAAATTGTGTCTAGGTGGTCATCCGGGCAAGTGGTAAACTCAACGCGGAAAGACCCCCCTGTGGGGTAACTGGAAGCTGTTGCAGGCTGCAAGGGAGCAGAGATGCAGGCACCTGAGGAAAAAGAAAAGTACCACGTTAAAGGATTTGTACAACACACATGACAAAGTTCTATCTTGCTTGCAACCAGATGGCGTATTTTCTGAAAGTAGATATCGTAAGATTTTAGCCAGGTCTCCAAGCATCCATCAGCTTCAGCCAGCATGGCCACTGGACACACGACGGGAGCTCAAGTCCAACAATATCTAGAAGGCACCAGGTTGGGAAGGCTTCTCTAGGAAATCTGTCTGCAAATTGGGTGTACAGAAAGACAATCTTCTGCACTGCTTTAGAAAGGCTGTTCATTTCATAAAGCCCTAGTCACCATTCATGTCCGTGTTAGACCTCTCTCTTCCTATAACTATGCCGTGATTCCATGGCAGCGTTTATTTATAATTATAAAAAGGTAAAGGGACCCCTGACCATAAGGTCCAGTCGTGACCGACTCTGGGGTTGCAACGCTCATCTCGCTTTATTGGCCGAGGGAGCCGGCGTACAGCTTCCGGGTCATGTGGCCAGCATGACTAAGCCGCTTCTGGCGAACCAGAGCAGCACACAGAAACGCCGTTTACCTTCCCGCCGGAGCGGCACCTATTTATCTACTTGCACTTTGACGTGCTTTCGAACTGCTAGGTTGGCAGGAGCAGGGACTGAGCAACGGGAGCTCACCCCATCACGGGGATTCGAACCGCCGACCTTCTGATCAGCAAGTCCTAGGCTCTGTAGTTTAACCCACAGTGCCACCCGTGTCCCTTCATTTATAATTATATCCCTCCCTTATTCCGAGGAACTCAGGGTGGAACGTGTGAAGATCCTAGACTGTCTCCTAGCCTAGGCTCAGACCAAGACTGCGGCAGTGTGACTGTAATGACTACATTTAGATGTCTTCGGACTACGTTGATATCAAAAAGCCGGGTCAGATTTTTTCAGAATGGCAAATACAATCCAGATTCAGCTGGTGAACTGGAACGCAGACCTTGCTGATTCCACAAACAAAAGTAGAAAATAGGCTGAATTGATGAAACTTGTGCCACAAGTCAGGAATAAGTGTGTGTGTGTGAGCCCGCAGTCCATTCCTAAGCACTGTCTTGCCAGAGTGGTGCATGCTCTAGTTATCTCCCGCTTGGACTACTGCAATGCGCTCTACGTGGGGCTACCTTTGAAGGTGACCTGGAAACTGCAATTAATCCAGAATGCAGCAGCTAGACTGGAAGTGGCCGCTGGGACCACATAACACCATTCCTGAGAGATCTGCATTGGCTCCCAGTACGTTTCCGAGCACAATTCAAAGTGTTGGTGCTGACCTTTAAAGCCCTAAACGGCCTCAGTCCTGTATACCTGAAGGAGCGTCTCCACCCCCATCGTTCAGCCCGGACACTGAGGTCCAGCTCCAAGGGCCTTCTGGCGGTTCCCTCATTGCGAGAAGTGAGGTTACAGGGAACCAGACAGAGGGCCTTCTTGGTAGTGGCGCCCGCCTTGTGGAACGCCCTCCCTTCAGATGTGAAGGAAATAAGCAGCTATCTTCTTTTTAAAATACATCTGAAGGCAGCCCTGTTTAGGGAAGTTTTTAATATTTAATGTTGTATTGTTTTTAACATTTGATTGGAAGCCGCCCAGAGTGGTTGGGGAAACTCAGCTAGATGGGCAGGGTATAAATAATAAATTATTATTATTATTATTATTATTATTATTATTATTATTATTATTATTATTATTATTATTATTACTTAAGCATGGTGAAGAGATTGGCTGTGAACTCACATCTGTACTGCTTCAGTATAACAGGGCAGTTTCTACACTCACTGACACAGCCATCCTTTTGCAAGCCATTGTGTAGCACTTTCCAAGAGCAGAAAATATCAACATTAAATGTTAGGAGGAACATTAAGTGTTGGTTTTTTTTTAAAGTGCTGATATGTTATGGTTGGTTTTCTTCATGCATGGCCCATCCCAATACAGTGGTACCTCAGGTTAAGTACTTAATTCGTTCCGGAGGTCGGTACTTAACCTGAAACTGTTCTTAACCTGAAGCACCACTTTAGCTAATCGCTGCCGGAGCACGATTTCTGTTCTCATCCTGAAGCAAAGTTCTTAACCTGAAGCACTATTTCTGGGTTAGCGGAGTCTGTAACCTGAAGCGTATGTAACCTGAGGTACCACTGTATATAAATTTTGACATTCATTTTATATTTAAAAACAGTAATGTCTCACCAAGTCCTTTTGCAAGCCAGTTGTTGACTCCATGAGGTACAGCGTCATACGCGGTATGTGGAGAATAAATGCCCATTCGGTTCTCCAAGGCTCGGATCACAAGACGTTCCTTCCACGTTTTCCACGTTACGCGTTTCAGTGGTTGGAAAATAGGCGGGTGGTAAGAGAGAATGAGATCTGCCTTCTTCTGCAGGGCTTCTTCCATCACTTCCTCCGTGAGGTCATTGGTCAAGAAGAGGGTGCGGACAGAATGGGGAGGGCTTGGCTCAACCAGGAGCCCCACATTGTCCCAACTTTCGGCCAGAGAGAGCGAAGCAAAATCATTAAGGGAAGAAACGAGAACTTTCAGATCCATGAAGGACCGCACAGTCAAATTGATCAAAGACCGTACGTGCAAGAACTGCCTCGGAATCCGATTCAGTTGCATACAGGTTCCTGAAGAACCTGAAAGGTGAGGAAGAAGAAAAAATCAGTAGGTCGACCAATATTTATTTTATTTCATAAACTTTATATACCAGGTGTAGAAAAACCTCAAAGAGGTCTACAACAGGGGTAGGCAACCTAAAGAGGGACGCAGGTGGCGCTGTGGTCTAAACCACAGAGCCTAGGACTTGCTGATCAGAAGGTTGGCGGTTCAAATCCCTGCGACGGGGTGAGCTCCCATTGCTCAATCCCTGCTCCTGCCAACCTAGCAGTTCGAAAGCACATCAAAGTGCAAGCAGATAAATAGGTACCACTCTGGTGGGAAGGTAAACGGCGTTTCCGTGCACTGCTCTGGTTCGCCAGAAGTCATGCTGGCCACATGACCCGGAAGCTGTACGCCGGCTCCCTCAGCCAATAAAGCGAGATGAGCGCCGCAACCCCAGTTGGACCTAATGGTCAGGGGTCCCTTTACCTTTAGGCAACCTAAGGCCCATGGGCCGGGGGTTGTTTAACTGGCCTACGAGCCGCCCTCAAACCGAGTCGCCCGCTTGGCAAGTCCCCACAGCACGGGGACTCGCTTCTGCAGCACCATGCGCATGCACCAAAATCATGTCTGCACAGACACAGACGCCAGAAATTGCGGGCGCACGCACTCACACACACACACACACATACACAATCCGGCCCACAGAGTGATCTTTGCTGTAGTGAACAGGCCCAGGCGAGGTAAACCTTGCTGACCCCTGGTTTACAATAAAAGATAAAACAATAAAATTATCACTAAAAGTGTACAACCGTAATCTAAAACATGCAGTAGAATAAGACTACAAGCTTCCTAAACATCTGGGTAGGGTAAGATGCAATAGAATATTAAAGAAATACACCCCTTAAGAATTTAAAACAACTCTTGTTTAATGCAGAACTGAAAATGAATGGCAAATAAATTCACAGGAAATTTTTCCAATCATAACATCTTCTCTGGGAATGTTACATCTGTCATGAGCCAACTGCCTAACCATGGGCAGGATTTTAGCAGCAAGGATTCCACCAAAATTTTGTCCAATGTGAAGCGTTTTGACAAAAAGGTTCAGAACCACTGTTCACATGGTTAACCATGGGGATGAAAAAATTGTGCGCCTCTTTGCAGTGCTATAGCTGATCTTGAGCACTACTGTGTACTAGATTTTGAAGAAATTTTGCATCCAAGGAATATACACTGTAGCTGCAAACAACACAATTGCTGGCCTCATCCAAACTTTCATTTCTCTAACAATGTGGTAAAAGCCGAAGTCTCCCCAGCTTCTTTTGGCGGGGGAGAGTTTTTTCCCCTCCACTGCAAATAAATCTTCTCCCCATTTATTCTCAATCCACACTTTTTTTGAACAGCTGGTTTTACAAACTCATAGGTAAAGGTAAAAAGCTCATCACAGTGGAAATTATCTGGGCTACTCTTTTAAAAGAAAAAAAAAACCCTCTAGAGGGCAAAAGCTCAAGATAAAGAAAGATCTTCAGAGACCTACTCTCACAGAAGTGAATCTAGAAAAGCAGTTCAATGATAGCCCCACACGTTACCAAAAAACCCCACCTCCATTCCAGTTAGAATAACCTAGTGGGCCAAAAATCGAAAGGAGAAGGAGCACAAGAATCCTGTGTTTGTCATTTATAAAATCCTTCTATTAAGTATTTCAGGGGTAGAGAATATGCTTTAATATGAGCGCCCCAAAAGTGAAAGTGTGGGGGAGCGAATAAAGAGTTGAACAGGAAGAGGGCAGGGAGACGGATGTTATTCTGTGCAAAGAGACGATCATAATTTAAAAAACCCAAACCCTGCATGCATTTTCTTGCATGCATTTTTCTTGGTACTCACAGAACGTGCAGGACGCGGATCAGGATGAACCCGAGCCCACCCAGGCCTGACTCTGCTCGGCTCCTCCTTCGCTCCGCGGCCCAAATCCGGCGCCGCCTCCTGCCCTCCCGGCGGGCTCCCAGGTTCGGGGAAGCGCTACTTCCTGCCCGGGTCCCACGAGGAGCCAAACGGCGCCCCGGTTGCCGTCCCTTCTTAGGTAAGCGGCGAGCGGCGCAGGATCAGAGCAGTGCAGGATCTGTCCATTTGCAGCGGGGTGGGTGGAGGCGAAGCGGGTTGATCAAAACGTATTTCTGCAACAATAAACAATAAGACAAGAGTTCGTAGCTGCAGTAGCAGCCTTGGTTTTCACTGGCCTTCTTCTTTTTCTTACCCCGCCCATCTGCCACTCAGGGCGGCTCCCAACAGAATATTAAAAACATGCTAAAACATCAAAAATTGACCTAAACAAAGTAGCAAAATAATAATAATGAAGGATGCTGCGTCCCTGTTATTTGGCTTACCTGGGAGAAAGTGCTTCTGAACTCAGCGTGTATTCTTCAGATCAGGTTATATCTTTGCTCTTTGGATGTAAGTCCCACCCCAGTTCAGTGGTGTTTACTTCTGAGTAAACATGCTTAGGATCAGGTCATAGGAGCCAACTCCTAGGGGCCGAGGGCCCCCCCCCCATATTGTATTCAAGTTGGCATTCCTAGATCAGCTTGCACAAAGCAGTAGATTTGGTCAAACCAGAATACTATGTGTTTGTGTACAGTTGTTGTAAACAAAAAATTGCCCTTTTCCCTTACGGGGTATCCAAGAGCCCATATAGAGTCCTTACATAGGTTCCCTATTGGTAGGAGAGAATAACAAAGGCCAACCAGAGAATATTGAGAAGCAAAGCAGCGAGTAAACTTGATCTTTATTGATCTGTTGCAAGAAGGTGCTCCCCTCACCCGCTGGAGAGAAGGAACCCAGAAAAATGGGCCTTATAAAGACTTTTGAAATTGCCACCCTGTAGATCAAGACCACCCCCAGAAACATCATACATACATCACAGAAGCGGTGTAACCTAAGACCACCCCTCAGATACATCATACCTACATCACAGAAAAGGCAGCCTTAAAACAGAAATTTGAATGTTGTTTTTCTCCTGTCGTCGTTTATCTCTGGTCTGGCAGGTTACTTGATTGGATTGCCTGGGTAGCCTGGCCAGTCTTTTGTAATGATAAATACTTAGTTCCTGGGCCATGTCACAGGCTCACACCCTATTCATATCTTAAATGTGCCCTTAAGACAGGATTTGTGAGGAAAGAGACAATGGGGAGGTTTCCCACTTTGACCTTGCAGAGAAAACATTTGCTCAGTTTAGGAATCAAAATGGTTCCAGGTTGGTCTTCCTGTGCTGATCTATGTATGTGCTTGGTTAGTACACTTATGAATATTACCATATATCTAAGACCATAAAATTCCTATCACACAGTGCTACCTCAATATTAAACGTAGCTTTAATGCTGAGCCTAGGACTTGCTGATCAGAAGGTCAGCGGTTCGAATCCCCGCGATGGGGTGAGCTCCCATTGCCCGGTCCCTGCTCCTGCCCACCTAGCAGTTTGAAAGCACGTCAAGGTGCAAGTAGATAAATAGGTACCGCTCCGGCGGGAAGGTAAACGGTGTTTCCGTGCGCTGCTGTGGTTCGCCAGAAGTGTCTTAGTCATGCTGGTCACATAACCCGGAAGCTGTACGCCGGCTCCCTTGGCCAATAAAGCGAGATGAGCTCTGTTAGGATATTTCCGTTCCACCTTAAAAGGGAGCAGGCTTTGTGAGTCACAGAGTCTGCGCATTTCCTGTTTACAGGATGTTTATGTTTTCTGTTGCTTTCGTTTCTCTCTGTGTGTCTGGAGACACTGATGCAGGCAGTCATGTTTTTCTTTGTTCTGATCAACGCTGAATAAAACTTGTAAATAATGCTCTCCTGCGTGCAACTTCTGCTGTGAATTATCTGCTGATAGAGTGTGCATGAGCTCTGGAATGTGGCAAGCTATTTCTGGAAACTCGTGTCGCTAATTGCTGATACTGTATCTACGGGAGATCGATGGATCGCCCGGTGACGACGTGGGGGCCATGATGGACTTTGTCTCCCTGGCAGTATCCCAAGAGTCCTGGCAGCAACCCAAGAGTCGGCCACGATTGGACCTAATGGTCAGGGGTCCCTTTACCTAATATTAAATAGCTTTAACATTGATGTGATGTAGAATGACAGGAGTGTGAGAGACAGGGGTGGGGAATGATGTATAGAGCTGTCCTGAAGGTCAGATCACCTGATTCTTAAGGATAGACATGTACTTATTATTTCCAGGAAATGCAGAATCTCTCAAATTTAAAGGTTCCCATGTAGAGGGAAAACAAAATATATCTGCTGGCAGCCTATGTGGAAGGGATCCCAAAATGTGGTTGTTGTTACATCACTGGTGATGAGATTGCTTTTTTCCTTTTGGGTAGCTTATTATCTTAGAAAAAATATCAGCCATTTTTTTTTTATATAGCAAGGAGTGGGTGAAGGCGAAATGGGTAAGATTATTATGATGTTGCTGTTGGCAATCTTCTTAAAAAAGAAGAAGCAACAAACTGAATTTACGTGCTCTCTCTCTCCCACCTCCCATGGCAATTCATGATGCTCTGTCTTCTGTTGCTGCAGAATTGTGAAATCCTGACAGGTTCAGATGGTGTTGCCTCTTCTGATACGCTTTGCATTCCTGGCCAGCAAAGATGGTAAGACTGCTTGTTTCAGTATCCTATCTGCTTTTAAGATAACCATTGGAGACTTCCATAAATAATCTTCCTGTTTAGTTTCATAATACAGTGGTGCCTCGCAAGACGAAATTAAATCGTTCCGCAAGTTTTTTCTTCTTGTGAGTTTTTCGTCTTGCGAAGCACCGTTTCCCATAGGAATGCACTGAAAATCAATTAATGCGTTCCTATGGAAACCGCTTGCCAGGCTGGCGGTGTGGAGAAGGGCTTTTCTCCCCACCGCAAGCCTTCAGGACAGGTACGGGAACAGAGGGGAAGGGGCGCAGCGCTTCTCCTCTGTTCCCGGGGCTTGCGGTGGGAGGAGAGTTTTTCCTCCCCACCGCCAACATTCAGAACAGCATTCTGAATGTTGGCGGTGGGAAGGAAAACCCTCCTCCCACCGCAAGTCTTCAGGACAGCCATCCGAAGGCTGGCGCGGGGAGAAGGTCTCTCCGCCCCACCGCCAGGCTTCGGAGCAGCCTTCTGAAGGCTGGCGGTGGGGCGGAGAGACCTCCTCCCACCGCCAGCCTTCGGAGCATCCTTCCAAAGCCTGGCGGCGGGAGGAGGTCTCTCCGCCCCACCGCCAGGCTTCGGAGCAGCCTTCCGAAGGCTGGCGGCGGGAGGAGGTCTCTCTGCCCCACCGCCAGCCTTCGGAGGAGGTCCGAGGACAGTGGGGAAGACGCGCTGCGCTTCCCCGCTGTCCCGGAGATTTCCCTATGGGCTTTCATCTTGCGAAGGAAGCCCATAGGGAAATTCGTTTTGCGAAGCGCCTCCAAAACGGAAAACCCTTTCGTCTAGCGGGTTTTCCGTCTTGCGAGGCGTTCGTCTTGCGGGGCACCACTGTACAGTTATTTAGTAGTCCAATTGTTTTTATTTTGATTATATATTTTGTGGCTTATATTTTGATTTTGTTCTGTGAACTGCCCTGAGATTTCCGGGTACAGTGATACCTCTAGATACGAACGGGATCCATTCCGGAGCCCCGTTCGCATCTAGAAGCAAACGTAACTAGCGATGGCACGTCTGCGCACGCACACGTCGCTTTTCACCGCTTCTGCGCATGCGCGTGACGTCATTTTGAGCGTCTGCGCATGCGCAAGTGCCGAAACAAGGAAGTAATGTGCTCTGTTACTTCCGGGTTGCCGCAGAGCGCAACTCGAATGTGCTCAATTCGAAGCGTATTCAACCCGAAGTATGACTGTATAGGGCACCATATAGATTCTGTTATTATTATTAATAATAATAATAAATAATAATAATGATAGTATAAAGTGCTTCTCACACATTATCTCGGTAATCCTCTCAATTTTAAAAAAGTGGTTTTGTTTCTTAGACTTGTATATCACTTTACATTAAAAAGCAATAAAACACAATAAAAACATTGAAACAAATGAACAAAATCAATACAGTAATAATCATATAAAACATATAAAGCCTGGATTGCATAGCTTTAACTAAAAACTAATGATGGGCATGCTTGATTTAAGATTTTAATTCTTCACTAGACCTGCAACTGACACGGTGGTTAACGTTCCATGGATAGTGCATAAAGCCAAAATCAAGCATAGTGAAAACACATTGGGTGCAGCGGCAGGTGGGATTGCGAAAGTTGCCGCCTTCCCTTTAAATTATCATTATTATTGTTTTACCAAGTGCCTAAAGCCGAATGCACACAAGTTAAATATGCCAAAGTTGCGGGTCTACTGTACATGTAAAATGCAATAAAACACAATAAAAACATTGAAACAAATGAACAAAATCAATACAGTAATAATTATATAAAACATATAAAGCCTGGATTGCATAGCTTTAACTAAAAACTAATGATGGGCATGTTTGATTTAAGATTTTAATTCTTCCCCACTTCCCAGACTGTGACCTTTAACTCAGTTGCATGTACTTCCTCTGTCATATGCATAGGATCCGTCCTACATAAATACTTTGCAGTTGAATTATTTTTTCCTCTGGGCTGCAGACTTGATCAGGACTTCAGCACAAATGTTCTTTAGGCCTTTCCCCTAAACATTCCTGAAGCATCTTTGCGGAAGCTGGTTGAATGTCCATACCTCCTTGCATTGTAATTCCTGCAAGAGGGGTCAAGTTTCCACAATCGGAAAACCTGCCTGTTTGAAGGGAGAGTTTTGTTTGCATCCTGATATTCTATGTGTGCATTCTGAGCCAGACACCTGGGCCAGGGCGGAGGCGAAGCTAACGAGTTGTGGAAATGCATTACTTTACTTGCAAAAGGATAGCGAAATAGAATTTGGCGGCGGCGTGTGTTATTGGGTTGTTTTTATTTTGATTATATATATAGTGGTTTTATATTTTGATTTTGTTCTGTGAACCGCACTGAGACCTCCAGGTATAGGGCAGTACAGTGGTACCTCAGGTTACATACGCTTCAGGTTACATATGCTTCAGGTTGCAGACTCTGCTAGCCCAGAAATATTACCTCGGGTTAAGAACTTTGCTTCAGGATGAGAACAGAAATTGTGCAGCGGCGGCACTGCGGCAGCAGGAGGCCCCATTAGCTAAAGTGGTGCTTCAGGTTAAGAACAATTTCAGGTTAAGAACGGACCTCCGGGACGAATTAAGTACTTAACCCGAGGTACCAATGTATATAAATGCAATAAATAAATAAATAAAAATAAAAGAATAAATATTAAACTTTTTGGCTGTCTGCAAATAATTTTAAGATACTTTTGTGTGTGCTGCTCCTCTTGCTCTGAGATAACCCGGCTTAATTGTATTGCTGATTTGGCTGCTGTTTGCCTGGACTGCTGTGAATAAACAATAATTTTTCCTCATCCCACCCCCCCCAGGCTGTGACCCTACACACCGATGTGGGAGAAATTAAAATAGAGCTATTCTGTGAAAGAGCACCCAAGGCATGTGAAGTAAGTGATGCCCCCCCTTCTCTTTCCTTCCCCCCTGCCCCCCCACACACACCACAGGAGGGGGGGACTGGACACATTGCTCTTTCCAGAGGTCTGAACTGATGGCTTGCAAAGAGCTGTTGAAATTAGGCTAAGGCAGTGGCGTAGCGTGGGTTGTCAGCACCCGGGGCAAGGCAAGTAATTTGCGCCCCCTAACCCGTGGATTTGCGTCCCCTAACCCTAACCCCCAGGTGTTGCGCCCGGTGCGGCCGGCCCCCCCTGCACCCCCCACGCTACGCCACTGGGCTAAGGACCACAGGTCTGCCCACCTCTGTCTGTTAAATAATATGAGCAGCCACCTTCCATGTTTAGATTTCATATATCACATTGAGAGCCGGTGCGATGAGTTAGTTGAGTGTGTTGGACTAGTATCTGGGAGACCAGGGTTCAAATTCCCCACTCTGCCATGAAGCTAACTGGATGTCATTGGGTCAGTCACTGACATTGGGTCACTCTTAGCCTAACCTACCCCATTGCTTTTGAATTATTGTGCTGGAGGAGACTCTTGAGAGTCCCATGGACTGCAAGAAGATCAAACCTATCCATTCTGAAGGAAATCAGCCCTGAGTGGTCACTGGAAGGACAGATCCTGAAGCTGAGGCTCTAATACTTTGGCCACCTCATGAGAAGAGAATACTCCCTGGGAAAACCCTGATCTTGGGAAAGATTGAGGGCACAAGGAGAAGGGGACGACAGAGGACGAGATGGTTGGATAGTGTTCTTGAAGCTACCAGCATGAGTTTGACCAAACTGCGGGAGGCAGTGGAAGACAGGAGGGCCTGGCGTGCTCTGGTTCATGGTGTCATGAAGAGTCGGACACGACTAAACAACAACAACAACAACAACCCCATGGGGTTTTTGTAGGGATTAAATGGGGAGGGGGAGAATCATGTATGCGACCTTCAGCTCCTGGGAGGAAAGGGTTGGATAAAAATGGAATAAAATAATTCAGTTAAATTTAATTCTCATTAAGGTACAATCGAACATGAAAAGGTAGGTAGGGATAGTGAATCATCCTTGTTTCCTGTTAGAATAGGTGCTTTCATTCCTTAGTAGGCAGTCTGCTGTAATTAACAGAGCTACGCCCTGACGCCTTTGCACCCGCCGATCCAGTTTCCTTTGAGGCACGTTCTGTTTTCAAAACAGTTTCACCAGATAAGGATAAGCCGGTCTTCAGTTCGTTCCATCGGCTGCAAATAGTAGAATGCAACATAAATGAATGTGGTGTTCGGGTAAAGATTTGTTATTTCATAACAACAGATGAAAATTAAAAGATGGAAAAACCAAGCAAGAATAAAAAGGGAAAAAAGGAAAGGGGAAAAAAGAATGAAAGAAAAAAAGCAAGACTAAAAGTTGTATACACATAAAGGAAGACTATGTTATTTGATTCCCAAGTATCATTCCAGATTTGTCAAGGTTGTCTTGAAAAAGATGCTTCCACTGTGTATGTAACGAAGGGATGCCAAATTGTATAAAATTTGTCTGGGGGTTTTAGACCTTGTCTAAATCTCAAATTATGCAGAACTTTCTCCATTATAGCTATATTAATATAAAATGAATGCTGGTTAGATGAAAGGTTTTTCCAGGCAGGAGTTTATTGTGCATTGCCAGCAGCTTGTCGGTGCAAGTTTTACGCACAGTTGTTTTTACCAAAATTTTGTTACATTTTAATCTGGATTTTCTAACACCACAAAAAATCAGATTGACCAAATAATGGTTTAAATAATTTAAAGGTTACAGCAGTTAGTGCTGGAAAGAAAAGGGAAAAGAAAGGAACATGTGATTCAAAGGGGACAAAATTTTATATCCTCGTACCATTTTGCATTTTACTGCTGGTTTATTTCTTAACTAGGCTTCTGGTTCTTTTTCTAGAATTTTCTGGCACTCTGCGCTAGTAATTACTACAATGGCTGTATTTTTCACCGGAATATCAAAGGATTTATGGTGCAGACTGGAGATCCAACAGGTAATTCCTTTTTTTAAAGTTAGATATGTCTTAAACCATTCTCTTGGAGCACTGAGAGAAGCATCAGTCAACATAAGAACAGTTGTTGTGCTATTGAATTCTTTCAAACAAACAGATACTAATTTTGAATTTTAAAAGGCAGTACTGTATATGCAAGGAAGGCCAGTCAAGGCCAGGGACGCGGACTTAGAAAAAATATTGGGGGGGGCCCCCCCGGGAAAGCTCATGAATAATAAATAAGCTCATGAATATGCAAATAAAGTGGCTCCGGCCCTAAATAGGGCAAGCCACGCCCCCCAGCCAGCCGATTGGCTGGCTGGGAGGTGTGGCCAGTCGGGATTCCCCTGTTCTCGCGGGATTTCCAGCAGTGCCTCCGATTAGGGCGCGCGGCTGGCTGGCTGGCGAAGGAGCAGGTGAGGAGGAGGCGGGAGACGGCGGCGGCGCTCTGCTGAAAGGGCGCCCGCCCGAGATTATTGGGGGGGCTGAGCCCCCCCAAAAAATTTTTTGAGGGGGCTCGAGCCCCCTCAAGCCCCATGGAGTCGGCGCCTATGGTCAAGGCTACAGGCTGTATAGATGGTATTTAAAAAAAAGTATCCAGTGCATCACAATCATAATACTTATTGTGTTTGTAGAGCCCCATTAGAGCAATCTTATAATGTAGGCCAACTCTAATATCCCATGTTGCCTATGTGGAGAATAGTGATCTTTCTAAGAGTGGCAAGTTCACGGTGGTGGAATTGAATTGAAACTCTGCAAACCAGGAGATTCTCAATTCGACCTCCTGATTCACAGCTCAGTCTCTTAGTGAAATGGCTGGTTCTTGTATACAACAGGAAATTGAGAAAACACTCCTTAGTGAAGGTGCAAAATATGTCAGAAAAGGTCAGCTGCAAGTGGAATCTGCTGTGACTTTTCTTAGATCAGTGGATTCTGCTCAGATATTGATGGTGTGATAGGAATTTTATGGTCTTAGATATATGGTAATGTTCATAACTGCACATACATAGATCAACACAGGAAGACCAACCTGGAACCATTTTGATTCCTAAACTGAGCAAATCCTTTCTCTGCAAGGTTAAACTGGAAAAGCCTCCCCATTGTCTCTTTCCTCACAAATCCTGTCTCAAGGATATGTCTTGATACACAAGGATATGTGTATCTGAAGAAGTGTGCATGCACACGAAAGCTCATACCAAGAACTAACTTAGTTGGTCTTTAAGGTGCTACTGGAAGGAATTTTTTTATTAAGGATATGTCTGTTTGAATAAGGTGTGAGCCTGTGACCTGGCCCAGGAAATAAGTATTTTACCACTACAAAAGAATGGCCAGGCTCCCCAGGCAATCCAATCAAGTAACTTGCCAGACAGGAGATAAACTGTGACAGGAGAAAAACAACATTAAAATTTCTGTGATGTAGGTGGGATGTATCTGAGGGGTGGTCTTAGGTTACACCCCTTCTGTGATGTATGCATAATGTTTCTGGGGGTGGTCTTGATCTAGAGGATGGGAATTTCAAAAGTCTTTATAAGCCCTTGCACAGCAATTTTGGGGGTCCTCTTCCTCTCCTGCGTGTGAGGGGAGCACCCTGTTGCAACAGATTCATAAAGATCAAGCTTACTAGCTGCTTTGCTTCTCAATATTCTCTGGTTGGCCTCTGTTATTTTCTCCTACCAATAGAGAACCTATGTAAGGACTCTATATGGACTCTTTGATACCCCATAAGGGAAAAGGGCATATTTTTATTTGCAACAATGGCATCTACCTGGTTCCTTCATGCTGCCCTGTTAATATCATCCTTTGCCAACATAGAGATTGGAGCCAGTCAAATCAATGTCTGTTTCCTTTGAAATTGGTGGTAATATTTAACCCTAGTACCTAATAACTATTGGGACATGGGTGGCGCTGTGGGTTAAACCACAGAGCCTAGTACTTGTCTATCAGAAGGTCGGCGGTTCGAATCCCCGCGATGGGGTGAGCTCCCGTTGCTCGGTCCCTGCTCCTGCCAACCTAGCAGTTTGAAAGCATGTCAAAGTGCAAGTAGATAAATAGATACTGCTCTGGCGGGAAGGTAAACGGCGTTTCCGTGCGCTGCTCTGGTTCGCCAGAAGCGGCTTAGTCATGCTGGCCACATGACCCGGAAGCTGTACGCCGGCTCCCTTGGCCAATAAAGCGAGATGAGCGCTGAAACCCCAGAGTCGGTCACGACTGGACCTAATGGTCAGGGGTCCCTTTACCTTTACCTAATAACTATGCAAGTCCTAAATCATCTGAAAGGTGCTTAAGAAGTGGAAATCTAGGGGGTTAGGCTTGGACATCATCTGAACGTACATGATTCAGGAACCTTGCGGAATCTAACCAGAATTGCACGAAAGACCGCTTGGAAATCCAATTTAAGTTCCTTTGAGTTCTATGATATTACCCAGGAGGATAATAGCATCATAAATAGGTTCCTTCTGAAATGGAGGTACAATACAGTCCTCCCAATTTTGGCTCTTTCTACCCTGTAAATGCCTTGCAGTATGTTTGCTTTACTGTCCTCTTGCATATTTGGGGAGCTTGAGGGAGAGGTATGGGGTGTTCTCTGATCTGCAGTGAGGTTTTTGAGAGATGAGAAATGGCCTGAGTCTGTTATGCTGCTGAGAAAGTCTTTTCGTTATTTCTTGCCTTTTTCCCAAACAGCAGCACAAACCAGAGAGGACATCTCCCGTTGCTTAGTCATTACCAATTTGCTAAGGACTTAAGGGAGATATGTGTATGTTGTGGACATGGGGAAAAGGTGCCTGAATTTGTAGGAATCCTGCTAACCGATCTACCCAACTTCCCCCATCCCTCTTGTTCTTTCAGGCTCCGGAAAAGGAGGAAATAGCATTTGGGGCAGAAAATTTGAAGATGAATACAGTGAATACTTAAAAGTATGTTTTGCTTTGTTCATTAACAGTTTCTTGTTGCTTTACGTTTATGTGAACAGGGAAGTTGACCTTTTTTTTGCTTGGAAGGAAACAAAACAAACCCAGAGATGTAGTAGCATATAATAATAATTTATTGCATTTTAGTGTGTTACATTTTAAGACGATCTGGTGAAAGGCAGGAGAAAAATGCTATAATAATAATAAAAAAACCCTTGTTTTTGGGTCCCCACTCCCACTGCATCTTCCTCTCTCAGCACAGTGTCCGTGGAGTTGTTTCTATGGCAAATAATGGTCCAAATACAAATGGGTCTCAATTCTTCATCACCTACGGCAAACAGCCACACCTGGACATGAAATACACCGTGTTTGGGAAGTGAGTATTACAGTATTGAATTATATAATGCAGGATTTAATTCTGTCATCATACTCGAGCTGGCGGCCACATGAACTGCGTCATGCCAGCCTTAAGTTTTTATGTATATCAGAAGACGTATCATTCCGGGAGGTTGAAAAATTGTCATCAGAAGTTTGCGCCTTTCTGTGCAGGGAGGTTCTCATTGCTATTTTTCATTTCTTGCCTGCTCAAACAGGGTCATTGATGGCTTGGATACCCTGGATGAGCTAGAGAAACTGCCAGTGAACGAGAAGACATTCCGCCCCCTTAACGACGTCCATGTTAAAGATGTTACAATCCACGCAAACCCTTTTGCTCAGTAGCTGCAAAGCGCCCATGCAGATTCCTGGCTTGAAAAACTGCTGGTGGGTCTTTGAAGACCCATGGGCTTGTGCCTTCTCTTGGAATTACGGACTTCCCAAGCTGTTCAAATTTCAGCATTTCATGAGGGTGAAAGGCCACTGTTTGATGTGTGAAATTGTACACATTTAACAAACCTGGGCTAATGTTTTTAAAATAAATAAATAAACACACACACACATATATATTAATCAACTCACGTTTTCCTGTTAAATTCCATCTGGATTATACCAGCTGTTCTTTCAAAATGCTTTGTATGTGGACTCTTGTCTCCAAGGCCGAGGTTGGTTGAACAATTGGGACAAATAGTGTAATAGTCCCACAACCTTATGGCAGGCCTCATCTACACACCCCAGTGGCCAGCTTGTAGTTTAATTTCCCTCTCTCCAGGACTCCCTCACGCCCAGCCAAAATGCAGCCCATAGAAGAAGCCTCCTTGCTCCACATTGACATTGCATTCTTGCGAAGCAAAACACAACTTTTCCAAACGGGCCCATGAACTGAGCAGGTGCAGGGATCTTGATTATTTTTGTAATGCTTTTTGCGTCCCCATCTAATCTTGCCTCTTTCTCTTCTCTCTCTTTCTATTTATTGAAAGGGGCAAGATTAGATGGGGAGACAAAAAGCATTAAATATCTCTATCTCTCTCTCTCAAAACTGCAACTGTAGCCTTATTTTCTGGGCACAAAACCAACAACCAACCACAACCGGCAGCGCTTAGACTTCGACCGGGGCCCAGCAGCACCCTTTTTGCTGCTTTTTATGGGCGACACCAAAACCAGTGGCACTTCTTCTACCCTGCTGGCGGAGCTGATCAAACTCTCTTTGCTCCCACCTAACCCTGTGGAGCTTACCTTTCTCCTCGAGGTACCTTCTTTCTGCACGGCCGTTGCTTTTTCTCCGGTCCTTGCAGTGTGTCCACTCAGGAACGGGTGGCAATTCCTCCCACGAACTTGGCAGGATGTGCACTGGAACTGCTGACACGAACCGAGTTGTTCACCACAGGGACGCCTTGAACCCACATCCCTTATCCTCAGGGAATCTGTTTTCCCCGGCCAACGCACCAAGACATGTAGCCTTATGAGGCTTTGCCCTCGGGTGGGAAAAATATTGCGCCTGGGAAAGGGAAGTGGGAGTCAACAGACACTCAAGGAATAGTTTCGGAGAAAAGGCTTTTATTTCTACCATCCATGAACCGGTAGAAGGAGCAAGTGTGATAAGTCACAAAAAGCATGCACAAAGTTCACAGTCATGTGCACAAGCATATATACATACCCCTTTCCAGTTCCCTCCTCCTTTCTCCTCCCTCAGGAGTCCTGCCCCATGTTGAGGTTCCTGAGCATGTACAGAAAGCTGTCTTGGGACTATTGTGGACTCTTGGCAGGAAAAGGGGTGAGGGGGTTTTCAAAGTGTTCCCGTTGTTTCATTCTTGTGCTGTGGCATGGTTCCCGGAGAGAAAGCAAGTTGCAATGTGGTTCTGAGAAAGGCCTGAGAAGACAATGGGCTCTGTTCTCTACCTTGTTGCAATCTTTTTAGTTACAGCAAGCGGAATGTTTCTGATGCTTAGCTGCTGAGAAAATGATTTTGAAAAGCTTTCAGCCTGCTTTGGTGGGGGGTGACTTTGGGCCTAGGTGAGGTCACCTGTCCTCACCTTCCTTCACAACCTGCCCCACATCTAGGTTTGCCTAAAAAATGCACGGCAAAATTCGGATATACGGCAACCCTTGTCAGCAGTATACATTTGGGCATTAAAAATCCACAAAATAGCTGACACTCAGTGCTTTTTCTCTTTAAAAAAATGTTTAGGGGTGCGTACTTTCATTTTGACTCAAGAAAATCACCATTTTGTAGCTCAAATTAGGGGAAATACAGTAAATGGACAAAAGTACAAAGATTCACAAAATCTTTAGGGGTATACTTACCCCTGCCCCCCCCCCGAAAAAAAGCACTGCAAAATAAAAGAGTTTGCAAAAGCAGCTCAACAGCTTGGCCCAAAAAAGTTCAGCTTTTGTGTCTGGATTTTCACTTCTTGAAATATGGCAACCCTAGGGCCTTATGCCCATTAACTTTTTTTTTTTGGGGGGGGGGGGAGAGAGACTCAAAAAGATTTTATTGTGGGGGCGAAGGGACTTCCACCAGGAGTTGCCTCCTGGGGCCAAGGAACAGAATAACACAATCGGGATTAACACACCGACCAGCGAAACAGGTGGGCGGGGCTTATTCCATCCAATCGAAACCCCTGGGGAGCGAGGCCCGTGACGCAGCCGCGCATGCGCAGCTATTGTGACGACCTTCCCACTTCCAGAAGGTTCCTCGCAGCCGGCGCCATTTTGTCGAGGCGAACGGTTGTTGTTTTTTTTCTCCAGCGGCGGTTGCTGAGGCCGGAGAGGAGAGACAGGAAGGCTCGTCGTGTCCAGAGGCGCCTTTTGAGAAGCGGAGTCGACTCCGAAAAGGAGAGCCGTAAGTGTCGGGTGCGGGTCGGCGAAAGGCTCGGGGCCACGGAACGGCCGGTCGTAATGGCGCGTGAGGGGAAATATTCGAGGGGGGGGGAGGCTCTCCTATTTTTACCTCAGGTTTTTTTCCCTCTCAGGGGGAAACGCACCGGGATGGGGATGGGGTTGGCTTGGCTGGTCGAGAATGGTTTCCCTCCCTCCAAAGCCGAGCCCTTCCCGCCATGTTCTCCTCAGGGAAGGCGAGCTTAAAATGGCTTCGAGGCCTTCGCTTTGGCGTCGCCTACGCGAGAGGCACGTCGCGTCCCTTTCTAACCGTCCAAGCTCCTCTTGTGAAATTTATCCGCTTTTTTGGCGCTTCCTCGGCTCACACATGTCGGGGGCAGAACCCACCTGCTTTTTGTGTCGTTTTCTCCGAGATCCGAGGAACCCCAGGCAGGGCGAAGACGAGCGACATAACTTCCCAGTGCGTCCCCGGCGTCGTAGTAATAAGTGTGGTGGTTTTAGCACAGCCGCGAGCAGGACTGAAGGGATATCTATCAAGGGGGTTGTTGTAAAAACGACGACAAACAACAACATCAACATGACCTGGCAACCCGGGGGGGGGGGGTCTGTAGCCGAAAAATGCCTTTTGCAGTAACAAATGGAATCACAAAAATTACGAAGGCTGAATGAAGTGGGCGGAAAGGAGATGGGTCCCTCCAGAGAATAAATCCGGTTGGGGAAAATCACAAGAGCGAAGTACCTTTTTTTCTCTCTGTTTGTTTGCCCCTCCCCCTCCAAACCGTACTCGGTAAACAAACCCTGAGTATTGGCCTTGCTAAAACTAAGGGCGGTGGTTAAAATAGCAAAAAGGGACTGCTTGTTGATAAGGAAAAGGAAGTTTGCGTAGCCTGGTTAAAAGCAGGCAAGAGAAGAAAAGCCTGTGGTGCTGTTGCTGCCCCATGGGAAGAGGGTGTCTGAGCTGCAGCGTCGCCACCAGAAAAGGCCTTGCTCTTAGTTGTAATTCCCGATTGAGCTTGTTTCCTTGGGATGACGGTGGGAGGGGAAGAGAAAGAAAGGAGCTGCCCAGAGATCTATAGGTACAGTGGTACCTCGGGTTACATACGCTTCAGGTTACATATGCTTCAGGTTACAGACTCCACTAACCCAGAAATAGTGCTTCAGGTTAAGAACTTTGCTTCAGGATGAGAACAGAAATCGGGCTCCGGCGGCACGGCAGCAGCAGGAGGCCCCATTAGCTAAAGTGGTGCTTCAGGTTAAGGACAGTTTCAGGTTAAGAACGGACCTCCGGAATGAATTAAATACTTAACCCGAGGTACCACTGTATAGGTATATAAATAAAAGGAGCGAATTCAAAACAATTGAGAGAGAAAAAGAGGAGGCAAACCGGTAGGCACATCACCTATCTGAATATGTGCCTGTCTGGATGCTCAGGTCTTCTTCATCTGAGATCCTTCTGTATTCCCTTCCATCAGAGATGTGGGGGCTGGCAACTGGTGGCGCCCCAGCTAGGGTATGCCGTCTCCAAGAAGGCTTGTTGCTCACTTCCCGTGAAAGAACATTTACTGAAATACAGTCAAACACTGTGAATAGTATACAGGAGCTAGGTATTGGGTAGCTGAACTATACAGTGTCAGTCACTTGTTCCTTTTGTTTTTGTGTGATTGTGATTGATTATGTCAGTTTCAGTTGGGTTGCTACTATAGTTTGTATACAAAAGGGGATGACTGGTTTTAAAAAGTTGAAATCCTATGGTGTTAATGCCCAGTAATATATAATTCTATTAGCATAGTAATGCTGTATTGGCATACAAGTTGCCCAAATTTGTGGGCACATTTTGCCACTGGCTATACAGGTAACTCATATCTGAGGCACGTTGAACTTGTACAGTTTCAACTTTTATGTGGTTGTTGGCTGGCCAGTTGAAATTGCAGAAATTAAACACACAGAAGTTGGTATGCTTAAAAACTAACAATGCACAAAAAGAGCTTTTAAGCTCTTCTCCTTGCTTACTGGGCTCTGGGAGGCTATCCTGAGATCTCAGATGACCTCACAAGATCTTGCTGGGAGCCTTTCAGAGCCCAGCAAGCAATGTGGAGAGCTTAAAAGCACACTCTGCCTAGACTCGTAGGGTGTGCTGGCTCTGGAAGGTAAGACTTCTCACGCTGGGGCATTTCAAGGGGTTTCGATTTTCGGCACTTGATCTGTACTGTGGGGTGTAAAGTGCTGTGCTTTCCCATTAATATTAGTGCCTTTTCTTTTCCATGTTAGGCTTCATATTGCAGTGCATGAATGGGGATTGCTGTCACTGCGGTATTTTGGAAATCCCTGCTAGTCATTTGCATAAGCCGTTGATAGTATTTAGTCTCGTTGATGTGTTTTAGGTGGCAGCAGTTTTGAGTATAATCATTAAGAGTAATGTGTTGCTAAAATGTACTGAACTCGCACATACATTGAGAATTAAAATGTGGGTTTAAAATGAGCAGACGAAGAAATTACTTGGTAAAATGCTTTATTAGGAGCAACCAATGGTAAACAAAATACGCAAGCTTGCATAGTGACTTTGTGGCAGTACTTCTGATCAGTTTGTTTTTGTTTTCTGTTTATATGTTTTTTATGCAAGATTTCTGTAGTTCAAAAGCTTACACTGCATTGTGAATATGGATTGGTCCTATTCAAATAATTACTGTTAATATGAGTCTGAGGCATTTCTGTGCTTCAAAGTGTAGGGCCCCAATAAAAGAATTCTCATTTGACTGTGGTAGAATTGAAGCCATTTAAATTGTATATTTAAGTTTGATCTCATTGCACTGTTTAATAGACTGATAGGAAGAGAGAGATTTACTGGAAATAGTTCTAAAACTGGTGTATACAGAAAAAGTTACTGTTGACTTTTTGTCTCATAATTGTATGTATTTACAGATGCGGTATTCAAAGCAAACACACTATTCTGATTGGGAAGAAAAACAATGTTTGGATCCTAAAAAAGGCAGCAGCCATCATAAGAGAAGAAGAGAATCAAACAGCAGTACGCATGAGAAAAAGCGCTGCAGATATACTCAAACCCAAACTTATGATAGGTGAGTTAGTTCACCCCCACCCCATATGGCAAGTCTGTATCTTACTAAAGTTACCAATATGTATCATCGTATTGTTGAGTTGGAAGGGACCTGGAGGGTCATCTAGTCCAACCCCCTGCGATGCAGAAATCTCAACTAAAGCATCCATGACAGATGGCCACCCAATTTCTGTCTTCAAATTTCCAATGAATACCTTAAATCTCAGTCTGAATTTGAAATACACGTAAACAGACATAACTTGCATGCATGAGAACTGCTAGTTTAATGTTCCACATTATATTCTTTTGTTTGTTTCTCTCCTAGCCTTTATTCAGATGCCAGCTCCTTCCATGAAAGAGATAATCATGAACGCCGTTATGTGGAAGAATACAGATACAACTACAGTCAACTGTCTGAAACCAGGCACCATTGCAGAGACCACGAAAATGGTTATCACAACCACAGTAGCAAGTCATCGGGGCATAGCGGTGGAAGCAGTTACAAAAGAAAACACAAGACTCATCATAGTAAATCACATCATTCACACGCGGTATGTATAATTTAGAGCACCTTGAATGTGATTATACATATAACTATTCACTTGAATAATCACACAAATGAAGCGAGTTGGAGATGTATTTTAGCATAGAAGTATGCTTTTTCTGCTAGATCTTACGTTCCTGAAATGGGAAAGTTCTGTAACATGTAGACAAATATTTTCTAGTTTTATTACTATTTCTTGTTTATCAGGCAGTATTCCATTTTTCTGTTTGAATACCTGAATTAGGCATTTGTTGGAAGTATGGCTAAGATGCACCATGAATATTGTTTCCCCTGTTAGGCAAATTCAGTGGAACCAGTGGCTTCAAGTTACATTCTGAATGTCTTATTGGACAGTACAAAAATGAAAGTGGAATAAATGCCTTGTAAACTGATACTGATGTGCTTGTTTTAAATGTTAAACACTATTTATTAGATTAACGTAATCTCTCATAACCTTTGTGGAACAGCCAAGCAAGACCGTGATCCCAAATCAGGAAGGTTGATGGTGCAGGGAAACAAGTTTCTTTGCACCGATCTATCTTACCAAGCTAGCACATAGGTGCTCCAAGGATGGGAGTTGCATGTTTAGTACAGCTAGTACTGTTGGGTTATCAGCTGATGGACTTGGTCCACACAATTCTCTTCTCCACTCCCAACCATCCAGTAGTGGATCAGTGCTGCCAGAAGTGGTGCTGATAATTGGCTGAGGGAGGGAGAAGTCTACAAGGATAGCAGTGGGTGCTGTGTAGTGCTCAGGATGGATATGTGTAATGCACATATCTCCTCAACTGAAGTGGTGGCTGTGTGCAGTTAAGTAGGTTTTGTGATTTTTGACATTACTCACAGAACACCTATAACAAATTATGTGTACTGTACAATATGTACTTTAAACGCTTTACATTTTGTTGACACTCCTTATTTACCAGTAAAAGGCTGCACATTATGCAGTATAAATTCCAGTGCTTGTTATGTTACAGCATTAAACAGAAGACATTTTATTTGCAAATCTTAAAATATATAGTTTTTCTAGTGAACCATATTTTTAAAAGCGTTTATATTGTGTGTTATTGCCTTGCCACTTGAAGTACCTTATCTGAAAATCTGTTCCTTGCCATGTTTTTCTCCTGTAACCCTAAACTATGTGCCCTGTGAAATTCTGGGGAATTTGAAATTGTTCCTGCCAACCGTTTGTGGCCTGGCGCGTATCTGAATGCCTGAATATCTCCCTGCTGAATGAATTTCGTATTCTGCCCTGAATTCACTCGGGTTTATTGATTGGCTGGATGATCTTGGTGCCGCGCACTTGCCGTTACCAGAGGAGTCACCGAAGGAAAAGATCGAGGAGTGTAGAGGATGATGAGGAGGGTCACCTGATCTGTCAGAGTGGAGACGTACTAAGTGCAAGATGTATAGAATATTTTTCAAAACTTATACACTTTTCAGATAGAATAATTTCTTTTAGATAAGAAGCCAGGAGTCTTTGGAAGTCCTTTCCTTTCTTTGGTTTTTTGTTCTGTGTTGTTTTTTTCTTTGGGGGGAGATTATTTTTATATAGAAGTTAAATTTTAATTGGAACTTCTTATATAGTGAGCAAGTTAATTTAGAATGAGATAGACATAACTGTCTTGAAGAGTTGTCCAATTAAATATTTTAAAGATGTCTAGTTACACTTTTTTTAACATAGCGGCACTACCTAGAACATAGCATGGTATTTTGAATAATGACAATACACCACTGTTTGTATAACTAATTTCTCCCCTCTGTTTTTAGATGAAATTGTCAGTATTCTGGGTGAAGGTGCTTTTGGGAAAGTCGTGGAGTGCATTGATAACAAAACGTAAGTTCAACTTTTTTCTTGTAAGAGCCTGACACCTAAATGGTGACACATAGTTCTTTCCCTCCAGATGAAACAAAGAAACCTAGGTACTTAAGATGGCACTTACACATGCTCATCTCCCTTTCCCATCTGGTCTCAATTCTTCTGTCTTTTCATTGTCTAAATCTAAGTTGTAAGCTCCTCAGAAAGGGGATCTTTTTGTTTGTTGCTGTGTAAGGCACCATGGTGCTATTAGAGTGATAATAAAATGGATACACCAGCTTTTTGTGCTTCAGCATTTCCCTGTTAGCATTGTTCATTCAGCTTGTCATTTTCCGTCAAAATAATATGCATTTCCACCAAAATAATATGCTAGAAATAATTTAAGTGTTGATATGAATAGTTATTTAACTGAACAAAACTTGTTTAAACTTCGCTTTATGCCATGGAGTAGTCTTGTGACTTTTCAAAACTTTTTTTTTTAGGGGAGGCAGACATGTAGCAGTAAAAATAGTCAAAAATGTTGATAGATACACAGAAGCAGCTCGTTCAGAAATAAAAGTACTGGAGCACATAAATAAATCTGATCCTAACAACATATTGTAAGTATATTATAAAAATGTGAAGTTTTTACAAATGCTTGCATGCTTTGTGTTTATTTGTGTGATTCCTTTTCAGAAGAAAATAATGGGGGCTTTCATTGGTGTACTGAATACATTTTTTTTGTTTATGTTAAATTTTAAGTTTGTAAGCTCAGTTGAGAACCCTGGATCATCTCTAGCTGAGCTGAATTTTGAGTACACCTATTAAGATAAATGGGGTCTAAGTGGGTCTACTGTTAGTATAACTAACATTGAGTATTATCCTGACTATTTTGTAGCATCTTGTGAATGACATTGTTATTGTATTTACAGTCGCTGTGTCCAGATGTTGGAATGGTTTGAACATCATGGCCATGTTTGCATTGTGTTTGAACTGCTGGGACTCAGTACATATGACTTCATTAAAGAAAACAGTTTTCTGCCATTCAGTCTTGACCACATTAGGCGAATGGCTTACCAGATTTGCAAATCTGTAAACTGTAAGTACACATAGCACTTTATTTCTGTTTGTAAAATGTCTCTTAAGACTTGAAGCAGTTAGTAGTTAAAAGAAAAGGCACAATTGCACAGTATATGTAGGAGTTCTGTTTAACATCTCTTGTAATAATTTTCTGACTTCTCTTTACAGTTTTGCATTCAAACAAGCTAACCCATACAGATCTGAAGCCTGAAAACATACTGTTTGTGAAGTCTGACTACACAGAAGCATACAATCCCAAACTGGTAAATCTCTCATTTCTTAAAAAGCTCCTCTCACCATTGATCTCTTTTGCATGTATGCTTAGTAATTATGGTATTATTTCAGAAACGTGATGAGCGTACACTGAAAAATCCAGATATCAAAGTTGTGGATTTTGGAAGTGCAACATACGACTATGAACACCATAGTACTCTTGTGTCTACAAGGCATTACAGAGCTCCTGAAGTTATTTTGGGTGAGTAGAAAAGTAGTCTAGAAAGTTACTTTTCTTGCAGTACTTTTGTGAGTCATTTTTAGACCATGCTTAGTGAGGCGGCTTTAGGAGTTGCTAGTTTCTGTTTACCTTCTTGGCACCCTGTGCATTTTGGAGTTTCAACCTAAATGCTAATTCTAAGTTCTAAGTGTAGCAAATGTTGGTTTCATCTTGAACTTACATTAGAATTAGGGTTTCTTTTTTAGGCAGTCTTGTTTTGTGACTTTCCCATTTACAAAATATTATGAACCTGTTTGAAGAGCTCTTTAAGCAATTCAGTTGCAGATCAGTAACACCTTAGGTTTGAAAAAGCTACATGATTTTATGTTATTAGATAAGCATAATCCTTTATTTTCTCTCCTCACAGCCTTGGGATGGTCACAGCCTTGCGATGTTTGGAGCATTGGCTGCATTCTTATTGAATATTACCTTGGATTCACTGTATTTCCGGTACGTAACTGCAGAAACGTTGGCTATAGAGACAGCGGTGACAAATCTTACTTGGGAACATGTGATAAGATGTTTTACAGAAAATGCTATCATAAAAACAAAGAGCCAAATTTTGTGGTTTTTTTTAATGTTACCTGATGAATCAGAATAAACTCCAGTTTGTGTGAAGTATTTGACCTTCAGTTCTGCAATAGGCCGGCAGCCTCTCTTCTGATGTTGCATTTCAAAATTCACTGACTAGTTGAATTCCAAAAAGGGTTGAGAGGAATGGAATAGTACAAACCCTTCTTGTTCACATGGACTTAGCTGGGTGTTTCTTCAGTTTCAGAGCCCAGTGCTGTGTCCCTTTATAGCAGTAGTTTGTGTAGTGGGTGCCTACTGCCATTGATCAGTTTCATGAGCCTTACTAAGTTGCAGCTGCTATGGAGAGCTGACTGTTTAGGAGCATGCTAGGTACTACTTAACCTTACCTTATATAGGTACTATTATGCAAAAACAAACTTGCTATCCTCAAAGCTATGCAGCTGCCAGAGAACCCACACTCCAATAGTAGTTGGCTTTATATACTGTGAATAGTTCTAGCTTTCCTTTTGAGTTTTTCAAACACACTTATATGGCAATATTCCATCTTTATTAACAGACACATGACAGTAAGGAGCACCTGGCAATGATGGAAAAGATACTGGGACCACTACCAATTCATATGGTCCAGAAAACCAGGTAAACTTTTTTTAAGGTTCCATTTCTATTTCCCGCCCCATAGTGCAGTGCCATCCATTTCTATTTTGTGTTTCCCTTGATCCCTTTGTAGTCATTGTTGTCATAGCAGCCGCTTCACAAATAAATGTTATAATGAATACAGTCCAGACCCTCCTTTTTGGAATATTGGGCCGGCTATAGCTAATGACTTACGCTTCAACAATTGGGCTTTCCCTCCTCTCCTTGTGGCCCCTGCAGGGGCAAGAGAACAAGGGGAGGAAAGGGGGTGTTTTTTAATCTGGCACGCTGAAATGCTTTTCCTGACAGAACAATTGACCTAGTGCAACTTAGGCTGGTTTATACTGGTGACAGTGTCCATGTGTACCTTGGCATGGGTGTGGACAATACTTCCACTGATGCACATAAACACATGAGGAAGCTATATGGTAAATTGGCCGTGAATGGAAAAAAACAATTTTAAAAATAGTCTGCCTGCTGTTCAGAGGCCTCAGACTATGGACATGGAACATAGTCCTTACATAAATTAAAGCCAACCAAGTTGATGCCCATCACTACCTAAATTCCATAATGTAACCAGATACCTGTGTGTGAACATACACGTTGGGCATGAAAGTGCTTTGTGTTTGAGGCTCTTTAACAACATGCAGCGACTTCTGATGGGAACGCATTCATCTACAAATACAAAATCTACCTGTTTTAAGCATGGTTTAGGAGTTATAACTGCTAAGTGCTTATAAATTTAAATGTATTCACTAGGTTGACCTGGAAGTAGGTTTGAGAAATGTCCTTCCTTGTTCTATAGGCAGTTGTAATTTGAAGAATGTTTTTACTTGCAGCATTTGGTTGCATAATTCTAGAGGAACTGAAACCTCATGCATTTTCAGCTCTGGTTGCAGTTACTTGTTTTAATATTTATAGACCACCTCTCACTCGTCAGTGTGCATATTCAAGAATATGGTAGTGTAGAGTATAAAATGGCTTGCCAATGCCAGTGTAGATCAGTTGCTGAGTCACTATTTGAACTACTTGACTGCTTGTTTTTTGTTTGAGGATAGTAGCAGGAAGTATGGCTTACATAACTCAAGGTAAGCTCAATGTAGTATTCGTGCTCAGTGCACTGCTAGTTTTAGTATCCAGGACTACGAAAGTATTGTACAGTGGTACCTCTGGATGCGAACGGGATCTGTTCTGGAGCTCAGTTCGCATCCTGAAAAGAACGCAATGTTTCTGCGCATGACATTTTGAGCGCATGCGGCGAAACCTGGAAGTAACACATTCCGTCACCGCGGAGCGTAACCCAAAAACGCTCAACGTGAAGCAACTTTCGCCCGAGGTAGGACTGTATAGGGGAAATGGTACTAACATGAAGTTGACATGTCAAATGGATTACTCAAGTTACACTTTGAACAGTTTAGCCATGCCTCGAGGTCAAACAGAATCGGTTTTTGATCGTTTCCCTTGGTATGACTGTATTCGTTTTCTAAACATGCAACTCATGCCTTCTGGAAGGGGTAACTTTTGCCATGGGAAGATAATTCTGCTCTTAATGTGTTTAAGAACCCCTCATGGTGTCCCTCAAAGTCATTCTTCCTTTTTCATGAGAAATCTCAAGCAACTGAATGCAGCCTGTCACTCATAAAAGTATTACTTCTCTTTTTACATAACAAGAAAGCGCAAGTACTTCCACCATGACCAGTTGGATTGGGATGAGCATAGTTCTGCTGGAAGATACGTTTCAAGACGCTGTAAACCCTTGAAGGTAAGAGGTGTAACTGCATAACCATACAATACTTTCCCCTACCCCTCATTTGTTTAGTGTCAGGGTGGTAACTTGCTTTTCCCCCTACCCCTAGGAATTCATGCAGTGCCATGATGCCGATCATGAAAATCTATTTGATCTCATCGGGAAGATGTTGGAGTATGATCCAGCCAAAAGAATTACTCTTGCAGAAGCCTTGGAGCATCCTTTCTTTTCCCCGTGTAAGGAAAAGATATAAACAACAGAGTTCCCTAGGCGATTATAGACTGTGTCAGTCAAAAAGCAACTTTTTATGTATTTATTTTGTAATTAGATCTGTAAATTTCTTTTCATATTGTCTTGTTCATCTGTTAACCTTCCACTTGAAATAAAGCATTTGACAAAAATAATTTGCCCTTTTCTTTTTCCGTCTTTAATGTTGCGGTTTTGTTAAATGGCTGCCGCCCACACATGCAGCCTTGTTGCAGTTGGAACAACATCTGTTCCAAAGTTAAGAGAATATACTTTGACATTGTAGTGGAAACAGCAATCTCTCCTTTGCAGTTTGAAAGAGCTGCTCTGCAAGGTGTGCTGATTAAAATCTCTAGCCCCTAGAAAGCTATCTAGAACTGAATGTAACCCACCAGCTTAAAAAAGCCTTTAAAAAGGACAGAACCTGCATTTTCACAAAACTCCCTGAAGTATCCTGTCTTCTGGCCCAGGGTGAATGCACCAGGGAAAAGGCACAGTTGCTGTAAATGGAGCCTATTCCAAGTTTTTACTGGCAAAATTTGTTAGGGAAAAAGGTATTTACCTGCATCTTGGTGGAACTGTATACACACAGGGCTTTGCTATCTGAATGCTCATCCAAGACCTCTCAACGCATGTGGCTGATTCACATAGCTAAACTGCTGGAGTTTGCCCACTTGCATTTCACTAGTCAGAAGCAGTCATTTTGGGTAGAAACAATGGACAGAGGGAGAGCAATCAGACACACAAGTTTTTCCTTTGTTATTTCAGGGTGGGAAAGCAGGACCTGCATGTACTAAAACAGATGGGTCCGTAGAAACCCATGTATTTCTGCACTGAAAGAAGCACTCCCTGGCTGCTATTCTGAGCTGCCTGACTCATCCATTCTCTGCCAGTAGGCCCACTACTAGAGTCACAACTGCTGTATCACATCTTGCTAAATGTAACCAGAATATATTCTGACCGGGGATATTCGGAACACCTAATGCACTTAAAGAAACAAAGAAACCTATAGGAAATAGTTTTCCTCTATCAACAACTGGGTGCAATTTAGACAATTCCCTTTTCTCTTGCAGATTCAGGGATACAGAAAGCATGGGGCGTCTGGGGCTAGTAACAGGAAACTAGTATAGCTTATGCAGATAGTATGGAAGAGTTGCCTAGTTTCCTTCCGTTTTTCAGTGAAAGCAGCATTGAAGCACACACAATATTTCTCTTCCTGATCCTGGCTAGCAAGAATACATTATCCAACCATGTAAATTATTGGGGTTCCAGAACCTTTTTCACTTTCACATTCAGTATCTAAAATGCAAATCCTTTTAACCTTTAAAAGGATGGTATTCAACACTCATCCTACTCAAAAGTAGACCCATATAATAATCTAGACCCACTAGACATAACCTAGTCACGTTCATTAATTTTTGAGGACTTTGTTTACTACAAGCTAAAAAGTAGTATACAACATTGCTCAAAAATGGTCAATGCAAACTTCGTTCTGTTTCCAACTAATAGCAAGGCGGAAAAATACATTTTTCAAAGAGAATATAGATTGTTCAAGGATCTGCTTAAGACTGCAAGAACACCAGAACCAGGAAGCTGAAGGCAAAGAGCGTAGTTTGAATACTGAGCTTAGTGACTGCAAATTGCAGTGGTATTATGAACAGGGAATGATGTGATGTTAGGAATGCCATCACTCTTGCTTGGATCTAGTTATATTTCACACACAATTACACAAGTGTGGCCTCTTTACTTTGGATACTTGTACAGTTTAATTTGCAAACAGAATTTTTATAACAAATTTCATTTTTCCAAATCATGTCTACTTGTAAACTTTTTTTATAGAAAACCCAGGGATAAAATGAATTTTAAGTTGTGGAAGGCCTTAAATTATGTTACAGTAGAAAATACAGGAGGTAGAAGGTAACTCAAAAAACTAATGCAATGTTAGAATCAAATCTATAGCTCCTGTAAGCTACTAACACATGGTTTTAAAAACCTAAATCTGGTGTTCTCTAATGACCATAGAAAACACAAACATAAATTTGCCATGAGAGCCCTTATATCATGCTTGATACAGGGAGGTAGGATGTAAGAATCAGGACACAAAGACATGACGTTTTATCTACTGCTCCTGTTTGCTTTACTGTTTTTGACAACTTAGTCACCTTCTTCAGTTTCAGACTCAGATTCTGAAAGAAAACAAACAAGCATTCCAGCATGAGAACACTTTGTAAACTTATTCAAATGGATGCACAGTAAGCAAAGCGGAATTGCATCAGGCTTACCTTCCTCAGCATTCTTGAGCCATTCTACAAACTTTTTCATTTGTTCCAGAAAGACACTCTTTCCTTTGGCAACATGTGCATCTTTATACCATTTCAGGATGGGTTCTTCACTTAGCACCTCAGCTGTTGAAAACAAAGTGGGGTTAGGGCAAGCAGTGTCTATCCCTTCATGCAGCACAGCTTTAGAAAACAAATGCCAAGTCACATCATGTGTTTTCAAAGCACAAAGTGCTTAAATGCAAACCCTCTACAAAAAATAACCACCAGTAAGTTTGCCAAGCCACGTTCTTCATGCTCTGTGGTCTTAGCATTGTTTGGGCTGTAAATTTCCAGTAGACTTGACCAGTTCACCAAGCAATACATTTTATATGTTGCTCAATCACATCTTTGGAACTCAAGCCTCATTAAAAAGGTAAAGGGACCCCTGACCGTTAGGTCCAGTCATGGCCAACTCTGGGGTTGCGGCGCTCATCTAGCTTTATTGGCCAAGGGTGCTGGAGTGCAGCTTCTGGGTCATGTGGCCAGCATGACTAAGCCGCTTCTGGCAAACCAGAGCAGCACACGGAAACGCCGTTTACCTTCCCGCCGGAGCGGTACCTATTTATCTATTTACCTATTTATCTACTTGCACTTTGACGTGCTTTCGAACTGCTAGGTTGGCAGGAGCAGGGACCGGGCAACGGGAGCTCACCCTGTTGCGGGGATTCAACCGCAGACCTGATTGGCAAGTCCTAGGCTCTGTGGTTTAACCCAAAGCACCACCCGCGTCCCTTGAAGCCTCATTAGGACACCCTATTTTCACCAACAGGATACTCATCTACATCTCAAAAAAGTCACTTGACATCACAATTTACTGACAAGCCACAATAGTCTTAAGCGGATGCAACACCAGAAGACTAAGACCCTTTTCAATTGGCATAATGGAATTATGGGCTGCAGCTTTCTTCTTTGAGATTAAGACTTTACTGATAAGCATCAGAAGTTACAGGTTAAGTAGTTAAAATGAGTTACAGAGAGTTAAAATGCTAAACTCTTGAGTTTTGCACATGACTGAGTGTTAAACCATTACCTTTGTAGAAGAGCACCACTATTTTCTGGAAGGCTTTCATGAAGTGGATGTTGTCATAACAGTACTCCTGAATCTTGAGCAACAGAGTCAGTTCAGACTGACCTTGGGTTGTAAAGGCAGCAAGAAGAGGGCTGTATTGCTGTGAAGATTATGAGAACAGTTATGTACAGAAAAAACCCACACACGCTTTTATTCTGATCAGCAGCTTCCCATTTCTCCATAAATGTGCCTTTTAAATGTGTTGGAGAGGGAGTTATGGGTGCTTTTTTGTATTACATATTTTGTGCTTTCATTTTGTTTTTTTATGTTGTGAACCACCATGTGATCTTCAAATCTAGTGTGGTACACAAATTTAATAAATAATAATAATGTTTCACCTACTTGTTATGCACAAGCTAGCGTACACCAGAATACTGCTTAAAATTGGGCTTATTAGAAATCATCAACACGTAATTTGTCCTAAAATGGACATGTACATTTTCAAACCCTGGTGCCAGAAAATGCCTCTTTCATGAAGGGAAAAAATCGTGACAGCAAAAACCAGCTGTCTGGGAACTTCTAAGAGGACTTCCCATAGACTACCATTGAATGAACCTTTTGTCCTCTGGCTGTTGCTGAACTGCAGCTTCTTATTGTTCCTGGCCACATTTGCGGGCGCTCATGGGAGTTACAGTCCAGCAACTTCTGGAGGGCCCAAGATTCCCCACCCCAGTCTTAGAACCATGCACCGCCAAGTTAGCTATTAGTGATTTCCCATTTTCTTTTACAGACGGGAGAAAGTAAAATTGTTCAAAATTCAGGAATTCAACATTTTAAGAAGAATGTGAGCCCTACATTGTGGCATTCAGGGAACATTTTGAATGGGATTACACTGAATGAGATAATAAGCTTATATTAAATCTGGAGAAATAAAGAGAATCCATTTGAAAAATCTCATTTTTATGCAGCCTATTCTCTGCATTGGCAATACAGTATTATGACTGGGACCGCACAACATTATGCAGCGTAGAATATTTCTTTTTCAGGGTTCCCACCACCAGCTTTCATGCCTTGTCCTACTTTCCAGTGCACATTTTGTGCCCACTGAGCAGGTTCACTCCCATATTGGCCTGTTTGGGGCTTTCCCTCTCTATTTTTTTTGGGGGGGGGCGGGTTGTGGTGGGAGACACATTTACGTACAACCCCAGCTACGTTCATTTTTTTCAAAAAATAAAAATAAAAATCATTTGATTTGTCTGCAAACCTCAGGGTTACCCCTAACATGAGCACCTGAAAACTCAGCTGGATACAGAGGGAATGATTACGTGGACTTTGCACCCATGCCTGCACTGCAACAGACCCACAGAAGTTTGCTTATATGATATACCGTATTTTTCGCCCTATAGGGTGCACCAGCCCATAGGGCGCACTTATTTTTTTTTGGGGGGGGGGGAATAAAGAAAAAAAATATATTTTCCCCCCTGAGCCCCAAAGAGCAAAGAAGCCATGACAGCGAGTGGGATGGATCCCGCTCGCTGTCCTGGCTTTGTTTTTAGCCTCGGGGCTGGGGGTCCGGGATCAAAGGCGAGGTGGCGCTCAACCTCGCCATCGCTCCCGGAGCTTGCGGGGCTGGGGGAAGCCCGAACGATGGTGAGTTGCTTGCGGGGCCGGGGAAAGCCCGAGCGTCCCCCGACACCAGCCCCCAGAACAGGCTATTGCCCGCAAGCCTTGCGAGCCCAGGGGGAACTCCCGGCGAGCTCGCAAGGCTTGCGGACATCTGCGCAAAGCGCGGGGCGCGCCTCTCACTCTCCAGGCTTCAGCGAAAGCCTGCATCCGCCCCATAGGACACACACACATTTCCCCTATAGGGCGAAAAATACGGTACTTTTTAAAAAATGAACATACAAATACCTTCAAGTGCTTGATGGCTTGTTCCGCTACTAGCTCCTCTTTTTTGTTCCATTCCACAGTGCTCATTACACTGGACCAGATAATGCCTATCACAGTCTGTTCTGATATATTGTTTTTCTTCATCTCTTCCTTGACATACAAGATGATCTAGACAAGCAATTCCAGGGAGTGTTACATAACATTCTTGCACGTGTATTGACAAGCTTTGCTTAGATTTTCAGATATAGATTTCCTTGGGCCTGGAGATTAACTTTGTTCTACCCAAGCAGTAAATGCTGCAATACTTGGAACCACCCTTGAGTAATAACAACAACTACTACTACTACTACTACTACTGCTGCTGCTGCTGCTACTACTACTTATCATTTATACTCCAGCCATTCTGGGCGGCTCCCAACAGAATTAAAAGCACAATGAAGCATCAAACATTAAAAACCTCCCTAAACAGGGCTGCCTTCAGATGTCGTCTAAAAGTCAGATAGTTGTTTATTTCCTTGACATCTGATGGGAGGGCGTTCCACAGGGCGGGCACCACTACCGAGAAGGCCCTCTGCCTGGTTCCCTGTAACCTCACTTCTCGCAGGGAGGGTACATTGTGCACCACCTTTTAAGACATTTCCGTCAAGACTCAGAATGTGAAATTCAAGACACAGCTCAAGGTGGAACAGCCACTTTCCCATTCCTTTCAACAGTTTCTGCCTGTAGACACAGGCATCTTGCTTCTCCTTCCCCACCCCCATTTTAGAATATAAAATCTTAATACATTTCTCATTGATCATGGAAACCAAGCACAGAAACTGGGCAACCCAACTATGGTAGCTTTCCACCCTCCAAATTGCTTGGATCCCCAGCTACCATGAGCTATCAATGGAATTGCTGCCTGGGGATGGTGGGAGCTCTAGTCCTAAAACATCTATGATTCGTGCACTGTAGCAACAGCCAGTCCTTAGGAAGCAAGGTGAAACCAGCCAGCTGCGTCCCAAACCCTTGCCAAGGAAAAGGGATCAAATCCCTGTTCAATCACAGAGCTCCCTGGGCGGTGGCCTTGGAGAACGTCACCATCTTGCAGACCAGCTTTCTTCACAGGGCTTACTGCATAGATCAAGATAACCCAATGCATGCTTTCCTGGGCTCCTTGTAGGATGCAAATGTGATAAACACAATAGCATTATTCACAGGTGAAAAGGCTATAGCCTGAACAGGTACAAACGTATACGTGAGCATGCTTAACTGTTCCTGAACATTATCGTTATTTTCATAAATATCAGCAGCTATTTCAAAAATTATTAAACAAGGTTTCATACTTCCCACCTTGCTGAGTGTCAGCATTTTACATTGTGCGGACATTAGCGCAATGTTAATTCGGCAAACACACTTGGAAAGAAAATATTTTAACAGCAAAAATTGTTACAGCAATTGAGACAGCTAGAAAACCAAGCTACTTTCACCTTCCTTGGTTGCCATGGCAGATGCCAAAGTTACGAAAAACGAGTATTAGAGACCAAAGAGGCTCATAAGCTATGAGCAGAGGAAACCAATGTACTTACATCCTTAAAGGGATCCCCACGTGACATCTGCTCCTGAAGTTCTTTCTGCAGTTCTTTACGAGCCCCTATGCACTGCTGGTTCCGGACGTATTCAGAGAGTTCCTTTAATCCTGCATCAGTGAAGTATTTTGTGAAGTGTTCAAGGCTTTGCTTGTTGGCTGGAAAGAGTTCCTGAAACATTGATATTGATTATTTGCGGTGTACTTTTAAAAAAGTTGCACATCTCAAATTACTCCATTTTCAGCACCAAAAGTAGATTATCTTATTTACTTACCATCAGCCTGTTGTCCATGTTGACTTTACGAAGGCTAGCAGCCACTGCATTGATATCTTTTTCATTTATCCATGATTTGAACAGTTTTACTGCAAAGGCTGCTGAAACACCTGCATGAGAATTTGTATGGTTACTTTTAATACTCTTGAATTACTAACAGTAATACTCTATTACTCCTGCTTAATACTGTCCTACTATCAGATGTGACTTACCATTGGCCCTCCAGACGTGACTGGACTCCCAACTCCCATACAGCACGGCCAATGGACAAGAATGATGGGAGTTGTAGTCCATCTACATCTGTAGAGGCCACAGGTTAGCATATAAAAACTCAGGTGGCTTTGTTGTCTCAAATTGTCAGCAGATTTTGATAATGAAATCGTTCTTTGTGTATCACTTCCTGACTGGCTGCATGATGAAAGGTTTTCTAGCACTCTCACTGGACGTGCAAAGGTCACATTGGATGATTAAATGGTAAGGTTTTGCTTCACTATAACTAAAATGCACAGTCTGTTACCTAGTACCTACTTCAACCTGTGAATCTTAAAAAAAATCTGGGTCTTGCAGTGTAAAGTTCTGAGAAAAATACTCATATGCTAGGAACTGGGGTTGGACAGGACTTCCACTGGTGAAGAGAAACCTAAGATACTGTGCAGGAATACACCTCTAAATATCAAAACAGACAGGGAACACTTCCAAAATAGTTTACCACAATTACCTTCTTTAACTAGATTCTCATTATAAAGACTGTTGAGAATTGACGCATTAAGTGTCCCATTGGCCAGAAGAATACCCGTCAGCATGGCCAGTTTGTTCCGCTCAGACTCTGAAAAACCTTTCAAGAATAGCAGCAACTGCAAAGGGTAAAAGGCATAGTCAACACTCTGAAACAAGCGAAGTGCTGAAATCATTTATGAATGCTACCATGAGATATAAAGGAACGTATCACTGGAAACAAGATAAGGACTCCCTTTTGCAGAGTTTTTATTATAATGACTGAAAGTCTTACACGAAGTTTCTGCAAAGCCACTTACTCTGATGCCTATGGAGAACTATACCCCTCCAGGTAACCAGAAAATGGAACTTTTATAAATGGGACAGAAATTATTCTTTTCTTTAAGGCCCTAAGTGACTTGCCAAGGAATATGTGCACATGCAGACTAAATGTTTTGCTAAATAGTAACAAGCACACAAATATACAGGAGTATCTATAAGGCCATAGTCCAAAAAATAGTTTCAACTTGCAATACCTTTTTGACTTCATCCTCAAAGCCTTTTTCCAGGTATTTGTAACGCCTGATCAGCTTGTTAAAGACCTGAAAGACAAATGTTAGCAATTAAGACTATAGTTTTCATAGAAAAGGTGGGCAACCTTATACCTAGGGGCCATATGCAGTCCTGCTTTCATTTTATGTTCCCCCAGCGCCTTCAGAATCTTCCCCAGCAAGGGGATTCCCCAGAATCTTTGCATCCCAGCAGTAACTTTCTTTCTATCAATTTCTTCATTTTGTCAGGCTTTCCCCCTCTCTATGTAATTTCAGAACAACTGGAAGAAGCAGTATTTTTACCTGATAAAATCAACTGATTTTTAAAAACCTTTTTTCCTTATTATTTGACTTGAGGATAAGGAAATCCCACCCCTCCAATAATCCAGAACACTTTTGTCTCTGGATGCCCATCACTGCTCCGGCTCTGGTCAGTGCCACCAGGTATCCCTCAGCAATTAAGCCCTCAACAATCTTAATTAAGCCCTCAACAAATACATGCAATCTTGCTTTTTTGTGGATGTTTATATTGCAGGGAGGTAGAATCAAGAAAAGCCATTTTTACAAAACCAACAAAACCAACCTGAGCAAATGCTTGCATCGTTTCTAGGTCTTCCTGTGCTGCAAACACACAGACATCTGTGTGCATCATGTCATCTGCCAGTGTACCACCTGGGGCTATTGAGAAATTGGTGTTTAGTTTTACAAGAAAAGCTAACATTGGCTAAGATCACTTTCACTAATTAGAACAGCATTAAAGTTTAATACAATGCAATGTGAAGTAAATCAACAGAAAGTGAAAACCAACTACAGTGGTACCTCGGGTTAAGTACTTAATTCATTCTGGAGGTCCGTACTTCACCTGAAACTGTTCTTAACCTGAGGCACCACTTTAGCTAATGGGGCCTCCCACTGCTGCCGGAGCACGATTTCTGTTCTCATTCTGAAGCAAAGTTCTTAACCTGAGGCACTATTTCTGGGTTAGCGGAGTCTGTAACCTGAAGCGTATGTAACCCGAGGTACCACTGTATTTAAAGTTTAATGGCAAACAGAGCAAGATAAAAATCTTTCCAACTGCTAAGAATTAGGAGCCCCACCTTTTTACAGGGATGCTAGTTTTTTAGGAAAACCCTGAAGGCTGACTAGAAGCTTTCATCTTCCTAAATTTGAACTGGATCATCAGTTGCCAACAGCTACCATAAGATACTACGTCACTTCTGTGTTTTGCGAAGCCCTTCACAGAGAAAAGAGGTCTAATGCTAGTATATCACCTCCAGGCTTGACTACTGTAATTCGCTCTATGTGGGGCTGCCCTTGAAGCTGTCACAGAAACTCCAGCGGGTGCAGAATGCTGCAGTGAAGCTCCTCACGGGGTCTCTGCCATGGGAGCATATTCACCCAGTGCTTTTCAAGCTGCACTGGCTCCCGGTGGAGTACAGGGTCAGATTTAAGGTGCTGGTTTTGACCTTTAAAGCCCTTCACAGCCTAGGACCCTCATACCTACAGGACCGCCTCTCCCAGTATGCCCCACGGAGAGCCTCAAGGTCCATAAATAGCAACACCCTAGTGGTCCCAGGCCCTAAGGAAGTTAGATTAGCTTCAACCAGAGCCAGGGCCTTTTCGACACTGGCTCTGGCCTGGTGGAATGCTCTGTCTCATGAGACCAGGGCCCTGCAGGATCTGATTTCTTTCCACCTGGCCTGTAAGACAGAGTTGTTCTGCCTGGCCTTTGGCTTGGAATCCCCCTCTTTATTTTTTCCTTTCTCCTCCTGTGATGAGGCTTCATTTTAATGTTTTAATGTTGTATTTTAAACTTGTTTTCGTTATTGGTTGTTAGCTGCCCTGAGCCTGGTCTTGGCTGGGGAGGGCGGGGTACAAATAAAATTATTATTAATTATTATTACAGTGGTACCTCGCAAGACGAATGCCGCGCAAGACAAAAAACTCGCTAGACGAAAGGTTTTTCCGTTTTCGATTTGCCTCGCAAGACGAATTTCCCTATGGGCTTGCTTCGCAAGACGAAAACGTCTCGCGACTTTGTTTCCTTTGTCTAAAAACAAAGACATGTTTTGTTTATAAAGTTAATTTATTTTCCCTTCAATTTTTGAACTGCTCTTTACAGTATGTGTGACTTTAAAGAGCAGTTAATAAACTGTTGTTGTACCAAATTTGGCTTTGTTTGGACTTTTTTTGACCATAGGAACGCATTAATTGATTTTCAATGCATTCCTATGGGATTTCGTGATTCGCAAGATGAAAAATTCGCTAGACGACAAAACTTGCGGAACGAATTAATTTCGTCTTGCGGGGCACCACTGTATTATATTCTGGAGGGTACAGAGGCTGCATAATCAGTAGCAACTGAGATCATGAGCAACGAATGGTTGGTTAGTTTTAAGATCCAACCATACAAATACACAGGCACGCTTGTAAACCAAAAAGCCCCTCTTAAGGTCACTTACCCAGCATTCCACCAGCCACCAGAATGTCAAAGAGTGTCTCTGCATAGCGGCGATAATCAAGTTTTGCTCCAGAAGCATCAAGGAATTTTGCTACTGCTTCCAAATCACTGCCAGTTTCATTTAAACCTTGAATAATACAGTCCTGAAACTGAGTGGGGTCAAACCTCTCTTTTTCATCTGCAATAAATAAATAAATAAATAAATAAATATTCTGCGAACATAGTACTATTTATTACATTGTTTTTAATACAAAATCAAATTACAGAGAGTGGCCCCAATTTAGGTACACGATTTAATCAATGAAATTCATCACAACAAATTATGCGGGTACAAATAACACACACACAACAAAGTGGCAGTTAAATTCAGGCTGGCAGTTGGAAAAAATAGTGGAGCCAGATAAAATTTATTATTACTATTACTATTATTATAATTTATATACCGCCCTATACCCAGAAGTCTCAGAGTGGTTCACAGAACAAGATAAAAGGATTTTTCTTTACTGATATTGTGAATGATGACAGCAAACTTGAGTCAAGAACAAAGAAAGCGGATTCTAAAGCAGTATTCCCTACTGTGGGGCCACTCTGTAATCTCCTCAATAGATGCTGAGGAACAGAAAGGTTGGAAACCTTTCTTCTTTGAAATACCCTTTGAGAGTCAGGGTTGACCAGGAAGTAGGACATTAAAATCATGCTAATTCACTAGAGAACAGTACAGTAGTGGGTAAAAGAGCCTTCTAGGACTGGGGCATGACACGGCCTCTGTATATGTGAAGTCCCGAACCCAGTTCCCCAGTATCTCTCACTCTTGTTGTATAGGTTCATACTGCTGATACATCAGCCTTTGCCAGCCAGCTGCCCTCCAGATGTTCTCGACTACAACATCTATTTGGCTAATGCAAGTTGTAGTCCAAAACATCTCAATAATCACAACACAAAGAAACACAACAAGTTTTGTATATGGACAACTATCACACTATATGGAACACTGCTGAAATAGAAGGTTGGCATTTAATATACTGCACATCAGGGGAGCATATTATGACCATTTCCCACTTTAAAAGTTACTGGAGATTTCCGTTACAGATAGGTAGCCGTGTTGGTCTGCCATAGTCAAAATAAAAAAATTCCTTCCAGTAGCACCTTAAAGACCAACTAAGTTAGTTCTTGGTATGAGCTTTCGTGTGCTGAAGAAGAAGTGTGCATGCACACGAAAGCTCATACCAAGAACTAACTTAGTTGGTCTTTAAGGTGCTACTGGAAGGAATTTTTTTATTATGGAGATTTCCATTACACTTTGGAGAGGCCCATCACCAGGCCCTTTAAAGATCTATGCTTTCCCCTTTTTTGCATGATACATGGTTTGGTATTATTAGCAAAATACAAAACAAACCCTTTTCCGTCAAGAAGTGTGTATTAAAAAAAAGTTACCTTTAAAAAGTTAGCACCCACGTTCTATAGATCAAAATAAAATGGTTACACCCTTCTTTTTCTGGCGTGGCACCAGTAAATTGACAATAATTACCTGAAATATCAACCAGTATCCAGCCCAATTTTCAGGATGTGGAAGTCATGAGTACAGCGTTCATGACTGAGCAACCGTTAAGGTCTGCTTCAATCTTCCACAAACATAGATATTCCCTTTCACTTTAAATAGGGATTCTGACACAAATCAGTTTATTACTGAGCTAGCTAACTCACACCTGCAGTTCCAAGAGCTATTTCTACCTCTCGCCATTTTATTACATTCTGGTTCTCTCTATAAAAACCCTCATATGAATGCATTGCAGAAGTTCTCTTTAAACTCATCTATTTACAAGAAACAACTTCAAGGGCTTGCCTTCATGAATTTGCTATATCCCTCAAGATCTTTGAATGGCCAGCTTCTCAGCTTCAAATAAGCCACTTATCTGTACTAGAACACAAGATACTCTCACTGTAAGATACCAGAAGTATACAACAGACAGAAAACTAAGGGCCACAGTCACAGCAAAATCATTTTTGGCATTAGTGTTGTCAGTTTGAGCACTCTCTTAAGCCAAGAATCTCTGGTAAAAAGCAATCAAAATATCAGCTGCACCTGAAATCTTAATTTCTCTTTTAACGTATTACCAGTCTATTTATAATGGGCTAAAATTTTAGTACCACCCACAGAAATTCAAAGTTGTTATAGTTGCTTGCTACTCCACTTCTGAAAACATTACATGATGGTAATAATGAAAATTATAAATGAAATATCTGAAATCATTACATGGAAGTAAATTCCATGAATATGAGAGGATCTTCTTTCACGTATGACATTTAGAACTCAGGTATCAGTTTTCTTTGATCCTCAAGATACTGAGCATTTGTTATCCAAAGACTAATACCACAGTATTATGTCATGTGTGCACTCCAGCTCACCCACCATGTTTCAGCAGATCAAGACAGTATTTATCTATTTCTGCTTCCAGGTCCCACTCCCACCTACTAATTTGTTTATTGGAATTCCACCTTTTTCCACTCAGTTCAGTTTCATTCTTTCTCACTTATTTGAGCAGAGCAGTACTAAACAGCAGATTACACTCTTTTCCCTAGAACATCCTGACAAGAAGTGTGCAGCTCCTTCAGTTTCAAAGGTTTAACAAAAACAAAACAAAAAAGCTGGAAGGTCCACCATAAAGTTGAACGTGGATTACAGAAGTGAGTTCAAATAAGACCTTGTATCATGGACCTATCACGACTCTGAATATTAGATTCAGGGTTCTGGCTCAATGACAATGATCAATTTTGTGATTTTTTTTTTGCTGGCACAGAAGTTCATGTGCTATATGTTTCAAGTCATAGGATCAAGATTTGCTTTCACCTTCACAAGTCATTTAACTGAAACCATACCAAAATAATCTTTAAAATAACGACATTTCACTTTAGAATTCATTAAAGCTACACTTTTCTCTCCATTTACTGAAGAAACACTCAACAGACAAACACTCCTTAACATAATTACTACCCACAAGTTAGTATTCCTGTGCTTTCTGGCATGCCACATAGCCAGTTGGCTGGACTATTTATATGTCATAGTAGCAAGAGATATATGCCCCGTGCAGAGGCAAAATTAAGGCCCTTTCCTAGCCATAACACCTTTGAAAGCTCGTAGTTGACCGGCTTGAAGAAAAGTTAAATATAGCACCTACCCATCTAAAACAAACATCTCTCCTAAAGCCAGGCATTAAAGTACCATGAAAATTTGAATCCATGGGTACGAATACCATATGGCCCCATCGAGCCTTCAATGTAGGGTTCCTCAGGGTTCGATTGTATTCCCCCTGCTGTTTAACATCTACATGAACCAGCTGAGTGGGGTCACCCGGAGTTTTAGAGTATTTTGCCAGCAATATGTTAACGAAACACAGCTCTTCTCCTTTACATCTGCAGTTGTGGCAGTGGATGTGTTGGACCATTGTCTTGCCTCGATAATGGACTGGATGAGAGCCAAAAACTAAAACTCAATCCAGATAAGATTGAGGCACTGTTAGTGGGTGGTTCTCCTGACTGGATGGATAGGAGGTTGCCTGGTCTTGATGGGGTTACATTCCCTCTGAAGGAACAGATACACAGGTTAGGGCTACTTCTGCATCCATTGCTGCTGCTTTTCCCAGGCCTTTGACTAATGAGCCAATCTATGGCCTTTTAAACTGTGTGTAGATTGTTATTTTTTGTTTGTTACTATGGTATGTATTTTCGTGGTTTTATACTATCTGATATTGTAAACCCCCCTGTGATCCTTGGGTGAAGGGCAGGTGCGGAGGGTGCATACAGGATTAGACAGAGAGGGAAGTCCTGCTACATGGGCAGAAGTCTATTCACTCAAACACGGATGCTGCTGGATACAACTCGCAGTGAATAATTTTGTTCAGGTTCAGTATGTGAGAACTTATGTGTCAGATAAATCAAAGGCTGCAATCTGATTTTTAAACAGACTAAAAACCTGTCACTGGGAGACAAAGGAGAATGGGTTCATTAGTTCACTGGCTTTAATAAAATTAAGATTTTAGGTCAAAGTATATTTTTGTTTAAAACAAATATGTTTGTTTTAAAAGCAGGTGATAAGTGAAGAAAACAACAACAGAGATATTGATACTACTCTCACTCTTGCATTATATGTAAGATATAGCTGCCTTAATATAAAGAAGGTAAAGTTGATTAAGGATCAATCCTAAAGACTTTCCACCAGTCAATGCAGCTTTCCGTGTGTGCGTGCGCTTGCGCAAAAACACACACAGTACAGACCACAAACAAACTTTCTCTCAGATGTCCAACTGTATTAGACAGAAACAATTTAATTAATCATACATATAATTAGGCTTACCTCTTTTCCTAGTTTTAAAACGCTGGCCTGATAGCGTTGGCTTTTGCTGCTTTTGATTATTCATAAAAGACACCCTATGGAAAGAAACAAAATTTTCAAGATGTATCAGTTAAGCAGATGATCCCTAAGTGTTTGGGAAGACTTCAGTTACGCATCTACCAGCTATTGGCAACATCCTAAAAATACATCTTAATGATTTCCTACTTTATTTAAGTAATTTTTTTCTACTTTAACATTTGGAAACATTAAGTGTTTACAAACCTTTTCCTATGTTTCAAAATACATAACAGACCTCGGGTTCTATGATGCCTAAATTGAGTAAATCTGGGCTGAGAGATTAGAAACATGATGTTTTTCTTCCTCCTTTCCCCCTTGCATAAGAATTCCCATCTCCCTTTCCCAGTTGGTTCTTACCACACTTTTCCCCAAGATCTAAACTGAACCAACTACAGTATGGTTAGAACAAATCAAGCATTGCCTTCAAACCATGATCTGAATCTATGGTTTGAAGACCAAATACTTTGACTTCTGAGGTGAGTAGTTGATACTGGACCAGCAGTTATCAACACTACAACTAATCCAGAATGCGGCAGCTAGACTGGTGACTGGGGGCGGCCGCCGAGACCACATAACACCGGTCTTGAAAGACCTACATTGGCTCCCAGTACGTTTCCGAGCACAATTCAAAGTGTTGGTGTTGACCTTTAAAGCCCTAAACGGCTTCGGCCCAGTATACCTGAAGGAGCGTCTCCACCCCCATCGTTCTGCCCGGACACTGAGGTCCAGCGCCGAGGGCCTTCTGGCGGTTCCCTCATTGCGAGAAGCGAAGCTACAGGGAACCAGGCAGAGGGCCTTTTCGGTGGTGGCGCCCGCCCTGTGGAATGCCCTCCCATCGGATGTCAAGGTGATGGACAACTACCTGACATTCAGAAAACATCTTAAGGCGGCCCTATTCAGGGAAGCTTTTAATGTATGATATTTTAGTGTTTTTTGGTTTCTGTGGAAGCCGCCCAGAGTGGCTGGGGAAACCCAGCCAGATGGGCGGGGTACAAATAATAAATTATTATTATTATTATTATTATTATCAGAGCGCTGAGGATGACCAAGAGACTCATAGCTATCAAGGCCTATTAATGAACTTGGGGTCAAACTTAACTTGGAATCGGGGGACTTCCAACCTCATGATTTTTACCAGTACTCTCCCTAAAACTAAGCAAGGCCATAATTAAGTCAGGACAAGCTCCTTGACAAAGCGTTCTCTTGTGGGCCCTTTCCTATGTCAGTGGGCTCCAAGCACTGCTGGATGAATGGTGCAGCAATCTTTTTATTTCAGTGCAATGCCCCACAGAAACACTAGGCTAGGGGCACTGTGATAGATTTTAAGTTGGTTAGATCCAGTCGCCTGACACTGCCTGCAGTGAGATGAATCATAAGATGAAAGTATCAAGATAGCCAAGGGGTACAGGGCTATGTCCTCACACCTCGACTTCATAATTATATGTAAAAAGAGAGGCTCTCAGTCCAAACATATTAATTGTATGTATAGAATCCAGCCTTAACACAAAAAACAAAAGCATGAACTGCATTTAAGGCTTCAAGGGAAAAGGGAGGGGTTGGGGGGGCAGGCGGAGCAGCAAGAGTATCACAATGTTTAAAGCCCTGTTCTTGAATTCATTCCAGATTAAACTGTAAACAAGAACGAGAGGAGTATTTTAAAGGGGAATTTGTGGTCCTCAGTATACCCCAACAGGGCTGTAGTCCTATGACCACTTCCCTGGAACTAACTGCACCTGAGCAAAATGGGATGATTTTGAGCAGGTGTGCTCAGGATTACAGTACCTGCTCTTCCAAAAAATCATAGCTGTCTATAAAACACAAGGCAGGGCTAACATTCCTCCGGCATGTTTCTAGGTATTGGGGTGTGGATGATGTTTTGGGGATGGGCCAAAATTTCTCAGAATTCCTGAATGCATTCCGGGAGCATATAGCATAACCAGAGTGAAACTAGCTATCCTCTTTCACGTTTTGGGGATGGCAGGGCTTAGATTTTGAGGGGACCCAACTTACCAGCAACCCCATGGCTACTGCTTAGCTAGGGGAAAGCCCTCCCCCCTGGAATAATGTTACATCAGGACAGAGTATCAATTTAGGGCGCCCAGGGAGAAGAAGGAAAATAACTTAAGACGCCCTTCACGCTTTTGCAAAAAATGCGGGGGGGGGGGGGGAGGGATGCAAAAACCTGTTTTATCCACAGGGCTTATTTCACCCATCCTCGTGGTATTTAAATCTCCTCCTTTCCCCATCATGGTCTCTCCCAGAAAAAAACCAACAACCAAGAGTCACGAGCACATACAGATTTTGGAAAACGTGCCAGCTAATTATCTCGCACCAAAGCAAAAAGACTGAGAAATACTGACACTCAAGGCAGTAGAAACATGAGATGATTGGACCCTACTGAACTTGAAGCACGGGAACCCCCAACAAAAAAATTATAATTTGGCAAAATATTTGGACTTCATGATATGCATTTGTACAATTTTGAATATTCAATGTGATGCGATTGGATTGTTAAAATGGAAAACTTAATAAAAATTACTATTATATAAAAAAAGAGAAATTCTTTTCAAAATGCAATCGCCAAACCTGGAGTCCCCTCCTCCTCCTTCCCCACCAGGCGCCACCCACTCGGCCCCGGGAGGTGTCCCCACCCTTCACCCCCCTCAGGAGAGACATCCCCCCCCTCCATCTACAGACACGGGCAGGCCGTGATTATTTTTTGTGTAGTTGGGGGGGGGGGGTTTGCCCCGCCTCGTGCCGCTGCCTGGGCCGGAAACGGGCCTTTTCCCGGAAGGCTGTTCCCTCAGCCGACCCGAGGCGCCCTCCTCCCTCACGGCCTACCCACCGAGCCCTCCGGGCGGAGGCGGCCGCTGCAGGAGCTGGAAGCGATGGCCCCGGAAAGGAAGGGAAGGGGGAAGTCTCCCGCTAGCGCCGCCGCCCCGGCTAGGCTTGAGTCCCGCGCTGCTGCCCCTCCCGGCCGCCACAGCCGCGTCCCCTCCCTCCCTCAGCGGCGTCACTGCCCAACAGAGGCCGCCGCTTTGTTACCCGCCAGGCCGGGCCGGGCCAGAGGGCGCGGGCGACTGAAGGGAAAGGAGGGGGGAGGAGGAGGAGGGGAGAAGCAGGCCCAGCAACCGGCCCTGCCAGCGCGGCCGTTACGGGCCAGCCTCGCGCCGCGCTCCCCGCCCAATCAGCGCCCGCCAAGCCGCGTTCTCTCCCCACCCCCCGCGAGCTATCAATCCCGCCGCGCGCCTCGGGCCTCACCGACTTTTAAGGCAGGAAAGGAACGTCCAAGGAGCACGAGCTTGACTAAGCGGCGCGACGGAGGACGGAGAAGGCGGGCGGTCTGAAGCGGCTTCAAGTCTCCACCCCTTTTCCTCCTCTTCTACTCCCCCTCCCCACACAACCTCCCCCGCGAGGAGAGGAAACAACGCGATAACACGCGGGTGACGGGCAGGAGGGAGGCGAGGCCTGCTGGGAAGGAACTATTATTCACAGCCGTCACACAGTGGGGGGGAGAGAAGAGAAGCGCGTCGTGCTGAGGGTCGAGTGCGTGACGCCGGCTGGGTTTTTTTTTTATTGTGGGGGGTTGGTTGGTTATTTCCTCATACAGAGAGGAAGTTCAAGTTAAAAATGAAGCAAGCGTGTTTGTTTTACCCTACCCCCGTTTATTTCGGAAATGGGCTCGTCCAGCTCGCCCCCTCCCGAACTACGTTACGTAGCAATGGGCTGCGTTCCCTTGGGCGGGGTTTGAAACGAGACTCTGCTCTCCGCTTCCCCCTCCCCTCCCTAAGTGGACGCGTCCAGGTTCGTCCTTTTCCGGGAATGGCCCGGCATACTTCGTGGCGCAATCCATTGAGCCGAAGTAGGGGGACTTAAGCGGCGGAGGAGGCCAGGTGGTTATCACCATAGGAGGAAGCAGCCCAGACTTTCTGGTTTGCTTTTGAAGTTTCCTCTGTCTGTCTGTCTCGCAACAATGAGAGCTTGCAAAATAAATAAATGGTGCTTATGACTTTTATTGTTTCCGCGTTTCTATATGCATGGTCTACTTGAGATTCCTGCATTGCAGGGGGGTTGGATACCCCTTCCAACTCTGCAGTGATTTGGTGGCAGCGGTTTCCATCAGGCAAAGGAAAAAGGGGGAGGGGGAAATATGCAAAGGTTCATTTGCTTTTAAACGCAGTCGGGTTTTCTAGTGCGAGGAAATTGTAAAATTAATAATAATAATAATTATAATTATAATTATAATAATTTATTCTTTATACCCCGCCCATCTGGCTGAGTTTCCCCAGCCACTCTGGGCGGCTTCCAATCAAGTGTTAAAAACAATACAGCATTAAATATTAAAAACTTCCCTAAACAGGGCTGCCTGATGGCACTTCCGGCACTGTCCATCATCATCATCATCATCATCAATAATTATTCCCGTGTTGCAGGTGGGGTGCAGGATTCGAGACATATCACTCATGCCTTCATTACAGGGGCTGGAGCCGAAATTGAGTTACAACAACCCTGCTCTGTAGTCAGGTGGTGCTATCCTTACGGTTGGCACACCAGCCAATGGCCTGGCCAAGTTGTGTTAAGCTGAAATGCATTATTACAGTACTTGATTGTGGCAATTCTCATGTTCTGAGAATACTTCTGTGTAGGGCGAGTGGGGGTTAGTGCTTTGCTTTGCTATCGCTTTTATTGTTTTTTTAAAATCTTGTGTTTTTATGTTGCGAACTGCCCTAAGATATACGGCTGATGGGCAGTATACTAATTAATTAATTAATTAATTAATTGCATAATAGGTGGCAGCTTATCTTTTTTGTTTCATTATGGTATCACTTGTCAGAGAGAGTGAGATCTGCTTGTGCCCTAGGCCTGCAACATTCGGGAGAAAACTCTGCAGGGTAGCAAATTCTATGGCAGTGACTGCAAAGCCATAAACTACACAAGCACTGACTAGGAAGTTGACTGGCAAGGTCAAAGACAGGGAGGCTCTGGTTCACAGCCTCACTTGGCCATGGAGCCCATTAGGTAATACCTGGTGAATCTCATACACTTAGCCTAGCCTGACTCTTGAGTGCTGTGAGGGGAAAATTAAAAACCTGGGGTGTGTGTGGAGGTGACAGCAAAATACAAAAATGAAATAAGTAATTCATTGTGACTCATACAGTTTCATAATAACAATTTTTTTATTAGCATGTGTCAAATCTCTTGAAAACAATAGTTCTCAAATCATCATGCGAGCAAAGGTGATGATCAACAGGATAATAAATGATTAAAGTTAATGCTTTAAAAGTACTTGACCATTATTTTACCGGCTAACTGCTTCCCTGATACCACCCGCACAGGTATGTTCAGGCTGAGGAACAGACCAGCGGCTTGTGACTGCCTTGCAATGTACTCCAGAGTTGTTCCTATTTTGCAAGTAAAATTTGCTCGCCTCCACAGCGCACCTTGGCAACACGTGGTCACTTTCTGCTGATGACAGTTTTCAGTTTCCTTAACAAGAGATATTGCTACGTGGCTCTACTCTGAGTAAAAGTTAATTGGATACCAAGTCTGGGCAAGTTCCAGGAGAAGGTCTGCTTAACTGGCAAGGGACAGAATGTATAAGCCAAATGAGTACTTCAGCACTCTCCCCTGTGCCCTAACATTTACTAAATGATTCTCCCTACACCCATATGATCCTCAAAGCCCAAACCAACAATCTCACCCCTCTCTAACTCCTCTGAATAAAAGCTGAGGTGTATCTGTGTGCCTGGTAGGCAGCCACCTAATTACAGCATTTTATATGCCTACAGTTACAGATGTAGATGTCAATGGCCATTACAATACAATATGAACACAAATCACAGATGTAGAGATAAAGTTGCTAATTCTCACAGTTTGGAATTTAATTTTCTTATACGACGTCTATGCTTGATTATACACCTGTTGAAATTCACAGATTTGTTTTCGTACATCAATATAATTTTTAAAAATCCTGCACAGCTGAAATTAATACCATTGTCCTTCTTGTGTGTGATTAGACTGCGACTGCTCTTCTGATGAGGAAGAACATACAAAAGTGAAAAACTTTGGCGGAAAACCAAGACGTTAGTCTACTTCGATAGCCCATGGTTTATAGGTCCCCGGCTTGTCCTTTGGAATCTAAAAATGAGAGAGAGAGAAACAGAAGGGCTATTCTTATGTGTAATTTCATATTAGGAAATAAAAGAAAATCAACCAATATAAAACTTGTTTTAATGAGAGGAAAGCTACAGTGCATTGAAACATGTGAGATACGAGTTTATATTGCTCTGTACATACTTCAGCCATTGAATCACTGTAGTTTAGTTTTTTTCCTCTCTAACAGAACTTTTTAAATACCCCATTATACTTCTTTCTCCCTCCTGTGAGTTTATTGATATACTGGAAGCCCAAGAGCAAAGGATACCCAGAGGCTTCCTCCATTGTGCAATGTTGTTGTCGTTTAGTCGTGTCCGACTCTTCGTGACTCCATGGACCAGAGCACACCAGGCACCCCTGTCTTCCGCTGCCTCCCGCAGTTTGGTCAAACTCATGTTCGTAGCTTCGAGAACACTATCCAACCATCTCGTCCCCTGTCGTCCCCTTCTCCTTGTGCCCTCAATCTTTCCCAACATCAGGGTCTTTCCAGGGAGTCTTCTCTTCTCATGAGGTGGCCAAAGTATTGGAGCCTCAGCTTCAGGATCTGTCCTTCCAGTGAGCACTCAGGGCTGATTTCCTTCAGAATGGAGAGGTTTGATCTTCTTGCAGTCCATGGGACTCTCAAGAGTCTCCTCCAGCACCATAATTCAAAAGCATCAATTCTTGTGCGATGTAGTTAGCTTCATAACTGCATATTTATTTTCTTGTGGTGAGGCACTCTGAATATGCTCAGAGCTTGCCTGCTCTGGCACCAGGCACACAGGAAACACCACACAATTTCATTTATTGAATGAGGCATGGTTGGGGGAGAGCACCATTTTGGCTTTTGCCTCAGCAGCAAAATGTTTTGGAGTGGCTTTGAGGGGGGAGCCATTAGAAGCAGGAGAGGAGACACTTCCTGCAATGCCTTTTTCAAACCAGAGATCATATATCTCTATTACTATGAGGTATAAAAAAAGGATTTTTATTTTTTAAAAAATATATATATTAAACTGTTATGCATATTATGGCCCAAACCCATACATACCTATACAAACTGAGAACAGAAGTAAATCTCACTGAGTTCTATGGTCAAAATAAAAAAATTCCTTCCAGTAGCACCTTAAAGACCAACTAAGTTAGTTCTTGGTATGAGCTTTCGTGTGCATGCACACTTCTTCAGATACACTGAAACAGAAGTTGCCAGATCCTTCTATATAGTGAGAAGGTGGGGAGGGGTATTACTCAGAAGGGTGGTGGGAATGGGAGATTGGCAGATAGCTGAAATGAGCCTGCTGACGACTCTTAACGACTGTAATAGGTCTTACAGGAAAAGGCAAGGAGTGAGAAGGTGAGAAATGGCTTAGTCATGTATAATGAGATAAGAATCCAATGTCTTTGTTCAGACCAGGTCTCTCCATGGTTTTAAGTTTGGTAATGAGTTGCAATTCAGCAGCTTCTCTTTCCAGTCTATTTCTGAATTTTACCATCTCACCCCTTTTATCATTACAAAAGACTGGCTAGGCTACCCAGGCAATCCAATCAAGTAACCTGCCAGACCAGAGATAAACAACGACAGGAGAAAAACAACATTCAAATTTCTGTTTTAAGGCCGTCTTTTCTGTGATTTAGGTATGATGTATCTGAGGGGTGGTCTTAGGTTACACCCCTTCTGTGATGTATGTATGATGTTTCTGGGGGTGGTCTTGATCTACAGGGTGGCAATTTCAAAAGTCTTTATAAGGCCTTGCGCGCCATTTTTCGGGGTTCCTCCTCTCTTCTGTGTGTGAGGGGAGCACCCTGTTGCAACAGATCAATAAAGATCAAGCTTACTAGCTGCTTTGCTTCTCAATATTCTCTGGTTGGCTCTGTTATTCTCTCCGACCAATAGGGAACCTATGTAAGGACTCTATATGGGCTCTTGGATACCCCATAAGGGAAAAGGGCAATTTTTGTTTACAACAAGGGCAAGGGTAGGATTCTGGTCATATCCCAGGACTGAAGTTTGTATCTTTTGGAGCAGGACTCTAACTTACAATACTGCTCCCTAGTGCTTTATTTAGCACCTTTCAAGTATTTGAAGCACTTACTGTCCAATTGTTGTGGGCATCTGGATATTCCAAGGGGGCCACAGGTGAAAAATGTATAAATGGGGGGGGGCACAGTATGAGGCTTTGTTGTTGTTGTTGTTGTTTAGTCGTTTAGTCGTGTCCGACTCTTCGTGACCCCATGGACCAGAACACGCCAGGCACCCCTGTCCTCCACTACCTCCTGCAGTTTGGTCAAACCCATGCTGGTAACCTCGAGAACACTATCCAACCATCTTGTCCTCTGTCGCCCCCTTCTCCTTGTGCCCTCCATCTTTCCCAGCATCAGTGTCTTCTCCAGGGAGTCTTCTCTTCTCATGAGGTGGCCAAAGTACTGGAGCCTCAGCTTCAGGATCTGTCCTTCCAGTGAGCACTCAGGGCTGATTTCCTTAAGAATGGATGCGTTTGATCTTCTTGCAGTCCATGGGACTCTCAAGAGTCTCCTCCAGCACCATAATTCAAAAGCATCAATTCTTCGGCGATCAGCCTTCTTTATGGTCCAGCTCTCACTTCCATACATCACTACTGGGAAAACCATGGCTTTAACTATACGGACCTTTGTTGGCAAGGTGACATCTCTACTTCTCAAGATGCTGTCTAGGCCTGTCATTGCCCTTCTCCCAAGAAGCAGGCGTCTTTTAATTTCGTGGCTGCTGTCACCATCTGCAGTGATCATGGAGCCCAAGAAAGTAAAATCTCTCACTACCTCCATTTCTTCCCCTTCTATTTGCCAGGAGGTGATGGGACCAGTGGCCATGATCTTGGTTTTTTTGATGTTGAGCTTCAGACCATATTTTGCGCTCTCCTCTTTCACCCTCATTAAAAGGTTCTTTAATTCCTCCTCACTTTCTGCCATCAAGGTTGTGTCATCTGCATATCTGAGGTTGTTGATATTTCTTCCAGCAATCTTAATTCCAGCTTGGGATGCATCCAGCCCAGCCTTTCGCATTATGTATTCTGCATATAAATTAAATAAGCAGGGAGACAAAATACAGCCTTGTCGTACTCCTTTCCCAATTTTGAACCAATCAGTTGTTCCATATCCAGTTCTAACTGTAGCTTCTTGTCCCACATAGAGATTTCTCAGGAGACAGATGAGGTGATCAGGCACTCCCATTTCTTTAAGAACTTGCCATAGTTTGCTGTGGTCGACACAGTCAAAGGCTTTTGCATAGTCAATGAAGCAGAAGTAGATGTCTTTCTGGAACTCTCTAGCTTTCTCCATAATCCAGCGCATGTTTGCAATTTGGTCTCTGGTTCCTCTGCCTCTTCTAAATCCAGCTTGCACTTCTGGGAGTTCTCGATCCACATACTGCTTGAGCCTTCCTTGTAGAATTTTAAGCATAACCTTGCTAGCGTGTGAAATGAGTGCAATTGTGCGGTAGTTGGAGCATTCTTTGGCACTGCCCTTCTTTGGGATTGGGATGTAGACTGATCTTCTCCAATCTTCTGGCCACTGCTGAGTTTTCCAAATTTGCTGGCATATTGAGTGTAGCACCTTAACAGCATCATCTTTTAAAATTTTAAATAGTTCAGCTGGAATACCATCACTTCCACTGGCCTTGTTATTTGCAGTGCTTTCTAAGGCCCATTTGACTTCACTTTCCAGGATGTCTGGCTCAAGGTCAGCAGCCACACTACCTGGGGTGTACGAGACATCCATATCTTCCTGGTATAATTCCTCTGTGTATTCTTGCCACCTCTTCTTGATGTCTTCTGCTTCTGTTAGGTCCTTACCACTTTTGTCCTTTATTATGGTAATCTTTGTACGAAATGTTCCTTTCATATCTCCAATTTTCTTGAACAGATCTCTGGTTCTTCCCATTCTGTTGTTTTCCTCTATTTGTTTGCATTGCTCGTTTAAGAAGGCCTTCTTGTATGAGGCTAGGAGACCACAAATAAATAGGGAGCCACAAAGGGAAGTGAGCAATGAAGGGGGGGGGGAATCTTTTTTTAAAAAAAATAAAAATAAAATCCTGATTATTGGCCAATCTCAAGCAGGTAAGAGGGCAGCTCACCAGGGCCTAGTGCTCCATTTTGTCCCACTTTTTCTTGGAGCAGTCCTGGTTTGTTTCTGGCAGGAGAGGGCGATCGCTGAGGCTCCTGTAGCGCCTCAATCCAGAACTCCCAGGTCAGGTACAGGCGGAGGTGAGGTTGCAATGGGTAGGCGTGAGTGAGCCACAGCTACTTGTTGCTACCGCCTGGTCTGGGCCCGGTGGCAGCCTGGACCTGACTCTGTAAGGCGCAGCGTGCAATCCACTCCAGCACCTAGTGGATCAGGGCCTTTGGATGTTGCTGAGGGGCCGGGTTCTGCAAGGCTTGGGGTGAAATCCATTCCAGCGCCGAGCTGAGCTGAGTGGGGTTATCTGGTGCTGCTGACTTGCATCTAGTAAATAACTAGGCGTCTACTCAGAAGAAAGCTGCGGTGATTTCAGTGGGACTTACTCCCAGGTAAGTGTGTGGGAGACTATGGTGTTCTATCTAGGCAACCAGGGCTCCTCCGAATGACAAGAACTTTTTGCACCAGGTCAGTGAGGACCACTTGCTTTTAAAAATTCTCCCATATACAGTTTTCCCCTCTGCATCAAATAACTTTTTTTATGATACATGGAAGATGGATCTCCCTCGGGAGGTTCTGGACTCTCCTTCCTTGGGGGTTTCTAAGCAGAGGTGACAAACCTAGACAGCATCTTGAAAAGTAGAGACATCAGCTTGCCAACAAAGGTCCATATAGTTAAAGCTATGGTTTCCCAGTAGTGATGTATGGAAGTGAGAGCTGGACCATAAAAAAGGCTGATCACCGAAGAATGGATGCTTTTGAATTATGGTGCTGGAGGAGACTCTTGAGAGTCCCATGGACTGCAAGAAGATCAAACCGATCCATTCTGAAGGAAATCAGCCCTGAGTGCTCACTGGAAGGACAGATCCTGAAGCTGAGACTCCACCTCATGAGAAGAGAAGACTCCCTGGAAAAGACCCTGATGTTGGGAAAGATGGAGAAGGAGAAGGGGACGACAGAGGATGAGATGGTTGGATAGTGTTCTTGAAGCTACCAGCATGAGTTTGACCAAACTGCGGGAGGCAGTGAAAGACAGGAGGGCCTGGCGTGCTCTGGTCCATGGGGTCACGAAGAGTCAGACACGACTAAACAACAACAAAAAGCAGAGGTTGGGTGACCACCTGTCATGGATGCTTTAGCTGAGTTTTCTACATTGCAGGGGGTTGCACTAGAAAGACTACCTTCTGTGTCTTCCAGCTCTGATTACATGATTCTATGTTTTTCTGCTTCAACAATATTTCATTATGTTCCTATCGTTTTATGTAATTGTATTTTGTATAAATTTTTAAAAATATAAATAAAATATGTTCTATTTACAAACAAAACATTTAAATAGCTACCTTTTTACTAGTACAACGGGGGCAGGGCATGGACATAGCTAGGATTTTTGTTAGGGGAGCAGGCTTTTGTTAGGTGTTATAGGAATTCTAAGGTCTCATATATATAAATCATATGTTCATAAATCTACAAGGCAAACACATGCATATAAACCACGTGTTTGAAATAGTACAGGAGAGCAATCCTGAAGCTATTTTGACTCTCCCAAATTGACCTCAATTTTTTCTCTGCAGTGAGGAAGGAAATGGGAAAGCCTCCCCATTGTCTCTTTGCTCAAATCCTGTCTTAAGAACGTATTTGAGTATGAATAGGGTGAGCCTGTGACCTGGATTCAGGAACTAAGTATTTACCATCACAAAAAAATGCCCAGGCTGCCCAGGTAGAGGAATCGGTGGCCATTATCAGGTATCTTGACAAACAGGAATTTTGTTGGAGACCGTCTCCTTCCTTCTGTGATGTATGTATGATTTTGAGGGGGGGGGGTCCTCTGGCTACAGGGTGGGCAACTTCAAAAGTCTATATAAGGGCTTGTGCACCATTGTTCTGGGTCTCTTCTGCCTCCTGCATGTGGTAGTGAGCATCCTACCACAGTGATCCATGCAACAGTCATCTCCAGGCTTGACTACTGTAACTCGCTCTACGCGGGGCTGCCCTTGAAGCTGTCCCAGAAACTCCAGCGGGTACAGAATGCTGCAGCGAGGCTCCTCACAGGGTCTCTGCCATGGGAGCATATTCATCCAGTGCTTTTCAAGCTGCACTGGCTCCCGGTGGAGTACAGGGTCAGATTTAAGGTGCTGCTTTTGACCTTTAAAGCCCTTCACGGCCTAGGACCCTCGTACCTACGGGACCGCCTCGCCTGGTATGCCCCACGGAGAGCCTCAAGGTCCATAAATAACAACACCCTAGTGGTCCCAGGCCCTAAGGAAGTTAGATTGGCTTCAACCAGAGCCAGGGCCTTTTCAGCACTGGCCCCAACTTGGTGGAAGGCTCTGTCTCATGAGACCAGGGCCCTGCAGGATCTGATCTCTTTCCGCAGGGCCTGTAAGACAGAGTTGTTCCGCCTGGCCTTTGGATTGGAGCCAATTTGATTCCCTCCGCCCCCTTTTTCTTTTTTCTTTTCCTTCTCCTGCAATGAGGCTCCATTTTAATATTTTAATGTTCCTTTATTTTAATGTTGTATTTTATTTTTGTTTTTAAGTTGTAATCACTCATCTTGTTTTTATTATTGCTTGTAAGCCGCTCTGAGCCCGGCCTTGGCTGGGGAGGGCGGGGTATAAATAAAAAATTATTATTATTATTATTATTATTATTATTATTATTATTATTATTATTATTATTATCCTGTTGCAACAGTTAAAAAAGATCAGGCTTACTAGTTGCCTTGCTTCTAAATATACTCTGGTTGGCCTCTGTTATTTAGAGAACCTACTTAAGGACTCTATACAGTCTCTTAGATACCCCATAAGGGAAAGGGAGCAGTGTTTTCTTATAACATAGGGGAGGCAGAACCTCAGATATGTATTGATTTGTATTGATTTTTACTTATTTGGGGGGCAGCTGCCCCCCCCCGGCTACGCCCACTAGACTAGATGGTCCTCCAGCCATTTTATTCTAGGTTCTCTGCTCTGCTCAGTCATACTGGGCCGCTCAGTTCTCTGCCTCAGTTTTCTGTGTCTTGCTGATGCCAACAGGAAGGAAGCACAAAATGAATAGAATATAAGGTGGTGGTGGTGTTTTTAAGGAAGTATTTACCATCTCTGTAAAGTCATCAACACAGGCCATGCGAATCCTTTCTATGTTCAGTGGACTGTCCATTGTGAAAACACGGTGCAATCCTCTTTCCTTCCGGGCAGCAGCCACTGCATCCCGAATAGCAAAAAACACAGAGCATGCTTGGAATACGCCAGCTTCACCTACACCCTGCAGGAAGATGAAGACAACCAACGATGGAACACAAAGATAAGGGAAGATCCATAAAGTTTAGACCAGGGGTCAGCAAACTTTTTCAGCAAGAGGCGGACTATATTTTGAAAAAAATATATTAACAAATTCCTATGCCCCACAAATAACCCAGAGATGCATTTTAAATAAAAGCACACATTCTACTCATGTAAAAACACGCTGATTCCCGGACCGTCCGCAGGCCGATTGAGAAGGCAATTCAGCCGCATCCGGCCCACGGGCCTTAGGTTGCCAACCCTGGTTTAGACAATGTTTTTCCCCAATCACCAGTTGATAGTCACCTTGTTCTGGATGGGCATGCAAGCTCCTGCCTCACAAATGGTTGCAAGGTGTCACCACCACACCTCAGCTAAAACTCAATTAAAAAACTTTTAAATAAATTGTTCTGCATAATCCCATTAAAATTAAGAGTGGTTGTGCAAGTCTGAGTTTGGCAGATTGCAGACAATATGTCCAGACTGGCAAAGCATCCACTTAAGATATTTAGGCATTAACTGGAATGGGGAAACATAAGAGGCTAAACTGGCAATAAAATATCAGAAAATGGCTTTAAAAGCCTTCCTTTGTTTCTAGAGATAACCATCTCTAGAGCATCTGCTTTGAGATGAATGCTTTAACTGAGGCTCTTGGAGATTCATTGCAATAGTAACTATGGTAATCTGTACCAAACACCCTCTTATGTATTATCCATCACCACACTTTTAAGTTGTTTACCTTGGAGGAGTAGATTGCAATTGGGTTTCTTGAGTTTGGCAAAAGGTAGATTCTAAACTGCTCTGGGACATCACAGACAGCAGGAATTTTATATGTGTCTGGACCCAGCGTGTACTGCTGTCCTTCTGGGGAGAAGTATATTTCTTCCATCGTATAAAGTCCAAGTCCCTGCATAAAGCCACCTTCAATCTGACAGAATAAAAATGCATAAATTCTGATTTTCATTTTAAATAGATTGTGATTTGCTCAAAAGTATTTACTCTTTTCCCTGTGCAGCCACGAGGGCTGGGAATTTGCTCTGACACTCCTCTGTGTTCAGTGCTGCAGTTCCAGACATGCTGATTGCTAAACCCCTTAATAAAAATGCACTAAAAATGAATTGGGGAATGGTTGGGGTGGGGAAAGGTACTGCCTGTTTTCAAGGAAGTTGTCGGGGCTTTCATTCTGCAGGGTGGATATACTGTGCGATCATTGAAAGAGGAAGTCCATTTTGGTATATAGGGACTTCAGTGGCAGCAAAAACAAGTACCGTATTTTTCGCTCTATAGGACGCACTTTTCCCCCTATGGGGCGAATGCAGGCTTTCACTGAAGCCTGGAGAGCGAGAGGGGTCGGTGCGCACCGACCCCTCTCACTCTCCAGGCTTCGGGCAGATATCCGCAAGCCTGGAGAGCCCGACGGGAGTTCCCGCGGGCTCCCTAGGCTTGCAGATAGCTCGGGCTTCCCCCGCCCCAGCCCCGCGCCTGGGGGGGGGGAATAATATTTTTTCTTTATTTCCCCCTGCCCCCCCAAAAAACTAGGTGCGCCCTATGGGCCGGTGCGCCCTATAGGGCAAAAAATACGGTATATGTGTCAGCTATAAAGCTGGTGTAAATTTATTCATAAAATACCGTATAATGTAGGCAGATCACTTGCTAATGGAGAAATGGCTACTGAATGATAGTTCCAATATGAAAGACATTTCATTTATACCCTTTGCTGTGGTGCCCTTTCAAGTCCTCTCTCTAAATGTTACTTTTCCTTGAATCAGATGCACTATGCACAGGGGAGTACCAAATCAGTACACTTTGGAGAAGGACTGCCCACCAAACTTATTAATGAAAGGCTGCTTCCTTGGCCAGCAAGCAGCAAGGCTTCCTACCCATCCATTAGATGCAGGCGGAAAATTGCACTTTTGGCACTGGATCAAGGCTTACAGGAAGAAGCACTCCAAGAATAAAATGCAACAGAGCATTTATTTATTTATTTTACCATTCAGAAAGGCCCCAATCTACTTGCTTACAGCTAGTATAAAGTGTAAGTTCAAAGCTCTTGGTACATGCCTGTCCTATGTCAACAGCTGGATTGATGCTGAAGCAGGCATCCATGACAATGTCTGTTCGGATGTTCTGTTGGACAAATAAGCTGTTGTCAGCACATTATCTTTTTATAAAGCCTTAAGAAAAATTAGAAGACAAAGGACACCCAACTCGAAAGTACAGTAACCATGAACACAATATCAGGGGCCTCAAAATTGAATTTCTAGCACATCAGAATATTTCTGAAGCCCTGAGCCCTGACTCGCCCTTTTGAACTTATGCTTGCAGAAGTCCCGGAATATGAGTACCAGATGATTCCCCCCACTGACCAGAACAAGGAGTAATAATAATAATAATAATAATAATAATTTTTTATTTATACCCCGCCCTCCCCAGCCAAGGCCGGGCTCAGGGCGGCTAACAAGCAATAATAAAAACAAGTTGAATGAATACAACTTAAAAACAAGATTAAAATACAACAATTAAAATAGTGAAATATTAAAATATTAAAATGCAGCCTCATCACAGGAGGAGAAAGGAAAAAGAAAGAGGGGGAGGGAATCAAATTGGCTCCAAGCCAAAGGCCAGGCGGAACAACTCTGTCTTACAGGCCCTGCGGAAAGAAATCAGATCCTGCAGGGCTCTGGTCTCATGAGGCAGAGCGTTCCACCAGGTCGGAGCCAGTGTTGAAAAGGCCCTGGCTCTGGTTGAAGCTAATCTAACTTCCTTTGGGCCCCCGGGACCACTAGGGTGTTGCTATTTATGCACCTTGAGGCTCTCCGTGGGGCATACCGGGAGAGGCAGTCCCGTAGGTACGAGGGTCCTAGGAAGAGGGATGGAAACCAGAAACCTGACATTTTGATGTTTGGCCTCTCTCTTGCATTTGGAAAACTTGGGGTTTACTGTTGTGTCCCAGATAGTCCGGGGTTCCGACAAAGGAAGAATCCTATTCCAAGCATTATCTTGTAAGGAGAGGCCATACTCTAGTGCAGCCAATGGTCTGTCTACGCTAGAACATATGAAGCTGTCTTATAAAGTTCATCCAACTATCCCAGTACTACCGTATTTTTCGCCCTATAGGACACACTTTTTCCCCTCCAAAAATGAAGGTGTGTGCGTCCTATGGGGCGAATGCAGGCTTTCGCTGAAGCCTGGAGAGCGAGAGGGGTCGGTGCGCACCGACCCCTCTCGCTCTCCAGGCTTCAGGAGAGCCCCACCGCCAGACCCACAAGCTCGGGGGACAGCAGGGAGGCACAGCGCGCCTTTCTCGCTGTCCCCCGACTTGGTTGGAAGGCTGGGGGGGGGGAGAAGCCTGCTTCTCCCCTTCGCCAGCCCCGCAAACTCGGGAGACAGCGGGAGGCGCAGCGCGTCTTTCCAGCTGTCCCCCGACTTGGTTAGAAGGCTGGCGGGGGGGAGAAGCCTGCTCTTCCCCGTTGCCAGCCCCGCAAACTCGGGAGACAGCGGGAGGCGCAGCGCGCCTTTCCCGCTGTCCCCCGACTTGGTTAGAAGGCTGGCGGGGGGGGGGGAGAAGCCTGCTCCTCTCCGTCGCCAGCCCCGCAAACTGGGGGACAGTGGGAGGCGCAGTGCGCCTTTCCCGCTGTCCCCCGACTTGGTTAGAAGGCTGGCGGGGGGCTTCCCCCTCCTCCAGCCCCGCAAGCTCCCAGAGCCATGCCAAAGCTGCACGCAGCTTCGGCATCGCTCTGGGTCCTGTTCCTCGCCTGGGGGAGGGGGAAATAAAAAAAAATCCTTTATCCCCCCCCCCCAAATCTAGGTGCATCCTATGGGCCGGTGCGTCCTATAGGGCGAAAAATACGGTAAATACTCTCACTGGCAGTAGTTCTCCAGACAATCTGCTACCTGATCCTTTCAACTGGAAATTATAAGGATTAAATCTGGGACTTTATGCAAATAAGGGGTTGTACCCTTGAGTTATGTCCTCCTCCAAAAAACAGTGAATTGGGGGTAAGTTCCGGCAGGGATTTGACTTTAGAAAATGCATCTCTAATCATGATGGGCGTTAAAAGTTATCCTAAAAGCGCCTGGGTCACTTGGCAGCACAGAACTTCAACACTAACAAATGTATTATGGCATGAGTTTCCATGGATGAAATATTTGACAAGATGCACAGTTTTAATTGGACTGTGATGACAGGGCCTGGTTCCAGATACAGTTTGTAATACTACCAAGGCACAAGTAAGAGTATTCTAGCCATTGAAATATATGGGCGTCTTAAGCACAACCCAGTTGTCCATTCCAACAGCAATTGAAGTTTTCCATCTCCAGTGGCTGGCTGTTTATTCCTTTTTGATACACAGTCATATTGGCTATTTTTGAAAAATTCTAGTGGCACAATGTTCCCTCAGTTAAAGAGCAGTTCATATCCAAACAGAGAGCGAAGGAGACCCATCAAACCACCCAGTGGCCTATGAATTGCCAAAGAGGAGGTAGTGCTCAATTTTTACCTTATGATCACCTGTCAGGCAGTCAATCTCAACCTCTGAACAAGCAGTACCAAAAACGTAGTATGGAAATGCGTGGCCTTCTCCTGTCTTCCAGTCCATATTGGTGACATATCCTCTGATGGGTGGAGGGGAAGGAAAGAGTCATTTAGATATTAGATTTCAGTTTTACTACAGCATGCTCAACAGAAATCATGTAAAAAAAGGCCAAATTACTTGAACGCTCTGTATTTTGCCAGCACAGGGTGGGAAGCAGAAAAAGAAACTGGCTGTGAGATGGACTACCCAATGACAGAATGGGTATTTTCCTGTTGAACCCTTTCTGATTATGGCAATAGACACTGGTCCACACCCCAATTCCGGAATCCTGGGGTTTCTTTGATGCCATCTAACCAGTGCTATTTTTCTAGAAAAAGAGGTGCCGGAACTCTCCACAAACGCCTTCATTGTTTTCTTATAATGGCAATGGCGGCCACCTGAAGGGTGCCAGAACTAAGTTCCTGTGAGTTCTGGCTGAAAGAAAGCCTTACATCTAACACTGGCTCCTCCGACATAAGATGTGGTCTCCTGGAAAACAGTACAGCCCCTTGTTGTAACATATACAGTGAGTATAGTTGGCATCAAGTCTACCATCCAAAGCTTGAGACTTAACTTTTAACTATCCAACCCCAATCAGTCTTAGTGGTACTTCAAAAGACAGCAGTTTAGGAAACGACGATAGATGCCTTACTTGAAGTAGCCTGTAGCTGAGAGGTTGATGCTTTCCTCATAAGCTTCTGTAATCTGCAAGAGGAATACCTTTAAATCAGATTTCAAAAATAAATGTGTACACAGCAAAATAACAAGGAACATTCAGAATGAACTTTCTATCTCTGCACAACACAGGCCGGATTTATTATTTGTCTTCCAGAGCTACAACTGCCTGCACTGAGGCTTCCTATGCTATCCATTCAGCCCCACAGAACTATAAACATTCTAAGCATCACAGCAAAAGGTGGGTTGTCTCTTTTTCCTTTGCTGACTGACAGCTTGCAACCAGCTGCCTGCATGGGTCCGACAGTCCAGACCAGTTTGGATGATCATGTTTCAGCTTATCAGGCAGAGATATTATTGTCTGAATGTGGCCTGTGTTACACTGATGGGTAGGAAAGCCCACCACAGGCTGAAGTCCCTCTGTGTTTAAAATGGAGACGGCTGAGGTTGCTTGTCCATTACGGGTGCAAGATCTTTTTAAAATTTTATTTATATCCTACCTTGCTCCAAATACAAGACCCCAGGCAGCTCACAATGCAAATTAAAGCAGCTATGACCAGAACACAACACTCAATGAATTTTTAAAAATAAATAAATGAGGCACCCTATTAAAACTCTTGAACACTGAAAACCATTTAAAAACACAACGATGAAAATGAGCAGGAAAAGCCTTATGAGGACTACTCTTGTTTTTTAAACTAGAAGAATCGTCCAATTTAAAGTAAGGATCTCTGAATTAATAAGGCATAACAAATCAGAATGAAGTAATCCCGAGCATGCAGTTTCACTGAAGCTAGTAAGAAGTGCCTTACAAGATCAGACAAAGGTTTGCCAAAGCCTACATTCTTCGCATTAAGGGACACGGGTGGCGCTGTGGTCTAAACCACGGAGTCTCTTTGGCTTGCTGATCGCAAAGTCGGCAGTTCAAATCCACGCAACAGGGTGAGCTCCCGTTGCTCGGTCCCAGCTTTTGCCAACCTAGCAGTTCGAAAGCACACCAGTGCAAGTAGATAAATAGGTATCACTGCGGCGGGGAAGTAAACGGCATTTCCGTGCACTCTGCTTTCCCTCACGGTGTCCCATTGCTCCAGAAGTGATTTAGTCATGCTGGCCACATGACCTGGAAAGCTGTGGACAAACGCAGGCTCCCTCAGCTGAAGCAAGGTAGTAGCCTTCGACTGGACTTAACCGTCCAGGGATCCTTTACCTTTATTTTTACCTTACATTCTTTGCAAATATTCCATTAACGAAACAGGTGTTAAATAGTCCTGCAGAAATGGGCTAGAGCTCTACTGATAGACTGTGAACAGCCCTGTGATTTTGACATCTCTCCAAAAATACTGTGTATGTTTTACATTGAATCTGGAACCAGTGCAGGATCTGAGATTGGGCAACATGCTTAGATTTAATTTTGGTCTAGCTTAATTAGTTGCATTTTGGGTGAAAGTTTTGTTCCTCTTCAGATCTGGTAAGCTGCAGTGCAGCAGGACACCTGGTTGGGGAAGGCTTGTTATTTAGATTCGTAGCAAATGGAAAAAGGATAGTTTTTTTCTGAGTACTGAGAAAACATTTGCTCAGTTTAGGAATCAAAATGGCTTCAGGTCGGTCTTCTGTGCTGATCTATGTATGTGCGGTTATGAACATTGCCATATATCTAAGACCATAAAATTCCTATCACAATATGCGATGCAAGTTGGGTCATAATTCAGTTTTAAGATATAGATGATGTTTACCCAATCTTCCCATTTCCCCTGAGGGTTTTTCTTCATTATTGGTTCTAGCCGCTTCCGGAGAATCTGGCAGGCATTCTGTGAAGTAGGGTGGCAAAGAAAGGTAAGGCAAATTAGTCAACAATAATGAAACCCAAGTTTCACTTAAAAAAAAATATATTTTTAGTATTGTACTCTAGGATTGGCACTTTTTTCTGGACTTAAACTTCTTTATAACATGGATAAATTAAATAGGCAAAGTTTCCTCAGCATAGGAGAGCAATTTGTCAAAAACAATTTTTAGTGCCATTGTTTATTTTTATTCATTTGTTTAAAAGATTTTGACAAATTCTTCTCTGGGTGGATACTGAAATTACCGGTAGAATACATTTTCAAATGCAAAATCAAAGAAATACAAATTTCATTGCCAGGAGCAATAACCACAGATTGGAGTATTATAGCCCAGCATAAAATAACCACTCTGAAAATAATGTGCAGTGAGCACTCTAAAAGAACAACTGTAGAGTATTGCAACAGATTACAAAATAATGGGAAGCTAGGGTGGAATTCATGAAGGAAAGTACAGCTAAGATCTTGAGAATTGCATTTGTCCTTAAATATGATAAACAAAAAAGAATGGATATTAAGAAACTGCTTTATACCAAGTCTGGTAGTTGGTTCCTTCAAGTTTAGTAGTTTTACCTGCCCACACCTGATATCAAGTGGATGTGGCTAAACAGCCTCAGGGCCAAATGGGGAGGTCTGCAAGCCTCATTAAGGCCTGCAAGCTAAGGAACCTGGACCACCAAGCCCTCTAGAACACTATGGTCCTTCCTAGTAAGGGTATAAGTGAGTACAGTGGTGCCCCGCAAGACGAATGCCTCGCAAGACGGAAAACTCGCTAGACGAAAGAGTTTTCCGTTTTGGAGGTGCTTCGCAAAACGAATTTCCTATGGGCTTGCTTCGCAAGACGACAATGTCTTGCGAGTTCCTGCTGGTTTTTCCCCTCCCCCCCTCTTTTTCTAAGCCGCTAATCCGCTTATCAGCTGATCCGATCAGCAGATAAGCCGCTAAAAGCTGCTAAAAGCCGCTAATAGCTCTAATAGCGCTAATCCGCTAATCCTTCAATGGGCTTGCTTCGCAAGACGAAAAAACCGCTAGACGAAGAGAATCACAGAACGGATTCTTTTCGTCTTGCGAGGCACCACTGTACAGGCGTAAGTCTGAACTCTCTAACAGCTAGAAAACGAGGCCCCATTTCAAATAAAGTTTGTAATGTTTAAATCCCACTGAAGCCAATTCTCCAATTTCAGTGGTTTTTTTTAATAGTGCAACCAATACACGTCTGGTCAGATGCAAGCCCTGCTGAGTTCACTAGATCTTATTTCTAGGTAAGTGGGCACAGAATGACAGCAGGACCTTCAGTGTGTATTTTTTAAGACTACAACTCCCATCACTTCTGACCACCGGCTATGGTGGCTGGGACTGATGGGAGTTGGAGTCCAAAGAACCTCTGAACTGCTGCAGGTTCCTCACTCCTAAGCTACAACCTTAACAGCATTCAACACTGGCATCTGTTTACGCTGGGAAAATTCAGTTTAGGAAACCAAAACAAAGCCGTATTATTAAGTGATCCAGTTTACGGGCCTTGAGTTATCATCGTAGTACACACCATACATTTAAAGCACATGCAATGCACATCTTCCTCCCAAAGCATTCTGGGAATTATAGCATATTAGGGAATTGTAGCTCTGTGAGGGAGTAAGCTACAGTTTCCAATATTCTTTGGGGGGAGTTATGCTTTTTTAAAATGTATAGTGTATACGCAGCCACAGTGTGCCAGAAGAAGAGAACATAAGTATTTTGAACAAACCATAACAATATCAAAATATCAAAAGCACCCTGAACAACAGAAAGAGGGAAATTCTCAGATAAGCAATAGCCACAGATAAGTATCTAACCTGGACTGCTTTCCCGTTGACTTCAGTGCCAATTGATCCTGCAGTGACCACCGCATTAGGTATTGTTACTGAAGTTGTTTCATAAGGATGTATGTAAGACAATGGTATCTTCAATTCGTGGCTGGCAACCTTTTAGTTTAGAAAACAAAGATATTTACCAGGGGTTAACAGCATAACTTCAAACCAACAGGGGAAAATAACATTTATAGTTGCAGTTAGACACATACAGGAGCAAAACTTGTTGGAAAATTAGTTATCTAGCTCAGAAAGTATAAACATTGAAACTTTTCTCTATTTTTAAAAACACAGATGTAAACTGGATCATATACAATTAACTAGCAAAGGAGTGAGTAGCTTTGTTTGATATTTCGTACTACCTGTAACATCTTGGTGTATATTCCTTGTCCCATTTCCACTCCACCATGGGACACCAGCACAGACCCATCCAGATAGATGTGGACCAGAGCTATAGCCTACAGAAAAATAACAAACTGATTATCCATCAAATCAAATCCTACTATGATTTGATACAGAAAAACATTTCAGGAGCAAAGAAGATGCCGTATTTTTCACTCTATAAGACGCACCAGACCACAAGACGCACCTAGTTTTTGGAGGAGGAAAACAAGAAAAAAAAAATTCTGAATCTGAGAAGCCAGAACAGCAAGAGGGATCGCTGCGCAGTGAAAGCAGTGATCCCTCTTGCTGTTCTGGCTTCTGGGATAGCTGTGCAGCCTGCATTCGCTCCATAAGACGCACACACATTTCCCCTTACTTTTTAGGAGGGAAAAAGTGAGTCCTATAAAGCAAACAATATGGTATATCCCACAGTGGCAGAAAAAAACGACACGTTGATAAGGTCCCAGGTTCAGTCACTTGATGAGAATTTGGGGTACTAGCAGGGTTAGGAAAGAACTCAGATGGAAAGCAGTTGCCAGTGATGGTACTGACTAGATGAGATTTTGGTCTGGTATTTTAGGAGCCTTCTTGAAGCCTACCAACAGGATAAAGAGAACTGTTCCTTATAACAACATTCTTCAACTTTGAGTCCCTGGATAATGTTGGACTACAATTCCCAGCCAGCTTAGTCAACAATCAAGGATGATGAGCGCACTGAGAAATCTGTCATGTCTCTATTTAATTCAGGTGAATAGTAAATTTCCAATTCTTTTTAATGGCTGCACATTGCACCCTTGATCACATCAAAAAGCTGAAACAATTCCCATCTCCGAACTGTTTGGGGGGGGGGAGAAATTGCCCCTGTGCTATTGTTAAAGCTATGTCCCACCCATGTTTAAAATGAATAGAAATACTCCAAATAAATAGATACTGTTATGAGTTGGGGGGGCAGATCCTCCTAAATTCTTAGATGTTGCAATTTAGCTAATATTTGGAATATTAAGGGAAGATGCCAGCGCAATGTAGAAATACAGGCTATACTTGTTTTCCTGTTCAGGATATGAGCTGATAGAGGTGCCATTAAGAAAGGAAGGGGAGCAGAGTGTTGTTGTTGTTGTTTAGTCGTTTAGTCGTGTCCGACTCTTCGTGACCCCGTGGACCAGAGCACGCTAGGCACTCCTGTCTTCCACTGCCTCCTGCAGTTTGGTCAAACTCATGCTGGTAGCTTTGAGAACACTATCCAACCATCTCGTCCTCTGCCGTCTCCTTCTCCTTGTGCCCTCCATCTTTCCCAACATCAGGGTCTTTTCCAGGGAGTCTTCTCTTCTCATGAGGTGGCCAAAGTATTGGAGCCTCAGCTTCAGGATCTGTCCTTCCAGTGAGCACTCAGGGCTGATTTCCTTCAGAATGGATCGGTTTGATCTTCTTGCAGTCCATGGGACTCTCAAGAGTCTCCTCCAGCACCATAATTCAAAAGTATAAATTCTTCGGTGATCAGCCTTCTTTATGGTCCAGCTCTCACTTCCATACATCACTACTGGGAAAACCATAGCTTTAACTATACGGACCTTTGTTGGCAAGGTGATGTCTCTGCTTTTTAAGATGCTGTCTTAAAGAGCAGAGTACTGGGACATTAAGAGTGATTGACAATGCAAATACTGTCCCCCCCACCCACCACTGAGTAGTGGACAGAAGAGTTGGGAGGGGAAGGTTGCCCGGGTTGCAGGGGCATGATGTCACCACATGTAAAAAAAGGTATCCTTTTTGCATGAAGCTTGGGCTGCGTTTAGCAAGGGTTTTGGGGAAGAAGCGTGGGGCCACATGTCATGCGGGCTGGTAGAGGAGACAATGAGGTGGCATTTGGGCTGCCTTTGAATCCAGTGCTGTGTGTTACAGAAAAGGAGCAATGCAGCAGCGAGCTGCAGTTGGCTGGAATGCAAAACAGGATGTTGTTGTTTGGGACTGTACCATGGGAACAAAGGGACAGTCTATTCACTGTGCTGAGCACCGGATGTTAGCTCAGAGTGTCATTTGACCTGTACTGGAAGTACAGGGGTGGAGTTTGTCTCTCTGCTGTTGGAGTCTGATGAGTGCAGACGTGTTTCTCTGTACTGCTGCAAAGACAGAAATAAAGGCATGTAAATACATTTCTGTCTATCTCTTTCCCCTCCCTGGGGGAGGCAGGGAGGAGGGAAGAGTGGTGTGTTCTTCTCACGCTTGAGGAGGATCGCCGATAGTGACCTAGCCTGTATCCTGCCGGGAGACGCAGACGGGGAGGTCAACAAGGAGATCAAGCCGGGTGCCTGGAAAGTGGCCAGTTCCTCTGATATAGGCTTGAGAATCCAACACTGTGCCCTCTTGAGATGTGATGCTCAGAACCCTCTCTTCATTCAGACTCAGGTTTGAATATGTATAAATAAACCATATTTCTTAAAGACACTACAGTCTCCGCTGTGCCTTGATTTTCCAATGGAAACACAAACCCTGCCAAGACCCCTGGAATCATGCATTGTACGGCAGAGACTCAATACACTGGGGGAGTGGGGCAATGACCTGCAGCTAGACAAGTTGGCAAGAGATCTGTGGATGGGTGTCCCACAGTTTATTTAATGGTAAGTGGAGATCTAGGAAGAGATGGACATTTGAATTGGGAATGTGGCACCAGAGGAGAGAAGGCTTAACCCTTTCCCCCTGTGCCATTGTACCCACACAAATTGCTGTTTGCCCTGTATGTTTCTAACAACTTTGACTGTTGTTACTCTGCTTTACTTTGTAGATGGGTAGATTTCTGGAGTATCAAAAAGCTTGCCTGGTGGTAATATGTGGTATTAAATCCAACCGAAAACAGCATAGGAATGATCTCAATCCCTTTCTTCTTCCAGTAGTTTTGCTTGTTAAATTCTTCTGCGGCTTTTCTCCTGTTGTAGTAATCAGACTTCTCCAGGCACTCTTTCCAACATGCGACAAGATTTGTAGCATCAACCTCTTCTTTGTAGGGAGTCTCAGATACTCCTTTGTACATGTTCATCCACCGGACCTTTAAAGGAGACATGCACGACACTGTTAATATCTTCCAAGTTCTTATAAGCCAAAACATTATACGTTCATTACAAAAGCTGTTGTTTTCCTGATAAAGAGGTTTTGTATTAAAAAAGTGTTGATTCCATAACTACTAGGCAACAGAAACGCCCCGTCACTGCATGCTGCAGTTACTTACACACAGAAGCCCTGTCCCAAAATCAAAATGATGGCAACCCTACTCCTGGGCTGGAACAACTCATCCACACTTGTCCCACTGCTTTTATCTGATGAGACAGCATCTACCAACACACCAGAGAATAGTAAGCTAGCCTGGGAGGCCTGGGGCAGGCCAGGAAGTACAGAGTGTTCTTTCTCCAACACTTTGCTGTTTCTCCCCCCTAGCAACTGCTACTTGAGCCATCTGAATCACTTGGCCCTAGTGCATGGGTAGGCAAACTAAGGCCCGGGGGCTGGATCCGGCCCAATCGCCTTCTAAATCTGACCCGCAGACAGTCTGGGAATCAGCGTGTTTTTACATGAGTAGAATGTGTCCTTTTATTTAAAATGCACCTCTGGTTTACAGTGGTGCCCCGCAAGACGAATGCCTCGCAAGACGAAAAACTCGCTAGATGAAAGAGTTTTCCGTTTTTTGAGTCGTTCCGCAAGACGAATTTCCCTATGGGCTTGCTTCGCAAGACGAAACATCTTGCGAGTTCTTGCGAGTTTGTTTCCTTTTTCTTAAAGCCGCTAAGCCGTTAATAGCCGCTAAGCCGCTAATAGCCGCTAAGCCACTAATAGCCGTGCTTCGCAAGACGAAAAAACCACAAGACGAAGAGACTCGCGGAATGGATTAATTTCGTCTTGCGAGGCACCACTGTATTTGTGGGGCATAGGAATTTGTTCATTTCCCCCCCTTCAAAATATAGTCCGCCCCCCCACATGGTCTGATGGACAGTGGACCAGCCCATGGCTGAAAAAGGTTGCTGACCCCTGGCCTAATGGAAGGACAGGCCCTGATAATGTTATAGCAGGCAAACAACAGCATCAGGACTTTCAAAAACAAAAGCATAGCTTTCAAGTCTGGATTTTTAATGAGGGATTAGCACACCCATTTTAATGGGTCTTTTAACAAAACAGCCTGCAACCAGCGCTTAAGTGAGCTCCCTTATAGAACCCAGCAGGGAGGCAGATGTGGACAAGACTAGAATTAGTTGGCTCTGCCTCTATCTACTGTCTCTGCCCTACCAGTCTCAAGGAGAACAAGGCACCACTGAAGCTTAAAGCTTCTTGCTGCATTCACAATATCCAGACAGTGTTGAATGGTTTCTTTAAATGTAAAGGTTCATCATTGTTCCACCCAATGTGTATGTCTTTAAGGGGCCAGAGCAAGATAACGAGACCCAGCTTTACAGCTGTGAAACATAGCAGGTGCTGCTGAGTTGTATTGATTAAGCTGTGTCAGCAATTGGGTGTAGTATATAAGGAGCAGCACCTAGCTCTCCCATTACCCTGGGGGATGGGTTGGTGGTTGGGTCTGGTTTGATGTTGATGTATTTAGTGTATAAGGAGTTTTTATTTTTGTTATTAAAACCTTGTTTAAGTTATTTTTGAGTCCCTTTTTAATGCATGGTCTCCCCAGCAAGCTCTCTGCAGCGTTACTATACTGCAAATAGCCAACAGACAGAAGCCTGTAAGAGAGGCCTGTCTGCATAACCAGCCCCCAATCTCAAAGTAAAATGTCTATGTTTTAAATGGCAAGATGTCACTGTGTTATGTACTGAGTTGAATTGGATCCAAAATGCAGCAGTCTGATTGGTCCTAGAACAATGCAGCAGTATGATTGGTCTGCAGGAGCCACCCAATCCAGCTCCAGATGGAAGTGAATCCACAACCTGATTGGCCTACAGGAGAATTCTGGAATTAGCCAATCACGTGCAGCCCATTGTGTAAATAATATATATAAAGCAGATATTGTGGGGGAACTTCCATTCCTCCTCACCACTATGAGCTGAATAAAGAGCATGAAATCCACTCTTGACTCTGAGTATATTTCACACTGGCAATTTCAGAACCTTTCAGCACGTAACATGTGCCCCCAAAAGGCAAGTAAGTACTCCAAAATAATAATAATAATAATAATAATAATAATAATAATAATAATAATAAATTTTATTTATATCCCGCCCTCCCCAGCCGAAGCCGGGCTCAGGGCGGCTAACAACAATCAAATAATCAGTCAAATAATCACACAATCTAAAAATATTTCATTATAAAAATTAATTAAATCAAATTGATGGCAACCAATTAAGCAAAATTCTGTGCAGGTTGCCAGAGGAGGGAGTCAGGCTGCGCCCTGACCAAAAGCCTGGCGGAACAACTCTGTCTTGCAGGCCCTGCGGAAAGATGTCAGGTCCCGCAGGGCCCTAGTCTCTTGTGACAGAGCATTCCACCAGTTTGGAGCCGCAGCCGAGAAGGCCCTGGCTCTAGTTGAGGCCAGCCTAACCTCTCTGAGGCCTGGGACCTTGAGGATGTTATTATTTGCAGACCGTAGGTTTCTCTGTGGGGCATACCAGGAGAGGCGGTCCCGTAGGTACGAGGGTCCTAGGCCGTATAGGGCTTTAAAGGTTAAAACCAGCACCTTAAACCTGATCCTGTACTCCACCGGGAGCCAGTGCAGCTGGTATAATACCGGATGAATGTGCTCTCGCAGCGAAGACCCCATAAGGAGTCTCGCCGCGGCATTCTGCACCCGCTGGAGTTTCTGGGTCAGTCTCAAGGGCAGCCCCACGTAGAGCGAGTTACAATAATCCAGTCTGGAGGTGACCGTCGCATGGATCACAGTGGCTAGGTCAGGACGAGAGAGATAAGGGGCCAACTGCTTAGCTTGGCGGAGATGAAAAAATGCCGCCTTTGTTATAGCTGTAATCTGCGCCTCCATAGAGAGGGAGGTATCGAAGATTACACCCAAACTCTTAACGGCCGGTGCTGGCACTAATTGCACCCCCGCAAGAGATGGGAGTTGCCCCCTCGATCCCATATCGTCCCGCCCCAGCCAGAGGACCTCTGTCTTCGAAGGATTTAACTTCAACCGGCTCCCACGTAACCATCCAGCCACAGCTTCCAGACATCTGGTCAGTGTGTCTGGGGCCGAGTCAGGATGGCCATCCATCAACAGATAGAGTTGGGTGTCATCAGCATACTGATGGCAACCCAGCCCAAAACTCCGGACAAGCTGGGCGAGGGGGCGCATAAAGATGTTAAAAAGCATCGGGGAGAGAATTGCACCCTGAGGCACTCCACACACCAAGGAGTGGCGTGATGACAATTCCCCCCCCCCTTACTTGAGAGCAATCAAGTAAGGATTGCTCTCAAAGTTAGCAGAAGTAGGATAATTTGGGGTGAAATCTACCAGCATTGCCTCACAAGTCTGTACTTTAAGTAACTATGAAGAGTATTGTGTTACAGAAGGAGTAGAACAATATTTGCTGCTTCTGTAATGGTCTTTGCCATCCCTTTGTTCCCCAAAGTGAATTGTGCCCAAACTACCACAGTCCTGAGAAAGTTACCGCATTTACTCGAGTCTAATGCACCATCAGGGACGTGGATGGCACTGTGGGTTAAACCACAGAGGCTAGGACTTGCCGATCAGAAGGTCGGCGGTTCGAATCCCCGTGACGGGGTGAGCTCCCGTTGCTCGGTCCCTGCTCTTGCCAGCTTAGCAGTTTGAAAGCACGTCAAAGTGCAAGTAGATAAATAGGTACCACTCCGGCAGGAAGGTAAACGGCATTTCCGTGTGCTGCTCTGGTTCACCAGAAGCTGCTTAGTCATGCTGGCCACATGACCCGGAAGCTGTACACCGACTCCCTTGGCCAATAAAGCGAGATGAGCGCCGCAACCCCAGAGTCGGTCATGACTGGACCTAATGGTCAGGGGTCCCTTTACCTTTACCTTTAATGCACCATCAAATCTAATGAGCACCTCAGTTTTCAGAACCTTGAAACCAAAAAACGTATTTGCTGGCTACTGTAAATGTGCCATTGAATCTAATGCACACCTTAATTTTCACAATGTAATTTGGCCAAAAAAGGTGCACATTAGATTCGAGTAAATAGTTGACTTCAGTAAAGGACAGAGTCAGAAAGATCTGGAGTGTTTCAGGGGGAGGGGATGGTTTAATTCTGATATGGCTTATGTAGGACTTGAAAGCCTGCAAACCATAGTTTTACCACATGAGGGAGTGTTTGTATAATCTTTAACCATGGACAATTTAGTTTCTTCTAATAAACATCCCAGGTAACTTGCAGATGACTTGCTTATTGAGCATTCACCATGATTTGTTTGCACAAAGTTTTCAGCAAGGTTATATGATGTTGGCTGATTATTGAGCATTCGTTCTGATTTGCTTGCAGGGAAGTTATATGACATCGCATCAAGCAATTGTTTCCACGGCAATTTCCCATCCAGTAAAAGTCAATTTTGGGGGGAAGCATGGGTGTAGCTGGGGGGGGGGCAGCTGCCTCCCCTAAATCAATAAATAAAAAAAATTAAAAATTAAATAAATTAAAAAAAATAGTTAACTAACAGGTTGTGCCTCCTCCCCTAACTAAACCCCTGGCTATGCCCATGTTGAGTAGCTTTTGTTTTGTTTTGTTCACAAAACACAAATCTACTTTAATCACATAACCTGAATTTGCCAGTATGTGACTGAATCCCACCCACAAAATGGGAACAATCTGGGAAAGTCCCTGATTAGAATAAATTTATCCCCAAAGAAGGAACAGTAACGATCCAAATACTGAATCAGGTGTGACCTGAAGCTTATTTTCATTCTTGGCTGATATTTGTCAGGAGTTTGGGGGTTATGGCCAGAGACAATTGCAGGCGGTGGCAGGGGGTAGGGGGAGGAGGCAGAAGATCCAGCTGGCTTGGTACAGCCTCAAAGGGGGTCTAAAATTTAGACGCTTGTTAATTTTTTGACATTTCATAAGCCAACTGAAAAGAAGCTGTGGTGGTGGTGGCCTGAAGGGGCATTTAGAGGGAAGAATCTGCTGGCACAGTAAGGGTTAAGCCCCCCTCCTTTCTGCCAATCCTCTCCTGCAAGTGGAGACTCACAATTATTATTTTTTTGCAAATGCAGGGTTGGGAACATGGATTTGCCGTGATAACGTGGTATTGTACCCAAATCACAGTACAGAGCTCCTCACTCAGCACTTCCTCTGATCGGTCATTCATTTACCTGGTCATGTGGCAAGCCAAGGTGATCTGCCACAGCTGCCACCCATGTTTCTGCAGTAAGGGCTGCCTGTGGGAATCCAAATCCTCGAAAAGCAGTGTTCGACGGCAAGTTAGTCTTACAGGCCCATCCACGGCTTCGGAAGTTGGGGATATCATATGCGTTGCAACTCTTTAGCACAACGTAGTCTATTACCTAATGCATGGGGATAGATAACAAACCTGTTAATCACGAGTACTGCGTCTTATGGAGTTGAATGTGGCAAATAACTGAATTGTGCGTACGCCTGGATGCATGTACAGTCAGGTTCCATATTTCTTTATCCACAGAGCAATCCAATGGCTTGTCTACACTGGAGTAAAATGTACACATGCCATTAATGTATAGGTGTCCACATAAACACCCTCTGCATCCCAGTATTGTTTCCCTACTTTAAATGTGGGTCCCCCCCCCCCAATCCTGGCCATTTCCCAACCTTCCAAGGATTGAATAAACCCACATTTAAAGAAGGAAAGTTTAGTAGAACACTGGGATGGGGAGGACATCATGTGGCTATCCCTTTATTAATGTAGGCAAAACAGGCAGGTGCAAATTCACATTTTTCATTCCAGTGTGAACACAAGCTCCAAGACTAAAGACTCACCCTCACATCTACTGTATTTGGGTCAGTGTGGACAAGCCCCTAGAGATGAACGTCTGAATTATCCCATGGTCTAACTGGTTCTATTGACTCTAAGGCAGGGTGGAGAACATGTGGCTGCCCATATGTTGTTGTCCCTGGATGGACAAAGGACAAATCAATGGCCAGGGAAGATGGGGAGTTGTAATCCAGCAACAGCTGGAGGGCCCTAGGAAGAGATGGAGGAGAATTTTGTTTGGTCCGCATTTTAGGCAAACTGATCTCATTTGCAATTCCTGGCCACAGAGTACAACATAATTATACTTTGGATTTTTCACTTCTCTGGATTTTGTTATAAAGCTATTGGCTCAAAATGCATAAACAAATGCTCTGTACCTGACATTGAAAAGACAACAAAATGCGCAGCAGCTGGCAAGACTCTCTGAGGAGGGCATTCCACAAGTGGGCACCAGCACCAAAATTGGAATTTACTTCTCAGTAAATAGGGTCACAGGTGGCGCTGTGGGTTAAACCACAGAGCCTAGGACTTGCCGATCAGAAGGTCGGCGGTTCAAATCCCCACGACGGGGTGAGCTCCTGTTTCTCGGTCCCTGCTCCTGCCAACCTAGCAGTTCGAAAGCACGTCAAAGTGCAAGTAGATAATTAGGTACCGCTCGAGCGGGAAGGTAAATGGCATTTCCGTGCGCTGCTCTGGTTTGCCAGAAGCAGCTTAGTCATGCTGGCCACATGACCCGGAAGCTGTACGCCGGCTCCCTCGGCCAATAAAGTGAGATGAGCGCCGCAACCCCAGAGTCGGCCACAACTGGACCTAATGGTCAGGGGTCCCTTTACCTTTATTTTAAATATGCATGAGACCATACTATAAGTCTTGTTAGCAGGGTTACTTGACTTTGTACTTAGGAAATCTATCTATCTATCATCTATCTATCATCTATCTATCTTTACAAATATCCTTTATTAGGCATAGCAAACCACATATTATCAAACAGACACCATATACAAATTGTGCAAAATACGAGCTCAGCATAACAAGGTTTGTCCAGTCAGATCTTTAACTCCAGAGGAAATCAATTTGCATAAATAATACAATACAACACTACCACATCACCGATCAATTAAGAACCACTAAATCTCTTTATAATGGCCCAGTCTTTCTACATGGACAGCACTCAAACATTCAGCCACTATTAAAGTAATTTGATCATTCCTGTCTGAAAGCAGGTCCTGAATCGTTGGTATCATAGAATTCAGCCTATTGAGTTGTGAGGCCTCTAATAATTGTCTTCTGGCATAAATGTCAAAATCACAAGAAAATGAAATATGCTCCAGAGTATCAGGATCCTGTTTACTACATTTGCAGAGACGCTCTGATTCTGGGCGTCACATTCAAAACACCTGTAGATGGCACTTCATTCTGTGAGGAGACATTCTCTCCAGCTACTAGGAAAAAGCTACCCAAGCTGGCTTCAAACGTTGCTGTTTTTTGGAACCTAGTACACCACCTAAATCAAGGGACGTGGGTGGCGCTTGTGGGTTAAACCACAGAGCCTAGGACTTGCCAATCAAAAGGTCGGTGGTTCGAATCCCCCCGATGGGGTGAGCTCCCGTTGTTCAGTCCCTACTCCTGCCCACCTAGCAGTTCAAAAGCACCTCAAAGTGCAAGTAGATAAATAGGTACTGCTCCAGCGGGAAGGTAAACGGTGTTTCCGTGTGCTGCTCTGGTTTGCCAGAAGCGGCTTAGTCATGCTGGCCACATGACCCGGAAGCTGTACGCTGGCTCCCTCGGCCAATAAAGCGAGATGAGCGCCGCAACCCCAGAGTCGGCCACGACTGGACCTAATGGTCAGGGGTCCTTTTACCTTTCCACCACCTAAATTGTTAATGTAAAAGCTGCCTAGCTTCTCTGTGTTCCTGTTTCCCACTCATCAAGAAACCTGCGTGTTTCTTCTAAGGATGAAGAAAGATCTGGGTAATCAGCTGGATTTCATATTCTAAAAAAAAAGGGGGGGTCAGTCATCATATATTTATCCTTCCCTGCATCCTTAATGCATTCCGAAACTTCCAAAGAATCTCTAAAAGAGCCTCAGTTGAATGACTCCTCTCGCCCCTCACATTCCACCTTATGGTTGTAATTGAGGCTATGTACAGAGCCATATCTAGGCTCCCTTGCACCCTTGGCACAGAGCTGTATCAGCGCTCCCCATCCTTTGCAACCTTGGCAAGGAGATGCATCAGCAGCTCTGAAGCCGAGAGAGACCATGGACCAAAATGATTCAAATCTGGTTGTTATCCCATACAGTGGTACCTCTGGATGCGAACTGGATCCGTTTCGGAGCCCTGTTCGCATCCTGAAGCGAACGCAACCCATGCCCACGCATCTGCGTGTACCGCAATTCGCCGCTTCCGGGCGACGTCATTTTGAGCGTCTGCACATGCGCGAGCGGCAAAACCCGGAAGTAATGCACTCCGTTACTTCCGGGTTGCTGCAGAGCGCAACCTGAAAATATTCATCCCAATGCATATTTAACCCAAGGTATGACTGTATTGATAATGAGGGCTGTGACTGCGAGAGAAAGTCTTGCTTAAGGCTGCCTAGTAACTTCATGTCAGAAATGAGATCCAAACTCTGAAATCCCGTCATGCGTGAAGTACCCCTTTCTCATTCCATTTTCCACTTGCGAATTCAACGGGCTGCCATGGAAAAACTTACCAGTTCTGATTCATCAGGTGTACACCCGCCATTTATGTAGAACAAAAGATCAACAGCTTTGATTTTGCCATCATTCGTGAATCCCACCTAAAAATTCAATAGCGTATTGCAGTAGTTAAGACACATCAGACTCATGCTTTATTCTCTGAACTGTGTGAATTTATCTTGGAAACCACTGGTGTTTCTTTTAACTTACTAGGTTTCCTTGGAAAGGATAAATCTAAAAAGATGCTTGATGCCTGCCACCTATCCTGTACAGCCCAACACACATATTTCCCTTTTGACCATACCATGCACCCCGACTTTTGCAAGGTATTAGTGCCTTGTCTGGGGTCGATATTACAGTTACTCATTTTGCAATGAAGGGAAAGCCAAAAGTGTTTTAATAAATAAATGAATACTTTTGGGTCAAAATAATCCTCTTGGGGAAAAGTAGGGAGCGATACCTCAAGGACTTAGCCCAGTGGACGTGCAAAATCTAGTTCAAAGCATGGGGAAGTTTTGCAAGTCACTGAAGCTTGTAAAAATCAGTATTACTTACTTTATATTGCCCCCAAAGAGGATGTCGACCTCCAGGTATTATCATGTCATCATCTCGCTCCATGATAAAACGGACCGGGCGGCCAGTTCTAAGCCAAACAACAAAGACTTAGGCTACCTTAAAGGTAAGCTGTTAGCAGAACCAATAGCTCCACAGACATCCTGTTTGTCTGCTCTTATTTAGCATTTTGATCTGTTTACAGTGAGGTTATATGACAATAAGCACTCGTGCTGATTTGCTTGCTCGGTGTTTATTCATCTTCCTGTTAAGCATCCATTCATTCTACACTTTTCAGTGCATAAGTTGCACCAGGGCAACAGGGTGCTTTAATCTGCTTTTATTGTACAAATTTCTAGTATGTACCACGTGGGTGGCGCTGTGGTCTAAACCACAGAGTCTAGGACTTGCCAATCAGAAGATCGGCGGTTCGAAACCCTGCAATGGGGTGAGCTCATGTTCCTCTGTCCCAGCTCCTGCCAACCTAGCAGTTCAAAAGCACGTCAAAGTGCAAGTAGATAAATAGGTACCACTCTGGCAGGAAGGTAAACGGCGTTTCCATGTGCTGCTCTGGTTCACCAGAAGCTGCTTAGTCATGTTGGCCACATGTACGCCGGATCCCTCGGCCAATAAAGCAAGATGAGCGCTGCAACCCCAGAGTCGTCCGCGACTGGACCTAATGGTCAGGGGTTCCTTTAACTTTAATTTCTAGTATGTCCTTGAATCTCTCCTGCAAAATACTGACCCCTGGAGGCAAACAATAAGTACGGTAGATGCTGACTGGTGCTTTTGAGTTATAAAACATGCACGCCCTGTCATAAGCTGTGTGGGCATTGCCTTTGCTTTTTGGAAAACACAGAATGTCTATAAAATTCTATGGTAAGAGGTTTTGTATATCAAGAAGGCACTTGTCGTTTTAGTTGCTTTCAGTAAAATCACAGACAACTGCAACACTTACTTGTGTGCAGCAACTGCTGCAGCTGCGGCAAAAAATGAAGGTTTTGTACTCTTTCCCCCAAAAGCTCCGCCAACTCGCCTTGTGTGGGTCATGATCCTATTGGCTTGAACATTTAATGCTGAAGCCACTGTTTGCTGCAAAATAAGCAAAATAAAAGCATTTTCAGGTTGTAAAAAAGCCTAGTATTTCCCTAGATCATTAATAGCATATTTACTCCAGATGTACATACAGTCAGTGGCGTAGCGTGGGTTGTCAGCACCCGGGGCAAGGCAAGTAATTTGCGCCCCCTAGAGTGAGTGAGCCAGGTAGGGGCAGAGAGCTGCGAGTGCAAGCGCGCCCCCCCAGATGTTGCGCCCGGTGCGGCCGGCCCCCCTGCACCCCCACGCTACGCCACTGCATGCAGTGGTACCTCTGGTTACGTACTTAATTCATTCCAGAGATCCATACTTAACCTGAAACTGTTCTTAACCTGAAGCACCACTTTAGCTAATGGGGCCTCCCACTGCTGCAGTGCCACCGGAGCACAATTTCTGTTCTCATCCTGAAGCAAAGTTCTAAATGCGAGGTACTATTTCTGGGATAGCGGAGTCTGTAACCTGAAGCGTATGTAACCCGAGGTACCACTGTATTTAATTTCATCTCCTTGCACTTCCTGTACATACCACAGAGCCTAGGGCTTACCGATCAGAAGGTCGGCAGTTTGAATCCCCGCAACAGGATGAGCTCTCGTTGCTCGAACCCTGCTCCTGCCAACCTAGCAGTTCAAAAGCACGACGTGCAAGTAGATAAATAGGTACCGCTCCGGCAGGAAGGAAAACGGCGTTTCCGTGTGCTGCTCTGGTTTGCCAGAAGTGGCTTAGTCATGCTGGCCACATGACCCGGAAGCTGTACGCCGGCTCGCTTGGCCAATAAAGCGAGATGAGCGCTGCAACCCCAGAGTCGTCCGCGACTGGACCTAATGGTCAGGGGTCCCTTTACCTACCTTTTGTCAGCCCAATCTTTTAACTGAAAGCACTGCACGATTTCCAGTATATTCTGGATAAAACATGCCTCCCCCCAAAAAAGTCTGGCTGGTAGGGAATCATTGAGATGGCTTTGTGCAGGAGACAGATTCTGTTACAACAAAATAGGAGAAAAAGAACCACTACAGTCATACCTCGGGAAAAATACGCTTCAGGATAAGTATTTTCGGGTTGCGCTACATGGCGACCCAGAAGTAACGGAGCGCGACCCGGAAGTAACGGAGCGCGTTACTTCTGGGTTTCACTGCTCGTGCATGCGCAATCAAAATGATGTCACGCGCATGTGCGGAAGCGGCGAAACACGACCCGCACATGTGCAGATGCGCAGTCGCGTCTTATGTTCTGTTCAGGATGCGAACGGGACTCCGGAACAGACCCTTTTCACATCCTGAGGTACCACTGTACAGTGGTACCTCAGGTTACATACGCTTCAGGTTACAGACTCCACTAACCCAGAAATAGTGCTTCAGGTTAAGAACTTTGCTTCAGGATAAGAACAGAATAATAATAATAATAATAATTTTTATTTATATCCCGCCCTCCCCAGCTGAAGCCGGGCTCAGGGCGGCTAACAACAATAAAACAGTACAACAGTACAGCACAAACAACACTCTAAAATCACTCATTATAAAATTAATTCAAATCAAGCCACTGGCAACCATTGGGCCAGAGCTCCGCAAAGATTGCCGAGGGAGGGAGTCCGGCTGTGCCCTGGCCAAAGGCCTGGTGGAACAGCTCTGTCTTGCAGGCCCTGCGGAAAGATGTCAAGTCCCGCAGGGCCCTAGTCTCTTGTGACAGAGTGTTCCACCAGATCGGAGCCACAGCCGAAAAAGCCCTGGCTCTAGTTGAGGCCAGCCTAACTTCTCTGTGGCCTGGGACCTTCAAGATGTTTTCACAGTGGTGCCTCGCAAGACGAAATTAATCCGTTCCGTGAGTCTCTTCGTCTTGCGGTTTTTTCGTCTTGCAAAGCACGGCTATTAGCGGCTTAGCGGCTATTAGCGGCTTAGCAGCTATTAACGGCTTAGCGGCTTTACGAAAAAGGAAACAAACTCGCAAGAACTTGCAAGATGTTTCGTCTTGCGAAGCAAGCCCATAGGGAAATTCGTCTTGCGGAACGACTCAAAAAACGGAAAACTCTTTCATCTTGCGCGTTTTTCGTCTTGCGAGGCATTCGTCTTGCGAGGTACCACTGTATTTGAAGACCGTACGTTTCTCTGTGGGGCATACCAGGAGAGGCGGTCCCGTAGGTACGAGGGTCCTAGCCGTATAGGGCTTTAAAGGTTAAAACCAGCACCTTAAACCTGATCCTGTACTCCACCGGGAGCCAGTGCAGCTGGTATAGCACCGGGTGAATGTGGTTTCACAGCGAAGACCCCCGTAAGGAGTCTCACTGCAGCATTCTGCACCCGCTGGAGTTTCTGGGTCAGTCTCAAGGGCAGCCCCACGTAGAGCGAGTTACAATAATCCAGTCTGGAGGTGACCGTCGCGTGGATCACAGTGGCTAGGTCAGGGCGAGAGAGGTAAGAAATCGTGCTCCAGCGGTGTGGCGGCAGCAGGAGGCCCCATTAGCTAAAGTGGTGCTTCAGATTAAGAACAGTTTCAGGTTAAGAATGGACCTCCAGAACGAATTAAGTTCTTAACCCGAGATACCACTGTGCTGTCAAACAACAGCAGCATGTCTATGGAGAATGGATACACATGCTGAAAGACAGAAATTCAGCATGTGTGTATATGTATTTTTGTGTGTAGAAATAAAAGATGACAGCTACCAAAGGAACAATGACCCTGGGCGAGTGCCTGGAATCCTCAGAATCTTGCAGAGTGGGGGTGGCACCTAACTTTTGTATCAATACAAATGCTGTTGTTTTTAATTACAAACATCAACAACTGATTACATCCAGTTTAAGACTCTTTTGTGCCAGTGGGGTCCATCTCATGTGTACTGCTGAAATAGTTGTGGAGTTTCCCCACGCTAGCAGTCAAGGACTTGAGTTGCCTCACCTGGACTTTCGAACCATATTGGGTAGACGTATATATATCCATTTCCTTATCCTCTTTTCTTGGAACGACAAACACACTGTCTGTTTCCAGGTAAAAATGCTCCTGCCCTCCGACATGGATTTCGCCTGTTAAAAAACAATTGCATGGCTAATTTGATTAGATTTGTACCTCACCATACTATGCAGCACTTCATCGCATGTCTTAGCCTGTAGGATTCATAAAAGGGGATGGTTAAGACAAGCAGGAACAACAAACAGATGAGGATATTTCACCCCTTCCCATTGCAAGAATCTCCTGACAGTGTTTTAGAGAGGAGGGGGCGGATTTTGCTCATTACTTATTCTGCTCCAGCCTGACTTCAAAGAGGGAGTCTGAGTGTTATCTGTGTATAGATAAGGTCGCTGCTCAAGCAGCTGTAACACTCACGCAGTCCAGCGTCTCCTGTTAGTCTGCTAGTTAGTTTTACAGTAGCTGTAGAGAATAAAAGAAGTTATTCTTCGAAGCTGTCGTTCGTGTGGTTCATGCTCTGCTGTGCTCCGCTGACTTTTGGAAGTGAGTTTGGTGCTCACAGCTCTGAGTTGTGAGTCCACAGCACTTAGACCTGATTCCTGCGTGGAAGCTCTCTGGAAGTGCTATCCCAGCTCACCTGGCCCAGTCGGGGCTGAAGAGGTTGAGCCCAGTCGGTGGCACTGGCTCAAAGGCGAAGCTGACAACAGATGTTTCAACAGATTGAAACAGATGGTAGAGAGGCACTGAAGGGAAACCAAGAAGAGACCCATACAAAACAAAATATGAAAAACTACTCAGATGACTAGACTGGTGTGGACAAGAGGGGAGCTGATGAGTTTATACAGTCGTACCTTGGTTGTCGAACTTAATCCGTTCCGGGAGTCCATTTGATTCCCGGAATGGTTCAAAAACTGGAGGAGCTTCCTGCACTCAATGAAAGCTGCAGAAGCCCTGTTGGACATTTGGCTTCCAAAAAAGGTTCACAAACCAGAACACTCACTTCCGGGTTTGCGGTATTCAGGAGCCTAAACGTCTGAGTACCAAGGCGTTCAACAACCAAGGTACGACTGTGTGTCTGTCTAGCTTTAGGAAAGGCTTTGAGTTTCTGTTTTCTCTTCGAGGCATCTGCGGTACTTTTAATTCTCCTTCTTCTTGGAGGTGAGGTGGTGTGCTATGCAGCTTTTCAGGCTACAGTATTTCTCTTTCTGTGTGAAAATAACAATAAAAATATTTTACAAAACTGGGAGTGGGGAGAATAGGCTGCAATCCTCATTCCTGGTAGTTCAATAGGGCTTACATCTGAGTGGTGGTTTTTCATGTCTGGGAATAATAAGGGAGCCGTTTATAATGCTGGGGTGCTTGAGGAATTGGTTCCCTACAAAGGTCAGCTATCCTGTGGGTTTTGACCTCCCAATTTTATGATGCAATTTGTGGATGTGTTTTAGGCTATACAGTGGTACCTCGGGTTACATACGCTTCAGGTTACAGACTCCGCTAACCCAGAAATAGTGCTTCAGGTTAAGAACTTTGCTTCAGGATGAGAACAGAAATCATGCTCCGGCGGCACAGCAGCAGCAGGAGGCCCCATTAGCTAAAGTGGTGCTTCAGGTTAAGAACAGTTTCAGGTTAAGTACAGACCTCCAGAACGCATTAAGTACTTAACCCGAGGTACCACTGTATAGAAATGTGAATTTAGAGCAAAAATACGTTAGAAATGTGTATTTTGTGAGAAAATGCATACAGAAATACAAGTTTCCATGCTGCTTTGTTGGTTTTTTTAAACCAGAGATTACAACAAAAAAGAACAAAACTGGGTTTTTTAAAAAATGAAAACGTGCAGAATTAACACAGACCAAAAGTAGACTGATCCATGCACCCCTATTGTGAAGATATCTAAGTGTATTGTGTTTTACCTGGACAGCAGAGCCAGGCTGCTGGGGGGGGGGGGCAGCAAGCCAGAGACTCTCTGCTACAGACTCTTCCTACTCACTAAACCCTGTTACTCTTCAGCTTCCAATACCTCCTCTTCCCAGTCTTCTCCCTCTGACCACTCGTTGTTGTCCCACCATCACTTCCTAGGCTCTGAGCCTTCTTCCCTTGGTGCAGGCATCCCCAAACTCGGCCCTCCAGATGTTTTGGGACTACAACTCCCATCATCCCTAGCTAACAGGACCAGTGGTCAGGGATGATGGGAATTGTAGTCCCAAAACATCTGGAGGGCGGAGTTTGGGGATGCCTGCCTTGGTGGCTTCCCAGCTGGTTCATCTCACCACTCCTCTGTATCCAACCAGTCTATGACATGGATAAATGGATCTTTGCCACGAGTGTCCACTTGTTAGGGTTTTACTCTTGTTTTAAATGTATTTGTTGTTTTTGTGTTTTTACCGTTTTAAATTATTTTATGTGTAAATCACCTTGAGATGGTGCCTTAGAAGGTAATTAATAAAATAAAATAAAAGAAGAAGAAGAACTGAATTGAAAGTCTTCCCCATCTCTGATTCACACAGCTATGTTTTCTGCATAAGGAGTGCTCATGGCACAGTTGTCACCCAGTAATCATACCAATCTGTGATCAATTTAAATGAAATTTAAACAGACAGACGAGAAGAGAAGACTCCCTGGAAAAGACCCTGATGTTGGGAAAGATGGAGGGCACAAGGGGAAGGGGACGACAGAGGACAAGATGGTTGGACAGTCTTCTCAAAGCTACGAGCATGAGTTTGACCAAACTACGGGAGGCAGTGGAAGACAGGAGGTCCTGGCGTGCTCTGGTCCATGGGGTCACAAAGAGTCGGACACGACTAAACGACTAAACAACAACAAACAGATAGACTGAACCTGCTTGCTGCTATGTCACGAGAACACCATCCATTACTGATAGCACCCTACCTTCAATGATGTTCTCAACATTCTTAAACGATTCTGTAATGTTTCCTCTTTCTATTTTCTTTTCTTCTGTCAAGAATGACTTGTGCTTAACTGCTTCCTGAAAAATAGGAGGAAACACAGCATTCAAATCCCAGAACACAAAGCACTGTGTCGTCCTCATCACTACCATCTTACAGTTCTTTCAGATGCACTGATATTCTTTCCCAGTATAGTTGCACTGATTTTACTCTAGCTAAGGAGTTGGCTCATGCCTGGTCAGAAACTAAACAATAGGTTCTTTTCCTGTTCATCAAATCCCTGTTGTTGAAAGATCTGTGTCCAAAGTGCTGTATGGGAAAGAACTATCTCCAGAAATAAATAATAAACAAATACATTAAAAAAGATGCTTGGTCTGTCTCAGGCATCCCAAAATCCGCCCTTTTTCGTGTTATGGTGAAGGCATTTGGTGTTCTTTGTCCATCTGTTCAAGCCCCATTCTCGTATTGTTCTTTGACAGTTGTATCTACAGTGAGTATTATTACATGAGTAGTACCTGTGAGAATGGGGAACATATTTCATCCAGAAAGCAGCTGGAGGTGTAGCACAGTAATCAGAATGTTGAGCTTTGAGCCTCAGCCATGAATTTACTAGGCGTCTTCAAGTGAACCAATATCGCTCAACCACCTTACCCCACAATCTATCACATGTGGATAATGATACTGACATCTTATAGGTTGTTTTAAAGGTTGCTGAGATACTATATGCCACGGGTGGGGAACTGTGACCCTTCAGATATCACTAGGCTCCAACTCCCAACAGCCAATATGGCCAATGGTTACAGATGATGGGAGTTGGAGTCGAACAACATCTGTAGGGCTACAGGCTCCCCTCGCCTGCTGTACGTAAAGTGCACTAAACGGTCTGAGGTACGCGAAAAATGCTAAGAGGAGGAGGAGTTTGGATTTGATATCCCGCTTTATCACTACCCGAAGGAGTCTCAAAGCAGCTAACAATCTCCTTTTCCTTCCTCCCCCACAACAAACACTCTGTGAGGTGAGTGGGGCTGAGAGACTTCAAAGAAGTGTGACTAGCCCAAGGTCACCCAGCAGCTGCATGTGGAGGAGCGGGGAATCGAACCCGGTTCACCAGATTACGAGTCCACCACTCTTAAACACTACACCACACTGGTTCTAAGTACATTTGTATGTACTCTGTCATCCTGACATTACTGAAAGGAGACTACTGTATACTTATGGACATAGCCAATAAGCCCTTTTAATTTGAAATTCAGAACCATCAAATACATGCACACAGTGGCTATATTTGGATGATTCAAGCTCATCTGGACAAGAAGCAGTACAACAGTTTGGCTTAATGTCCTGACTTGTTCCGATGCCATAGTTTCTTGGTTCAGACAAAATGGAGAACTGTAGTTGGTGAAATCCTTCCTGGCTTGTTTGTTCGCTTGCACAGAGGCATGAGTTTGGGGTGGTTGATGGGGAGGGGTGTAGCCAAAATGCGACACAGCTTATTAAGATATGGTCATCTGAATGCTATCAGTGTTAACCTATAGGCTGTCAAACCAGGGTATTGCATGTTCTAATAGCATCCTTAAGACTGAAAGGTCATGCAGATCCTATGCAGGTGTGCGTTTGCCATCCTATTTATTTGCCTCAGGTACAAGATGCCTCAAGGGATGCGGGTGGCGCTGTGGGTTAAACCACAGAGCCTAGGACTTGCCGATCAGAAGGTCGGCGGTTCAAATCCCCGCGATGGGGTGAGCTCCCGTTGCTCGGTCCCTGCTCCTGCCAACCTAGCAGTTCAAAAGCACATCAAAGTGCAAGTAAATAAATAGGTACCACTCTGGCGGGAAGGTAAACGGCGTTTCTGTGCGCTGCTCTGGTTCGCCAGAAGCGGCTTAGTCATGCTGGCCACATGACCCAGAAGCTGTACACCGGCTCCCTCGGCCAATAAAGCGAGATGAGCGCCACAACCCCAGAGTTGGTCACGACTGGACCTAATGGTCAGGGGTCCCTTTACCTTTACCTTACAAGATGCCTTTTCTTGCCCTTTGGGAGAACTTTGAATATTATGAAGCCATCAGCCATGGAGGGCTGCTTTTTTTATTCCTGACTTTGGGCTTTACGGTGGTACCTCAGGTTACATATGCTTCAGGTTACATACCCTTCAGGTTACAGACTCTGCTAACCCAGAAATAGTACCTCGGGTTAAGAACTTTGCTTCAGGATGAGAACAGAAATCGTGCTCCGGTGGCACAGCAGCAGCAGGAGGCCCCATTAGCTAAAGTGGTGCTTCAGGTTAAGAAACAGTTTCAGGTTAAGAACGGACCTCCGGAACGAATTATGTACTTAACCCAAGGTACCATTGTATCTGGCAGGAGGAAAGAGGATGCTAGAGTAGCTGGAGCATTGCCTTGGCTTTTCTAATGTTCTTATCCAGTGCTTTTTTCCTTAAAAAATGTTTATGGGTACTCTCATTTTGACTCAGTAAAATCACCATTTTCTAGTTCAAATCGGGGGAAATGAATACAGTAAATGGACAAAAGTACAAAGATTCACAAAATGTTTAGGGGTATGCGTCCCCCCAGAAAAAAGCACTGTTCTTATCTATTCCAATAGTTAAGATAGAGTGCAAGTAATGTACATCTTGAAGCTTCACAAATGAGAGGCTGATTTCTTACCTCAATGGTCAGGATCAGTTCCAGTTCTTGGTACTCTATCTTCACTTTTCTTCTGGCTCGCTTTGCGCACTCGTAGGATTCTGCAACCACACCGCAGATAATGTGGCCGATATATAGTACCTGCATGACACCCGACCAACAGAAATGGAATGGCTTCACTATACAGAACAACAACAACATGGTTGTTTAATGTACTTCGATAGATTTCATGCTAAGGCTTTGGGTTTCAAGCCATGTTCCAGAGACTATCCTCGGGTTCTCTGGAAGCTTTTCAAGCACAGTGAGGATATTAGTAACAGAAGGTGAATTGCTTGCTTACCACTACCAACCTTCCTCTTCAATGTACAGGCACAGAGGAAGGGTGGGAATATTCTAATTTGCATGTCTCATGCCATTAGTAATCTCTGACCTCAACTGAACTGAGGGCCCACCCTAGAAGACTCCTCAGAATTCTCTGCAATGACGAGCTGACAAGTGGATATGTCAGAGGTTTGCCAATGAAAGCCACTGGTAAAGTATATATATGTGGCATTTATCTTAAGTAAATATGAAGTATTTAGCATGCATCATGTAGCGCTTCCAGTTTATCTGTTTAAGCAGAAGACTTCCATACAAGAGTGGATAAATTACTGTATTTTTCACTCTATAAGACGCACCAGACCACAAGACGCACCGAGTTTTTGGAGGAGGAAAACATAAAAAAAATATTCTGAATCTCAGAAGCCAGAACAGCAAGAGGAAAGCAGCAATCCCTCTTGCTGTTCTGGCTTCTGGGATAGCTGCGCAGCCTGCATTCGCTCCAGAAGACGCACACACATTTCCCCTTACTTTTTAGGAGGGAAAAAGTGAGTCTTATAGAGCAAAAAATATGGTAATTTGCTTTCAGTAACTAGGGTGTTGTTGTTTTTTAAAAAGGGTATACATATTGGAGACCAAAAAATATAAAGTATATAGAATGACTGAGGACCAACATAAACATTTGATTTTTTTAAACAATCCTTTGAAATTCATGACAATTAAGGGGTGAAGACTGGGGCTTGTGTCTAACTTTATGGGATAGTGGCTAAGAGGCAGTGAATTTCAAATTCCCAACTCAAAAGTAATCTCTACCACATACCCAAATAGGTGGCCTTAAATAGCCCAGTACATCCATCTGATATATGGGTTAATAATATTGACCCACCATACAGGGTTAGTCTAAGGAGTTCTAGTTGCGGAATCTTATCTCCAAGGGTTATAGCTCTATGATAGAGTGCATATGCTAAAGGTCCCAGCATAATGGGAATTCACCTCTTCTTCCCCAATGTGTGCCCCATACCATCCCCAAATTTGCTCTGGAGGGTTGGGGGAGTCCCCAGACGGATTTAGGGGGATGCAGAGGGAGAAGAGTTTCTGCTGCACAAGGAAAACCTTCACGTTTGCAGAGTTTCAGCCTCAGTGCTATGTTGAACACAAGCCTTTAAAATACATTTATGTTTTAATCCTGCATTCATGGATCCTTCAAACAATGATTCAGACACAGACACTGTGGGGAGTCTTGCACATTTAAGGGTTGCCTAGAACTGAGATTTTCACTATTTGACTTTCCCTGTCCAGGAGCTATGGTGATGAAAGATGCTACAGCTAGCAATTACTTTCCTTCCTCTGAAAGTTTGTTAGCGTTTTCCTCCAAAGCAACTCGGTTCTAGTGGTCTAGTCATGCCCAAGGAATTGTAAATGCAGTGGTGCCTCGCAAGACGAAAAGAATCCGTTCTATGATTCTCTTCGTCTAGCGGTTTTTTCGTCTTGCGAAGCAACCCTATTAGCGGATTAGCGGATTAGCGCTATTAGCGCTATTAGCGGCTTATCGGCTTATCGGATCAGCTGATAAGCGGCTTAGCGGCTTAGAAAAAGGGGGGGAAAGGGGAAAATATCGCAGGAACTTGCAAGACATTGTCGTCTTGCGAAGCAAGCCCATAGGAGATTCGTTTTGCGAAGCACCTCCAAAACGGAAAACTCTTTCGTCTAGCGAGTTTTCCGTCTTGCGAGGCATTCGTCTTGCGGGGCACCACTGTGTCTGCCTTTGATATTTTTAGGGTACAATTCTAGGCCTGCTTATCTCTGAGTAGATGTTGGATAGGAAGGCAAAAAGCTCAGAAAATACCTCTTCGCTAGCAAAAATTTCCTCTTTTCCATCCCCATTATGCCCTGGAATATCAGCTGCTGTTACCACGGCAACCACCCCTGGTTCTTCTAAGGCCTCTGACACATCAATGGATCTGGAAAGGAGAGATAAATAGAACACTTTTGTTCCCATGGGTCGCAGTGATCAAACATGATGGCCAGATGAATTAAATAAATAAATGTTTTAAGAAATAAACATTCAGGGGCTAAAGTAAACATGCACTTTCCCCCTACCTGTCTAAGTTGTGCACAGCTAGTATTTCTGCAGCTGGAAACAGATAGTGAAACAACCCAATGTATTTAGTCTTAAAAACCTCTTTGTACTATCTTAACTGGTACCTATATATGTGTGAAATCACCCCTAACTGCAATACAGGCAGGCAGCTGATATGTGCAGGTCAGGGTCCACCTGTGGTTACCAGATTTTTTTCAATTAATCCAGAAACCCTTCTCTCTTTTTTTTTTTTTTTTTTTTGAAGCTGAGTAGCAACAGGGAGTCAGTAGTGGGGATGGTGAGACAAAAGATCCTGGGCCTAAGCACACATGCATATTGTATAAAGGTAAAAAGCCCCTTTGTTGCACCCTGTGAAACATAAATCCGCAGAGTTTTTTAAAAAGTGGGCAACGGCCGCGCGCCCGCAACTACCTAGCCTCCCCTGATCAGTCAAAACAAAGGGGGCAGGAGATCTGTACCGCCGGACGTCCCCGGTTACCCTTCAGCAGTGGCAATGGCAGCGGTAGTCAAGAGCCTGGAGCCAGCCTGGTAGTGCAGTTGGCTCTGGCTGGCTTCAGGAGCTGCTCACTGCCAGGGCGTCCGCCAGTTTGCCTCCCATAAGTCCCCATAGGATGTGTTTTGTGTGCAACACATCATATGGGGACTTCTGGCGAGGAAAAATGGTGGGCGCCATGGCAGCAAGCAGCAAGCAGCTCCTGAAGCCAGCCAGAGCCAACTGCACTAGCAGGCTGGCTCCGGGCTGCTGAGGCTGCCGCTGCCACGTTTCCCGGGGACAGATTTGCAAATCTGGGGACATTCCGGGGACGGAATTTGTCCGGGGATAGATTTGCAAATCCAGGGACTGTTCCAGGGAACTGGGGACGTCTGGTAACCCTACCCTAGACATTTTGCAGGACAATAAATGGTGCTGTCCCACACTCTCAAATAAAGTTGAAGAGTGCCCATCTGGTCAAGTAATTTGAGGCAGAAAAGACCACAAGCACGCCTCCCCCCCGCACCCTGTCCCTGAGAGTTTAAACACAACAATACAGTGGTACCTCGGGTTACATACGCTTCAGGTTACAGACTCTGCTAACCCAAAAATAGTACCTCGGGTTAAGAGCTTTGCTTCAGGATGAGAACAGAAATCGTGCTCCGGCAGCGCGGCAGCAGCAGGAGGCCCCATTAGCTAAAGTGGTGCTTCAGGTTAAGAACAGTTTCAGGTTAAGTACGGACCTCCAGAACGAATTAAGTACTTAACCCAAGGTACCACTGTAATAAATTAACTAGCAAACCATTTGCCACCCTTTCATGACACTCCAAATTGGCTGCTTCAGGCAGCTGCCTCACTGTCCCTAATGGTAGAACTGGGTGTGGATATCAGCCTCGTGTGTTGGATGCACTGAATTAGCACTTCCAGAGCACTCCACTCTTGTTTAAAAGAGCTGTATGTCAAGCCCTCCTCTTTCCCCCTACGTTTGCAAGCACACTTGCATTCCAGCCCACTCCTGAAGTAAACCAAACCAAGATTCAAAGCATGGTCAGCATCTGTTACAATATGTCCTCCTTCCCATGTTCTACTCCCACACTTTCCTCACGCGCATTCCTTCTTGTTACTTACAGAATCTTTGCGTGGGCGCATGTGCTGGTGACCACAGCCATGTAGAGCTGCCCTTCCTCTGGAGGCATGTCGTCGACATAGTCTGCTTCACCGGTGGTATGTTTAATACCAGACTGGTGCATGATGGGACGCCCCACTGGGTCCTGAGGAGGCTGATGAGGGTCTACATCCTGTCATATGGTAGAGACATTTACTATACAGTGGTACCTCGGGTTACATACGCTTCAAGTTACATATGCTTCAGCTTACACACTCCACTAACCCAGAAATAGTGCTTCAGGTTAAGAACTTTGCTTCAGGATGAGAACAGAAATTGTGCTCCGGTGGCACAGCGGCAGCAGGAGGCCCCATTAGCTAACGTGGTGCTTCAGGTTAAGAACAGTTTCAGGTTAAGAACGGACCTCCAGAACGAATTAAGTACTTAACCCAAGGTACCACTGTACAGTCGGTTCATTAGTTTACTGAGTATTACTCAGAAAATCCTACGAAAATTATATGGTGACAACATGGTTGTATTTCAATTTGTACAGGCTGAACGTTGGGCCCAGAACTTGTACCATGTTACTATCTGTACCCAAAGCTTCAATTCCATATTGGCTTATATAGGAGGACCAGTCAAGCTATGAAATCATGTTGGCCAAATATACGTTTTCTGTTAGTATATGTAAACATTTTCAATTAGTATCCTTGGTATTATGGAGGACAACTTTCTACCTCATGAATCTGCCTAATTCTTAAGATAACCAGTGGAGACCCTGCTCTCTGTCCCACCACTTTCAGTGGTTCAATTAATGGTGACATTGTGAGATTTGACCAGCTCCGGCACATCTGGAGCTGGTACAGGCTCGTCTTATCTTGAGCCCAAGCAGAGCGTAGTCACGCAGATGAAAGGATAAGCAGGTAATGTGCTACATGCTGAAGTTTATTTACAAGCTATGCTGAGAGCACACAAACATACATCTTGCCTCTGTGAGAGCAGAGAAGCAACAACTCTCGACACAAAGAAACCGAGAGAACACTGAGAAAAACAGGAAACCAGTGTATGTCACACCCAGTCTCCCATTCATGTGGGAACCCAACAGTAACTCTGACTGTGGAATGTAAACATTGTCTTGTGACAAGCATTTGCTGCACAGTGAGGAAAGCAGAAACCAACAGACATCAGGCAGGATCTTTTTAGCAGTAGTGTCTAGATTGTGGAACTCTCCCTGCAAGAGATTCATATGGGCTTCCATACTGCAGGTTGTCTGACTCTCCTTAAAAGGATTGTTTCACTGGGCCTTTGGCCTTAGAGTGATATTCTGGTTCCATGTTGACATTTTGTTGCTGAGATCCTGGTTTTTTGGTGATCTGATTTATTTATTTGTATGTATACTAATTTACTACTGGATTAGGTTAAGAACAGTTTCAGGTTAAGAACGGACCTCTGGAACGAATTAAGTACGTAACCAGAGGCACCACTGTATTGTTCTCGGTCATAGACGCCTGTATTGTACTCTCTTGTGGGGCTGCCCTTGAAAAAGGTCCATAAACTGCAATTAGAGCAAAATACGACAGCCAGTTGCTGGTTGGGGCCGTGGCTTGAGTGCATCTAACCCCCATTTTACAACAGCTACATTGGTTGGCAACTGAGTTCCAGGCCCAATTCAAGGTGCTTACACTTCTGTTTAAATCCCTGAATGACCCGGGTCTCATGTAGCTGAGAGAATGACTGCTCCCATCCCAGCTTGCCCATGCCTTGAGATCTGCAGTGGTTCCTGTGCAGGGAGAAGTACATAGCACAGGGTCCTGGGAAAGGGCCTTTTCAATGGTGGCTTTGCATCTATGTAACTCCCCACTGGGGTGCACCTGGCCGCTTCCCTATACTCATTTAGGAAACACCTCTTCTGGCAAGTTTTTGGAGGTGGGCTGAGCTGAAGATTTGTTTATTGCTTTTTCACAGCTGGAATTTTATGGAATTGAACAACAATTTCATGATGATTTTCCTTCTGTGTGTCGGAGTCAAGGAATTGTTTTCATTATACCTGATTTGTATTCTATTGCTTTGTTTTATATTTTTATTGGTGTAAACCACTTAATCAATTAGTTAAGTCACAGATCACTGGGTGGTAAAGGGACCCCTGACCATTAGGTTTAGTCGTGGCCGACTCTGGGGTTGTGGCGCTCATCTCACTTTATTGGCCGAGGGAGCCGGCGTACAGCTTCTGGGTCATGTGGTCAGCATGACTAAGCTGCTTCTGGCAAACCAGAGCTGTGCACGGAAACGCCGTTTACCTTCCCACCAGAGCGGTACCTATTTATCTACTTGCACCTTGACGTGCTTTCGAAGTACTAGGTTGGCAGGAGGAGGGACTGAGCAACGGGAGCTCATTCCGTCGTGGGGATTCGAACCGCCAACCTTCTGATCGGCAAGTCCTAGGCTCTGTGGTTTAACCCACAGCGCCACCCGTGTCCCTTCACTGGGTGGAAAGCCATGCTAAGTACTAAGACTAGACCCATTGAACTTAATGGATATGAGTAACTTAGAAGCATTAATTTCAGTGGGCCTACTCTGGGTAGATCTCAGTTGAATACAACCCATTATACTTAGAGAAGGGTGGGTTAACATGATAGCATTGGCATGAATGTTAATGTTAGATGATGAAAAGCAATGAAAACAATCTCACTGACCTGGTATATTTGCATACCCTGAGGTGGTTTCTCACGGAACTCGCCTAAAGCACTGGCGTATTTCTTTGGCAAGTCAGGATACTTAGAAGGATTCTGTGGGAAGACAAATTAATTATATATTACATCAATTTTCCCCAAGAAATTATTCAGGGGCAAGCAACCATATAATGGTAATTCATTGCCCAAATATGTACTACCAGGGTGCTGAAATTAAGATACAGTGGTACCTCGCAAGACGAATGCCTCGCAAGACAAAAAACTCGCTAGACGAAAGGTTTTTCCGTTTTCGATTTGCCTCGCAAGATGAAATTTCCCTATGGGCTTGCTTCGCAAGACGAAAACGTCTCGCGGCTTTGTTTCCTTTGTCTAAAAACAAAGACATGTTTTGTTTATAAAGTTAATTTATTTTCCCTTCAATTTTTGAACTGCTCTTTACAGTATGTGTGACTTTAAAGAGCAGTTAATAAACTGTTGTTGTACCAAATTTGGCTTTGTTTGGACTTTTTTTGACCATAGGAACGCATTAATTGATTTTCAATGCATTCCTATGGGATTTCGTGATTCACAAGATGAAAAATTCGCTAGACGACAAAAATTGCGGAACGAATTAATTTCGTCTTGCGGGGCACCACTGTATGACTTGCACAACTACTTCTGGTGTGTCCTTTCTCCACATGGGGGGGGGGGGAGGTTTCCAGTCATGTAGCAAAATCTCCACTTATAACATTTTAACAAACTTTATAATTTTTGTAAAAAGTTGTATTCGAGCCAACATGAAGCACTGGCTGAATGAAAACAGCATGGCATCTGTTACATAGGAAGAAAAGCCTGTTGTACGTAAGACAATTTTTCTACATAGGAAGAAAAGCCTGCTGTACGTAAGACAAACGGGGTGTAAAAATTGTTAATGGAAACAATGATCTTTGGTAGAGGCAGGAAAGTAGGAGGAACATTGTTTTTAAGAGGAGGGATAGTTTATTTCTTATCCACCTATAGTGAACACAAGAGAAGCCTTCTTGGATCAGATGAAAGGTCCATCTGGTCCAGAATTCTGCTCTCATAGTGGTCAACAGAGTGCCTATGGAAAGTAGGCAAGACAATGGCACCCTCTTATATGTGTTGCAAGCCACTTGTATTCAGATGCATGTGTGCCATAAGCACCGTGTGAATATGTACCTAGCTCAGTTACTAACTGCTTACCCCCAAAATAAGGCCAGACTTGCTCTTGTGCCTTTAATATCGGCTTGATTTACAGCAGAGCTATTTCCCATACCACATAGCTTTTGGGAACTGAGTGAAGAGTTGCTGGAGACTGGAGTGGAAAGGTATAAGGCTTTCTACTCAAATAGGAAGGGTGATTATTATTTTCTCTCCCCCCCCCTTTGCTTAATACCCAGCCTGATGAAGAGCTCTGGAGAAGCCTGAAGGCTTGGGCGCCATTTTGTGACATTCTTAGTTATTGGCCTGCTTTGTTCTTTGGGGTGTTATTTACCATGTTCTTTAAACCTTGTAGCACTTGCAGATAAAATCTGAAGAAGAAGCTGACAAGCAGGGTTCGTCTGTATTCCACTTTTGCACCCGGGGCTGAAGGAGAGAGGATAATTTCTTCAAGAATTAGCCTGCAAGCTTCATTCAGCATCTCTTCATCCCAGTTGCTGGGGGGAGAAATAATACAACCAAATAAGTTTATTTTAGCAAACGATAGATATGTATATGCAGAGTTTTGAAGGGGTGAGGAGAAAAAGGTTTCCAAATGCGTTTATTAAAGTGACTTTGATAACGAAGTACACTTTGCCACAAGAAAACTCAACAGATGGGATTTCATTTCAGGTTTCTCAGGAACTGATAAGCAGGATATGAAGATGTACATAGGTCATGACTTGACTAATAAGGAACGATGCAGTTAAGATTTGTGTCATCTTAATAATAATAATAATAATAATAATAATAATAATAATAATAATAATAATTTATACCCCGCCCATCTGGCTGAGTTTCCTCAGCCACTCCAGGCAGCTCCCAATTGAGTGTTTAAAACAATACAGCATTAAATATTAAAAACTTCCCTAAATCTTAACCCAAATACATAAGAGTGTGGAAGGTTTTGTTTTATTTAACATGGTGTTTTCATGTTGTAACCTGCCCTGGAACCCTAGGGAGAAGGTTGGGTAATAAATGAAAAAATGATTGCATGATCTTGCCACAGTTCAGGGAACTGAATTACATGACATCTAGTCCCACAATTCCCGGGAACCACAGAATGAAAAAAATTCCTAGAAAACTGATATGTATAATTGTGCTCTGAAATTTTATCCCAAATTCATATTCACAGAAATTGCAATTCTTCTCCACTTCCACTCCAGTGTGGTTTGGTGAAATGTTGGAGAGGTGCTTTTGCTTGTTTGTTTTTAAGAGCAGCATTCTGACATGATACAAACCAATTTTGAAATGAAGACATTTGCCCACCTTTAAAAAAACAAAAGTTTTTCATTACTACTTGCAGACAAGGTTTAAGTACAGAGAGAGTTTAATTTTCCTAGCTTCTAGATTCTGCCCCAAACTCTTCCAAAAGCAAGAAACAGCTATTCCTATATAATGTCAAATGTTACAGTCAATGTACCTTCCAATGAGCTTCTGACAGGTATTTCTTGCGCTCACTGTGGTAGGACCAATGCCACCATATAAAATAGCCATGTCCTCAATGACACCAGTGCCTGGCTGGAAAAGGACTCTCATTGAAGAATTTGTCACAGACAATGCATTTTTTCGTCGCTCAGCCTGCCGGAATGCTGACACAAATTCATCCTGGCAGATGCAAGGAGGAGAAATTGGGTTTATTTTATTGCCCTCATCATACTAGTAGCTGTAGGGTGACATTATACGTAAAGAGCCTTCCGTGAAACAGTCAGTAAGGGTCAAATTACATGTTACATTATTCGTGGTCTTTATAAAAAGTGTGATTACCCTTGCCACTTTTATTTTGGAAGGAAATAACATGTGCAAAGCTTCAGTCTGGAATGTGTTCCCAGTCTGGGCCCTGCTCCTGTTTCCCTCTGAAAACCGCTCTCTTCCCAAGCAACTGTTTGCCCTTAAATGCGTACAGTTTACTACAAGAAACATATTCAGGAGTAAAACAGCAGACAGGGGAGAATTTTGTTGTGAGACATTGCAGGGCCCTGATCTAGATCAAGGACCTATTCCAGATTGGAGTGCCAAAATTGATTTTTTTCAAAATGGAAGTAGTCGTGCTTTTTAAAGGCATATGAACAATGTAATGTGTAATTTCACCCTGACAGATTGCCACCTTCAGTCATCATACGTATATCTGCCAAACAATAGACTACATCATAAACTCGCTGGGAAGATGTTTCCATCCTAGCTCATGTATACACAGGGCAATGCACATGTAAAAAGGTAAAGGGACCCCTGACCATTAGGTCCAGTCGTGACCGACTCTGGGGTTGCGGTGCTCATCTTGCTTTATTGGCCAAGGGAGCCGGTGTATAGCTTCCGGGTCAGGTGGCCAGCAAAACTAAGTCGCTTCTGGCAAACCAGAGCAGCGCACGGAAACGCCGTTTACCTTCCTGCCGGAGTGGTACCTATTTATCTACTTGCACTTTGACATGCTTTCGAACTGCTAGGTTGGCAGGAGCAGGGACCGAGCAACGGGAGCTCACACTCCGTCACAGGGATTCGAACCGCTGACGTTCTGATCAGCAAGTCCTAGGCTCTGTGGTTTAACCCACAGCGCCACCCGCGTCCCAATGCACATGTGGTTGGTTGTTAATATCCATGTATTTAAAGGCATGGTAGATTACGATCTACCGGTAGATCGCAGGGGTATTCCAGGTAGATTGCTCAACAACTCTGACCATCCCTTCCCAAAAAAAGATCAACAACTCTTGGCAATGACAATGGGTAGATCATTACCAGTTTTTTTTTAGTTGTTTTTTTTTACTGTCTCTTGGGAGTTGGAGATGCCTGATATAAACTATACTTCCTATCAAACTCAACCTCACTTGGTTGTTTTATTCTTGCTGTATAGGAGTGGATTAAAGAAGGGAGTTGATAACTCTGGCATCACATGGGCCATTCAGCCATCCAAGAAATCTGGATATCATTCATCTACAGCAGCCTTTCCCAGTCTCCAGATGTTTTGGTCTACAGTTCCCATCAGCACCAGCCTGGTGAGGGATGAGAGTTGTAGCCCAACATCTCAAGGGCATCAGGTTGAGGAAAGCTGCTCTACAGAGATGGTGACGGCACTGTGGCTGCTTACTAGTGAAGGCAATATTACTACCCATGGCACATATGCAATCAACACTGCTCACAGGTTTAGCATATTTTTGTAGTTCTTCAGAAACCTGCAATACCTATGTGCCCAGTGGGACAAAAGTTAATGAGTGTGCACATCGAGACATGCTAGAGGAATTTGTTATATGCAAATTCTAGTAAGAAATAAACTGATCTGAACTTTCCAGAGCTAATATAGAATCACGGAATCATAGAATTGTAGAGTCGGAAGGTTGAATCCAAGTGAGAGTGAAAGGGAATCAAGAGTTACAATTTTTTTAAAAAATGTTGGTTTCTCTGTTCCCAGACCCCTGAATATATTTGGAGAAGACCACCCATTTTATTAAATGCAGCTTTATTGACTGTTTTCAATACATGCTTTTTATGTATTGGCATATTGATTTAGTGAAGTATGACTATTTTGTCCTGTCTTCGAAATTTGTGTAGGATTTTAATTGTTATAGGGTGTAGGCTATTTGAGGTGTCAATTTTCTAACTGAAAACCAGATGATAAATATAATAAACAAATAAATGAGCAACAGGGAGCAATGTGTCTTTCACCGATCCCTAGGTAATTTACATGTGATTTTTTTACTGGTAGATGAATATTTGGAAATATGTTGCCTCTCTCTCCAGCAATGTGTTGACCTGTCATTTATGTACCTGCATGGACTAATTTATGTTGAGATTTTGATACAAATATTGTCTTGCCCAACGTAAGTGTTCCACGGTGCAGAAAGCATCTTGTGTTTGGAGGGGTGGGGAGGAAAACATACAGACACAAACAAACAAACAAACAAACAAACAAACAAACAACTTACTTCCTTGGAGAAAGGGATAAAAACAGAGACTATGACCTCTCTTGGTGAAAGGTCTGCCTGTGGCAAGCCCGCAAGGAATTCATCATTCAAGGGAATCTGTCGTGATCCATCTGATAGAGGAAATAATAGTCTTTAGAGAATGAGCTCTTAACAGATACTGATTTTATCTGTCCCATGCAAGAGAAAATTACCCCTGCATCTATTCAAGCTCTAAGGCAGAACTGGCCCTCTTCAACGGCTGATTTACCCAACAGAAACATTTGTATGAAGGGTGCTGACAGCTATAAATAATTCTAGCCATTTCAGATGCTTCCAATTTGTAGCCAAGGTAGTATTGCTCAGAACTTTGCAAGATCAAACCTGCACACTTGTCAGTTGGCATTTGTCGTTGATAAATACAATGGACTTCCACTTGTTTATTATTATATATTGTCTTCTTGGGCAATATGATATATATCATAGACTTAATGTAATAATACACCACCCTGCATTTTGCCATTGTAACAGAACATGAGTTAGTAAGTTTCCTCTCTCTCTCATCATAGTCGTAAGAGCAAAACAGCAGGAAGGAAAGTAAGGATTCTGCAGTCTCCAAATGACTTCTGCTATTAGGATATTATTTTATTCCTGCCCCCTCCCCACTATTATGAAATTGAATCACATCCACATCATCCGTTTAAAGCATTCTTGTACCGCTTTTACAGCCACGGCTTCCCTAAAGTATCCTGGGAGCTGTAGTTTGTTAAAGGTGCTAGCTGTTCAGGGAAGTTTTTAATGTGTGATTTTACTGTATTTTTGGTTTCTGTAGAAGCCACCCAGAGTGGCTGGGGAAACCCAGCCAGATGGGCGGGGTACAAATAATAAATTATTATTATTATATTATTATAGCTCTGGTAGGGGTCTCCTAATAATTCTCAGTTCAATCAAGAAACAGATAGTTCACAGTCCTTAGAGCATGGGTAGGTAAACTAAGGCCCGGGGACCGGATCCGGCCCAATCGCCTTCTAAATCCAGCCCATGGATGGTCCAGGAATCAGCGTGTTTTTACATGACTAGAATGTGTCCTTTTATTTAAAATGCATCTCTGGGTTATTTGTGGGGCATAGGAATTTGTTCATTTCCTCCCCCCCCCAAAAAAATAGTCTGGCCCCCCACAAGTTCTGAGAGACAGTGGACCGGCTCCCTGCTTAAAGAATATAGGATCTATGTTTACCAATAAATCATTGGAAAAAACTTACTGTACTAGATGCTATGTTACTGTTGATCAAAGTGTCTAAAGCTTTCTTATTAACAGTTTATAAGAGCAGAAGAAGTTCCTAGTCAGTTGATTCGCTCACCATTTGTATTTGTAACTGTTATTTCATTGTGTACATTTTGATCAAACTACCCAGTGCAGATAGTTTGATCAAAATGTACACAATGAAATAACAGTTACAAATACAAATGGTGAGCGAATCAACTGACTAGGAAGGTCTGTGTAGTTAAAGCCATGGTTTTCGCAGTAGTGATGTATGGAAGTGAGAGCTGGACCATAAAGAAGGCTGATCACCGAAGAATTGATGCTTTTGAATTATGATGCTGGAGGAGACTCTGGAGAGTCCCATGGACTGCAAGAAGATCAAACCTATCCATTCTGAAGGAAATCAGCCCTGAGTGGTCACTGGAAGGACAGATCCTGAAGCTGAGGCTCCAATACTTTGGCCACCTCATGAGAAGAGAAGACTCCCTGGAAAAGACCCTGATGTTGGGAATGATGGAGGGCACAAGGAGAAGGGAACGACAGAGGACGAGATGGCTGGACAGTGTTCTCAAAGCTACCAACATGAGTTTGACCAAACTGCGGGAGGCAGTGGAAGACAGGAGGGCCTGGCGTGCTCTGGTCCATGGGGTCACGAAGAGTCGGACACGACTAAACAACAACACCCAGTGCAGAAATGTATGCAATGGGAGACATTGCCTTTTACCTGTTGATACCAGATTGAGAAGCGCATTCCCAGCAGCCAGGACGGGGTTCAGATCCCAGGTCGATCCTCTGCTCACAATATGTCCTCCTAAAGACTAATGGACAATGATATCACTGTTACTACTACTAAATTGGGTATACCTATATTATCATTATATCCTTTATTTATTATTTCTTAAAATTTATACACTGCTTGACTGTAAAAAAACACACACCCTCAAATGGTTAAAAAACAACAACCCAATTTCCCCTCTCAAAGGATTCTGGGCGCTGTAGTTTGCTGGTCACAGAGTTACAATTCCCAGTGTCCCTTAACAAACTACAGTGCCCAGAATTCTTTGAAGAGGGAAATATGCTTAGCATGTGTTTTAGAGTTATCGTATTTTTCGCTCTATAGGACGCACTTTTTCCCCTCCAAAAATTAAGGGGAAATGTGTGTGCATCCTATAGAGTGAATGCAGGCTGCACAGCTAAGCCCAAAGCCAGAACGGGGAGACGGAGTGCTGTGCAGTGCTCCGTCTCACTGTTCTAGCTTGGGGATGGCTGCACAAAGCCTGTGCAGGGCAGCGGGGTGCCTTCACCCCGCTGCTCTGCGGAGGCTTCAAAGGCTGCGCTCCAAGGGCTTCAGGCAGCTATCCGCAAGCCTTCCGAGCACAGCAGGAGTTCTGCCTGAAGCCTGGAGAGCGAGAGGGGTCAGTGCACACCGATCCCTCTTGCTCTCCAGGCTTCGCTTCGCTGGAGAGGCGCTGCACAGTTTTCCCTCTCTGCGCAGCGCCCCTTCAGCGAAGCGGGAGGAGAAATGGAAGGGGCTCCGTTTCTCCTGCCGCTTCGCTGAAGGGGCGCTGAGCAGAGAGGGGGAGATTTTTTTCTCTCCTCTTTTCCCCCTCCTATGGTCTGGTGCGTCCTATGGTCCGGTGCGTCCTATAGAGCAAAAAATACGGTATATTGTGTATGCAGCCTCAGCTGGATTCAAGCCCTGGATCTTAAGCCAGCAAAGTTTTAAAAATCATTATTTATTTAAACAGGAGAGGGGGGGGGGCAAACTATGCATGTCTTGTTTTCCTTACTTTTTAAAATGAAAACCAGCTTTGGAAAACTGAGATTAACAACAGAGGAAAATGATGTAGAGACAACATCAATGGGATATATAAATCTTATGGGAGTTGACCGCTCTGTGTGACTTGGTATTAATGAGGCATTTGAGTGCTTCCCTTTGTCCCTAAAAAAAGAGAGACTTGCAAATCTCTCCACTGACTTGTCAGTAAGAGAGTTGGGACTTTTTTTTGTTTTATAAATTTTTAAAATTTTATTAAGTACAAATTAGAAAACATACATATTTACAACAAAAGAAAATGCAAAAGAAAAAGAAAACACATATAACCAAGGAAAAAAATTAGAGAATACTTTGTCTCTTTTCATATTTACAGTTATTTATACCTCTATAAAATGCTATTCACAATAAAGGAGTGAAATGAAAGATAAGATATCAGAAAAAAGGAAAAAAGAACAAAGAAAAAATAAAGAAGTAAAAGAAAAAAATCATAGGTGAAAATTTTTAAAAGTAGATAAGTATTCACTATACATAGCCATTTCCCATCTATATTTATATTCAATTGTGTAATTTCCTCTTGTCCTTATCTACCTCAAATAAAGTGTATTTTTAAAAAAAGACTTCCACTGTTTGCCTCACGCGTTTTTAATAATCCGTTCGTCAGAACCTCTGTTCTTCATATTTTCCCTTTGGGTTTCCTTAATGTTGGGACTTTTTGATTTGGACTGGCAGGTGGGTTTGTGAATCGCTAAGACAACATCTTGTGTGTTTAGAAGTGGGCACCACACAGCCAGTTGTCTATCCTCCAAAGGCTGAGTAAAAGCAAAAATGACCCAGGCAATGGTAGGGACAGAGTGGGGTCCTTCACACAGACAAGTGTATCCATCCTTCGCCACCCCATAACTGTTCCTTTATTGCCAAATGTTCACCCTTAGTGATCCACCTGATAGTTCTGGAGCAACGGGGAAGGAAGCCCATGGCTTAGCAGTACAGACAGAGCATTGGATAGGGTGCCAATATTTATGAGAGAATGGAGGGCAGAACTGTGAAGCCATGGCTGGAAGTAATCTTACAGGGAACCTTACAGGGAACCAGGCAGAGGGCCTTCTCGGTAGTGGCACCCACCCGGTGGAACGCCCTCCCACCAGATGTCAAAGAGAAAAATAACTACCAAACTTTTAGAAGACATCTAAAGGCAGCCCTGTTTAGGGCAGCTTTTAATGTTTAATAGGCTATTGTATTTTAGTGTTTTGTTGGAAGCCGCCCAGAGTGGCTGGGGGGACCCAATAAATAAATTGTTGTTGTTGCTGTTGTTGCTGCTGCTGTTGTTGTTGTTATCTGTACCTGGTCAAAGGAAGCAAGGTGGGAAACCTACCGCCAAATTCCTAATTTGTTCTCCAGCAAGGGTCCTCAGTTGCTTCAGCAGCACACCATAAATCTTTGACTTTTCCATTGGGAGTTCTGGGGTGATGGTTAATAGGAAGTCCCTCAGTTGGGCAAGATGGACTGCTGCACCGATCAAGATCCCTGGAACCAAGCAATTTTCACAAGGGGGATGGGGAGCACAAATGGGCATTTTTAAACAGCCACACAGTCCGCAGGCAGAGTTGGTGTTTGTCATTATAAGGGGCAGCAAATAACTGATACAGTGGTACCTCAGGTTAAGAACTTAATTTGTTCTGGAGGTCCATTCTTAACTTGAAACTGTTCTTAACCTGAAGCACCACTTTAGCTAATGCTGCCACTGCGCCGCCGGAGCATGATTTCTGTTCTCATCCTGAAGCAAAGTTCTTAACCCGAGGTACTATTTCGGGGTTAGCGGAGTCTGTAACCTGAAGCATCTGTAACCTGAAGTGTCTGTAACCCGACGTACCACTGTATATGCAATCCAGTGCATGTCTAAAGGTAAAGGTAAAGGGACCCCTGACCATCAGGTCCAGTCATGACTGACTCTGGGGTTGCGGTGCTCATCTCGCTTTATTGGCCGAGGGAGCCGGCATACAGCTTCCGGGTCATGTGGCCTGCATGACTAAGCCGCTTCTGGCGAACCAGAGCAGCGCACGGAAACGCCGTTTACCTTCCTGCCAGAGCGGTACCTATTTATCTACTTGCACTTTGACGTGCTTTCGAACTGCTAGGTTGGCAGGAGCAGGGACCAAACAACGGGAGCTGACCCCGTCGTGGGGATTCGAACCACCGACCTTCTGATCGGCAAGTCCTAGGCTCTGTGGTTTAACCCACAGCGCCACCCACGTGTTTACTGAGTAGTAAATCCAAATGGGTTAAGTGGGGCTTGCCCCCAGGCGAGCATGTATAGGGTTGAAGCCAGACAGAGTTGGAGGAATTTACTAAGCCAGTGGAATGTACATCAGCTAAAGCTAGGCAAGTGTAAATTACGCCTATTTCAAACTCTGTTCAGGAGCAGCTCTACTGCTGGCTGAGCTAGCCCAAGCCGGGCAGAGTGGAAACAAGCCTTTAAAATAAAGTTTTGTTTGCAACACCCTTTTTTCTGGCATAGATTGCCAGGTCATGTGACAGAACTGAGTGGAGTTAGGCTCCACCATTAATCCTCCCACAACTACCCAATAACACCTATTTTTTATAGTTTCTGCCAGAGTAGGATCTACCAGTCTCACCTGAGCTAGCTGATCCATGGTGAGAGATTTATTCCAGGGGATCTCCAGCTGACCCAGGATCTGGGGCTCACACCAGCATAGCCTGGTTGCACTAGGAACCAGCTGACTAAACAGGATCCTAACTCCCTCATCCTAGTGAATCTTGGGTTTGTATTATCTCCTGCCTTATAAACCATGTAGATAACGTCAAAATAACAGGTGAAACATTGCCTGCTAAATATGTATGCAAATAATAGGTGAGAAAATGGTATCTCTAAGATGTGTGCATCCATCCATCCAGACACAATGGCCCCAGTCTAGCCAAAGTCAATAAGGGCAGAGTCCTATTGAAATCCATATTGTTTTAAAGCTAGCCACAACTACAGTGGTGCCCCGCAAGACGAATGCCTCGCAAGACGGAAAACTCGCTAGACGAAACAGTTTTCCGTTTTGGAGGTGCTTCGCAAAACGAATTTCCTATGGGCTTGCTTCGCAAGACGACAATGTCTTGTGAGTTCCTGCTGGGTTTTTTCCCTTCCCCCCCTTTTTCTAAGCCGCTAAGCCGCTTATCAGCTGATCCGATCAGCAGATAAGCCGCTAAAAGCCGCTAATAGCGCTAATCCGCTAATCCATCAATGGGCTTGCTTCACAAGACGAAAAAACCGCTAGACGAAGAGAATCACAGAACGGATTCTTTTCGTCTTGCGAGGCACCACTGTAGTTCCATGATTGGTATGGGACAATAGGTCTATCCTTCAACGTATGAAGGCAATACCTTATTCAGTGAAGCCCACGAGTTAAGAATTATCGCTTGCCTATATTCACATTGGCAATGCATACACTATTTATCAGTGTAGTACAGTACATTCAGAAGAAGAAGAAGAGTTTGGATTTGATATCCCACTTTATCACTACCCGAAGGAGTCTCAAAGCAGCTAACATTCTCCTTTCCCTTCCTCCCCCACAACAAACACTCTGTGAGGTGAGTGGGGCTGAGAGACTTCAGAGAAGTGTGACTGGCCCAAGGTCACCCAGCAGCTGCATGTGGAGGAGCGGAGACGCGAACCCGGTTCCCCAGATTACGAGACTACCGCTCTTAACCACTACACCACACTGGCTCTCTGTCTTCAGTACAGTTTATTGCCAACCAAAGAGCTAAAACACTAATCCCCAATATTGGCCCCAGTGACTGCTTAGAGACGTACCGTTGTCTCCAACTTCAGTAACATGCAGATCTGGGATCCTAGTAGGATGAAGGAGAACGGGATGATAGACAGAAAGAAGTTTCATGTCAAGTCCTAAAAGGGACAAAATCACAGTGAGATATCAGAAAGATAAAGCAGGACTATAAGCAAGATGGCAGAAACAACTTTTGGGGGCACCAGCCCCCTCAAATATGTTATTTGGGGGGCAAAGGGACCTCAGCCTCTAGGAGTTGGCTCCAATCAATGCACACTCTATATCTGTCACATCTAGTCAGTCCCTCAAACTAGGTTAGAATCACATTTTTAACAGCCTCATGCATTAAAAACAACACACACACCCCTTTAAACCTAGCACGGCAGCTTGAATGTTTCTCCCCAATGAGCTAATTTTCTATGTACAGGGAGATTTTGTTTTTTACACAGCAAGCATTCAAAAATCAGATTCCATACCTGCCGTCTACAGTATTACAGTCCATTCTACCAGTTCTGAATTCTGCTACATCATTCTTCTGCAAACAGCAGTCTCCTCACTATTAGAGTCACCTCATATCACCAGATTTAGCCTGAAGTGTTCTGCATGATCCATGAACAACTCAATGCATTGACAACCGCTACATCAGGCTTCTATTTCCAGTGATATTACTAATACAGTCAATTGCCTAGACCAGGAATAGCCAATGTATTACCCTCCAGATGCTTGCTGGCATACAGCTCCCATTATCCCTGGTCATTGGTCATATAATACATCTGGGGGCACCATGTTGGTGACCCCTGTTCTAGATATAGTCATATGCATGTATATAGATGTATGTCAAGTTTTGGTGTCATGCTGGCAGCTTCATTTTATCTTAACCTTTCAGTAGCTTTCCTTGCACATGTTGCCTCATGCTATGCACACTTTGATCACGTCCGCACTATATTTTCAAGGCACATGTCTTCTCCCAAAGAATGCTGGGGACTGTAGTTTGTTAATGGTTCTGGTAATTGCAGCTCTACAGTTCCAAAGAATATTTGGAGGAAACCATGACTAGTAAAGTGGCATGAAGGTAAAGGTAAAGGGACCGCTGACCATTAGTTCCAGTCGTGACCAACTCTGGGGTTGCGGCGCTCATCTCGCTTTATTGGCCAAGGGAGCCAGCGTACAGCTTCCGGGTCATGTGGCCAGCATGACTAAGCCACTTCTGGCGAACCAGAGCAGCGGACAGAAACGCTGTTTACCTTCCCACCGGGGCAGTACCTATTTATCTACTTGCACTTTGACGTGCTTTCGAACTGCTAGGTTGGCAGGAGCGGGGACCGAGCAACGGGAGCTTACCCCATCATGGGGATTCGAACCGCCGACCTTCTGATCAGCAAGTCCTAGGCTCTGTGGTTTAACCCACAGCCATTCACAATTCTATGATTTGTGTGACCTCTGGGCTGATTGGGTGATTAGCAGGGCTGCATTTACATACCTACACTTGTATTTCCTACAACAAGAGGTGCATCTGGGTAGTTGGCTTTCAGGTTGACAAGCTCTTGCAGAGACACGGGAGAAATCCAGGTGGTTCTCTCTCCATTGAAAACCAGAGTTTTTCCTTTGCTCTCTTCGGCCAATCTCTGTGAGGAAAAGCAACATGGATAGAGTATTGCACAATGATGAACAAAATGCAAACATAGCTGTTTCAGGGAGAACCAAGCCCTCTTTAATCCTGAACCACACCTTACAGTTAAGTGTTAAGCACTCTTCCCAGGATAGCTTTGTAGGAAACTATGGTGCTGGTGTTGTTTTGTGCATCCACAACATAGAGATTAGATTTAAGGTAAATTAAAAATTACAGGAATTTTTGGCTTTAAAAAGAAGTGTGTAAGAAAGAAACAGAAAATATTTTCAGAGAGTTTTCAACAGTGTTGATAAGGGGGACGAAGTGGCAGCGATAGAAAAACTTCACAGAGAAGCTGTCTTTTTATACTCTAGTAAAGAGGACTAGAGTAGAGACATCACCTTGCCAACAAAGGTCCGTATAGTTAAAGCTATGGTTTTCCCAGTAGTGATGTATGGAAGTGAAAGCTGGACCATAAAGAAGGCTGATCGCCAAAGAATTGATGCTTTTGAATTATGGTGCTGGAGGAGACTCTTGAGAGTCCCATGGACTGCAAGATCAAACTATCCATTCTTAGGGAAATCAGCCCTGAGTGCTCCCTGGAAGGACAGATCCTGAAGCTGAGGCTCCAATACTTTGGCCACCTCATGAGAAGAGAAAACTCCCTGGAAAATACCCTGATGTTGGTAAAGATGGAGCGCACAAGGAGAAGGGGACGACAGAGGAAGAGATGGTTGGACAGTGTTCTCAAAGCTACCAACATGAGTTTGACCAAACTGCGTGAGGCAGTGGAAGACAGGAGTGCCTGGCGTGCTCTGGTCCATGGGGTCATGAAGAGTCGGACACAACTAAACGACTAAACAACAACAACAAAGAGGACTGAAGTCCATGATGAGCAGGCAATTGTGGAAAATAACCCATTCATCCTTCTGGCAACCCCAGTGAAGGAGGGATGCATTTTCAGGGCAGATCTGGTAAGCAGGTGAGGGTCGGGTAAGTGTGTTAGGGTTGTATGGGGAAACATAACCCCGAGTGAGTGCTTAGAACCCACTGGAATCTTGCTACCACTCAGCAAATATTAGGGGTGGCATGCAAACTTTGTAACAATATGCAAACACACACACACACACACACACACACACACACACACACACACACTCTTATACAGTCTATTGTAGACTCCTTCACAACAGGCACGAACACATTTCTCCTACCATTAGTTCAGGAGGAAATATATAATCCTGGGTTGGGTCAATGGGATGAAATCTTTCAGGCTTGCATAGACCTGAGCACATCTATAGGAAAAGAAAAGAAGGCTTAATATTAGCATGCATGGGAACTGGAAAAGAAGGGTATAATATACCACTAGCAGTGGCCAAAAATGTGGGGCCCATGAGCCCATATTTAAAGTTTTTTTAAGGGAGTGCTGTAGGCGACACCCCCATCTGGTTACTTCTCTCCCCACTCCCCTTGGACCCAAATACAGACATAAGGAGACAAAACTCAGTCACACACATATTTGCTGTTCAAAATAGTATTGGCAAAAGCCAGGCCCAGGAGAATTAAAATGGATCTTCCTGAATTTGCAACATCAAATTAAAGCTTACAATGGTAGGCAGCATAGTAAAAAACAACAACAACAGAGATCTTGTGCTTACGAGCAAGTCAAAACCATTGATCCAAGGCACAGATCCTCATGAACAACAAAAGCACCAACAAATCACCAAACACATCTGTGGCCATAAGAGGTGATCTGTGCTTCGGTGATGGTTTTGAGGGGATGCTTTGTAAACATTACAAGGATTTGCATGATTCAGAAAAGTGAGCAATTCGGTTGTCCTGCATTTGTGAAGCAGACCTCCATAGACAATGCAGATCAGGCATGTTATGTACTGAAGTTCTCACCCTGGGCCAACAGGGGGGATACTGTAGATAGTTATGCAAACGAAGGATCGAAAGTGACGTTCAGTGATTGGATAGTTTTAAAAAGTTGCTACAGTTACGAGGTTCCGGAGCTCTATATAAGCAGGCTGACTGAGCTCTTCAGTTCTGTTCTGTTCTGGCCTCTGAATAAACAAGAGCTGTTTGAAGAATCGCTGTGTTGTCTGATATGTTCGCCCACAACTTAACAAGGCATATGTTCAGCGGGCCTCAAATTGGGATTGATAGGATATAAAATCACATTGTGGATGACCTTTGTTTGGACAATGTCACCATCATTTAATTATTTGGAACATAACATGCTCTACTCTTCTTCTTCTTCTTTTTTGTAAACGCATTAGAAAAGCATTTCTCCTCAAATTGCATTAATCCCTATTTTAAAACACAAATAACCAAAGCTCTTTACAGAGTAGTCCACTGCCAATTGAAGATTTTGCTTAGCAAACACCCAGATAGTTAAGCAGGTTTAGAACTTCCTCTGCAATGTTGCACAAGGGTGTGGTGATTATATTTCACTGTTGTGTAAGAAACACAAGCTCCGTTTAAACCATTCTTGACCTTCACACTCATCACAAAGCTGATGAAAGGATTATGAAGATGGCATAAATCCTCTTTGCCAAAACTTGCCTTATTGCAAAACAGTATTAGAAGAGTAGAGGGAAACGCTGACAACCGAAAATGTTTCCACTCACCTATCACGTTACACGTCCTGTGTACATACCCACTGCAGGTCAGAGCTAGTCTAATAAGATTTAACTTGGGTGAATGAGAAGGTAGCTAAGCCACCTCACCCTCTGAAAGTGATGTTTTTACGCTCCAAGTTTTACAGATCTGGCTTCTCCCTTCTAGGATTACCAAATGCTCCAGAGACTCTCATTAGACCTCTGAAGCATGATTTAGCAAGCAAAATTGCATTCCCTGTGTGTATAGGATTTTGGGGTGTATTGATCAGTGCAGACAGGGAGCGTTAACCCTCCTCTCCCATACTGTGACTCCAACCCCTAGTACTCCCCTGTGTGACAATTAAGCTTAGAAACCGTTGGAAGGAGCCACTGCGGGACTTTTTTCAAACCTAATTGTCACCTGGAAAGGTAGGCAGAGGAGGGGAGGTTGTGTGGTGCCCCACAGCCATGGAACATTTGAGCACAATACCATCAACCCTCCCTGCCACAACTTTGCAAAATCGCATTAAGCTTGCACTGCTTCTGAAAGATGGATCCAGTTCTCACTAAACGTCAGAGTTCCAGTGAACTGGTATTTTGTACTGTTTAATGTGGAACTACAGTTTCTCCTCTGGGTAGAAACTCTGTGATCCTGGGTTGACCTGAATAAACTCCTGGGTTGGAGAAAGATTTACTACTAATTACTTCCCAGCATTCTCCCTGCTCAGGCTTGTGCCCCGGGGAGATCACTTCAGTGCCACTAACTTCACCCCCGGAGGCTCACTCCATTGTCGCTCGAGACAGACAGGTGCCAACTTTCTGTCAAAACACTGCTATTTTTCTGGGAAACTATGTTCCCTTTCAGAGTAGGGCTGGGATCGCTCTGAAGCTTGCTCCCATCTGGCAAGATGGTGCTTTGAAGGATGGATCGGCATCTACGTATTTCTGAGCTCAGTCACATTCTGGGATGTTTGTAAAATCTCTCTCTATTGTTGCTGGTTCCTCGGACTTCACGTGACTCTGTAAAGCAGGGCTGGGGAACTGTAATGGAAGATTTATAGATAAGCGTAGTGTACACAGAGTTGGGGCCCCCTGCAGCTTAGCCCACCCCCAATAATTGGTATCCATTCTTAACTGAGTGAATACCTTTGAAACGTAACTGCAAACAATGAATTGTCATTGTTGAATTATAGCATTTTAGTTTGTTGTGTTGTGTTGTTTCCATTCTTCGTTTCTCCTATTCCCCGTTTGAAGTCAGGAAAGGCTGTTCCACTAGGGTGTGAAGGCTTTCTTCAAGTGGAAGTTTTAAACACCAAGATAAACTCATTGGCACTTGTGTAAAGATTACACACGTTCAATCATTGTGTGATAAATGTGGGAGTTAGAAAGTGGTCACTTACCCGGTTTCCTTCTCTGGAACACGAGTGTTTCTCTTTACCTTCTTTCTCTTTACCTTCTTTCTCTTTACCTTCTTTCTCTTTACCTTCTTTCTCTTTCCCATCTTTATCCATGCAACATTTCCCACTCCCTGCCAGCGGGCAGGATTCCTAAAGAAAGAATTCATTCAGTAGTGTTACAGAGGGTTATCCCATTCCAAGCAATGCATATGGGTTTTTAAGGCTGCAAGGTGAAGCAAGCCCTGTGGAACACAGCCAGATCCTTTATATTTTCATTTGTGGAATTTACACCCAGCCCTTTAGCCCCAAAGGCTATCAAGCGGCTTAGAAAATACTAAGAGAACTTTTGAGAAAACATGCATAGGTTTGCACTTGTTTGTTGTATTTATATTCTTACATTAATACCCTACCTTTCTTCCATCAGGGAACCCGAGTGGCATCCACATGGCTCTGAAGAAGTCTCTCAACCGAGCACTGAACAGATTCAGAACTGCTTAGCTACAGTAAAATGGTAGCTTCATGTGCCTTTAGATCAGGCATAGGCAAACGCCAGCCCTCTAGATGTTTGGGACTACAATTCCCATCATCCCTAGTTAACAGGACCAGTGGTCCGGGATGATGGGAATTGTAGTCCCAAACATCTGGAGGGCCGGAATTTGCCTATGCCTGCCTTAGACCATATCCTGGAATGCCCCCCCCCCCTCAACAGGTCATTGCCAGATTTCTCCCAGAAAGGGTAAATCCAGATTAACTAGGGATGAGGAGAGCCTGACAAGGACATTAGGTAGACTCTGAAAAGTGTGCGTGAGGAGCACAGGCTCTACAAGATATACCCCTCCCTGGAAGCACCCTCCAACTCATGTTCTTCAACAAGTAAAGGTAAAGAGACCCCTTAAGTCCAGTCGCGGATGACTCTGGGGTTGCGGCTCTCATCTCGCTTTACTGGTCAAGGGAGCCGGCATTTGTCCGCAGATAGCCGCTTCTGGCGAACCAGAGCAATGCACAGAAACGCCGTTTACCTTCCCACTGGAGTTGTACCTATTTATCTACTTGCACTTGACGTGCTTTCGAACTGCTAGGTTGGCAGGAGCAGGGACCAAGCAATGGAAACTCACCCTGTTGTGGGGATTTGAACCACTGACCTTCTGATCAGCAAGCCCTAGGCTCTGTGGTTTAGACCACAGCGCCACCCGTGATATGCACTAAATACCATCCAGAGGCATGGTATTGGAGGTGATAGACAGCCATCATGACTAGCAGCTATTGGTAACCTTATCCTCTGTGACTTTACCTAATTCCTTCTTAAGGCCATCCAAGTTGGCATCCATCTCCACATATTGTGGTAGTGAAGAGGGAATAATACACACTTTCCCTTAATCTTCCACTATTCAGCTTTTGGGGATGACTCTGGGAGACAGAGAAAGAGCCCTGACCACTGAGACCAAGCAAAATTTTATAACCCTCTATCACGTCACTTTGGCGAAGAGTCAAAAGTGCCCCATGCCTTTGTGTATACCAACAAATAGCAATTTTAACACAGTATTATTTGTTTTTTCTATTTGTTTCCCTTACCGGAGAGAAAGCACTGAAGCTGTCAACTATAGGTCTGTATCCTGTGCAACGGCACAAATTGCCTGGAAGGAACGATCAGACACAGAGATAAATAGATCAAAGCTGAGCCTACTGAGCCATCAGCAAAATGCATGTGCATTTCAGAAATGGTCCTTCAGTGCACATAGGCACCAGACGACACCAAACAACAGAGCAACACAAAAGTATATGGTAAGTGTTCTGCTACTAACTAGGGATGGGTAAACTTGTCAATTTCAGTCCCACCCATTTTCTCATTTTCCCATTTTTCCGTGTTCTGCATTTAAGCATCAGTTTGTGATTATTATTTTGTTAAGTCCCTGTGAAAATTCATCGGTCCTTAAGCATGAATTTCTCCTAAATATATACATTTTTGCAAAGAAATTTTATTGAATATAATGCATTTTTAAATGTTATTTTCACTTATATTTGCATTTCTAGGCACACTTTACTCCTGTACATGCATTTTTGTACACGCCACTTGACTGGAGAACTGCATTCCAAAATTCAGAGAAGCGTGAATTTCAAAAGATGGCTGCGTTTCGGTTTGTGCATTGTTTCAGAAAGTGAGAATTAGGTAAATTCTCCTTTAAATGTGAACTGATTTAACTTTCTCCCCCACCCCTACTCTTAACTAAGCAATTTTACAAGACATTCAAATAAAAACAACAACAACTATTTTTACATATCAGGTTTTTTTTGGGGGGGGGGGATATTTTGAGAAAGCCAGCCTACCATCCAGACATGCAGTTATCTGATCCATGGTAGGTTCGGGGTTATTTCTCAAGAGCGAATACATAGACATCACCATCCCAGGAGTGCAGAAGCCACACTGGGAGCCGTGGCACTTTGCAAGCCTTTCCTGGAATGATAATACATATCTAAATGGATAGTCCATACAAAGAAACGTTAACTTCTAGACTATCATCCTACCTTTTCCTGATCTCCTTTGCCCCCTTATTATTACTATTACTCAGTAAAGTTACTAAAAAATGCATCCTGTGCCCAAATTCATGGCTGTAGCAAAGGACAGAAGCGGCAGGAGAAGTTTTGAAGTGTCAATTGTAGCTTTTGTTCTTTGACATGGGGCACTCTGTCCTGGCTCCTGCTAACAAACTCTGCCCCCCACCCCATTAAAATTTGCTGAATCAGAAGCATTAAGTCTCATTTAAAGGGGGTGGCACCATTTGACAGCAGCCTGCTATTCAAGGATTAAGCAAAAGCTTTCCCCATCCTTCTATATCCATGCTACCTGTAGCTAAGGTAAAGGTAAAGGGACCCATGACCATTAGGTCTAGTCATGGCCGACTCTGGGGTGGCGTGCTCATCTTGCTTTATTGGCCGAGGGAGCCGGCGTACAGCTTCCAGGTCATGTGGCCAGCATGACTAAGCCGCTTCTGGTGAACCAGAGCAGCGCACGGAAACGCCGTTTACCTTCCCGCCGGAGCGGTACCTATTTATCTACTTGCTCTTTGACATGCTTTCGAACTGCTGGGTTGGCAGGAGCAGGGACCAAACAACGGGAGCTCACCCCGTCACAGGGATTCGAAGCGCCAACCTTCTGATTGGCAAGTCCTAGGCTCTGTGGTTTAACCCACAGCGCCACCCGCGTCCCTAGCTGGCGACATTTTTGGAGGAGGGCTAGTGACCAAGCTGGCAAAGTCCCAGACAGTCACAGGCCAAAAAGAAAAAGAAAAAAGTTCTAGAAATGGGTGGTCCATTCTCAAAAGCTTGATTCATAATTTGGCTCTGCTACTGACACCATGACAACTACTGTTACTACTACTACTAGGAAGAAGAAAGCAGCTTGGTTGCAATCTGTTTCAGATCCTGCCATACTCTTGGTGAAGTCATTGATACCATAACAGGGTCCCAACTATTTCCCAAGTTCCATCTCCTATTTTCTATTTTGGTTGCTGTGGCAGATATTCTTCTTCCTTCCCTTTTTTGGCAGGGAAATGCAATTTCCCCAGGGTCGCTGGCACACATGCCAACGGAAGGAGGGTGGGAGGGAAGGAAGGCTGTAATGCCAGCAGCTGGATAAGAGGAGCGGAGAGGGAAAAGTGAGGATGGGTGAGAGATGAGACAGTAGGGATGTGCTTTAATTTGTTGGAACCCGTCTAGAGTGACTGGAGAAACCCAGTCCGATGGGCATCATATAAATAATAATAATTATTATTTAGAAGCTCTTCTCCAGATTGTCCAAACCCAAACTGGCCCAAGAAGAACAATGGGGCTGCAGTGCTTGCCTTGGACCGGAGGCAAGCAATACAGGCCACCAGGCTTTTTACATATTTTGAAACTCGGGCAAAGTGAACTTGGACAACATCTCTTATTTTACTCTCACCTGAATGGGATGGAGCTTGGTTTTTGTAGTTCCAACTCCTTCCACGGTAGTTACTGCAGCACCATACAACAGGCATAATGGAAGTAGGCACGAGTTGGCTGGATAATGTCTTTGAAATGTAAAGGAGAATTTTGAAGACTAAATCACGTTTTCCCAACCCACTAGGGCTATTTTTAGCCACGGATGGTCTCGGGGCTAGCACAATCCAATATGCAGCACTGGACACCAGAACTCGAAATGGTTGCTCCCCACCCCAGAACTACCCATTCTTTCCCAAACTGCATTCTCCATTAACCTATGTATATCAATTGAAAGGTGTGACAGTGACGTAGAGCTGGTCTTCTTCAACCTTCCTTGGGTGCCCCGGGTGTTAGTAGACTACAATTCCATCATCCTCAGTCAGCATGGATGATGGAAGTTCTAGTCCAGGGGTCAGCAATGTAATAGCTGTCAACTTTTCCCTTTTTTAAAAAGATAGATAGATAGATAGATTCTTTATTGTCATTACACTAGTGCAACATTGCACAAGTGCAACGAAATTGGATGCCATCCCTTAAAAACAGTAAAAGCAAAACAACAACAACAACCAAACAAACCACCTTCCAACCACACCCACCCCCACCCCCAAAAACTCCCAGATCTCACTATCGAGTTACAGCATTCAAAAAGGCCACAGCTCTTGGATAGAAACTGTTTTTCAGTCTATTTGTCCTTGACTTGATGTTTCTATACCTCCTGCCAGAAGGCAGTAGTGCAAACAGACTGTATCCCGGGTGAGATGGATCCTGCAGGATGTTGTTTCTTTCCTAAGGCAACGGGAACCGTACAGTTCTTCCAAAGGTGGGAGAGGGTGACCAATAATCCTTTGGGCTGTGGTTATGACCTTCTGGAGCACCTTCCTCTCTCTAGCTGTACAACTGGAGAACCAAGCACAAATACAGTATGTGAGTATGCTCTCTATGGAGCCTCGGTAGAAGGACACCAGCAGTCTCTCACTCAGATTGTTCTTTTTTAAAAGTCTGAGGAAATAAATTCTCTGCTGGGCCTTCTTCACCAGAGCAGTGGTATTTGCGCTCCAAGTCATGCCCTGATCCATAGTCACTCCCAAAAACCTGAATTCCGCCACCCTCTCCACCCGTTCCCCGTTGATATACAAGGGCTGAATGTCCGCCTTTTCCCCCCTGTAATCCACCACCAATTCCTTGGTCTTAGCCGTATTAAGAGCCAGATTGTTCTCTCCACACCAAACACAGAGCCGCTCCACCTCGTCCCGATAGGCGGACTCATCCCCTCCTGAAATGAGCCCCACCACCGTAGTATCATCAGCAAACTTGATGATTTTGTTGCTGGAGTAGATGGCTGTACAGTCATACGTATAGAGAGCATAGAGCAGGGGACTCAACACGCAACCCTGTGGTGAGCCGGTGTTAAGGCTAAGGGCTGTGGACACATGTGACCCTACTCTAACCCTCTGAGAACGTTCTGACAAAAAATCCAAAACCCAGAGACAGGTGGAGTTGGGGAGTCCAATCGTCTCTAGCTTGGACACCAGTCTATGGGGGAGGATAGTGTTAAAAGCAGAGCTAAAATCCACAAACAGCAGCCTCACATAATTCCCCGGCTGCTCCAGATGGGACAGAGCAGCATGGAGAGTGGTGGTGATAGCGTCTTCTGTGGATCTATTTGCCCTGTATGCAAACTGGTAGTTGTCAAAAGTTGATGGAAGACAAGAAATAATATGACGGCGCACCAGTTTCTCAAAACACTTCATGATGATTGGAGTCAGTGCAACTGGTCTGTAGTCATTCAAACTACTGATTGTGGATTTTTAGGCAGAGGGACAATAGTTCACGACTTCAGGCAGGGTGGGACAATAGACTGGTGTAGGGACTTGTTGAAGATCGTAGTAAAGACCCTCGCCAGCTGATCCGCACAGCCCTTCAACACCTTTCCAGTGATGCCATCAGGTCCAGCCGCCTTCCTCGGATTCACCATCCTCAATACTTGTCTCACCTCGTGCTCCTCTACAGTGAATGAGGGGCCCCTATGGGCTGGTGGCTGTAATACCGGCGTCTCAGGTGGCTCCTTCTCGAAGCGAGCAAAGAAGAGGTTAAGCTCCTCCGCCAGCAAAGGGTCGCCGTCGACAGCGCCAAGGTTAGGTTTGTAGTTGGCAATATGCTGAATCCCCTGCCACATCTGTCTTATGTTGTTGCTCCTTAAATTATCCTCAATCCTCTGCCTATAATCCAGTTTTGCCCGTCGAATACCCCTCTTCAAGTTTGCTCTTGCCACACTGTAAAGCTGCACCTCGCCCGACCTGAAAGCCCTGTTCCTTTCCCGCAGCAGGCACTGGACCTCTCCATTCATCCAGGGTTTTTGATTAGGATAAAACCGGATGGATTTATTTACTGTGACAGTGTCTGTGCAGTGATTGATATAGCACAGAACTGACGCCGTGTGCTCCTCCAGGTCCGAACGATCGAAAATATCCCAATTGGTTCTCTCAAAACAGTCCTGCAGCTGGTGAATAGCACCTTCAGGCCAGATTTTAACAGATTTTAATATTTTAGGAGCCCGTTTCCTGAGTGGGATATATGCTGGTACCAGGAACAGAGACATATGGTCGGACTGGCCCAAGTGTGGCAGCTGCAAAGCCCTATAGCCGTGATTTACATTCGAATAAACTTTATCCAGTGTCTTATCCCCTCTTGTGGGGCATTTCACATACTGATAGAGCGTTGGAAGCACTGTTTTAAGTTCAACATGGTTGAAGTCTCCCGCAATGATGTGCACAGCTTCAGGGTACTTGTCTTGCTGACTGCTGATAAGGCTCTGTAGGCATCCCAAAGCCAAGTTGGCATTGGCATCTGGTGGCACGTACACGCCAGTTAGCATAACAGCTGTGAACTCCCTAGGGAGATAGACTGGTCTACATTTAACAGCCACATATTCCAAATCCGGTGAACAGTGACTACCCACAATCTTAGAATTATTGGACCAGCATTTGTTCACATATACACACAGCCCCCCTCCTTTGGTTTTTCCGAAGTCCATGCCTCGGTCCTGACGATGTACCGCACAGCCTTCCAACTGAATAGCTGTGTCTGGTATGGACGGTTGAAGCCATGTCTCAATGACAAATAAAACGCAGCAATCTTTTACAAGGCTATTCTTTGCTGCCTGCAGCCTCAATTCATCCATCTTGTTGGCAAGAGATCTCACATTAGCAAGAAATATGCTAGGGAGTGGTGGCTTAGATGGACTCCTCTGTAATCTTACCAGGACACCAGCCCGACAACCCCGCCTTTGCCTCCTGTCTCTACGCCGCCTTCGCCTCCTCCCTGGAGGCATAGTAATCCATGGAGAGCCCGGCGGCCTGGCTACTCCCACAGGAACGTTATCTGGGCGAAAATAATCAGCTCTTACAGCTTGTTCACACTGCAACCCGACCTTCAGAAGTTCTTGCCTGCTGTAAATCTGCCTGCTGTTAATCTTTCTTGCCCGGCCATACATACTCAGACCAAATAAAATAATAAAATAATAAAAACAAAGCAAAACGCTAAGGGAGAGCACTAAGCCGCAGCGTCTATGCGCGCCGCCATCTTGTCTACTTCAGAAAGAAAAATCCTATTCGGAATAAGGGAATTTCCCTTTATAAAAGGGAAATGTTGACAGCCCAGGAGCCAGATGCAGCCCACGAAGACCATTTTGCCGGCCCACAAGCTGCCCGCAAACTGAGCCGCTTGCTCAGCAAGTCTGCAGGCAAATCCTGCGCAGGCGCGATTTCCAGCATCTGGGCATGCGCAGAAGCGATTTCTGGCGCCATGGACATGCGCAGATGCAATTTCCGGCAATCGCGCTGCTCCAGTCCGGCGCACCGACGATCTCCGTGGGAGTGATCCAGCCCATGGCCGGTAAAGCTTGCTGACCCCTGTTCTAGTCCAACAACATCTGAGGGCCCAACACCCAAACGGAGGACCCCTGAAGCCACGTACACCCTTTAACTTTGAAGTGCATTCAAAACACATTGTTTCCCTCAAAGGATTCTGGGCCCTCACAGAGCTGCAATTCACCACCGTCCTTAACAAGCTACAGGGCCCAGAATTCTTTGAGGGAAACGAGGTGCTTGGAATGGGTTTTAAAGGTATGGCACGTACACAGGTAAAGTGCTGAGGAAGGACCGCAATCACCCCTCAAAAACTCGCATGGGGGAGCAAAGTTAAATTCTGTCCATGGCAGCAGCCTAGTTGAGCAGGGCCTTGATGCTCTGAGGAGAAAAATTACGCCCTGCAGGGCCCTTAACCCTTCATGGCCGCTGTTATGTACTGAGTTGAATAGGATCCAAAATGCAGCAGTCTGATTGGTCCTAGAACAATGCAGCGGTATGATTGGTCTGCAGGAGCCACCCAATCCAGCTCCAGATGGAAGTGAATCCACAACCTGATTGGCCTACAGGAGAATTCCGGAATTGGCCAATCACGTGCAGCCCATTCTGTAAATAATGTATATAAAGCAGATACTTTGAGGGGACATTCATTCCTCCTCACCACTAGGAGCTGAATAAAGAGCATGAAATCCACTCTCGACTTTGAGTATATTTCAGCCGCCAATGCTCCTCTTCCCCTCAGAGTTTGCCCCTCATCACCCCCTGCTCCCTTCTCTGTCCCCTGTCGGTACCACTGTCAAGTCTGAAGCAAGTTAAAATGGAGACAAAATGGAGTCTGAAGCAAGTTAAAATGGAGGCAGACAGCCTCTAAGTATTCAGCAGGTCTTTTTTGCACCTTTGTGGCAGATGCTCTTCTTAGCCATCAGATCAAACAACATTTCCTGGGATTATTTGTGGGAAAGCTATATATGGCAAATGAATTTTTTTTTTAAAATGACATCAAATTTTGATGCAGTTCTCTCCATGAAGCATCTTTCTCTTCCTTAAGGATACCGTATCTTCTTGGTGTCTGGGTTGTATGTTGATATCATCACTGTGCAAGCCCCGCAGCCTCCAATTCCACAGCCATACTTCGTTCCTGTGAGGCAGACTTGTAGTTACAGTGGAGGGTTAAGGAAAATAAGTGCTGACTCCTTGTTTAATATCTGGATTCCCCCCACCCCACCCCGCATGACGTCTTTCACATTACTTTTTATATCCTTTATGGGGTGGAGGAGAAAGAAAATAAACAAAGAGAAGGCACTTTATCAAGATGGTAGCTAAGTTTGAGAAGACATTTTTTAAATAAAAAATCCTACATTTTAATGAATATTTTTAATTTAACTTTTTATGTAGCCAAAGGCCCCATCTGCACTATACATTTAAAGCAGTATTGTACCGCTTTAAACTGTCATGGCTTCCCCCATAGGATCCTGGGAACTGTAGTTTGTTAAGGGTGCTGAGAGTTGTTAGGAGACTCCTATTTCCCTCAGAAAACTACGGTTCCCAGAGTGGGTTAACAACCCCTCTTCTCAGAGAACTGTAGTTTTTTGAGGGGAAATAGAGGTCCCTTAAATAGGGTTCCCTCTGGGAACTGTAGGGTTTTTCTTAAGAGAAATAGGGATCTCAGCACTCTTAAACTACAGTTCCCATGATTCTTTGGGGGAAGTCATGACTGGTTAAAGTGGCATGATCCTACTTCAAATGTATTGTGCAAATGGAGCCTAAGACTGAAGTAATATGCACTGACCCGAGAGTGGGACTTACTTAGGCGTACATATGCATAGAATTGTGCTGTAACTATTGCTCTGTTGTAGTTTCTTCTGAAATTCATATTTATGTATGGCTTGTTTTGTTTCATGTGGCATGTCATGTGCCTTTGTAGTTTAGTGACTGGCTGGACTGAGGTAATCAACAAATCACGTTTGAGAAAGGGTGCTTGGTTCGCACATAATGTCAAACCATAATCAAAACAAACCTAGGTTTGTAAGTCAACAACAAACCATAGTTTAATAAACCACGGTTTAATGTTATGTGCAAACCCGAAGTCCTTGCTTTTGAAAAGCCAAGAGGAATAATGCAGTAGTGCAGTAGAGAATGTAGCACCAAAGAGATGCTGTTCCTCCTTGTGGATGCCAATTTACTTTAGCTAGAGAAAGCATCCATAGCAGGGCACCAATATCAGAAGGAAAACTGCAGATCTTTTGCCCAAGTAGCCCATCCCTTGGAACTGGGGCCGGCCCTCCCATGAGGCAAACTGAAGCAGCTGCTTTGGGTGGCAGAATCCCATGTACTGGCACCCCTGCAGGTGCCCTGCCTGTCCCTGCTGGGGTCATGTGGTTGCGGCTGTAGCTTCCGGTGAGATCTTGTGAGATCTCTGCAAGAGTTCTGCAAGATCTTGTGAAATCTTGCGAGTGCTCTCTGGAAGCCACCACTACCACACAAGCCTTGTAAGTGAGGCTACACAGTAGCTTCCCATTTCACCTGAGAGGGAGCAAAAGGATGCTGCTCCTGTCTGGAACTATTTCCATTCATGGGATAATTACTGGAAGTAACACTTCTGCTTATTCTTACTTCAATTTCATGCTGATTTTCTGTGAACCACTGTCCTAACAAGAAAAACAGGCTTGCTCCATTAAAATGTATGACTGCAGAGATTAATCTCACTTTATAAATTGACTTTTGCTTTGCAATATCCTATGCCCCAGAGTGTTTCCAAGTCCTGGTAAAATATTATTTGCAAACTTTTCAATTATGTAGACTCTAGAGCAAGGGTCAGCAAACTTTTTCAGCAGAGGGCCAGTCCACTGTCCCTCAGACCTTGTGGGGGGCTGGACCATATTTTTTTTTTGGGGGGGGGTGAATGAATTCCTATGCCCCACAAATAGCCCAGAGATGCATTTTAAATAAAAGCACAGATTTTACTCATGTAAAAACACCAGGCAAGCCCTACAAATAACCCAGAGATGCATTTAAATAAATGCATTTTAAATAAAAGCACACATTCTACTTATGTAAAAACACGCTGATTCCCGGACTGTCCACGGGCCAGATTGAGAAGGCGATTGGGCCCGATCCGGGCCCCGGAACACTAAGTTTTAGTAAGTTTCTAGTTCTAAAATATCTATTTATTTTTCCAATGCATGCAAAATTGAATTGTGGAATAGGATGCTTCTAGACTAGGACTTGTAAAAAAACACCTTAAGAAACCTGTTGCCAAAGTATAAGATTTTTTCACAGAAAATGTAATTTTGGCACATGTTTGCATAGCTGGTTGTACAATGGAGAGTAGAAAAGGATATGTTCTACAGTGTCCAGCATATTCAAAGAGCATCCACAATGGCTATCATTTCTGGGGATGTTTAAATATCTGCCCTTGACAAAAGCTGAGGGGAAAATGTTCAGTTGGGCTAACATAAAGGCTCTGTGTTGGACTGGAATTATTAATTTTGAGATATAGGTGACCCTGTTACCTGTTGTATTTAAACCACAGAACTTGGGGGAGTAAATTATATTTACAGCTGACTCGATGCTTTGTTTTTCAATGTCCCTTAATCTGGTTTGAATATTGCGATAAATATATCGCTCACTTGAATTATACAAGGGTTCCAAGTCAATACCAATAGATCTGATTTTGCTATGTAAGAGGTGGAACCATCTGGATTTAGAAGAGTCCCTAAGTAAGTCAGTTTGCAGAGTCGAAGGTTGGCAACAAAAATGGCAACGCAACCAGTATTTTATAGTACTAGTTCTATACCTGTACCTTGTTCTGCATACCTCTCATACTTGATTGAACATGGGAGCCCCAGGATATGTCTCAATAAACTTTTCAAATCGGTAACAGAATAGTTATGTAACACAAGAGCTCTAAAAGGATACGCCCCTTTCTCAGGTAATTAAGCAGCAGTTCTTCAGGATCAGCAGATTTCTCTATCACCTGCATTAGAAAGGAGAGTCGAGAAACCAAAAAATACGCCTTGCTTAAGAGGATTACCTATGCTTTTGATGAGAGGAATTAATATCACATGCCGCTTTTCTTCAGTTTCTCTTATTCAGATACAACAATGCAGGTCTTATCAAACCACAGGGAAACTGGAACTTGAGTTCAGCATCCCAGGCATTTACTCTGCATCTAGAGTGCTCCCATTGCATCTTTTGAAATATTGATTTATGCCTTGATTTATGATGGGAACCATTTTGGGGAGCACTTGCATACTGGAGACACTTTAAAAAGATTTGGAATCCAAATCCTTCTCCCTTATTTGCATTTAGTTTTATTTGGATCCAACATATAAGGTTTGTAATATTTTTTTTCTTTTTTGGAAGTTCTGCTTAACTATGATGTATTTGTAGAGAACAAGGCAGAAGAGTAATAAAATATATGAATGGATGAGTACTGTTATGAATTTGTGGGTGCCAGGCACCTGTAATTCCTGGATCCAGGAAGTGTGAGAATTTAATCAAGGCTTGAAATGTAAAAATGGGTGCCAGACTCTTAATCCTGGGACCCAGGCAAACTTCCTCATGAGGCCCAGGTGATGGGTCATTAAAAGAACTAAGGAAAGGTAATGGGCCATTAAGAAAGCAAGGAGAGGGGCTGTGTGCCAGATAGCAAATGATAGCAACTCAGAGTTAGTTAGAATACAAAGCCAGAGTTTGATGTAGAGTTTTTGGAGCTGTGATGTAAACTAGAAATACAGCTGCAGGTTCGAAAGCCAGAGGCAGATTTCTGTTTGATTTCTGCTTGAATCCAAGGCTGCAGCTATGGGAGTAGTAGGACACTCTTGGGGTGTTAATGTTGTGAACCCCTCCATCATAGGCTAAGGTTGTATATATGTGTAAAGAAACCATATGTCATAAAGACACCGTATTCTCTGTTGTGCCTCATTTCCAAAAGGAAACACAAACCCTGGGCAAGTGCTTTGAACCTCTGGAATCTCTCACTGCTCAGAGATTGGGGTGGCATGCAACAATATTTTATAGCAGCTGAAGGGAACCTTTGGCCTTCCAGATGTTAAAATTAATGAACTTAAATGTTAGTTCAATGCCACCCACTATTTTCCTTTTCTTCTGATAATAAAAAATAAAAAATTAGGGCACAATTTAGCCAAGTAACCACTTTTAAACACTGACAATTTCAATAGGACAGTTTCAAATGTGCTTAACTCTCCCCCACTGAAATCAAAGTGCCTCTCTTATAGTTATGTCATACTAGACTTATAGTTGAAAGTATACAAAGCACAATTAGTGCATGCAGTAGTTTTCTTCCTATAAATGCAGAATTCAAGTTGCTAAGAAACATGACACATGTATTTTAATCATTTCCTCGTCCTCTCTGGGTGAAATATCTGTAAGTGGAGATGTTTTATTGTCTTTGTTCTCAAGTGGAGAAAACAAGAGAAAGTAAACACATGGGTGCATTTTAAGTGTTAAATTGCATGCATACCTCTTTTTTTTTTTAGCAGGAAGGGATATTAATGTTATTTGATTATATTTCATTAGGGAACCTTTCACTGAATGTACTTTTTACTTAAGATTGTTGTAGGGCACTCACAGTGAACTCATGTCGTATTTTCATTTTTAAAAGTTTGGTGATACGGTATTGCAACCCGATTACTATAGCTTATAGCTATAATAATAGCTTAATACATTTCCAACAGCATTGCTCTGACAGCTGTTGCTCCATCCCCTTTCATTTTCGTAAGAACTAGGCATTCAAACACTAGAGGAAGTGTCTGCAAAGTTTAATTTAGTAACGTGAAATAAACACAGTTGACAATCCCAGTCAATGGTGGTCAATGAAATAGAGAAAGAAATTCCCAACTTCTAAACAATGAAGTTGAAATGACAGAAGATTGCAGGGGAAAGATGTGTAATTTGTAAGGTCATGAATAACATCTAGAGAACATTTTAAATCTTCTTTGTAGATACAAGAATGTGCCCCTTGTCCTCCCCCCCCCTTTTAAAAACACACTAAAGTACTAAAAGAAATCCTTACCTTCCTTCCATTCACAAAAAAAATGAGCTCATCCGATTGTTGGGGATTAGCCATTCTGCCGTATGAAAGCACACCTTGAAAGCTGTCAGATATTAAGCAAAAGGAGGGGGGGGGGATACAGATTCTACAGTTGCTTCCACCACCGCTTTGGTCTGTGTTGCCCAGAACCGAGCGACAAATTATATAGGCGAAGAGGAGGAGCCAGAGTACAATCGGTTGGAAGAGCTCTGTAGGGTTGCTTTTCTTCCTCTCTAATCATAAATTTGATGCATGGCTGTAATAAATTAAGGTTTCTTGCAGGTGGCAGATGTTTTTATACCTAAGGTTTTGTTTTAAAAAAGCAAAATAACTGGTTGACACAGAAACCATTGTGATTGTCCTAAGCAAGTATGCCTATCTGTACTGGTCTCCCTTTTCAACTGAACAGGGCACTGAAAGGTCAAAAAGAGGAGATGCCAGCAAACATTGCCATAGAAGTGGGCTTTCCCTAAGGATGGCAAGACTGGCCGATCATGACAAATGTGCAGGTCAGTACAGGAACAGGAGTTCTGTCAGGTGTCCTGGCCCCAAACTGTATAGGCTTTTTAAGCCAATGCAAGTAACTTGAAGCAAACAAGCATTGAGTGCAGTTCTCTCAGCATTGTTTGCAGCAGGAAAAGCCTAGCTGCTGCATTCTTCATACTTCATTTTTTTTTTAATAAATATTTTATTAAGTTTTCACAATAGACAAGCATACATAGACAAAGAAAATACAAAATCACAAAAAACAATACAATACAAAAATACAAACATTAAACACATCAAAAGAAAAAGAAAAAAGATAAAAACACATATAGTAACAAAAAACAAAAATTCCCTCTTTCTTAATTTCTCATTTTCAATTAGCTTATTTTCCCGACTTCCTCACGTCTCCCGTTCTTGTATCCCTTTTTAAAAATTAATTCAGCAAATTCATATCCTGTTAATTTATCTGTTGTTAGTCCAATCTTACATTTTGCTTTGTTGCTAAAGCCCCTGCGGTTCATTTCAATGTCCTAAACATTCATGAATTTTACAGTATTTCTGCAAATAAATTTTAAATTTCTTCCAATCTTCCTCCACCGTCTCCTCTCCCTGGTCTCGGATTCTGCCAGTCATTTCCGCCATCTCCATATAGTCCATTAGTTGCATCTGCCAATCTTCCAAGGTGGGTAGATCTTGTGTCTTCCAATGCTTTGCGATGAGAATTCTTGCTGCTGCTGTAGCATACATAAAAAAAGTTCTATCCTTCTTTAACACCGATTGGTGTTAGCAGCACTCCTCAAATCAGTACTGGGTGGCTAATCTGCATTCTTCATACTTCAGTGGTACCTCCACACAGAGCACATTACAATAGATCAGTCTTGAAGTTACCCATCTGTGAATCACTGTCCAGGAAAGGCCACAGCTGGAGAACCAGTACCAAGCACTCTTGGTATGCATATAGGTAGCTAGTGCATTTTTTAAAAAGTGTGTTTGCATCAGGCCACTACAAGTTGAGGTATAGCAGCTACATTCTGCACTAATTGCAGCTTCTGAATCAACTTCAAGGACCAGGGAAATCTACTTTATGCAACTGTTTGGTGTTATCTCATTTAGCCACTAAGTACAGTGGTACCTCAGGTTACATATGCTTCAGGTTACAGACTCCACTAGCCCAGAAATAGTGCTTCAGGTTAAGAACTTTGCTTCAGGATGAGAACAGAAATTGTGCTCCGGTGGTGCGGCAGCAGCAGGAGGCCCCATTAGCTAAAGTGGTGCTTCAGGTTAAGAACAGTTTCAGGTTAAGTACGGACCTCCGGAACGAATTAAGTACTTAACCCGAGGTACCACTGTACACGCGGCTTCATAAAGAATGTCTTTATGTGGCCTTCCTTGATATCAAGGCTGCTTTTGACACTGTCAACAGGGGGCTGTTATGGTCCAAATTGGCGACAATGGGCCTAGAACTTAGATGACTTTACTTGATCAAAAAGCTTTACACAAAGAACACCTGTCGCATAAGAACAACACCAGGGAATGTAATGACAGATCCTGTCATTATAAACAGAGGAGTAAAGCAGGGCTGTGTACTCGCTCCCTCTCTTTTTAATCTTTTCCCTAACGACCTCGCTTCTTTACTAAAACAGGTGGATACCCACAGCCCAAAACTCAATGCATCAAGCATTCCCATCCTTCTATATGCACATATGATTTTGCTTTCACGGACAAGAATTGGCCTAAAATGTTTGTTAAATTCCTGTATTGACTATCTGTCCAGAATGAAATTGTGCATGAACTTTGATAAAAGCAAAATAATGGTTTTGGGGAATTCACGCAAAATCTATAGCTGGGTATTTGGTGGGAAACCCATCCAGCAGGTATTAGAATTCAACTACCTGGGAATCACATTCCATCATAGGCTTCTATGGTCCTTGCATGGCGGTGAATGCCAATAAGATGTCTATGCAAGCCATAATGTGTTTCTTTATAAGGAGGTAATTCGCATATCCCCTCTGCCCTCAAGGTCTTCAACGCCAAAGTTATAGCTCAATTGCTCTACGGAATTCCAGTCTGGCTGCCAGGATTTATCCAGCTGGTAGAACGAGTGCAGGCAGCTTTCCTTATTAAGATTTTTGCTGTCCCATGTGGTGTACCCTATGCAGCCTTGTGTCTAGAGGGAGGTCAACACAGGGTAGAGACCATAGCCTGGGCGAGATTTCTTACATGCTGGCTAAACATCTGCCTCACAACAGATAAAGATCCTCTCCTTAGTGACGTTTTGCTAGATCCCTTTCTTTCCCCAGGACTACAACAGTTTAACATAAAGGTACAGCAACTTGGGCTGTCAGTGGAATTTTTGCGATTGATGCCCCCACCATCTGCCAAGGCTATAATAAAAACTAGGTTGTGGGACATTGAACGCCAGGAACTAACAGCGGCAGCAGAGAAAACATGTTCCCCTCTTAACTTTCAACTTTCTTTTTTTTTTTTATAAGATTTTTATTGGTTTTACAAATTTTAAAAAACAAACAAACACTTAAGAAAACAAACATACACGTATAATTTCGTAACATATTTTCATAAACCTCTTTTCTGGGACTTCCCCATACCCCCCCTTTCTGCATCCCAATGTCCATAATTTTATAGCAACTCCCAGTTGTTACCTTCCAGCCTCAGTCTTCTTAATCATCTCTATATTCTAACCTCATGTCACTGTATCCCTTTGTTCCTAAGAACCAAAACACTCTAACATTCATTGAGTTTATAATAGTCCTTAAGGTAACTTTTGAATTTTCTCCATTCTTCTTCCGCTGTCTCTTTTCCTTGGTCACGTAACTTTCAACTTTCTTGGGCATATGAAATTAACCACAATTATCTTGAATTTTTGTTTAATCCTCAAGAAAGGGCATTTTCGCTGGCCAGGTTTAATTCAAATCCTTCAAACCTCCTATAGGGAATGGTGGGAGGAGAAAGAATTTGCCCATGTGAAGACCATCAGGTGGAAACTCTTACACATATGGTTCTTAAATGTAAACTATATGTTGATCTCCGCCAGCAGTTCCTAGATCAACTCTGCATCCCCAAATGGAAACCAGAGTTAGAGGTCATACATTTTCTATTATTGGGGAATAATCAGGAGCTCACCAAGTTAGTGGCTAAATATCTTTATCTGGTTTTTTGTCGTCAAAACACATTGCAGACGTCTGACCTCCCTGGAGACCTAGAGATGTAATGTTAGACTGCTTTGCCTCTTTCATTTGAGAAACGTTTTGTGTCACTGGGAAGGCAGGAATTCTGTGTTGATTTGCTATGGATGTTTGTATGTGATGCCAATAAAAGGTCTGATGATGATGATGAACTTCAAGGACAGTCCACACAGAGTGCATTACAATTTTCCACTTCTAAGGTTACCAGCCAGAGCCATAGCTAGGTGATCTTGCGCCCCTGGCAGAACAGTCCAGATTGCGCCCCCAGCCACGAACAAATTAGCTCTTCTTTCTGCCTCTCCTCCAACACCCCCCTTCAATTCCTCATGCACTTCACCTTGTAGTGAATTCTTTTTTGTAATGAGTTCTGATTGAAGGCCACCAAGATGGGGAAGGCTGACCTAGACGACGGTATATAGGCGTCTCCCCACTTACGCGCGGGTTACATTCTAGGCCCCTGCCTGCATCAGTGAAATCGCATAAAGTGGGGAGCACCCCATTTTAATAGGGAGAAGGGCATGGGAGCCAATTCCTTGGGGCCAAGGTTCCTTCACCCCCCCTAAAATATTTGAGGAGCCCCCCCCAGTTAATGGGCATTGCCATTCAAATAGTGTCTGTGTGCTCCCTCTTGTGGTCGATTATACAGGGTGGTGCTTACCTGCCGCCCCCCCCAATGTATTTTATTCAAGTTGGCACCCTTGAGGGAGGGTGTGAGAAAGGAGGGGGGAGTGACTCCAGAGTAGGCAGGCTTTGAAGTTGGTGCGGGCCCTTTTCCTTGTCCTGCTTGGCCGCAGGCAGGGAGCACTGGCTGGAGAGGGTGCTGGCCGGCGGAGGGTCTTGGCAGCTGATTTTGCGCCCCCCCTCACCTGCGCCCCTGGCAGGGGCCCACCTCGCCACCCCCTAGCTACGGCCCTGTTACCAGCAGTGTTTGGATCACTGTGGCATGGCTCTCCATGTCCAGGGATGGCAATAGCTGGCAAATCGGCCGGAGATAGTAAAAGGCACTGCTTGTGGAGGCCACTTGAGCCTTCAAAGACAGCTGTAGGAGCACCTCCAGGTTATGCAGCTGTCCCTTCAAAGGCAGTGCAACCCTGTCCAGAACAGCTAGCCTCCCCAATTCCGTGACTTGAAACTACCTATCCATGTTGAGTAGTTCCTGGGATTATACCCACGGTAGGATCAGGGTTGACAGAGATGGGAAAAGGTATCAACAGTGCATAATTCATTCCTCCTCCGAAACATTTGACTCTATAACCACCCTCTGCTTAACACGCCCAGCACTTGTGGGCGGTTTCAAGTAAAAGATCAAAAAATGGAAGCTTACAAAGTTTATTTAGGTAATAGGACTCCGAGGTACATCTGTCCACACTAAAACAGAATGGGACCTTTTGTTCAGCAGAAATGAATACCAACAGTTGTAGTGATCACATCACCTTAACAAGCTTGATTAAACCAGCAAACGTTTCCCAGACTTAGGGTACTTACAGATGACCAGGTTATCATTCATTTTGATTTGTTTGCACAAAATTTCTTGAGGTTATACACTATTAGTTGATACTGATTTGTGTGGAAATTCTAGTACATCACATCAAGCAATTGTAACCCTACATTTTCCAGTGCATCTTCCCTACACTTTCCTTACTACAAGAAGCGTCATTTAGAGGGAGTATGGTTTGTTGCATAAGAGTGCCAAATACACTTTAATTTCGTAACCCAAATTTGCTACATGCAGTCTAATTCCCCCTGCAAAATAGCAAGTCAGGAAGTAGAATACCTTACATGCAACCAGGCCAACAGATTTTTGCATTTTTCTACCAATATTACAATAGTACAATGCATGATATGCACTGTACTTCTTGAATTTTTCTTTGCACAGAATTGCTAGTCTCTCATTAAAGAGCCTGCTGGATGAGGCCAGTGGCCCACTTAGTCCAGCACCCGGTTCTCACAGAGGCCAAGCAGATACCGGCGAGAAGCACACAAGCAGGATCCAAGCATAAAAGCCCTCACTCCTTCTGCAACGGGTATTCAAAATAATACTGCTTCTGACCATACAGACAGAGCATTCTACATTTGTTTAATCCTCTTTTAAAGGCTTCCAAGTTGGTGGCTATCATGCCGTTTATGGGAGTGGGTTCCAGAGCTTAACTATGCGTGAGGTACTTCAATAAGCATCGTTGAATGTTTCTAGTGTTATGAGGGAGAAAATATTTTCTCAATCCGCTTTCTCCATGCCACGCCTAGTCTTATAAAATCCTATCATGTCACCACTTACCGTATTTTTCGCACCATAGGGCGCACCGGACCATAGGGCGCACCTAGTTTTTAGACGGGGAAATCAATAAAAAGAATCTTTTCCCTCCTCCAGCCCCAAAGAGCAGTGTACAGCCTGCCGGAGGGGTTGCACGCGGCTATGTCACAAGCCAAGGTAGCCAGTGGGATGGATCCCGCTCACTGCTTTGGCTTCCTCTTTAGCCCCATGCAACCTCTCCCTGCCGGAGGGGTTGCGTGCGGCTATGGCACAAGCCTGCATTTGCTCCATAGGACGCACACACATTTCCCCTCAATTTTTGGAGGGGGAAAACTGCGTCCAATAGAGTGAAATATACGGTACTTGCCTTCTCTCTAAATGAAAAAGTCCAAAATGCTTTCCTCATAGGGAAGCTGCTGCAGCTCCTTGATCATTCTGATTGCCTTTTCTGAACCTTCTCCAACTCTCATCCTGCGCATCATCAGTTTTTTCTGCTCTTCTAAACAAGATTCAAAAAGATGTGGAATTATATCACTGCACCTGTGTACTTGGGCTGCTGTCAGACAGGTACTTATTGATGGGTGTTCCTTGTGTGGTTTTTTTGCACAATCTCATTGGCATCAAAATGCTAGACTGTATATTCTCCCCCCTTTAACCTGCATTCACCCTTCAGGGGGCGGGCTCCTTATTAAAAAAAACCAAAACTGTTGAGAACAACCCAATTGTAATTTCTGAACAACCTACTTACAACATTAAGTCCCCGCCCAGAAGCCCTCTGTAAGATTTAGTTCTGTTTTGGGTGAACGGACAAAAAAAGGGAGGTGCCGCCAAACACAGAATCTTTCTTCCAGCTTTATAATGCATAGCACAATTTGCCCAGCGTCCTCACATTGTTACACTGTGTGCTTCCTGGCCCACACCAGCCAATCCTGTGAAGCAAGGAAAGGCACTGCTCAATGACATCAAAATACAGGACAAGTTGTACCAGATGGCGCAGAGGGGAAAACTCACAACACTGCCATTTTCATATTGATCCAAGGTGCATGCAAGGGCGTGGGTGCAACTGCACATACACAGCATCGGTTAAGTGAAATGCAAAACCCAGGAAAAAGAGTGTGAGGACAAGGACCGTGAGTGACAGCAGAGATGGAGAACCTGGGGTCTCCAAGACCAACCATATGGTATGGTGGCATGTGGAATCTAATAACATTTGGAGGGGTACCAACTCTGGATCTCTGGGAGTCCCAGGAACTGCAATTCTCTTAGCTGGAATGGGTGCAACTAGTCTTCTTCCTCTTCCTCCTCCTCCCATTAAATTCTTTGCCACTCTATCACCCATGAGCATGGAAGGGAATATTTATATATATATATTGCACATCTCTAATTAAACTTGTTGAGAAACTTCTGAAAATAAATTAAAGTTCGGTGAAGTGCAAGCCAAGTGATTCAGTCTTCCTGGCAAAGCTACACACCAGAGAGTAACAGGGTAAGTGTGAAGCAATATTACTTGTAGGCTTCATTACTCGTGCACCTGCATACTTAATCAATTTTAATCCATGCTCTAGTTAAAAAAGGTGTGATAACAAGGCACATAATCAAACAACAGATCACTCCTCACATTATTTCCTTCGCCTTTCAAGAAATAATCTGCATGCTAGCTTTAGGAAGTGGCATATGCATCTTTTAATGTGCAAGATTTTTTATTGCCTAGTACTTGATATTCTGGAAAGACAGCTTATCTTACACAACATAACCGTCACAGGAGTTAATGCATGCACCAGACGTCTAAGATGCACAAAGGGACTCTTCCTGGCATGTACCTTGTACCTTTTAACAGTCAGCAGTCATTAAACAATGCTGTCTCACACCCTGAGGATGTTGTCTGATGCCCCGAGCAATCTTTCATGCGCACCACTGCACAGTAGGTTTCCTAAAGCCAAAACCAGCTCAAGATTTATTTTAACACGGACCTTGTTCAAAGTAAATAAAGTGGATCAATTTGAGATTCGCACTTCAAAGACAACAGCAGCAGTAGGCAGATGCTCAGTGGCAGCCAATCCTGGCATGTGGGAACAGGGAAAAACACAGCATAATGAGACGAGGAGGATGCAAGGCAAGTTTGGCTACCATCAGCCTTCGCCAACCCAGATGTTGTTGGACTCCCAAGTCCCTTCAGCTCCAGCCATTTTATAACCAATGGTCAGGAATGATGGGAGATGTAGTCCAAAGCATCTCAGGCTCACTATGTCAGGGAAGGCTGAATTAGATATTGCCTGAAGTTGGGGGAACTCTGTACATGATTGCTATGTCTAGTGGCTGGCACATGTTTTTCTGTAATGTTTAGTAATACCTTGAAAAACTGAGGGAAAGAGGTGTGAAAGAGGCAGAAGACGGATGGAAAGGTAGTTAGAGGTTGTAGGAAACTTAGTAGCCAAAAAAAGGAGGGAATGGTGAAATAGGACCCTGGGAGAGGAGGGAGAGTAGACTGGCAAATGAGTTAAGAGAGGCAGGAGACCCCTGGATCTGCTGAGGGGGCTCCATGAAGGAGACGGAGTATGTTAGCACTAGGAACCTAGCAAGGCAGATAGAAACAACCACCAAATGGTTAGGCCCTGAAGTGTAGCAGCCTAGTACCAAAAAGTGTGAAAATGGTAGGAGACTCTCATGTAAATGAATATGAAGCCTGCAATATAATATAATTCCCCACAAGAAAGCAACTACTGAACTAAAATGAACTGCATTTGTTGATAAAGCACTGGAAGATGTCAACTTGAAGAAGTTAGCACTTCATGGCACTTTCTGCACATTCCTGGTTCTTCTTCAAAGGGAGATTTCCCACGAAACAGTGGACTTGCTTTTTTCATCCTTTGGGATCTAGAAAAATGAATAAATAGTAAACGGAACAATCAGTCTCAAAGAGTCATTGCTAAGGCTTGTTGCAAAATCAGTTTGGATTTCTGTGAAACTGATTCACAGTACCTGAAGGCAACGAGAGGAAACCACTGGAGGCACAAAAGATTTAGGGTGCCATTAAGGACAGACAGACCAGAAGATGCTACGTCCTGATTTTAATTTAAGAGTAACCTATTCCTCATCCTGACAGTCACGAGAGAAAGAAGAATTAGGCACCAGATGCATTAAAAATCTTTACCATCTCCGTAAATTGGTCACCACAGGCCATTCGCACTCGTTCAGGAGTCAAGGGGCTGTTCAACACAAAGTCTGTTGGCAATCCTCTTTCCTTCCTGGCAGCAGCCACTGCATCCCATATTGCAAAAAATACAGAGCTCCCCAAGAAAAGTGCCGCTTCACCAAGGCCCTGCCAAAAGCAGAGACAAAAGCAGTGAAATCATGTTGAGGCATTAGCAAATATTTCACATCAAGAACCTTTCAGGGAGCATCTCTGTCCACACATGAAATGAGTTTTGTTTTGTTTTCTCTGTGTGGGAACAAGACCCAGCATCTGACACACTCTTAAGAGCTTGGTGGCATCAGCCTTTGTGGACTCACTTGGGCCAGCAGGCAGACCTTACATGAGCCAGCACCTTCATGTGGCTGATGTGAGAAGCCATAGGAACCTACTACATGACACCTCCCTGTGTTCAGGGCTGGCTCCAAGCTTGAGGGGGCCTTCACGATGGAGCCACTAGTGGGCTTCCTGATTCGGTATGTGGTGAGTGGATGTTCTAGTCTCATTCTCTGTCCTTCCACTTATTTTCCACTAAGCTCCAAGGGTGGTAGGTGGCCCTGCCTTTTTGAGAAGAAGGAGGAGTAGTGATGGTAGGAGAAGTAACAGCACTCCTCAAATCAGTACTGGGTGGCTTATCAATGTCCACAGTGTCACAATTGCAATGGTGCCCACCTGTTGCTCATCTGTGGAGAAGGAGACAGCTGTATATCTAACAAGGGTCCTGTGGCAGCCTTTCTGAGAATGCTGACTGCAAACTCTGGGTTATTTTAGAAAGGTTTTAACCTATTCTGAGTGGTTGCTTTAAAAATATATGTGAAAGCATGAGCTTATGTCCACATGTGTGCACATGCAGCTTTTTAAAGACTAACCAAAATGAAAACAAACAATGTGAGGCCACACCTCTCTGCTAGCAATGCATGGCTGCCATTCAAGAACATATTTTTCTTGTGTCCTAGTCGGTTCACAAAGATTGCTCACCATATTCCAAAATGGTGGCAGCCGCAACTGTGGCCTATCACAGGTGCTAGAGGGCTGAGGGTAGTGGGAAGAGCAAATTGCCCATGCAGCTGGCTGATGTTACAGGCTAGGAATCTGTAACTGTTATTATTCTGCCCCTCTCTTCTGAGCTTGGGTTGCCACTATATAGCTCCCCCTCGTCTGTGTTTATCCTAAGATGCAACGTCTGTCCAGTTCCCTGGAACGACGTGTTTCATTTTACATGCCACAGTTTTTACATCCAAAAGGCCAAAGGTGAAAAGCCCCTTTGAACGTCAGCCCAATGAGATCAAGATGTGGATGGACACAATTGGCGTCACCTGATATTAGTGCTTTCCCAGGGGCTCGTCAACTTGGGAAGGGAGCCCATCTAGGAGAAGGAAAACACTGATCCTAGACCTCAAGATGCCACGTGGGATATCTTTGGAAAAAGAAAAAGCTAAGGAGTAAACCCTGCACAAATCCAGAGTGGAGCCCCTAAAACGGTTGGATGTACAGTATGCCTCTTTCCGGCAACTCCTGCAGTCAAGCTGGTGCAAAACGTATTGCTCTACTTTCCTGTGGAACACATCAGTGAGGCTGAAAGGGGAGGCTCTTGCCATCTGCGTAGCTCAGGACCTCCATACATACTGACCAGGCCTGTGCAAGGGGAGGTCATTTTGGTGCTGCTAACACAGTGGTTTGAATTCATCCCTGGAGGTGCACTCCATTGTCTCTCAAAACAGATGGATGCCAATCAACAAGCAGAGGTGGTTAGCACAGCCAGCAGAGCTACAGATAATAATACTCAAGTGTGTGGTCTGCAAGGGATAATTTAGGCCTTATAGTCACATTCCGTCAAGTAACTGGCCTAATCCCCCATTAGGCTTTTTGGCCTTGTTTTACTAGAAGTTTTTTTTTTTTAAGCGTTTATTAATTTTGCAATAAAAACATCTAATTAACATATCAAATCCAATTAAAATAAAAAACTAAAATAAAAAAGTCCAATTGTCTTCCAAATTGTAATAATTTTTGTTTTGGCTTCCCACGGTCTGAATTCCGAAGCGATTTCAACATCATAGTCCTGCCTCTCATCATCATCAATGTTTTTCATAATTCCATATCCGGTTTTTCCCCTCCACGTTTTGACTCTGGTTCTGCGAACCTCATTCATGTCAGAAAATAGATACTTTTTTTTCTGTGGAGTGCAGATTTGTCCATATATTGTACTCTTTCAGCTATTTTTGTTTTTTCATTGCACCGCTTCATTTAATTGCATTCAATTTCAAAGTTCTGTCCACCTCTTTGAGAATTGTTATTTTGGCAGCCCCCAAATCGTTGCTCTTTCCTGTCCAGGTGTTATCAAAGAAACAGAGAGAAACCTCCTTCTAAAACTCCTTGTTGATTTATTCTTAAGCAGACTGTTTGCAATGTAGCCATATATCAGACAGTTTTGCTAGAAGTTTGACATAACTTGTGTTCTGTTTGGCTGCATGTAGATAACAGTGCTCTGACTGTTTTCGGCTAGTTGGCACAGTTTTTCTAGCTACCACTGCCTTGATGGGTAGTTCAGAGAGAAGGCTAGGCCACTGTAAAAATTGCATTCCTTATTTCCGATTGTTTGATAGCCTGTTCTGCTATCATGTCTCCAAAAAGGGCTTTGTTGTTGTTGTTGTTTAGTCGTTTAGACGTGTCCGACTCTTCATGACCCCATGGACCAGAGCACGCCAGGCACTTCTGTCTTCCACTGCCTCCCGCAGTTTGGTCAAACTCATGCTGGTAGCTTCGAGAACACTATCCAATCATCTTGTCCTGTCATCCCCTTCTCCTTGTGCCCTCCATCTTTCCCAACATCAGGGTCTTTTCCAGGGAGTCTTCTCTTCTCATGAGGTGGCCAAAATATTGGAGTCTCAGCTTCAGGATCTGTCCTTCCAGTGAGCACTCAGGGCTGATTTCCTTAAGAATGGATAGGTTTGATCTTCTTGCAGTCCATGGGACTCTCAAGAGTCTCCTCCAGCAGCATAATTCAAAAGCATCGATTCTTCGGCGAAGAAGAAGGGCTTGGAATGCCTTAAAACTGACTGCTCTTCTCCTGATAGGGGGACATGCTACAGTGAAACAATTGCCTAGCAAGGGTTCCCACTGGAGTATGTCATGTATTTTTCTTTTGGCTCTGCTGCATTGTGGTCTGCAATCAATATTCCAATGTGAAGTTGAGGACTTCAGTCTTAGGGGAGACAACTTGCTCAATAACATGTCACAAAACTGAATGAAACACTCCTGATATTATATCCATGTGGGCATAAACCCAACCGCATTTAATCACTGTTGATTTCAAGTGCACTTATGCCTGAATGGCTGTGGGATGGATGACAGCCGCATGATTAATAATACAGTAACAAGATATTCATAGTGAAAACAACTTATTCTCTCATATCATTTCCATCCCACCCTCCAAGTCTGCAGTTTTTCCTTCAGTAATATGGGTCACTTAGGTTTAGCAGGAAAGAAACGGAAGAATTGCACCTTGGATTTCAATCGTCTTACCTTGGATGAGTAGATCGCTGTTGGGTTTTGGCTAGATGCCAACAAGGAGACACTGATCTGTTCTGGAATGTCACAAACAGCAGGGATTTTATACTGATCTGGGCCCCGTGTGTAGAGGACCCCCTCTGGGGAATATTTGAGTTCCTCTGTTGTGTAGAGTCCAAGGCCCTGGACAAAGGCACCTTCAATCTGCCAAGAGGAAGTATAGCTTATAGTGAGATTTCCATATACTTTGTTGTGTTAAATTAATCCGAGCTCTTGTTACATTGTCTGAAAGCGATGCTAGCTTTAAAATTATATTTATTTATTATTAAAATTGAACAAATGAACCATAAAAGCAAGCAGAAAAATCTAACATCTGAAAGACAACTGGACACCTTACCATTAATATTGTAATTAGACTTTCAGAATTCTATGAATAATGCTGGCCTTTCACAAATATTTCAATTCTTTGCTCTCCTCTTAAATTTCACCATCTAACAAAGCTGAAATGGGGGGGGGGCATTTTTGCAAGATGCTACATTTTAATTACCCATTTCTATCATAAGAGTTGGAAGGAGGTCCAACCCTGTGCTCAGTGAATTTCTGTATTGTTGGGTTTTGTATCTGTCACTGAACAGGGAGTTGGATCGCCTTCTAAATCATATGATTCTAATTGAAGTGAATTTAGTACCTCATAGCAAAATGAAGAAATTCTCAGGACTTACCTGACCTATATCCATTGCCGGATTGATGCTGCATCCAATGTCCATAACAATATCTGTTTTGACATTCTGTTAATGAAAAACAGGTTGTAACTTTGTATTACATTCGGGGGACTGAAGCATGAGGAGATGAGCCAAATATTATGGATAGGATATCGAGAATTTGTACCCAGTGTGAGATGACCTATTTGTGGCTCATTTTGGGAAATAAGTCCCAATGAATTTAACAATACTTTATTTGTTATAAGTATGCTTAGGGCTGAAGTCCTTATCTTGTAATACTTTCCCCAGTCTAAAACCATATTAAAGTCAATGATGCTACTTTCATTTTTAGAAGTAGGTAGAGTGGACATCACTTTAATGAAAAAGTAACAGTAGCCAGCAAAGCTGGTGCATTGTATTGGCTAAGAAAGAGAGCTTTGGCTAAGAAACCAACAAATACCAGCTTTTGAATCCTCCCAATATACTGATTGAAAATGTACTGTAACTTTTGAATAAAGGTTTCTGGTTTTTTTAAATAAAATTTTCCTTCAACTATGAATGTACCGGGCAGCCTTTCAGCCTCAAAGCCAGATTCCCATATACCAAAAAGGAATAATACTGCAGGAATCCTCCAAAATTAGAGATACAGTGGTAACTCAGGTTACATACGCTTCAGGTTACAGACTCCACTAGCCCAAAAATAGTGCTTCAGGTTAAGAACTTTGCTTCAGGATAAGAACAGAAATCGGGCTCCGGCGGCACGGCGGCAGCAGGAGGCCCCATTAGCTAAAGTGGTGCTTCAGGTTAAGAACAGTTTCAGGTTAAGAACAGACCTCCGGAACAAATTAAGTACTTAACCCAAGGTACCACTACACAATATATGCAAAGTGGACTACACTCATTTATGTGCTATATAAATGCTATGTATTAATTTTATCTTTCTGTGGCAATAAACACTATACCACTTCCCTGGGAAAATTCATGTGCAAATGGAATTCATAAATTTTAAGACTTAAATAAAAAGCTGTCTGGTTCTGCACATGACTGCCTGCTTTTGCCCAGTCAGCTTTGGAAGAAAACAGCTGGGAAAAGGGCAAAGTGGAGGCTGTTGGCTACTGCAACACAAGTGCCCGGATGAATTCACATTCAAAGCTGCCATGCGTGTGCCATAGCAGCAGATCATGGATTACTGAAGTCGCATGAGGAAGGAGGAGAGTTTAAACTCGATCCACACAAGAAACCACTATGTACCATATTTTTTGCCCTATAAGACTCACTTTTTCCCTCCTAAAAAGTAAGGGGAAATGTGTGTGCGTCTTATGGAGTGAATGCAGGCTGCACAGCTATCCCAGAAGCCAGAACAGCAAGAGGGATTGCTGCTTTCACTGCGCAGCGATCCCTCTTGCTGTTCTGGCTTCTGAGATTCAGAATATTTTTTATCTTGTTTTCCTCCTCCAAAAACTGGTCTGGTGCGTCTTATAGAGCAAAAAATACGGTAGCTGTGCTTTGTAGAAACCAGCAGGATTTATTGCTGTCCACTGCAAACAACTGTTTAGAGTGAATACGACAAAGAAAACACAAGAGCCTTTCATTAGTTACACAGGAACTTGGCTGTGCTTTTTGCACTAGCTGTTAAGTGACACCTGACAGTTTACCTTGTGGTCTCCAGTCAGACAGTCTATTTCAACCTCTGCGCAGGCGGCTCCAAAAACAAAATATTCAAATGGGTGGCCTTCCCCTTTCTCCCAGTCCATGTTTGCTTCATAACCTCTGCAAGAAGCAACAAAGTATGTTGGAGAGTAAGGGATGCTTGCAGGCATGGGAACAACAATAAAGGAGACAAGGGGGAAATAGCAATAAAGAGCCTCACAATCGCAGTGATGTGCTGGACCCTCAGTTGGTACAATTGGTCATGACAGTGGAGCAATGTGATGTTTGCTCTGATGATGCATCATGTTGTTTAAGAACATAGCAGCAGGCCTGCTGATCAGATCAAATGTTCATCTAATTCAGCATTCTGTTTCTGGAAGTGGCCAGGCCTCCAGGAACCCCACCAACAGGAGATGTAGGTAAAAGCCCCCAACATTCTTCTCCCCCAAAGCCAGTCAATACTATAATGGCTAATACCCGTTAATAGATCTATGGATTTGGCTTTTCCTCATTTAAAGCTGTATCATCTACTACTCATCGTTGCCACATTATATTCTCCCTTGATGCAGTCAGAATGCAGCGCTGACCTGAGTTCTCTGATTCGGAAAGACTTTTCCTTTACAGAAACATAAAAAAACCCCTCCAGACTCACTGACAGCACTTTTAACCAAATGTACAAATTTCTGAATGCGACCAATAATTCCTTCCACTTGATCAGTGGGTTGGATCCATTGTTACTGTAAGCAGAATGCAGATCATGAGAAAGCCCATGAGGTGGGTTGGGGAGGGGGAGAACAGGTGAGTTTTGCCTGAAAAGTGGCTCTGGAGAGTTGGGAGTGTCTGTGGAACCATCTGGGAAGCAGCACAGGGCAGCCTTCCTCTTTATCCAACTGGTTAAAAAAAATGCATCTTTCTCCAGCAGGACGATCTGCTGGATCTTAGTGCCTTTCACTCACAGAAGGATCCTCTGAATCCTCCCTGAAATATTTATCGATTTAGTGCCATCAGTGTGCATGGTTCATTATAGAGTGCAAAACAGTAGGCCACAGTCGTGTATCTTTAACTCTGCTGCTAACATTCTCCTTCAGGACCTTCATGTACAAGACTAGACATGACATGCCCTTTTCTCTGTATGCTTATGTCTAAGCAGTATATGCAACTACTAAAAGCATCAGCTCAAGTCATTCATAATCCCTGCAGTAGCTACCTTGTTATGCAAGTCATTACAATAATTCTCTTTTGACAGTCACTTCTTGAAGTCATGAGTTAATATCTAGTACCTGAAATATCCTATTGCTGACAGATTGATACTCTGCTCAAAAGCTTCTTTGGCCTGTAAAACAAGCAAGCATAGTAAGTTTATTCCTTCAAAAAGCAATCTTGTATAAAAAAAGATACCATGGCCATGCTAAAACCAAGACATTCCTATTAATATTTCCAGCTAGACGATCAACTCATGGGCAGGATTTGAGCTATGAGTAACAGAAGTAATCAGGCAATAATATTGTGGTTATGATTTAATAGATAGACTATAGGGGGCAGCAGAAGGGGAGAAAGAACTCCATGGAAAATGGGGTGGGAACTCAACAAAAAGAAAAGACGAAATTGTGTTTTGATTGTATATGTTAAAAATGTTGAAACTTAAAATATAATCGAAAAAATTTGTATTTCCAGTTGACTGAAATGGAATGTTGCACATATGAGAACTGTGGAAATGAGGCTTTCACTGAGGATGTAAGACTGCTGGTAGGAGCTCAGGTAGCTGAATACTCCAAATAAAACAATCCCATCCATCCAGAAAACTAGTGTTTCAGGGAGAAGTTTGGCCTAGCCTTCTTCCTTACATGATAATTGAAAGCTGTTTTTTCTTACATGATAGTTGCAAGTTGTTTTTTCTATGGAGAGGCGTCCCAGTACATGAGCTCACACTAGCACCACACACAGGTTTATTAGCTTAGTTAAGAGTCAAATTGTACCTGATTCTTAGTAGCCGTATATTTTCCTCCAGCAAAAGAGAACTTTTTCCTGGTGGTGGAAAAAGTTGCTTTCTATATATGCGCCATAAAGCTTCTGGAAATGTGTCTACAGTACCGTATTTTTCGCTCTATAGGACGCACTTTTTCCCCTCCAAAAATTAAGGGGAAATGTGTGTGTGTCCTATGGATCAAATGCAGGCTCCTTGGCTTCAGCGATAGCAACGCGAAGCCTCCGAAGCGCAGAGGGAGCGCTCCCTCCGCACTCCGGAGGCTATGTGTTGCTTTCGCTGAAGCCTGGAGAGCGAGAGGGGTTGGTGCGCACTGACCCCTCTCGCTCTCCAGGCTTCAGGGATAGCCGCAGCACGAGTTTCCGCTGCGCTCCAAAGGCTTCAGGTGGCTATCCCTGAAGCCTTTGGAGCGCAGTGGAAACTTGCGCTGCGCTCCGAAGGCTTCCGGTTCCTTTTGCTGAAGCTGGGAGAGTAAGACTCTGCCGGCTTCAGCAGAGAGGGGGAGCTGTGCAGCGCCCCTTCAGTGAAGCGGGAGGAGAAATGGAAGGGGCTCCGTTTCTCCTGCTGCTTCACTGAAGGGGCGCTGAGCAGAGAGGAGGAGAATTTTTTTTCTTGTTCTGCCCCTCTAAAACAAGGTATGGTCAGGTGCGTCCTATAGAACGAAAAATATGGCACTTCATTTCACCTCCTCACTGCTCTTAATTTAAATGTTAATTTGTCCACTCAAACCGTAGACTAATATCCCCCCTGGAATGTGTCCTTCAGCTGTAGTAACACCCTGTGCTTGCCTAGATGAAGTACGGAGAACTGTGCATGCAGAACGGTGGGAGGGGATGCAGAAACCTGTGACTTTTGTGCAGCTGCAATGTTGTTTCCTTTACAAAGGTAAGAGTCACACCAATTGACTCCAATTGACACCAATTGGCTGCCCAGGAAGACTCCCTGAGTGAGTGCTTGTGGGCCCTGCTTTTGCCACTTACCATCTGGCTTGGGGCGGGGCCTGGGGCCTCACAAGGACTGCGTGCTGCTTGCGGCCTGCTGCCCAGGAAGACTCCCTGAGTGAGTGCTTGTGGGCCCTGCTTTTGCCACTTACCATCTGGCTTGGGGCGGGGCCTGAAGCCTCACAAGGACTGCGTGCTGCTTGCTGCCTGCTGCCCAGGAAGACTCCCTGAGTGAGTGCTTGTGGGCCCTGCTTTTGCCACTTACCATCTGGCTTGGGGCGGGGCCTGGGGCCTCACAAGGACTGCGTGCTGCTTGCGGCCTGCTGCCCAGGAAGACTCCCTGAGTGAGTGCTTGTGGGCCCTGCTCTTGCCACTTACCATCTGGCTTGGGGCGGGGCCTGGGGCCTCATAAGGACTGCGTGCTGCTTGCGGCCTGCTGCCCAGGAAGACTCCCTGAGTGAGTGCTTGTGGGCCCTGCTTTTGCCACTTACCATCTGGCCTGGGGCGGGGCCTGAAGCCTCACAAGGACTGCGTGCTGCTTGCTGCCTGCTGCCCAGGAAGACTCCCCTGAGTGAGTGCTTGTGGGCCCTGCTTTTGCCACTTACCATCTGGCTTGGGGCGGGGCCTGGGGCCTCACAAGGACTGCGTGCTGCTTGCGGCCTGCTGCCCAGGAAGACTCCCTGAGTGAGTGCTTGTGGGCCCTGCTTTTGCCACTTACCATCTGGCTTGGGGCGGGGCCTGGGGCCTCATAAGGACTGCGTGCTGCTTGCGGCCTGCTGCCCAGGAAGACTCCCTGAGTGAGTGCTTGTGGGCCCTGCTCTTGCCACTTACCATCTGGCTTGGGGCGGGGCCTGGGGCCTCATAAGGACTGCGTGCTGCTTGCTGCTTGCTGCCCAGGAAGACTCCCTGAGTGAGTGCTTGTGGGCCCTGCTTTTGCCACTTACCATCTGGCTTGGGGCGGGGCCTGGGGCCTCACAAGGACTGCGTGCTGCTTGCTGCCTGCTGCCCAGGAAGACTCCCCTGAGTGAGTGCTTGTGGGCCCTGCTTTTGCCACTTACCATCTGGCTTGGGGCGGGGCCTGGGGCCTCACAAGGACTGCGTGCTGCTTGCGGCCTGCTGCCCAGGAAGACTCCCTGAGTGAGTGCTTGTGGGCCCTGCTTTTGCCACTTACCATCTGGCTTGGGGCGGGGCCTGGGGCCTCATAAGGACTGCGTGCTGCTTGCGGCCTGCTGCCCAGGAAGACTCCCTGAGTGAGTGCTTGTGGGCCCTGCTCTTGCCACTTACCATCTGGCTTGGGGCGGGGCCTGGGGCCTCATAAGGACTGCGTGCTGCTTGCTGCTTGCTGCCCAGGAAGACTCCCTGAGTGAGTGCTTGTGGGCCCTGCTTTTGCCACTTACCATCTGGCTTGGGGCGGGGCCTGGGGCCTCATAAGGACTGTGTGCTGCTTGCGGCCTGCTGCCCAGGAAGACTCCCCTGAGTGAGTGCCTGAGGGCCCTGCTCCTCCCTGCCACTTACCACCTGGCCCGGGGCGGGGCCTGACAGGCCTCACTAGGACAGTTGTTACTGCCGGAGAGGCACAGAGTGTTTTTAAAATGTTTTTTAAAAATTTTCTTTGGATTTTTTGTATGTGGGGGGTGGGGGTGGGATGGATGTTTGGTTGGGCTTGGGGAATTATTATTTTTTTATTGTGATGTTTTTGTAATTTTTACATTTTTTTGCTTGTATTGTTTTATTGGTTTTGTTTGTTTGTTTAAGGTGTTATTTTGTTTTTAGGGGGAGGGTTCAGGGCTGCCGGGGAGTGGGCCCCAGCCCACAAAATGGCTGGGGCATGTTCCACAGGGGGGGATGCACTGGGACAACCGATCTCAGTGATCACGGGTAGGAGGAGGAGTTACGCTAAGACCAGACCATGTCATTACAGAGGAGGCAGGTTTAGTCGTTGTCTGAGGACTATCCCTGCCTCCGGGTCTGGTCCTGTCCGGATGGATACTAGAATCAGCAAGGGATACCCACGTGACCTGAAGGTGCTGCTGTGCAATGCCAGGTCAATGATTCGTAAGACCACTGCCATCCATGACTTGATCATGGATGGAGGATTTGACCTGGCATGTGTAACAGAGACTTGGTTGGATGAAGCAGATGGGCCTGTCCTTGCCGCTGCTTGTCCACCAGGTTTCTCTTACGCACAGCAACCCAGGTCACGTGGGCGGGGAGGGGGGGTTGCAGTGATTTTTAGGAAGTCATTAGTTTGCACCAGGCGTCCTATTGGGAAGACCCAGTTTTCTGAGTGCATGTTCTGGAAGTTGGGCAATAGGGGCAGTACAGGATTCCTTTTGGTGTACCGACCTCCCCGCTGCACCAAGGATTCCCTGCCCGAGCTGCTTCAGGTCGTGGCGGATGTTCTCCTGGAGACACCTAGCCTGGTCGTCCTAGGGGATTTTAACATCCATGCCGACACGACCTTACAAGGGGCCGCTCGGGACTTCGTGGAAAGCATGGCCTCCATGGGGCTGTCCCTGAATAAGTCTGGCCCAACCCATAGCCGTGGACATGCCTTGGACCTGGTGTTTACCTCTATGGATGTTGGTGATCTGACACTAAGTAAAAGCGAAATGAAAGAAGTGCCATGGTCAGATCACTTCCTGGTGCAACTGGACTTCTCTGCGACCCATCCCCTCTGCAGGGAGGTGGGACCAATTCGGATGGTCCGCCCCCGCCACTTAATGGATCCAAATGGTTTCCAGAGAGTGGTAGGGGATGCTTTATCCCATGTTGATGGCCTTTCAGCCGATTCCCTGGTGGCCCGCTGGAATGTGGAGTTAACCAGGGCTATTGACTGTTTGGCTCCGAAGCGCCCTCTCCGATTGCATGGAGCCCGGACAGCCCCGTGGTTTTCCACGGATCTGAGGGCAATGAAACAATCGTTGAGACGGCTAGAGCGCCGGTGGCGGATAACTCATTCCGAATCTGACCGGACACAGGTTAGAGCTCAACGTCGAGCCTACCAAGTGGCGATAGCGACGGCGAAGAAGAATTTCTTCACCGCCTCTATTGCATCTGCAGAAAACAGCAGCAGGAGACTTTTTCAGGTGGTTCACAATTTAGCGGAACCACCTGCAACATCGGGGCCCAGTACGGGCCACATGTTCTCCTGCAATGATTTTGCAAAGTTTTTTGCAGATAAAATCGCCCAGATTCGGGAAGAAGTAGACTCCACCGTGGGAGCAGGGCCGGGGCGGGAGAGTGCTAGAGTTCTGTCTAGTCAAGTTGAGTGGGATCAATTTCAATCTGTTACCTCCGAGGATGTGGACAGGCTGCTTGGACGAGTGAAACCAACCACCTGTCTCCTGGATCCTTGCCCATCCTGGCTTATAAAAGCTAGCCGGGAAGGACTGGGCGATGGGCTTCGTGGGGTGGTGAATGCTTCCCTCCGTGAGGGAGCCTTCCCAGACCCGCTGAAAGAGGCGGTTATTAAACCGCTTCTTAAAAAACCATCTTTAGATGCGGCCACGATGGCCAACTATCGCCCAGTCTCAAATCTTCCATTCCTGGGCAAGGTGATTGAGCGAGTGGTTGCTGAACAACTCCAGGCACGCCTGGAAGAAGCGGACCATTTGGATCCCTTCCAGTCGGGATTCAGGCCTCATCATGGGACTGAAACTGCCTTGGTCGCACTGGTTGATGATCTCCGGCGGGCTAGGGACAAAGGTGAGAGCTGTTTCCTAGTTCTGCTGGATCTCTCAGCGGCGTTTGATACCATCGACCATAGCATCCTTCTGGACCGTCTTGAGGGGCTGGGAGCTGGGGGCACTGTTATACAGTGGTTCCGCTCCTTCCTCCTGGGCCGTGTTCAGAAAGTGGTGGTGGGGGATGAGTGTTCAGACCCTTGGGCCCTCACTTGTGGGGTGCCTCAGGGTTCTGTCCTCTCCCCCATGCTTTTTAACATCTATATGAAGCCGCTGGGAGAGATCATCAGGAGGTTTGGGCTGGGTGTTCATCAGTATGCGGATGACACCCAGCTCTACCTCTCTTTTAAATCAGAACCAGTGAAGGCGGTGAAGGTCCTGTGTGAGTGTCTGGAGGCGGTTGGAGGATGGATGGCGGCTAACAGATTGAGGTTGAATCCTGACAAGACAGAAGTACTGTTTTTGGGGGACAGGAGGCGGGCAGGTGTGGAGGATTCCCTGGTCCTGAATGGGGTAACTGTGCCCCTGAAGGACCAGGTGCGCAGCCTGGGAGTCATTTTGGACTCACAGCTGTCCATGGAGGCACAGGTCAAATCTGTGTCCAGGGCAGCTGTTTACCAGCTCCATCTGGTACGTAGGCTGAGACCCTATCTGCCTGCGGACTGTCTCGCCAGAGTGGTGCATGCTCTGGTTATCTCCCGCTTGGACTACTGCAATGCGCTCTACATGGGGCTACCTTTGAAGGTGACGCGGAAACTACAACTAATCCAGAATGCGGCAGCTAGACTGGTGACTGGGAGCGGCCGCCGAGACCATATAACACCGGTCTTGAAAGACCTGCATTGGCTCCCAGTACGTTTCCGAGCACAATTCAAAGTGTTGGTGTTGACCTTTAAAGCCCTAAACGGCCTCGGTCCAGTATACCTGAAGGAGCGTCTCCACCCCCATCAGTCTGCCCGGACGCTGAGGTCCAGCGCCGAGGGCCTTCTGGCGGTTCCCTCACTGCGAGAAGCAAAGCTACAGGGAACCAGGCAGAGGGCCTTCTCAGTAGTGGCGCCCGCCCTGTGGAACGCCCTTCCAGCAGATGTCAAAGCGATAAACAACTATCTGACATTCAGGAGACATCTTAAGGCAGCCCTGTTCAGGGAAGTTTTTAACGTGTGACATTTTACTTTATTTTTGGTTTTTATGGAAGCCGCCCAGAGTGGCTGGGGAGGCCCAGCCAGATGGGCGGGGTATAAATAATAAATTATTATTATTATTATTATTATTATAATAATTGCTGCGCACACCACTTCCCACAGGGGAAAGCAGTTCTTGGTGTGAAAAAGATTCCTCTCCTCTGCACTAAGTGCATTAATTTAAGGGACAGTGGAAAAGAAAACAAGCCCATTTATAAAAGTGTGAATAACAAATCTGAATGAAGAAACTTGCCAAAGGCAGGGGCAAAGTCCTGCATAAACACAAATTCTTCATATTCCATTTTCTTTCTTTAATCATGTTGTGGTAAGCTAGGCAAGTTAAAACAAGAGGTTATGCCTTGGCTCTAAAGTCATGTAACATTTAATACAAGTCAAATGTCTGTTGTGGTGTTTCTTATTTAATTGCTGTAAGTCAATCAACCCCTTTGTTATGGTCAATAGCCAGCGGTCAAAATAGATAAATGTATAAAATGTCAAATATATAAAATGATCCCCAACAAAACAAAGTAAAGACTGACAATGCCGAAATTACTAGTAACTGTATCATACTATATAATACCAGGAATAGAGAGCAAAATTACAAGTTGCTAAAGTTTTACATGCAGCAGCACTATAATTAGCCATGCTGCAAGAAATTGATGCTTTCTGATCTGAAGGGAGTGCAAAAACATAAAATGTGCCCTGGGAATTTCCATGGAAACCACAGAACTAATCTTACCCATTCTTTCCATGTGCCCTTAGGGTTCTGCCTAATGATGGGCTCAAGATGTTTCCGGAGGGTCTGGCAGGCATCCTGATGACATTGGGAGGAGCACAAAGAAAGAAAATTTCTATGTAAGACATTGAAAGGGTTCTGTTTTTGCCATGCTGCTGCGCTGTTGCTCACACCACAGGAGTCATTGAACACTAGCCTATGGCATTGCCAAGAGGTTATTTCAACAAAAAAATCAAGAGCCTCCACATTCAGTCCTGAGCAGCTTAAATTTTGCAACCCAGAAGGGGAAGGGCATCAGTTAAACCTCATTAAGGCTTCTTCTGTACTGCAACCAATTGGGCAAATTTGCACTAACCAGATGTTGCATGCTCTGTGCTGTAGCTCACCAGGTAAGGACCATAGCTCAGTGGTGGAGTATCTGCTTCGCATGCAGAACATCCCAGGTTCAATCCCTGGCATTGCCAGGTAGGTCTGATAAAGAGCCTTGCCTGAAAAACCGGAGAACCATTCCCGGTCAGTGTAGACAAAACTAAGTTAAATGGGCCAGATGTCTTACTTGGTATAAGGCAGTTTCCTATGCTTTTCCTGTGATTCGTACATTCCCACCTAGCTGTTTGAAATCCATTGCAGGATAGAGCATGAGACTCTTAACCCTTGGGTTCGACCCCCACATTGGGTGCAAGATTATTGCATTGCAGTGGGTTGGACTAGATGACCCTCATGATCCCTTCAACTTTACAATTCTATGAATCTATGAAGCTCCCAGCACTTCCCATCTCAGCGTGTATCTTCTCTGCAAAACACAATGTTGCTCAAGGTATGGGGAATAAGAGAAAGTAGGACTCAGATCCTGAAGGTGTGTCTCCACCCCCATCTTTCAGCCCGGACACTGAGGTCCAGCTCCGAGGGCCTTCTGCTGGGTCCCTTGCTGCGAGAAGTAAGGTTACAGGGAACCAGGCAGAGGGCCTTCTCGGTAGTGGCACCCTCCCTGTGGAATGCCCTACCATGAGATGTCAAGGAAATAAACAACTATCTTACTTTTAAAAGACATCTGAAGGCTACCCTGTTTAGGGAAGTTTTTAATGTTTAATGCTGTACTGTGTTTTTAATATTCAGTTGGGAGCCGCCCAGAGTGGCTGGGGAAACCATTATTATTTAATAATAAATTATTATTATTATAGTTTATACGTTATTTAAGGTTGCAATCCTAAAACACAACCAGGCACCTGTGTTCAAGAAGTCAGTGGTGCTTTCTTCTGAGCATTTTTGTGCACTTAGTATGAAAGTCTTTCAAAAAAATCAATACATTTCATCATCATCTAACAGAAGTAAGCTCCTATGAATATCTTTCAAGAAGCTGGAACCTTGGAATTTTGCATTAACTAGAAGATTAATATCTTATTTTACCTTCACTGCCATCCCATTGACATCCGTTCCCATTGATCCAACTGAAGCACATGCATTAGGGACTGTCTGCGTACTTGTTTCACAGAAGTGAATATTTGACATTGGCATCTTTAATTCTCGGCTTGCAACCTAGAATGAGAAAGGAATACGTACAATATTCTGTTTTAAGTACAGCAACCTAGACCAGGCTTCCTCACCTTCGGCCCTCCAGAAGTTTTTGGCCTACAACTCCCTTGATCCCTAGCTAGCAGGACCAGTGGTCAGGTATGATGGGAATTGTAGTCTCGAAACATCTGGAAGGCCGAGGTTGAGGAAGCCTGACCTAGACCTTTACACACACACACAAAAGGGTTACACCTCATAGTTCTGCTTGCAAAAGGTCTTTTTGGGTTCAGTGGCATTCACAAAGACACTCAACAAATGCCATTGACCCAAATTCCCTCACTTTCAGCAGCTGAATACTGTATGGAATAATTATACTCCCATGGTCATGGAGGGGGTATAGCTGGAGAAATCAGATTAAGGTTTAGCTCCTCCACAATGTCTACTGTATATAGACCATACAAAGAAGCCAGAGCCTATTTTATCGTGTACATGTATCAGGAACTGATAACTATTTACCGTATTTTTTGCACTATAAGACTCACTTTTTTCCCTCCTAAAAAGTAAGGGGAAATGTGTGTGTGTCTTATGGGGCGAATGCAGGCTGCGCAGCTATCCCAGAAGCCAGAAGAGCAAGAGGGATTGCTGCTTTCACTGCGCAGCGATCCCTCTTTCTGTTCTGGCTTCTGAGATTCAGAATATTTTTTTTCTTGTTTTCCTCCTCCAAAAACTAGGTGCGTCTTGTGGTCTGGTGCGTCTTATAGAGCGAAAAATACGGTAATCTGCTTGCGTATAATCACAGCTGTTCTGCATATTAACTAGAGTAACGCTGAAGGTAGGTGAAGAGATGTCAGGACGGGTTGGTTTTTTTCCTCCTCTTTTAATGCTGCAGACAGTTAAGGGAGTGTTCAGCAACTTTCACATCTTGGCACCATCTTCTCTGACTAACCTTATTGCCCCAATGCAGATTAGTGTTGAAGCAGAATTAAATTATGGCTAAAAGCATGTGAAAGTAATGCGGACCAGAAACAGCCAGGTTTGTCCATCTTTTCATCAAGCATAACTAGCTCATTGTTCCCAATGTGGCTTCCCAACTGCAAATAAAAGGCAGTATTGCGTGGCCAGGCGGAGACCCCCCCCCCCGGAACCCCGGGTGGAATAATGACTCATGACATGTTATGGGATTAAAATTGGCCACAACTTTATTAAACTTTCAGATGTAGGGAGACCTTGGCATAGGCATTGGGCATTTATCCCTCCCAGTCCCCAGCCGGGGATCTGGGGAACATCAGGGTTGTCCAAACAGTGTGGGGATTGGGCTGGCTCTGGAGAATGTATGTTTAACCAGAGAGCCCACCCCCCATTTCGCTGCAAAGCAGGGGAGAGCACTGACAACCTATCAGCGTATGGCCAGTGACTCCCCCCAAAACAACCCCTTTAATGGGGAACCCTGGGATCACCGCCACAGGGGGGGCATGGGTCACCGCTTCACGCCCCCCCCCAATTTAGGGAAGATAGATGAAAGGATTCCGCCCAAGGCCTGAAACTGCCAAAGTTGTGACGTTTTGCTACGGGGAAGGCAAAACCTGCCAATGCAGGGAAATTCCTTCCTGATCCTTCAACAGCAACCATCAATGACCGTAGCAGCGCCCGCATACCTGTAAAGAAGATGTTAACCTGCAAAATGAAGGCATAAACTGAGGGAGGGCAGGGGACTGAGGACTCCCAGGTAAGTTCCACCCTCTATTGTGTGTGCAGGGCGGTCCCAACCCTACCTGGTCGACTCCCCTGGCAACACCTCCCCAGCTGGGATTGGTTTACTGTCTGAGGTGGGGCGGGAACCTCCAGGTATCCAGCTCGGGGAGGTGAAACCAGGCCGAACTGCCGGAATCGTGTGGGATCAGGGGGCTGCATGTGGCCACGCAAAAAGCGCCCCCCATTTGAAGTGGGGAGCAGTCATTATTAGCCACAGCTAGAGGCAGTAATGCTTCCAGTTCCTGGAAACCACGGGGGGGTTGGGTCCTCAGTTAAAACTGGGGTTTGTAATTACCCTTATCTTGAGATCAGACCACTATATTTCATCTGGCATAACTTCACTGAAACTAATAAATAGATGCCAGGAAGTAACATGGACTGCTGCCATCTTTTTAAAGCAGAAAATGAAAGATGTCAATCAGCAGAAAATCTCATTAAAGCAATTTGTTATTCGCACACATAAGCAAGAGATAAGCAATTCCTAGTACCTGGATCATTTTGGTGTGGAGCCCTTGCCCCATTTCTACACCACCGTAAGTCAGAAGCACGGACCCATCGGTATACAAATGAACCAGAGCAGCAGCCTGCATAAAATAAGAACAAACAGTTTGGCTCTGCACTCTGCATGAAACGAGCAGAAATGTTTTCACTTGGGCTGTCTTTATCAATCTAAAAGTGAAGAGCTATATATATATTTTAAAGAGACGCTCTGCAGTGAAAGGTTAGGATTGCTGCTACAATCTGCTGCACTAGTGTTAGCCCTATTCTTAGGTCAGGGATTGGCAACCTCAGGCCAAGGAGTCAAATGCAAACCTCCAGGACTTGCCCTGACTTTTCCCAAGCCACATCCACTCTCCAAACACAAGTCCCTAGCCATCCATGTTTCACACCCTCCACAAGTGCTTCTCCCTTGATGGAATATGCACTTGAATACTGATAAGAAGAGTTTGGATTTGGATTGATATCCCGCTTTATCACTACCCTAAGTAGTCTCAAAGCGGCTAGCAATCTCCTTTCCCTTCCTCCCCCACAACAAACACTCTGTGAGGTGAGTGAGGCTGAGAGACTTCAGAGAAGTGTGACTAGCCCAAGGTCACCCAGCAGCTGCATGTGGAGGAGCAGGGAATCAAACCCGGTTCACCAGATTACGAGTCCACTGCTCTTAACCACTACACCACGCTGGCTGTTGCTCGTTTGGAAGATAGAAAAGGGTGTGTAGAAACTAGCCAATGGTCCAAAGATGAAATTCACACTTGTTGCTCTGTCAGCTTCTGCCTTTGGCCCTCTTCACCCGTGAAGGTTGACAGAAGGGCTAAAAATTATTTCCCCATCCTTGCATTAAGCAGAGGAAAACAGCTGCCCCAGGCAAGCAGATGCTGGGGTGGTAGGGAGAAGTGGTATAGGAGGACAGAGATACACACAGCCTGGCCTGCACCCCTAAACCAGTCTGCTGTCCTCATGTGTGGTGGTGGGCATTGCCTGCTCAGAAGTGCTGAAGTGACCTTCCACTGCCAAATTTCTGTATGTGGAATTGGAAACGCACTGTCCTTGTGGACAGCAAAATGTCTCGGGGCAGTCTTGAGCACGGTGTTGTTGTTCTGCTGGTGGTACACAGTGCTAGTAAAACTGCCATGTTGATGGTTCACCAGCAATGCAAGGATGATGATGATGATGATGATGATGATGATGATAGGAAAGTCAAGGTTGCAGTGGGGGAAGAATGGTGCTTAGTGGGAATTCCATGCCTGCTTGGGGGTCAGTCGTAACTTGAGAATACACCACTGAAAGCTGCAAAGGAGACGGCATAAATAAAAACCACTCCCATGTATTGCCCTCCTACAGTCAAAGTGCAGTAAAGGATTACAACTGACACTGCTGCCAACCATGGCACACCTATCAGGAGCATGTCTGCCCTTGTAAGGGAAGGTAGCTCAGATTTCAAGTTGTGTGGCAAGGGGCATGCAAGTGGGAACTGCAGTGAAAGGGAGCACTTTTCAAAAACGAAACAGAAAACAGCCAATAATAATAATAAAATAAAAACAAGAAAGGCAGGTGACCAATGCTTGTCTTCTTGTACAGTGTCCAGAGAAACTGACCTGACCTAGGGAGCGTAAGCCAAATCCAACAGGGAACGTCATGGGAATAATGGCAATCCCCTTTTTCTTCCAGTAATTTTCCTTATTGAATTTATTCACAGCTTCTTTCCTGGTGTGATACATAGACTTCTCCATGCATTCTTCCCAGCATCTGAGGAGGTTCTCTGGCTTGAGCTCTTGTTTATAAGCTGTCTGTCCGGTTTCTTTGTACATATTTATTTCTCTAATCTGGAAGACAAGTATCTCAACAAACTGCAATATGGTGCCACATTCATAATGAGCTTTGGGAGTTAAGATGCATTTACCCAAAGCCAAACCTTATATAGATTTTTCTCAGCCTAGAGGTAGAATTGGGCCTAATTATATTTTACACACACATCCACATTTGAACTACAGTGGTGCCCCGCAAGGCGAATGCCTTGGAAGACGGAAAACCCGCTAGACGAAAGGGTTTTCCGTTTTGGAGGTGCTTCGCAAAACGAATTTCCTATGGGCTTGCTTCGCAAGACGAAAATGTCTTGCGAGTTCCTGCGGGGTTTTTTTCCTCCCCCCCCCCTTTCCCAAGCCGCTAAGCCGCTTATCAGCTGATCCTAAGCCGCTAAGCCGCTTAACAGCTGATCCGCTAAGCCGCTTATCAGCTGATCCGCTAAGCTGCTTAACAGCTGATCCACTAAGCCACTTATCAGCTGATCCGCTAAGCCGCTAAACCGCTTATCAGCTGATCCGCTAAGCCCGCTAAGCCGCTAATAGCGCTAATCCGCTAATGGGCTTGCTTCGCAAGACGAAAAAACCGCAAGACGAAGAGACTCGCGGAACGGATTCTTTTCGTCTTGCGAGGCACCACTGTATTACCAGATCATAAAGTATTATTAATGCTAGCATCTATACAAGCAAGTAACAATAATATTCAGGACACCTCAAAAACAGGATTCAGTCACACAAGGGTACTTAATTATATGACCAGGATCAATATATTTAAGAAAGCAAACTTTTCAAAGTGGGTTTCATCTAGGTCTTATTAATACAGAAACCAAACAAGCCCATTTCTTATGCTCCTTTACAGCTGAAAGGGTCCCAAAAGTGGGGAGCAGGGAGTTGATAGCCTGCCCACCACTAGAAAGCAAGAGGGCAATTAAACTATTCATGGTACTGAAACCAATGTTAGATGCCAAGTTCTTATCTCCTACTGACGCAGCTACATTTCCTCTCAGCCTAACACTCCTTTCTGATAGGCTTTCTGAAAGTTCAGTCTCCCAAAAGTCCTGTGAAAAGTATCTTGCAGTCCCTGGTTTATCTGAAATCTTCAAAAGTTAACACTTTCTCCTCAAAAGGATTTCCTCTGTGTACTCGGGTCTCTTCTTTCTGGGAGTGCATAAGCTACTTACACCCAGCCTTCACTCTCACACCTCTTCCCAGAATGCCCTTTGCAACCAGGTGCACTTTTTCATTCACTCTTAAAATTTCAGAACCATAGGCATGCAGTTTCTCTTTCTCCCTGGCCCCAATCTACCTCCTCTGGTAATAATCCACATCTGGCTGCAACGCGCGTTATCCAGGCTTCTGTAATGAGTCCTCCTTGTGGGAAACCGAAGCCACGGAAAGCAGTGTTGGGTGGCATGTTTGTCTTGCAAGCGCGGGCGTGAGCTCGGATATTGGGAATCTTGTAAGAATTATTCAGTTTCAGCAGTATTATCTCCGAAACCTTCATTAGGGGAACATTAATAGCTGAGCATGAGAATAACAACAATATGAGAGAACACTGGGCCGTTCGCAACATAGGGTGACCTTCTTCTAATAGTGGCATTAACCACTCCCACTCCCCTCTCCAGGAACTCCTGAAGCTGTTGCCTCCATTATTGTTTTGGCAAGGAGAACACTGAAAAGCTGGGATGGTTAGTGCTGTGCTGCTACTAGGTCTCTTGCTGAAACAAGTTGAGCAGAGGTTAAAAGGACTGAATACAATGCACAGAAATGAAAATGGGATCAAACAGGCAAGAAAGAAGCTAAGGTTCAGATTCCATGTGCCACAATCAACTGAAGCAAATAAAAGCTAATGCCTATTGCTAAATGGAGCCAACGTGTTGCTCCCCAGAGGTTGTTTGGTTGCAACACCCACCATCTCCGAGTGTTTACCACAAGGCTGGGGCCGATGGGAGTTGTAGCCCAACAGAATGTGGAGGGCACCGTGTTGGCTTCCCCTGGCCTAATTAACACTAGCCTCTTTTTACAAATGGGGGGCAGGGAGAGAACCGGACCGCACCAGCCATGCCCCAATGATGGCACACGTCTCGGGCCATGCCCCTCCACATGCCTTCAGGTGTATGCATGCTAGAGCTTCTGTTATGAAGATCAGGTAGTGTGTGGCTGTAGTTAATGTGTATTCTGGAAAATGCACATTGCCAAAATATCCCAAGTCTGTCTGCGCTCAGCTATTTATGGTGAATGCCATACCATACATTTATTTATATTAAAAAGCCGTTGGGCAAGTTGAACATTTTCACTGGTTTGTGTGTATATTTGTTTTGGATTTAATTGTTGACCTTTCTTGTTTTATCTAACCTGATTTCATTGTTGAAACATTGTAAACTGAACTCCTGCAACTGGACAGGTGATAATGTAACATATAGTAACTAGGGGAACAGCGGCTTTTTAAAAATCACCCTACATAAGTAAATCAATTAATCAATCTTTATTACGGTCCAGAGACCCAACAAATCGTTACAAAGCAATGCACAATTCAGACAGCCTACCTCAAGGTTAAACAAGCATTTTGTTCAGACTTAAAGATAGGGATCATTGGTTCTTGCAACCACTGATAAAAACTTTGCCACTGATAATGTTCTAGCGTTTGTCCGGTCTTCCAATAGGAACCTGACATAGTGAGCCTCTGATTTTCCTGGGAAAGGTACCAGCAAGGGTAATATCAGTAACTAGGGGAACAGCGGCTTTTTAAAAACCACCCTACATAAGTAAATTGCATTCCTCCTCATAAGAGCTGCCCTTTTCCCCTCTGTTCTCATAGGAAGGTGGTGTTTTGTTCATTTTCCTATTGTACAACATGAAAAATCATTCCGGTTAAAACATACTCACCAGAACAGAATCATCAGTGGTGCATCCTCCATTCAAGTACAAATTGATATCCAAAGCCATGATTCTGCCATCACTCATGAAGCCAACCTAAATTGGATCAATGAAAGGACAGGCTACTTTGAGCTTAATGCCCGGTACTCTCCACTTAGCTATTATTTAAATGGTACTGCAGCAAAATATAGTCTTTGCGGGGGGTGTTCGGGGTTTTTGAGTGGGGCTGGCTGTTCTTTTTTCGTATCTTTATTTTAGACCCTGTGATTTACTTTTGTTGTTTTATAGTTATGTATTTTTTCATGTTGTAAGTCACCTTGAGCATGGATTGAACTGTGGAAAGGCGGCATACAAATAAAATTATGTATGTACAAACAACCAATCAGTTAAAAGGATAGCTTTCCCTGCAATAAACACAGAAGATGAGGCCAAATCTTTCCCTATTTTCACTGCAATGTTGACCACAGGCAGATCCAGTCGTTTCATTATAATTACAGTGCTACCTTGGGTTAAGTACTTAATTCGTTCCGGAGGTCCGTTCTTAACCTGAAACTGTTCTTAACCTGAAGCACCACTTTAGCTAATGGGGCCTCCTGCTGCCGCCAGGCCGCCGGAGCCTGATTTCTGTTCTTATCCTGAAGCAAAGTTCTTAACCTGAAGCACTATTTCTGGCTTAGTGGAGTGTGTAACCTGAAGTGTATGTAACCCGAGGTACCACTGTATATCCTTTTGTAAGTTGCTTTGAGAGGTGAGAAGAGGAATATGATGTTTTAAGATAGGGCAATATTTAAAGCATTTACATAGCACTTCATAAGGTTCAGGGTGCTTCAAATACATTGAATGCGTTTGGATGATAAGAATGAGATATGAAACAGCCTTTTGCCAACCCTTCATTGTTGTTGTTGTTGTTGTTTAGTTGTTTAGTTGTGTCCGACTCTTCGTGACCCCATGGACCAGAGCACGCCAGACACTTCTGTCTTCCACTGCCTCCCACAGTTTGGTCAAACTCATGCTGGTAGCTTCGAGAACACTGTCCAACCATCTCCTCTGTCGTCCCCTTCTCCTTGTGTCCTCCATCTTTCCCAACATCAGGGTCTTTTCCAGGGAGTCTTCTCTTCTCATGAGGTGGCTAAAGTATTGGAGCCTCAGCTTCACTATCTGTCTTTCCAGTGAGCAATCAGGGCTGATTTCCTTCAGAATGGAAACCCTTCATAGAAGCCACCAAATAAACCTAGAAGTCTTAGTTATCTTCTTTGCAAACACTCTTTGAACACTACTCATCATACCATTTCAAAAACTGAGACATAATGGCTTGCTGGGAGCTCCTGAATGTGTGAGCTGAATGTAGCAGCAGCAGAGTCAATCTCTGCCATGTTTGGATACTTCACACATCTCCACATGTGACTATGCTTGTACATGTGCAGTCCCTTCTCCAGGCAACTGACAAGCATGCCTTTGCAGTTTCTTGCCCGCATGGGAGAGATGCTATTTGCAGAAGAATGTTGCAAATGAGTGAGGGAACACATGTGGGTAGATACCTTTCCCATAACTTGAGTGCAACGAAGAATGCCAACAAAGTTTGAAGAGGACTGAAGGACCTCTAGTAATGTGAGCCTGTGACTTTCTACTTTCACAGCTCAGCCTCTGAGGTATCATGCTACATGTGTGGCATTCACAATTGATGCAAGTGCATTGTTCTATGTACACATTTATTTGCAAGATGAGAAGCAGAAAAAAATTCTGACACACAGGTTAATTCTGCTGCTTACTTTATATTTGCCGATGGTTGGGTGACGGCCTCCGGTGATTAACATGTCAGTGCTTCTGTCTAGAACACAGCGAACTGCATGGCCTGTCCTGAAAACAAAAAAATAGCTAAGTAGAGAGTGACTGAACGTTGGCCCAACCTACTAGGCAATTCAAACTACTGCCTCGGGCGGCAAAACTCACTGAGTGCCACTGCAATACTTATGTAATCATCAAACAGATTTCAGGTTTCTGTAGAATGTGGGAGATATCAGAGGAAAGATGCAAGGAAAAGGAGAGAGCTCTTTAAGTTCAAAACAAGCTGTTCACACCAGTGGTGGCTGTGAATGGAAACTGAAGTAGGAAGAGAGAGAGAGAGTTTTTTGCACAGATGTGAAAGTGTAATTTGTGATCTTTGAGAAGCATGTTTTATTTTCTAAGTTTGTAATAAAAGCATTCTATGTAACCAAGCCTAAAACGCCCCTTTGACGCCTACTTTTATGATAATGTAGCTTAACATTTTCTTAGGAGCCTCCTGCACATCATATGGCAGACAGACACATGTGATCCATGTTTATTCATCTAGAATAACCAAACCCCTGCTCCATGTTCATAATAACTGCTACCACATAAACTACTACCATATACTTGAACTATAGGCAATGGATCAAACGGGAAGGGAGCTATACTATCACCAAACTAGTTGTGATGTTAAACATGTTGGGCAGAGCCATACCATATACAGTGGTACCTTGGGTTATGAACTTAATTTGTTCCAGAGGTCCATTCTTAACCTGAAACTGTTCTTAACCTGAGGTACCACTTTAGCTAATGGGGCCTCTGTAACCTGGGGGAGTCTGTAACCTGAAGCGTCTATAACCTGAAGCGTCTGTAACCCGAGGTACCACTGTATTTAAAGAACATTCAACACACATTTAAAGCACATGTCTTCCACCAAAGAACCCTGGGAAATGAAGTTTCCCCATCACAGAGCTACAACTCTCAGGGCCCTTAGCAAACTACATCTCCCAGGATTCTTTGGGGGGGGGGAGCCACGTGCTTTAAATGGGCACTTTATGTGCTTTTAATGTATGGTGTGGATCTGCCTGCTGCCATCTGTAGGTCCCTTTTCTTTTTGATAGTATCCATTGTGTGTGGAGGTGATTTGGCTTAACCCCTTTCCCTATGGCTTTTTCCACCACCAGCCCAGCTAATATTTACAGATTTGCACCTCCGGGGAAGAAACAGCAGCTTCACTCCCTGCCAGCTGCTATTTAAAAGGGTGTAGGGACCCCATGACAGACAATGTGTCTAACATTCCATCTAGTATTGCTCTAAGAAAACCATATTATAGCCTAGAGTGTTCAAGTACTTAACTTTTCAGACTGCTAAGTGTTGTGCTTTTAAGCTACTGTGCTCCTTTGAGGTTGTATTCACTGGAGTCTTTTGCTGTTTTCACTGTGCTGTTCTTTTTAATTTGGCAACGTTCCTATCATATTGTATGACACTGCATTTTTAAAAAAATTGTAAACTGCCCCAGGAACTCTATAGTGCTTCTGGTGTGGAATATAAATGCAGCAAATAAATGCTTCAGCAATTCTTTGGATGCTTGTCTTTCCAACTCTGAGCATGTTTCAGCATTTTATTCACATGCTACCATCTAAGGAAATAGTTCCAGTACTGATCCCGCGCATACCAAGCGCACACGCACAGAGAATAGCTATTATCATGGCTGAAATCCAGAGGAGACAAAACCTTTAAATTAAATGAGCTGAATAAGTATGTTATTTTTTTAATAAAATGAAAAACTTAATCAGGGAGCAAGCCCCAGTCCCTTAATGTGGCTTCCTTCTCAGTAAACATGAACAGACTTGCAATGTGAAATCCCAACATTAACTATCATTTATGGTGATGGGAATGGTAGCCCAAAACCTCTGGAAGTCGTCGCACTGGCTACCCCTGGCCTATGTAGTTAGCAGCTACAGCAAAAAGTATAAATCCCTTTGTTTAAAAAAAGAATACAGTGGTGCCCCGCAAGACGAATGCTTCGCAAGACGGAAAACCCGCTAGACGAAAGGGTTTTCTGTTTTTGAGCTGCTTCGCAAGATGGAAAACCCGCTAGACGAAAGGGTTTTCCGTTTTTGAGCTGCGTCGCAAGACAATTTTCCCTATGGGCTTGCTTTGCAAGACGAAAACGTCTTGCAAGTGTTCCGATTTTTTTCCACTTTCCCCCCTTTTTCTAAGCCGCTAAGCCGCTAATAGCCTTTTAGCCGCTAATCCGCTAAGCCTTTAATAGCCGCTAATAGCCTTTTAGCCGCTAATCCGCTAAGCCTTTAATAGCCGCTAAGCCTTTAATAGCCGCTAAGCCTTTAATAGCCGCTAAACCGCTAATAGCGCTAATCCGCTAAGCCGCTAATAGGGTTGCTTCGCAAGACGAAAAAACCGCTAGACGAAGAGGCTCGCGGAACAGATTAATTTCGTCTTGCGAGGCACCACTGTAAGGCCAATTGATCTCACCTTGGTAACACGGCTATATTTTATGAGGTACAAAAAAAGTAATCACAACAAAACCTCTTAACATACACAGCTTTTTCAAATTTAGTTTTATCCTTAGATGAGGATGTCCAGCACCAGTGAAATATATCTCTTGCCACTAAAATCTGAAATGGTGGCTTTGTATCCAAAACACAGCCTTTCTTCGAGATAGGAACCACTTGCACAACAGCCCATTGCTTTGGGCTGCAATAGACATCCTGTCATTATCTATTTCAATGAGTCACAATGCTACAGTCTCAACAGAAGCTCTGTTGGTCTCAGCACAGCATGGGAAACCATATACACCTCCTCTACATTTGCCAAGAGTTTTATGACAATTCCTTCCTGGCATTTAAATCCATCCAATACTACTTTAAATATCAAAATAGATACGTTCAATTTCTAAAAGCTTGTTGACTGTGTTCCAATTAGCATCTGAAAATGGGATGGATGTTTCACTCGCCTTATTCATTATTTCATTTCCCATCCCCTCCAATTCCACTGCTTTGACAGACAACTTCATGAGCTATCGTATATATACGCACACATACACACTTACTTCTTAGCTGCCACAGCAACAACACATGCCAGAAGACTTGTTTTCAACAGTTTTCCACCAAAAGCCCCTCCGATTCGTTTCACATGACACATGATCCTGTTGCTTGAGATGCCTAAACAGGAGGCCACCATTTCCTGCACAAAACCAAATATTTTATTATGCCGGTACAATCAGAGGTGTCTCAAATTTGGGATAACACATAGATTAAAAAAGTAAAAGGGGAAAAAAAACCCCTTTCTAAATATTGGACCAACAGAAATACTTCAGAGGCTGGTTGTTGTTTTTCTCCTAAATCTTCTCCAAAAGTAGTTGAACATTAGCCGAATCAGGTAAGGCACCAGCTTTGCTATAAATGCAAATTCAATCAAATTGCAATTTTTTTGGGTCTCTGGACCGTAATAAAGAATGATTGATAAGGGATTTGCTGAATTAAAAATTTGAATTGGAATACAGAAATGGGAGGCGTGAGGAGGTCTGGGAAATAAGCAAATGATAATATGTGATGGAAGGACTGAATTGTTTTTAACCATTTTTATTTTGTATTTTCCTTTTTTCCCTTTTTCTGTCTATTTTGTAATTTTTTTTTTAAATCTTAATAAATATTTTATAAAAAAAATAAAAATAAAGATTGATTGATAAGTGCAAATTAATCATAGCTGAAGGCTTATGTGAGTCTATTGTTTCCTACCTGCGGAAAGCAATTTACCGTATTTTTCGTCCCATAGGACACTCCGTCCCATAGGACGCATCTAGTTTTTTGGGGGGGAAATAAAGGAAATTTTTCCCCCTTTATTTCCCCCCCAAAACCAGGTTGGGGAACAGCAGTATGGCGGCGCTGCGCCTCCCAGCTGTCCCCCGAGCTTGTGGGGCTAGCCGATGTCTGCCCGGCGCGCGGGGCGCTCTGTTTCAGGGCGGCCTGTGCGCCGGGCGGCAGGCTGCTATCCGCAGCGTGGGGAGCCCTGTGGGAGTTCCCGCAGGGCTCGCGACGCTGTGGATGTCTGCCCAGCGCGAGGGGCGCTCTGCTTAAGGGTGCCCCGCGCGCCGGGCGGCAGGTGTAAGAAAGAGCCCATTCTGGAGCTCCTCTCCAGGGTAGCATCCTGATTTCCAGGTAGCAGCAAAATATCAGTGGGAGCCCATAAGAGAGGAAGTGATATGCTGAGCCCAATAAACGTAGGGCTTTAAGACACAGAGAACATGGCTGTCACTTGTGCAACATGTTATGAGATAGCTCTCTTAACCTGTACAAATGCTGGATGCTGGGTGGACACAAACAAGTTCATTTCTTTATCCTCTCCTGTTGGAACAGCAAGAATGCTCTGAGTCTCCATATAAAAGTGCTCCTGTCCGCCAACATGGATCTCGCCTGTTTCAAAAAGAGAACATCTTAAATCAGTACATCCAAAAGTGTGCAGCCTGGCTTTCTTTGAGACTGGGAAGAAAGTGGATGAAAAACCACACTGCATTGTGCATAACTGTAGACAAATGTTCATTTTTGCAATCTTAGAAATGCCAAGCCTCAAACCGCCTAGTATAATAAAGGGCACCAGTAAGAAAGGATGCAGATGTTGCACTTCTGTATGGCAGAAATTATGAGGCACAACTAATCTTTAAAAGTCTGCCTGTATGCAGAAGTTACAAATTATTGCCTGTGTGAGAATTAGGGTTAAGCACCTGCATTCTGACAAGGTATATATTCAAATCGAACAAATAGCTGTTTCTGACATTGTATGGTGCATTAACTACAGTGGTAACTCGGGTTAAGTACTTAATTCGTTTCGGAGGTCCGTACTTAACCTGAAACTGTTCTTAACCTGAAGCACCACTTTAGCTAATGGGGCCTCCTGCTGCCGCCGGGCCGCCGGAGCCCGATTTCTGTTCTTATCCTGAAGCAAAGTTCTTAACCTGAAGCACTATTTCTGGCTTAGTGGAGTGTGTAACCTGAAGCGTATGTAACCCGAGGTACCACTGTATATTCGCAAGTTTGGGAGGCATGGATTTGTATTGTGTTCAGTCCAAGTGCACTGATGAGTGGGGTGTAGATCAGGTACAAGGAGACTTTAGATTTCCAGGTGTTGCTGAGCTTCCAGCGCCCATCGTCACTGGCAGCGCTTGCTGTGGCTGATGGAAGTCTCAGTTCAGCAACATCTGGAGGGCCAAATGTTCCCCACACCTGCTGCAAATGGTGGGGTGTCTGTTCTGTGGCTTTCACGGTAAGGTTTTGAATCAGCAGGCTGAGATTTACCTTCAAGTACATGGTCGACGACTTTAAATGCTTCCTCCACATTTCCTCGTTCCAGTTTTCTCTGTGGTTCAAAGAATGAATTGTGCTCTATTGCCTCCTGCAGCAACAGAAGAGACATACACCTAAGCTCAGAACCCTACCTGTTTATTTTGAACAAACTGCCAGCACCCCTTGAGGGAAAGCCATGATATTTAAACTTTTATGCATTGTGAATATTTAATATAGACATGCCCAAATACACAATTTACAGGGCAGGCTGTGGAGCAGTAAAATCAGAAGCAACAACGAGTATTGTGACACTTGAAAGATTAACCAAGTCTAAATTGGGAAAACCAAAGCAGGGAAGGAGGGAAGTCCGGGCGCAAAATTGCGCAGGGTAAATAAGAAGATAAAAAAGGTTGAATGTTAAAGTTAAAGTTTTATTTAAATTTGTTTTGTTTTTGAAAATCAATATAAAAGTAATAAAAAAAGAGAAAGATTAACCAAGTCAATTATGGCATAAGCTTCTGTTTACTAGAGTGCAACAAAGCTTAGGGCACAATAAGCTTATACCATCATAAGATGTCCCGGTTTTTAAAGTGCCACAGGACTCTTTGGTTCTTCTGTTATAACAGACTGACTGCCAATATGGAAATTAGTAAAATCCGAATATCTGGTTGTAGGCCTACTTAGCCCTACAATGGGACTAGATTATTTTAAATCAATGTAATTTGATTTAACTGGGTTGTGGACTGAATCAGACACCTGGAATTTTAATAGAAATAACTAGTAGTACAAATAAATAGCTTTTATCACAGCAGCAGTTAAGAAAAGGCTGTTCTTTACCTCAATGGTCAGGATCACAGGTTCTTGAAGTTCATACTGTATTTTCACTTTTGCAGCTGCTTGTTTAGCATGAACATCTGAATCTGCTACCACTGCACAGACAATCTGGCCCACACAAGTCACCTGAAAACCAGAGAAAACCAGTGTCTTAACTTTTGGACACACATGTTCCACAGAAAGCTGATGAAACTGCAGTAAGCCCACAATTTACACACATTTAACTAGTGTGTATTCAGCTTTATGCATGTGGTAATTTTAAAAATAAAAAGGGGGCAGAATTCTGGGAGAAATGGCTTTGACGACCCCACCTGCCATTGAACCCAGGTGGAATCCACACACACATAAAAACCATTCTGAAAATGCTTTTTAAAAAAGCGTTTTTAAAAATATATTGATTTTTCCATAAGGCTCACCATCGCCATCTAGTGTCACATGAGAGCCAGTGTGGTGTAGTGGTTAAGAGCGGTAGTCACGTAATCTGGGTAACCGGGTTCGCGTCTCCGCTCCTCCACATGCAGCTGCTGGGTGACCTTGGGCCAGTCACACTTCTTTGAAGTCTCTCAGCCCCACTCACCTCACAGAGTGTTTGTTGTGGGGGAGGAAGGGAAAGGAGATTGTTAGCCGCTTTGAGACTCCTGAAGGGGAGTGAAAGGCGGGATATCAAATCCAAATCCAATCCAAACACATTGTATATTGCACTTAAAAGTTTTATTTGCAGCTGTATAGCTGAGTCCCCCAGCGTGTTAGACTATACATGATTTTGGTTTTAGTAGTTATCCCCAGAATTTAACCCCTGTGTAAATAGTGGGCTTACTCTACATACATATTCAAAGTTATCTCTTTTTTTATATAAAAAAGTGTGTATCCTAAACCTCAGCACAAATATATATGTTGGTTCAATATTGGCTCCACACTGATGCACAACTAACTTGTATAATTAACGGAGCAAGTCAGTGGTTTGCTGGTTTGGTGCACAAACCAAACTGTGGGATCTGCATAGTTTCAAGAGCTAGTTGAAAGCTGCACTTTTCCCAATTGTCCCACACTTTACTTTCATTAGCCAGGCATGAACTGAGAGACAGTGTGAAAAAGTACTCTGTGAATGAAGCCCAGTCAAGAAACTGTCACACACTGTCCCTGGCAGGGGAATATTAGAGAGATAAAAAGTGAGACAAATCAGTGAACACTTAAATAATAATGCAACAGAAAGAAATATTCAAACAAAAAACAAAGTATATATACAATGGAGAATGAGTCAATTCTTATTTAAATTAACAAAATTAAAATAAATAGTTTAAATAACTATGAACTGTTGATGATTAAACGTGGCATACCTTTTCTCTGGCAAACACAATATCTGGGACATCATAGTTGTAGAACTCATTAGTCGCTGGGACATCCTGAACAGAAATGATATCAACTACCCCTGACACCTTGAGAGCTTCTGAAGAATCAATAGATCTGCAAGAAGTAGTGCAAGCAAGTTAACTAACAATAAGAGCAGAAACAATTATTCATAGGTTGCTGGGACAAGGGCGGGGAGAAAAGGAGGTACGTGGCAGAATGAGGATGAGATGTGCCAAGGAGACATTGGGCTGGCAAAGACTAAAGGGGCTATGGGACTGGGGTGGGGAAGCAGTGGGATGTGTCGCTTCGACACTGAAATGGAGACAGGGCTGGTAAGGAAACTGGGGGGGGGGGCAGGGAAGGGAAGGGGGTGAAGACCTACACTGGCTCCCAGTACGTTTCTGAGCACAATTCAAAGTGTTGGTGCTGACCTTTAAAGCCCGAAATGGCCTCGGTCCAGTATACCTGAAGGAGCGTCTCCACCTCCATTGTTCTGCCTGGACACTGAGGTCCAGCGGCGAGGGCCTTCTGGCGGTTCCCTCGCTGCGAGAAGCCAAGTTACAGGGAACCAGGCAGAGGGCCTTCTCGGTAGTGGCACCTGCCCTGTGGAACGCCCTCCCACCAGATGTCAAAGAGAAAAATAACTACCAAACTTTTAGAAGACATCTAAAGGCAGCCCTGTTTAGGGAAGCTTTTAATGCTTAATAGGTTATTGTATTTTAGTGTTTTGTTGGAAGCCGCCCAGAGTGGCTGGGGAATAAATAATTTATTATTATTATTATTATTATTATTATTATTATTATTATTATTATTATTATTATTGCTAGTAGTAGTAGTAGTAGTAGTATGTACCTCCCTTATATTTGGGTTACATGCAGCTATTACATGCCACATCATGCTTATTTTGTATTGTTTTTACAGTGTTTTCTGTTATATTGTACTTGAATTTATTGTTATACACCACAACTTCTTATCTTATAAGATCAGGTGGCATATTGTTGTTTAGCCGTCTTAGTTGTGTTCGGCTCTCCGTGACCCCATGAACCAGAGCATGCCTTGGAAACTCTCACTTTCTTCTCAAAGCTTCCCATTTTTTATGTCTGTGGAGTTTTCTTGGCAAAATACTGGAGTGGTTTGCCAGTTCCTTCTCCAGGTGGATCACATTTAGGCTAAACTCTGGGCTATGACCTGTCCGTCTTGGGTGGCCCTGCACGGCATAGCTCTTAGCTTCTTGGGGTTATTAAAGCCCCTTCGCCACGACAAGGCAGTGATCCATGAAGGGGCAGATGACACACACACACACACACACACACACACACACACACAATATATATATAATTTTCTATATTGCGGCACATACACAATCTTTGCATGGGGTTTAGAACTGGTTACTAAAGCCAAGAAGAGTTCTTCATCAACGGTGCGAATGTCATCACAATAAATAGCTTCCCCTGTGGCATGTTTAGTACCGGCCTGGTGCATGACTGGACGTCCTACGGGATCTTGAGGAAGCTGTCCTGGCTCCACATCCTTTTTAATTAAAAGAAAGAAAGAAAAGGAAACCACAAATCAACTACAAAAAAGTCAAGATGACCCTTTGCTTTAACTTCTTTCCTTTTTAATGCAAACTATTTCTCCTTTCAACAATCCATCCCACCCCCAATTGCAATCACAATGAGATAAACTGCATCCTAAACTGCAAGGAAGAGAAATCAGGGCTTATCCACATTATGTTTTAGTTCAACTCTTTCAGTCAAGCTAGTGCCAAACTTTTACCTAATACTTTTACCATAACATTCATGTGAACAAGACTTCTACCTAGCATGAAAGCAGACTGTGTTTCCCTTAGCTTCCATAGTCCTTCAATGTATAGACTAAAAAAGCTGAAATCAATGACTCTCTGGAACACCTCTCATTCCACCTTGGAAATAGCTCACTAATCTAACATACCAAACAGTCCATTGTATATAGCCAGGCACTACGTTACAGCCGCATCTGTTCCAACTCTACAGACAGAGACTCTCACCTAAGAGATCTACAGCAAACCTTTTCAGAACTAAAATACCGAGCAGATGTCGTTAGACAACAGATCAACAGAGCCAGACTGATACCCAGAGAGAACCTGCTGCAAGACAGACCCAAAAAAGAAAATAACAGAACACCTCTAGTCATCACATACAGCTCCCAAGTTAAAACAGTACAACGCATCATCAGAGATCTACAACCTCTCCTGGACAATGACAGTTCTCTTTCTCAAGCTCTGGGAGGAAGACCTTTCATTGCCTACAGACAGCCACCCAATCTTAAACAACTCCTAACCCACAATAATACTACAACCAGACTTAACACGGACACTGGCACCAGAGCCTGCAACAAACCCAGATGCCAACTTTGCTGCCACATACACCCGGACAACACCATTACTGGCCCCAACAACATCACACATACCATCTCGGGACTATTTAATTGCTCATCGTCTAACATTGTGTATGCCATCAAATGCCAACAGTGTCCTTCAGCTCTCTATATTGGATAAACAGGCCAAACCTTACGCCAAAGAATAAACGGACATAAATCTGACATCAAGAATCACAAAACAGAGAAACCAGTAGGAGAACACTTCAATCTCCCAGGACATTCTATACAAGATCTCAAAGTAGCTGTTTTACTACAAAGGAATTTCAGAAATAGACTGGAAAGAGAAGCTGCTGAATTGCAACTCATTACCAAACTTAAAACCATGGAGAGACCTGGTCTGAACAAAGACATTGGATTCTTATCTCACTATACATGACTAAGCCATTTCTCACCTTCTCACCCCTTGCCTTTTCCTGTAAGACCTATTACAGTCGTTAAGAGTCGTCAACAGGCTCATCTCAACTATCTGCCAATCTCCCATTCCCACCACCCTTCTGAGTAATACCCCTCCCCACCTTCTCACTATATAGAAGGATCTGGCAACTTCTGTTTCAGTGTATCTGAAGAAGTGTGCATGCACACGAAAGCTCATACCAAGAACTAACTTAGTTGGTCTTTAAGGTGCTACTGGAAGGAATTTTTTTATTTTGACTATGGCAGACCAACACGGCTACCTATCTGTAATCTAACAAAGCTCACTGATCTGACAAAGAAAGCTAAGATAATGATTGAATTCTAAGCAGGCAGCAATAGCTTAACACTTAGAGAAGTCAAAGCCTGATATTACAAAACCCCTCAAAATCACAGTTTTTAAATAATGTGTTTTGTGTAATAAGGTAGTACTAAAGTAATTCTGCTCACCTGATACTTTTGCATGCTCTGCGGCATTTTTGTATGGAAACCTTCAAGGGCACTTGCATAATTATCTGGGATATCAGGATACTGAGTAGGATACTGTAAGAAGATGATTTGTCACATTTTATAAAAAAGGAAACATTTAATTAAAACTCAATTCTAAAGTTAACATGCACACAGGCACACACCTCCCCATACACAATAACAGTGGTACCTCGGGTTACATACGCTTCAGGTTACAGACTCTGCTAACCCAGAAATAGTACCTCGGGTTAAGAACTTTGCTTCAGGATGAGAACAGAAATTGTGCTCCGGCGGCGCAGCAGCAGCAGGAGGCCCCATTAGCTAAAGTGGTGCTTCAGGTTAAGAACAGTTTCAGGTTAAGAACGGATCTCCGGAATGAATTAAGTACTTAACCCGAGATACCACTGTAAATGTAATTCAGTTAAATAAGTTTTTGAATGTTTAAAAATAAACTATACCATGCTCCTTGCGAAAAGGGACAGAATCCAAAAATAAGGATATGTGCAAGCATGTGTGGAAGAATAGTGGGTCTCCTCTTTTTATAGGCACCTCATGGTTCACTGTGAGAAGAGGATGTCAGACTTAGAGGGACCTTTGGTCTGATCTAGTAGCAGAGCCATAGAGACGTAACCTGGGGCAAAACATAGTCTCAAGACTTCCCCTTCCTCCAGATGCTATCAGAAGCAAATGCAGCATGGAATATAAACAAACCAAATGCATTATATAGTTTAGTGAATTCCAGGCTCAACATCTATTACATTCACCTTCCAACATCTAGAAATTATAAATAAAAATACTCCCAAGACAAGAACTAGGCAGATTGAGACGCAGCTTCTAAAATCACTTGGTAGGCTGCTCACCCTGAGACTGCTCCCTTCAATTCCACCCAGAAATGGAACTGAATTATGTAGGCATCCAGGCATGCTAATGTCATTTACCCAACACTTTGGCTTTAAACGGTTTATGAATCAGGCTGGTCACAGGGATCAATGCAAATCAAAATTACCATTATCTTCAGTGACTGCAACACCTCCAAGTAGAATTTGAAGATGAAACTAACAATGAGAGTTCTTCTGTACTCCACTTTACCACCTGGAGCTGAACTTGGGAGAATAATTTCTTTGAGGACCGCTCTGCAAGCTTCATCCAGCATCTGCCCATCCCAAGGTCTGGAAAAATAAATAATTATATATACTCAGTAAGCAGGCAAACTAAACAGTAGTTGCATATCTACTATTAGAACAACAGTAGTTGTATCCTTACTATTCATTTCCTATAGGAACACAGCTCTAAATGCACAGGACTGTATTCAGCATAGCACATCTCTCCCCTTTCCCTAAATCTGTCTGGGGGAAGGGTTTCACTCAACCCCACAGAACAGATTTGGAGACAGAGCAAAGCATACATGGGAGGAAAAATCGCCTTACACTAGCACAAAAATAGTGCCCAGAGTTTTGATCATGAAGTTTTTATTCCAACGGGCTATCTCAGTAAAATTAGATTCTTAGTGGGGGAAAGACTTAAAACATGCATTCTGCAGCACACTGTTATTGTACATCAAGGAAACAGATTCACTATTCCAGTGTGGATTGATATTTTGGGGTGCCTTAGTTATGAGTATCTTCCTTTGCTAGGAAGTAAGTGGATCTGATTTCTGTATTTTGGTTAAAGAAGATGTGCACAATATACAGCTTACAAAAAGGACCCCCATCCCAAGGTGTTCCTGTTTAAAACTGTACGAACTCCAGTTTAACTTTTTAAAGACCTATGTAGCTAGCCCTCCTGACTACTGTGGTAAATTTGGAGGTCAGAACAATCGTAGAGGGCTAGAACCAAGGAGTCAGGCTGCATATGTTTTTCAACTCTTTTAATGACTGTTTCTTCGGTTCCATTTCAAAATAAGACTAGACTAGAATAAGTATAGCCTGTCCACCAAATCTAGTTAATGCAAACAGTGACAACTTCATTAACTAAGTATGGTATTCAACTGTTTTATTCAGTGCAGACCCACTGAAATTAATGAACTTGACTAAGTTAGGTCCATTAATTTCTGTGAATCTACCCTAAGAGCACAGGAAGTAATGGCATATGCTAACTTATATGCACAGATGTAAATTTAGAAATAGCTGCTAACATACTCAAGGCAACTGACAATCATTAAACATTGCATGCATGCATCATGCATGATGTATTTTTAAAAAAATACATCATAAATTTAAAATGCTTAAAATGTGTAGAAAATACAAAATGATTTCACAAGAGGGCAGAACTTGTTTAACTCTTGGTACTGAACTGCTTGCCCACTTGTGAGTTTGTGTGATCAAAGACGAACAGAATGGAAAAGTAAAGATAGTTCCATTGTGTTGCTTAATCCAAAAGGAATTCTGAAGAACAATAAGGTCTGAAATATTCTTACAACCTATTTTATATAAACAGTAATTTGGCCATTTAATTGCTGCATGTCGAACATTTATCCGGCAACAATATGATTTTAGGATTTGAGAACTCACAGTTTATCTATTTCCTCTTCCTTTGGAAATTGCTACCATTGGGGTGAACTTTCAGTCTAAAAGGTGTCAATGTTACAGGAAATCATATAGTACCTTCCAATGAGCGCCTGGCATGTTTGCTTGGCGGCAACTGTAGTGAAGCCAACACCTCCGTAACAGATGCGCAAGTCCCTAATGATGTTGCAGTCTTCTTCAAAGGCAACCCTCATCCCTGCTGTAACAATAGGTAAAGCATTTTCCCGCCTCGGAGCTTGTCGAAACGCTGCGACAAACTCACCCTGGAAAGGGACAGGAATCAGAATAAAAAAAGAGAGATTAGTTGGGCTACAACCTTTTGAAATGCCACCTTTGTTTTTCCTAATTTCTCCCCTGGATCGTATTCAAATCTAAGTTTAAAAGGCTGTATTCCTCTTATAGCAGTTGCAGACCGCCTTTGTGCCTTAGATTAAATTTGGAGGCTACTGCTATATATTCTCCCCTACATACAGTTTGATTCCTATTTTTCACAGCAAGCTGAATAGAGTATGGGGAGAGCAGGGTCCGCACTACAGATGGTTCAAAGCCCTGGAGCTCCTGAAGCAAGAGGCATAGCCTCTGGGCAAGGATTGGCAGTCCCATTAAGAAAGAACTTTGCCCTTGCGGTCCCCATTTACGACTGTTCACGTATTTATGAATGTATCATGTTCCAGTCCCAAACCAATCTGAATGTGGCAAAAACACTGACATTTGCCAAAGTATGCACGTTGTGGATTGTCATCTAACTTTTTTTAATAATTACCAATCTTAAAGGAAAAGGAAAGACCACTGACCTTCCTGGAATGTGGGATTTTAACAGACACTAGGATCTCCTCTGGTTCCAGGGTATTGTTTCCAAGTCCATCAGCAAAAAGGTCACTGAAAGGAATCTGTCGCAGCCTCCCTAACAGAGAACATTAACATACAAATTGAAAATAAATACTAAGCACTGTAAAGAGATCACAGAGTGATCATTTTGGCTTGGCTGACATGGAAAATTCTGGACTAGCTATGCATGTAGGTTGCAGAAACTCAAAGCAATTCTGTTGGCTTTCTTGCTTAGGTGGCAGGAGCGATCACTTTCTCTTCACCCCCCTATAATTATTAAAGAAGTGTGCCAGAGCAAAGTCGGAATGCTTTTGGGAGTCTCACACCTTTGCATTTTAATATATCTACCTAAACTTGTAAGGGTGCAAGGATGTTACACAGTAAGGGCCATAGCTCAGTAGTAGAGCATCTGCTTTGCTTGCAGAAGGCCCCAGATTCTGTCTCTGGCATCTCCTGGTAGAGCTGCAAATGACCCCTGTCCAAACCCTGAAGAGTCACTGCCTGTCAGTATTAGCAACACTGAGCTAGCTGGACCAATGTCCAGCAACTTCCAACGTTCCACAAACTGCTTTGCAAAGAACATATGCAAACAACCAGAAACATGTGTGCATACTTGCCACACAAGTCTTCTCATCATAACAGAAGTGTGCCTTGCCCATGAGATTTTGCACAGTGGAGCTTGGATTTGATATCGCACTTTACCACTACCCGAAGGAGTCTCAAAGCGGCTCACAATCTCCTTTCCCTTCCTCCCCCACAACAAGCACTCTGTGAGGTGAGTGAGGCTGAGAGACTTCAGAGACGTGTGACTAGCCCAAGGTCACCCAGCAGCTGCATGTGGGGGAGCGGGGAAGCGAATCCGGTTCACCAGATTACGAGTCTACCGCTCTTAACCACTACACCACACTGGCTCTCCAACTAAGCCTGGTTTGTAAGATAGCATACTGCGCCTTTCTTAATGTAACATACAAAGCATTGCTGTGCCAAACTACACATTGCATTAAATGGGCCTTCACAGTTGTGTGCACCACAACCGCAGGAGACCCTGATTCAGGTTAGGACTACAGGTGGAGGGGTCCCACCCCCATCCCCTGCCATGATATGGTTCTGATGAAAATCACCTCTCTTGTCCACAAATGCTGCTATTTACCCTAAAAAGAAAGCTGATGTGGGCATCAAAAACATGCCCTTAGTAGGATAAGCAGGCAGCAAGAAACTCAGCTAGTTAATGAATGAATTTATCAAAGGCCTTAGAGTGAAATACAGTGGAACCTTGGGTTACGTACTGTCCTCCTTACAAATGCTTTGGGTAACGAGCTCCGCTAACCCGGAAGTAGATGCTCCTAGTAGCAAACTTTGCCCCGGGATGTGAGCGGAAGTCATGTGCCAGCGGCGCGGCGGCAGCAGGAGGCCCCATTAGTGAAAGCGTGCCTCGGGTTAAGAACGGACCTCTGACTTTTTCTGAAACTTTAATAAATATTTTATAAAAAAACAACAACGGACCTCTGGAATGAATTAAGTTCGTAACCAAAGGTACCACTGTAATAGGATCTTCATTCCAATCCTTACTGTGATATTTGCTTATTTGTAAAAAGAATACACTGGCACCTTAGAGTTCCTTATTGAGAAAGGGTTTAGAGTGAAAAGAACAAAAATATGATGAAGGCTGCAACTCCATACAAATTCACCTGGGGAAAGTCCCATTGAATTCAATGGGCCTTACTTCTGAGTAGACATGTATAGGATTGCGCTACACAGCTTACACTCCCTGTGCCAATGAAAGAAAGAAAGAAATATCCTCACAAGCAACTATCATAGCCACAGCCTTAACCCTAGCTCCCTCAAGGGCACAGGCCTGCAGCTGGCTTCCCAGGGACCTACAATGTGTTCCAAATACATAAAAGAGATTTGGAAGGTTTGGATAATACCAAGTGTGATGGAAAACTGAGAATGCATTTGGTCCTACCTTGCGATGCCACATTGAGGATACAGTTGCTCACTGCTAGAATGGGATTGATGTCAGATGTTGAACTTCTGCTTATGATATTTCCTCCAAAGGACTAAAAACAAAAAAAGGGGAGGAAAAATGCAGTTTCGACACACAAAAACGAAACACTTGAAATATCAACGTTAACAAATTAAACTGGAAAATATTTGTTTCTCAGTTAACAGTAATCCAAGATAAAATTTGTAAAAATGTTTCAATTAAGGAAACATACAGCCACGTTTCGGATCTGCTGTCCACCCAGAGTTTTTAATTGTTGCAAAAGAGCAGAGAATATCTTGGTTTTCTCTGCTGAAAGTTTTGAGACTGCATCTGTCAGGATGTTTTTCACTGCAGTCAGGCTACACGCAGCTCCCAGAATTAGTCCTGAAAAGAGTAAAACACAGGAGTAAAACACATGCTGGAACTGCTTTTTCAGAGCTCATCAAGGGGGAAAAATAATCATTTAATGCAGTGTGCACTTTCAAACTGATCCCACTGCTCTTAATACTGATAGCAGGGCGCAAAGATAGAAAACAAAGTTTACTGACCATCTTCTGTGTGTTCCACAACATACAGATCCAATATTCTAGTGGGCGAGATGATAAGCGGATGAAATACACCTTTAAATTTCATATCAGGTCCTAAAGGGCAGAAGATAACAGTGAAAATGAGGAGGAAGGGGAATGTTGTTTGATTGCAATTTAAACCTTTGAAAATATTTGTTTATAAAAATTGTGAGCCACTTCTCCTACTCACAGATGGGATGTGAAGTACTCTAAAGCTAGTAACAATCTAGAGAATGTTTTAAAAGTCCAGTGGTACCTCGGGTTAAGAACTTAATTCGTTCTGGAGGTCTGTTCTTAACCTGAAACTGTTCTTAACCTGAAGCACCACTTTAGCTAATGGGGCCTCCTGCTGCCGCTGCGCTGCTGAAGCACGATTTCTATTCTCATCCTGAAGCAAAGTTCTTAACCCGAGGTAATATTTCTGGGTTAGCAGATGCTGTAACCTGAAGCATATGTAACCTAAAGCGTATGTAACCCGAGGTACCACTGTAGAGAAAATCCAATAACATAAAAATGCTGCACTTTAATGCACCATAAGATTAAATGTACCACAGTAACCAGAGACTAAACTTACTGCTGGTAAAAGGTGTTGCGTATGTATAGGTGTGGGTGTATTCTGGGCCAAACAGAATTTCCTTGGCAGACTATTTTAAATGAAAAGCTGTTCCCACAGAAAAAAATCCCACCATGTGAGTTCGCAGATTTGATCACTGCAAACGAAGGGCCACAAAACAAGGCGCGCAGTGATACATATACTGGTATTACAGTAACAGGATATACCGAAATTCTACAGAAAGAATATATCACAGCAGCTCCATGAAACCATGGCCTACAGACAGATCACCTACAAATCATCTCACTTTAACCAGGAGCTGACTTTCAATAGCTCATAGTGGGGGAGCTGCTCCTTTATGTATGGAATCTACATACCCACAGCAGTATTGCCTACTACAAGAGGTGCCTGGGGGTGCTCGGCTTTCAGTTCCAGAAGTTCATTTAGATTTACAGGAGAAATCCACGCAGTCCTTTCTCCATGGTAAACAAGAGTTTGTGGTGTCTGATCTTCAGCCATTTTCTGTAGGGAAAACAGTATCAGATTCAGAGGTTTGATATGCTTTGGAGTGCGTTTGAACTGCACTGACCTTGCCCCTCTCCTTCCCAGGACACTACAGCAACATGGATGGTGGGAGGTCAGTTAAGCGCTGCTGCCCTACCACACTGGTAGCCTTAGGACAAATTTTAGGTATGGGGAGTTGTAGATAAGCTATTGGATGGGAAACCCCAATGTTGGCAAAGCGTTTGGCCAGCTGCTCCAACTCAGGTCAAAAGGATGGTTCACCAGTTGCTAAGTTCAGCCTAACTTCAGCTTTATATTAGTAAGGCATTCTACAATCAGGGCACACAGTAAAGCTATCAGAGCTGGTTGTGTATAGAACCAAATGTCCCCAAAGGCCTGTAAACACGATCTTGGTAGTCAATATAACTAATTGATGGGAGCTGTAAAATGAAATCACACATGATTTTCTGTTTGTTTTGAAGCTCTGAAACCTTAGTTTTGGTTCAGTTAGTTGGGAGAGGGGAGACTCCTCACTCTGCCTGCCTGTCAGCCACCCCCATATCTGAGAGATGGATGGAAGTGGGGAACAGGTCTCTAAGCCAGGGATGGTTAATTGGGCTATTGCTGCCAGCTTACATAGCTTGCTTTTTGTATAAGTAACTCATATACAAATGGCCCGTCATGGACAATGCCATGGTGTTTGCCCCTACAACATCTGCCCTGAGGTGCGGTGGCAAGGAACCTTGCATTGCACTGCTGCAAGTCTCTTGATTTATTTAAAGCACTAGAGCCGATCGCTCTGGCCTTCTGTGCATCTTTCTTTGGAATCCCTGCAACAGGGTGCTGTGGGGCATCAGGCAAACTTTCGCCCTAGTCTGTATTTGGACCCGTGGGACAGAACAAGGTTGCTTCTTCACAAATTCAGTGTTCACGACTCACCCAGTAGCCCAAATATCACCACATTAAAATGATAGTGGAAATTGGCTCTAAGCTGCAAGACAACATGCTGTATGTATGCTAATTTTTCTTACTATGAGTTCTGGTGGAAATATTAGTTCTTGAGTGGGATCCAATGGCTGGAATTCTTCTGCAGAAAATAGTGCTGTGCAAATCTTAAAAAGAGAAAGACAGTACACAAATGTGTGGATTTCCATTGAAATCAACAAGAGTGTGTATTTTCAAAACTGAATATTAAGTTGGGTAGATTTCAGACTTTGCCCCGAAGAACTGGCATTTATCACTGTGACTGTGTTATGCTATCATCTCATATTGTTATTGGCCTTTATTACCATAAGGCTATCATCTCATATTAGGGTGGCTATGGTTCATTCAATTATACAGTGGCAGGAAAAAGTGCTATGGGTCTTTGCCTATTCCATCTACTTACTTTCTCTGGCTCTTGGGTTTAACCTGAATCATTCTCTTCTACGTGAACAGTGGCCTTTGTTTAGCCCAGTCCACCTGAGAAGCTCGTGAAGAGGCTAACAATTGCTGAAGCTTAGCTACATGGCTCTACAGTGTTTCCCAACCACTGTTCCGCGGCACACTAGTGTGCCGCGAGATGTTGCCTGGTGTGCCGCGAGATGTTGCCTGGAGGGAGGCGGGCGAGTCGGGCGGCGAGAGGCGGGGCGGCGAGGAGAGGCCGCCCAGCGTGGGGCTCTCGCCGTCTGCCTGCCTGGCTGCCTGCGAGCTCGGCGGGCAGCGCCTCCGTCCGCAGCGCCCGCCTCGCGGCTCTCATTCCCTGCCAAAGCTCACCCAGCCAAGCCGCGCTCTCCTTCCTGCCTCACTTTGCTGCCTCCTCCCCACCCCCAAAGCTTGGAGGTTCCCCGGCAAGGGGGAGGAAAAAAAATTGAAACTTACACTTTCGTGCGTCCCTCCCGGCGTGACGCTGCGCGCTGACATCACGGGGCTGTAATGGTGGTGTGCCTCGAGATTTTTTTCATCAAACAAGTGTGCCTTTGCCCAAAAAAGGTTGGGAAACACTGCTCTAACAAGCCTTTTTTGTGTTCTTATACCAATAATTAAGGAACTTTCACCACTGTAACTAGGCCTAGTTTCACTTCCTGTGTTTTCTGACAGATGTACGAAAAAGCACATGAACCTGATCTTTGGAGAGTTTGTAAGTAAACCATTTAACTTACCAAATTTGTAGTCTTTTTCTATGATGGGGAAGAGAGCAACTATGGAAGGGACTCACAAGGGCATATTTTAAAGGTCTAACACCATGTATTTCCCCGCTTTGCTGCATATTTTGTGATTTTCAGTCTCTGCTGGGGTTCTGTCTCCAAATACTACCTGCCCCAAACGTGAATCTTGGCATACAGGAATTCTCTTTTTATACTGATTTTGTTCTTGCCACCAACAATTGTTACAATCAAACAAACAAAAATAGGAAAGGGGGAGTGTGTTAATCAAATAACTTACCTTTTTTTCATTAGTTGGTGAAGGTAAATAATCTTTTTGATTCAAGCAACAATCCCCAGAAACTTTATTTTGGCAACAAGAGGATTCCTAAATACGAAATTCAGTAAAGAGAAATATGGATATTAGCAAAAAGTGGAATGGCTTCCATTAATCCAAAAAGGCCTTAGACTGAACTTTTATTTTAGCTAATAATGGAACTGCCCCTCCAAATTGTATTCATGTATCTATGTATATATTAATAGTTCTGCAACTGAATTGCCAGAAACAATTTTGGTATTGGGCATGGAATTCAGCCCCACAACCACCTCAATTCTCTTTTCTTTTTATAAAGAAAAAAGAAAAGGCACAATACATTTTCAGTTAAACAGTCAATGGGAGCAATTTAAGCATGTACAATGAAACCACTGAAAGAGAGGGTCAGAACCATGTGCGAATCCCAGGTTGAATTCAAAAGCAAGACTTTCTTGAAGTGTAATGCTGGGAGCCCCTCCACTGTAGCCTCAAGGTTGCATATATGTGTAAATATGCCTTATGTCATATGTCATAAAGACCCCACAGTCTACACTGTGCCTAATTTCCAAAAGGAAACATGGATCCAGGGTAAGTGCCTGGAACCCATGGAATCTTGCACCACTAGGAAATTGGGGAGGCATGTAACAATACATTCGTTTTATAATCAGCAATCCATCTCATAGTCGTGCATGGCCTTTTTTCTGTAGATCATAGGAAGCTGTGTCAGATCATCGTTCCATCTTAGAACACTACTCTACACTAACTGGCAGCATCTCTCCAGGATTTTGAACAAGAGTCCTTCCTAGCACAACCTAGCAATGCCGAGGATTAAACCCGATACCTTCTGCATAAAATGCAAATGCTTCACCACTAAGCTATGCCCTTTATCCCAAAATCTGTGAATGCAGAATTACGTCACAGAGAGCAATACCAAATGGAAATAAGAGAACCAGATGAACAGACCACCTCTCCCTCTCTCTCTCTCTCTCTCTCTCTCTCTCTCTCTCTCACACACACACACACACACTTACCTTACAGAAGGTTTTACAACAGTCAATAATAGGTCTGTAACCTGTGCAGCGACATAAATTACCTAATTAAACAATAAAACAGATAAGGTTATTTCTTCAAGATAAGAAGACCCAAACCACAACTGTAGTTTTTTTAAAAAATAAAACTCACATAACAAATTTTAATGCTACCCTTAAAAAAAAAAATCTGCAGGGCAACTTACACATGAAACAGCAGCAATGAAATGTTGAGATTATTTTTTTTAAATCTAATATAAATACAAATTAAGAAGCAGAGGATAAAAGCAGCATAAAACAATTCAGAGTTTAAAATTATCTTCAAACTATTTACCAGCGAGAGCTTCCATCATTTCATCCGACGTGGGTTCCATCTGGTTGCGCAGCAAAGAGTAGATCGACATCACCATTCCAGGGGTGCAGAAGCCACACTGAGAGCCATGACTTTTAGCAATCCGTTCCTGGGACAATGGAAAACCTGCTGCAGGATTACCACATTCTCTTATTCAGATATTTTAAATGAATGCCTGCTCATGATTCATGCAGGAGTTGAACCTGAAATGTTATAAAGGTCACCATAGCTTGGCTTATTGCTTATGGAACCTGCATGTGTTGCTGCGACAGCACATGAGTCGATTGCTGTTGTAAAACACGAGTAGGCAATGTGGTACCTTCCAGACCTTGTTGGACTACAGCTCCCATCATTCCTGACTACTGGCCAAGCTGGCCTGGGCTAATGCGAGTTGGTAGTTCCAGTGATATCTGGAAGGCACCATATTAGCTTTGTTTATTCTAAAACAGGGAGCCAACAAGTGGCCTCAAGTGGCAGATGAAGTGGAAAAAAGCAGAAAGCTCAGGAGTGCTGCATATGTATTGCACATGAGAGTAGTCCTGTCTGATACTTAGGACTTGACTTATAGTTTGCAACATCAGACCCAAGAATCCCCTCAAGGCAGCCTACAACATCAGAAAAGCAATTTGAAACAGGCAACAAGAGTTTAAATCCCACATTAAAAAATAACAACCCCATAATAAAATCACAAAGCAAGAGCTAAAATACAAAGATCGTAGTCGTCCACCATTGGTCTTAGGAAAGCCCCTGGGCATGGTTTGAGGGGGAAGATTGCAGCCACCTTACTGAGTTTAAGTAGGTCAGGTCAGAGCCTGTAGAGAAGGCTGCCTGGAGAAACTTTATGTACGCTGCCTTGAGCTTCATGTTGGAAAAAACGTGAGACTGATTCAACAAAATTAAAGTAAAATAAAACAAAAACATTTTTACCCATCTCTCGAAGGACAAAAAGTTCAGCCACAAGTTATTTTAAATTAGCAAAATGACCATGATGTATGTATGTGTGTGCACATGCGTGTACACAGGCATGCACTCTCAGGGGAGACTTGTATATTGTGAGGATCTCTCATTGGTATGTTTGCCTTCACTGCAACATTGTAATAAAACACAATGTTTTCTTTTCCTTCGTGAATGAATGGCTGGAGCTTCTGTATATTCTGGACAAGAGTAACCTGCAAAGCTGGATGTTTTTCTGGATTGGTGCCATGGACTGATGTATTAAAATGTACTTAGCTATGATACAACTGGAATGGCTGTAGCCATTTTCACATGTGCATGTGCTCTAATAGTCTGGGTGCAGGCTTAACTGCACCATACTCGGCCCTCTGCAACCGTGTTCATGAATTGGACAGTTCCCAATAAATATTCACAGCACTGCTGGTTGCTGAAATGTACAAGGAGTAAATAAAAAATCTCCCACAAGTTACAGCATGCATTTACCTGAACTGGATGAATCCTGGTTTCTGTATTTCCAATTCCTTCTACAGTGATGACTGCACTGCCATGCAATGAACATATGGGAATCAAGCATGCATTGGCTGAATAATGACTTGGATTGTAAAGGAAAATAGGTATGTTTAGCATTTATTATAAGTATATTATTTGCCTCTATTATTTGTGTGCATTATAATTACAAATATATTTAAAATTAAACACTTAGGTTAAGAGGTAAAGGGGACCCTGACCATTAGGTCCAGTCGTGACTGACTCTGGGGTTGCGGCGCTCATCTCGCTTTATTGGCCGAGGGAGCCGGCGGACAGCTTCCGGGTCATGTGGCCTGCATGACTAAGCCGCTTCTGGTGAACCAGAGCAGCGCACGGAAACACCATTTACTTTCCCGCTGGAGCGGTACCTATTTATCTACTTGCACTTTGACATGCTTTCGAACTGCTAGGTTGGTAGGAGCAGGGAGCTCACCCCGTCGCAGGGATTCGAACCACCGACCTTCTGATTGGCAAGTCCTAGGCTCTGTGGTTTAACCCACAGAGCCACCCGTGTCCCTCAAACATTTAGGTTGGAACTGCCTAAAATTGTCACCGCCTGTATTTATGCACTGAGCTACTGTAGCTCAATTGTTTCTGGGTTTGTTTGTTTTGTATTATACTTCTGTCACTTTCCCATAAACATCCTCCAGCATAATACGGAAAAGTAGTACCGTATTTTTCGCCCTATAGGACGCACTTTTCCCCCTCCAAAAGTGAAGGGGAAATGTGTGTGCGTCCTATGGGGCGAATGCAGGCTTTCGCTAAAGCCTGGAGAGCGAGAGGGGTCGGTGCGCACCAACCCCTCTCGCTCTCCAGGTTTCAGGAGAGCCCCAGCGCCAGCCCCACAAGGTCAGGGGACAGAGGGAGGCGGAACGCCGCCATCCCGCTGTCTCCCGAAGTGGTTTGGAGGCTGACGGCGGGGAGACCCTGCCGCCTGCCCCGCAAGCTCCGGGGACAGCTGGGAGGCGCAGCGCGTCTCCCCGCTGTCCCCGGACCTGATCTGAAGGCGGGCGGCGGGGAGAAGAGTGCTTCTCCCCGCTGCCTGCCCCGCAAGCTCCGGGGACAGCTGGGAGGCGCAGCGTGTCTCCCCGCTGTCCCTGGACCTGATCTGAAGGTGGGCTGCGGGGAGAAGAGAGCTTCTCCCCGCTGCCGGCCCCACAAGCACCTGGGGGGGAAATAATTCCTGGGGGGGAAATAATTCCTGGGGGGGAAATAAGCGTCTCCCCGCTGTCCCCGGACCTGATCTGAAGGCGGGCGGCGGGGAGAAGAGTGCTTCTCCCCGCTGCCGGCCCCACAAGCACCTGGGGGGGGGAATAATTCCTGGGGGGGAAATAATTCCTGGGGGGGAAATAAGCGTCTCCCCGCTGTCCCCGGACCTGATCTGAAGGCGGGCGGCGGGGAGAAGAGTGCTTCTCCCCGCTGCCTGCCCCGCAAGCTCCGGGGACAGCTGGGAGGCGCAGCGCGTCTCCCCGCTGTCCCCGGACCTGATCTGAAGGTGGGCGGCGGGGAGAAGAGCGCTTCTCCCCGCTGCCTGCCCCACAAGCTCTGGGGACAGCTGGGAGGCGCAGCGCGTCTCCCCGCTGTCCCCGGACCTGATCTCAAGGCGGGCGGCGGGGAGAAGAGCGCTTTTCCCCGCTGCCTGCCCCGCAAGCTCCGGGGCAGCTGGGAGGCGCAGCGCTTTTCCCCGCTGTCCCCGGACCTGATCTGAAGGCGGGCGGCGGGGAGAAGAGTGCTTCTCCCCGCTGCCTGCCCCACAAGCTCCAGGGACAGCTGGGAGGCGCAGCGCGTCTCCCCGCTGTCCCTGGACCTGATCTGAAGGTGGGCTGCGGGGAGAAGAGAGCTTCTCCCCGCTGCCGGCCCCACAAGCACCTGGGGGGGAAATAATTTTTTCCCCCTTTATTTCCCCCCTAAAAAACTTGATGCGTCCTATGGGCCGGTGCGTCCTATGGGGCAAAAAATACGGTATGTAAAGATCACTGAAGCTGAAATTGACGATCACCTATATAGAGTCATGAGCATTTACTTTCCATTGACAATACTAGCCTGGGCTGATGGGAGTTGGAAGCCCAATGACACCTGGAGGGCTACAGGTTTCAAGTCCCTGACATGGCGATCATGGCACAGCTATAAACATACTTAACCAACAATATTCCTCATCTGAGGAAGACGGTTGCAATGTGCAGTTTACCAGTCTCTTGGCTCAAAAGGATACACAATCTTCTTAGCGACAGGCTCATATCTTGAGATCATCACAGTGCATGCACCACATCCGCCTCCACCACAGCCATACTTGGTACCTGTAAGACGGACTGAAAAAGCTGCAGTTAAGGAGGAAATGTTTCGTGCTGGAGCACAACTACACAAATTTTCTGTCTGCTTTAACCTGGAACACCATTGCTCCTGGGACAAACTTGTCTTACCCCATCTACATATAACAAGACATGGACAGGGACCCATTGGTCCTCCAGATGTTCCTGGACTACACAACACTCATCAGCCCTGAACACTGGCCATGCTGGCTGGTGCTGATGTGACTTGTAGTCCACCAACATCCTGAGGGTCAGTTTCCCCATCCTTGTCCTATGGCAATACACATTAAAAGGTACAAGCATATTATCTGGGAACCCTTATGGCTATGAAGGGAGGTTGCTTTAAAAAATGGGGGCAATAGCCAGTTAACTATCCAAAGTTGGGATGTGGGACTCAGTAGGATTGTAGTCAGCAGCGAGGGACTTTAGTGTTCTCTATATTCCCACGACTAGAGCAGAATAAATAACACAATAAAAGTAATTATAAATTTCATTTGTGCAACTGCATAATTTAGCTCTCTTTCGTGCAGGAATTCTGCCTTGAAGCAGAATTTTTAAAATCCAGATTACATACATCCCCACCCATAGATTATTTCAAGATTAGAAGCCTGGGGGCACACTCTCAGATTGCAATACTGACCTTTCCTGGGCCTAAAGAGGGTACTGTATCTGTTTTGGGTTGGTTGATTGCACTTTTATTTCACAATTCCTCCCAGAAGCTCAGGGTGTCATATGACCCAGTCCTAATGCTATTCTCATTACAAACTTGCCACATAGGCTAGGTTGAGAGATGATGACCAGTCCAAAGGAACCCACTGAAATTCATGGGTTACTTTTGTGACAAGCAGAAGTTTGTGTTTTCCAAACTAAGGATGTAATATCATGCACTTACTTGGAAGTACGTGTCACTGAACTAAGAAAAACTTACTGCAGAGTAAGCACGCATTTCATTGGACTGCAAGGTTTTCAAACTGTGTTAGAGATGGAGACCATCACTTCTGAAAACAAGTGTTTCCAAAGTGATGATTCAGTGGATTCCTCCCTCGAGTTTATTCTGGGAAAGTCAGTGCTAAAGAGTTAAATGAGGTACAATTAAAATAATAGAAGTGCAAAAGTTGATTTGTTGCAGGAAAGATTATCGGTAGGCTACAAACCAATGAGCGCTACAGAACAAAAAGAAGCAATTCCATTTTCATAACAGAGGCTTATATGTTGTTTGAAATCATTAATCCAAGCATAAAATCCAATCATATCATCAGACTTAAGAAAATGACCAGCAGTCCAAAATGGGTGCAATCTCTCCAGCACTAAAAACAAAAGGAAAGTTTATGTTAAATAACACTGGGTTCCTAGTATAAACCGTGCATAATTTGAAGACATCTAGATTAATTTGAAGTGATTGAGCAATGTTATAACATGGAAATTTTCACATTTATATAACTGACAAAAATTCTGAAGGCACTATAAATTACAACTTCTTTTCAAGACGCGCATTGCTCAGTGCTTCATGTTCTTGACTTTTGATATAGAAAGGATTTCATGTAATACACAAAGCATCCTCCCTCCATTTCCTTTCTATGTTTATCGTGTGGTTCACAGGCTGGTCACAGACTAGCTATAAAACTTTACAGTCAGTCAGTACAAAACCGCATAAATTTAATGCCACATCAACTGAATTAAGCCAAAGAACTGGGATACAAAATTATCTAAATGCATGTACAGTAATCTTCCATTATTCTTTCAAGCTGCCAAATGCTAGACCCTCGGAAAACTGAATTAACCCTCATTTTCTCCCCCTCCCCTTCTAATATGGTACTACAAAATATACAGGCAGATGAAGTTGTTGACAGTGTCCAAATGAAGCTGGTTCCAGTAGCCCTGTGCAGCCGATGCAATAGTCCTAGGTGAATATGTTTTGCTCACTTGTCTCATGCCTTCAGCGCATGACCTTTGTGTTTACAGCTGTGTGCACAAGGTGCTCAGAGTTCCAGATCATGTCTCTATGTTCTGACTGTAGGCACAGAGGATGGCGTGTTACTTGGCACGTGATGTGGGGAAGCAAAATTACTTGGTATAGTTCCCTTCACAAGCATTGGAACATGTGACTAGAACTCCTGTGTTGGCTAGACTCTCTAACCACTAGAATGTCTTTTAAATGTGAACATTCAACAACACAAATATTTGGAAAGCAAATATGCAGACTCCTTTCCCTGAGCCTGCATTTTGGTTTTAAAAAAGGAAGCACTGGGAGGCTTAATGACATATTTGTTTGGTGTGTGTGAAGAAGTGTGAGGAGAAGAAGAAGAAGAAGAGAAGTTTGGATTTGATATTCCGCCTTTCACTCCCCTTCAGGAGTCTCAAAGCGGCTAACAATCTTCTTTCCCTTCCTCCCCCACAACAAACACTCTGTGAGGTGAGTGGGGCTGAGAGACTTCAGAGAAGTGTGACTGGCCCAAGGTCACCCAGCAGCTGCATGTGGAGGAGCGGAGACGCGAACCCGGTTCCCCAGATTACGAGACTACCGCTCTTAACCACTACACCACACTGGCGAGAGAGTGAGAAAGAACAGGAGATGAGTGAAAAACGTGGTAGAAACAGTTGACTTGATTCTGGGCTGCCACAAGCGGAAGAAGGATACGTATCTTCCGTAGATAAGGCAGCAATGTCTGCTCAGGGTCGGCATTCTTCTCCACTACCTGCAGAGGGGGGTGAAAACCAGATAGTCATACCCACAGCACACATTTAAAGCACTCCTGTACCACATTTAATAGATGTGGCTACTCCAAAAGAATCCTGGGAACTGTAGTTTAGTTAAGGCTTCTGGGAAATGTAGGTATAGGTAGGCTCAGATCTGGACCAAGGTTGGAGAACCTATAGTGCTCCTGATGTTGCTGAACTACAACTTTCATAAGTCCCAAGAAGCACCATCAATGGGTCAGGGATTATGTGAATCGTAGTTCAGTATCAAAGGTTCCCTGACACAGGGGCTAGGTTTTTTGTTTTTGTTTTGTTTTCCATAAAAAGGTAAAGGGACCCCTGACCATTAGGTTCAGTCGTGGCCGGCTCTGGGGTTGCGGCGCTCATCTCGCTTTATTGGCCGAGGGAGCCGGCGTACAGCTTCCGGGTCATGTGGCCAGCATGACTAAACCGCTTCTGGCGAACCAGAGCAGCGCACGGAAATGCCGTTTACCTTCCCACCGAAGCGGTACCTATTTATCTACTTGCACTTTTACATGCTTTCGAACTGCTAGGTGGGCAGGAGCTGGGACAGAGCAACGGGAGCTCACCCCGTCATGGGGATTCAAACCGCCGACCTTCTGATCGGCAAGTCCTAGGCTCTGTGGTTTAACCCACAGCACCACCCACATCCCTTTTTTTCCATAGTGGGTAGCTAAACTGCTTTTTTAATTTTTGTAAAGGAAATCAGATGAGTAGTGATGGCTTGAGAGAACAGCATTGGCAGTGAGGAAATGCTTTTAAAAATCAAGATCGAAAGGCAGTGCTTTTAAAATTAAAACCAGCAAACTAGTCCACACTGTGGTAGTATGTTGCAGAAGTGTATAGAAGGGCCTTTTAAAAAACGAAATTAAAATGACAAAGTTAATAAAATGGAAGGAAGATATAGAGGTGAAACTAACATCAACGAGCATTATCCAAGAATGCTCTTGAAACTTAAGAGTTGCTGGATCACGCCCATGGCCCATCTGGGTCACAGGGGCTGACCAGTTGCCCGTGGGAAGTCTGCAATCTGAACAAGAGCACAACAGCACTCTCCCCTCCCAAGAGTCCCAAAAGCTGGGATTTAGTCCAAAAATCTGGGATTCCGAGGCAGCGGAGGTGTAACATTTATTTATTTATTGCACGCCTATCAGCCAGTATGTTAAAAGTCTCCGTATGTTTAAAAAAAATCTAAATGCCCTTGCTTGTTTCCAGTTAGTAAATATGCACACCCTTGGCACTGTGAGTTTATTGCGCTGGAGAATGGGGGGTGAATTTCCTGCAATATTCCAACACTCGAAAGGATATTTGTACAGTATAGCTATACCCTACACATTATAGTCTGGCATTTTATAAATAGGATTGACTGCCGAGAGTTTTGACTCCCTTTTCTTAATATCAACGAGACTCTTAAGCTGCGCACTTGCTTAGCAGTAACTCCTACCGTAGCCAGAGGAATTCACTTCTGAGCAAAGGTGTCTATAGTTTCAACCTGCAAAGCACGTGAAATGCAAACCTTCCAGGGTTTTTACGTAATTTGCCGCTGTGTTTTTCCCTAGGGCCGGAGGCAGGGAAGCAATTCTGCCGTTTGGGTTAATACGCAGAATGCAAACGTCTTGTTAGAAGAGGGGTAAAGGGGGTTTATCTACTATACTGGGACCCTCTAATCGGAAGCAGAGGGCAGTACAGTACAGGCAGTTTCCTTTTGCTACACTTCAAGCTGCACTGTCAGAGCAGGAAATACCCCCAAGCAGCTGTTCCTGCGTCCTCGGGGAGCTCGATTCCCACTTACCCTTTTGCCGTTCACGTAGAAAATCAGATCGTCTGAAGCCCTTTCTGCTCGTTCTGTTGCTGGGACAGACATCGCAGCACAGAGGGATAGCAACTGAGCGAGGAAACAGGAGCAGCAGGTCGTGAAGGAGAGTAAGGACTGATTGTGAATTCAACAACATGAAACATGAGTGCGAGGCGTGGCTTTGAGGCTTCAGCCCTAGCCTCCCCCTTCCGCCTTAGAGGGGGGGGGTAAGGACATTTTTCTCTTGCAGAGGAAAAGTTTTTTGGTCGCCGCTTAGCCATAGCATCCCCGATCTTCCAGTTATCCCGGTGCAGAACACTTCGTTTCGGAAGAAAAAGCTCAATTTCCTGTAATTTAATTCCTAACAGCCCTTCTCCTTAACTCTGGATGTGGGACGACATCGTCTTTGCCTTTTCACAGTAACGAGGGAAAACCACTGGATAAACGCATGCTTCGTGGCACTTCCTTGCTAATTAGTTGCATGCCCCAATCCTCCTCCAAATTACAGCCTGATAAATTCAGCCATCCAAGAAGCCTCATGCAATTCTATCTGGGATATGATATTCTTAATATCTGTCTTCAAGATAGTGGGTGATATTCAACTTTTATCAGGGACGCGGACTTATAAAAAATATTGGGGGGGGGGGCCGGGAAAGCTCATGAATAATAAATAAGCTCATGAATATGCAAATAAAGTGGCACCGCCTCCTCGTGAGCGAATAGGGGAGAGCGTGCTGCGCCTATTAATCAGCTCCAAAGGAAATTGGGTGGAGCTTTTGCTCCGGAGGGAGGGCAGGAGGCATGCAGCCCGACCCTGTGCATTTTGGGCTGGGGGAGGGGCGGCGATGGCGCTCTGCTGGAGGGGCGCCCGAGATTATTGGGGGGCGGAGCCCCCCCAAACGAATTTTTGAGGGGGCTCGGGCCCCCTCAAGCCCCATGGAGTCGGCGCCTATGTCTTTTTGTCATCCTACAGTAGACCCAATGAAACCCACAGACTTAAATTATGTTAACTGAAGGCCAACCCACACTAAGTTATTTAAAACCAGTATGATCACGAGCAACGCATGTGATGATACTCACTCCCAGGTGTGATATGGCTGACCCCTTAACTCTACAATTTCTCGGACTAGTTTATGCTGATTTATTGGTTACTGTGTTTTGCTATCACCCCTGCATCACATGTGCGCTGCTCCTCTTAACATGCCTTCTCTGTGTTTCTCAGCCACTTTCACACACATCTCTTCCCTACTCCACCCAGGACTGTATATTTCTCTGGATAAATTAAGATGGTGCATGGATGGGTATCCCCAGCTATGTGGTTTCCAGTGTGTCCAACCGCCCTGCCATCAAAGTTTTTTGTTTTCTAAAATAAGTTTAACGGGACAGGAGATCTAGGGTCTGGCAGAAAAGGCTCAGGGCTCAGGCCCCCAGGCTACCTAGAAACAACATTCCTGCCATACAGCCATTCATTTCCATGTGTATATTCATGTTGGGCACTGGCTCAATCACTGCAGGCCACAGCTTTTCCCATGGTAAAAAGCTCACTGGGAGCGTTCCTGGGTTGGGGGAAATTAAAAGCAAAGCTTTCTCAGAAAACAAGTGTGTTATGAACACCTATTGCATAGTGCCTGAAACATCAGTATGATAAGCACTACATTTTCCTCCCGATCCCCATTTTGAGACACTTAAGGCACACTTTTTGGCCTTCTTATTCCTCTGTTGTTGTTGTTGTTTTTGTTTTTTTGTGGCACTGTGGTCTAAACCACTGAGCCTCTTGGGCTTGCTGATCAGAAGGTCGGCAGTTTGAATCCTCGCGACGGGGTGAGCTCCCGTTGCTCGGTCCCAGCTCCTGCCAACCTAGCACTTCAAAAGCACGCCAAAAAGTGCAAGCAGATAAATAGATACCGCTCCGGCGGGAAGGCAAACGGCGTTTCCGTGCACTGCTCTAGTTTCGGTGTTCCGTTGCGCCAGAAGCAGCTTAGTCATGCTGACCACATGACCTGGAAAAACTGTCTGCGGACAAACGCCAGCTCCCTCAGCCTGTAAAGCGAGATGAGCGCCACAATCCCAGAGTTGTCTGCGACTGGACTTAACTGTCAGTGGTCCTTTACCTTTACCTAGTGGCACGTGCTATTATGTAGGGGACAGGAATACAGGATTATCTATACTTCATGATGATGATGATTTTATTATTTATACCGTTGTTGTTGTTGTTATGGTACATGGGGATAGCCCTTAATATTAAGATAATGTTTCAAATGAATTGGAAGCACAGCGAATCACAGGAGTGATTAGAAAACAGGGTTAATTAAATGTAAAGACAAAATTAGAGAATATGAAATTGACCACCCTGGTGCCTCCATTATTGTCACATTTTATTTATACACTTTTCGGTGGCTAAGTATTTCTCCAGGTAGGAGGTTCTCTGAGTATTTTCTCATTGTCATGGAAGGTGGACATATTTTGTGAGAAGCCAAAAGTGTTCTTGCTAGTTGTGCCATATCCAAATATTGTTAATGCTAGGGGAAACGTTGAATGGATATAAAATGTACATTGCTGTCAATGTAGGTTTCACATTTCTTGAAAAAGGAACATTTAAACCTCGCATAAACAGCTCAGTCTTGCATATGCACAGGAATAGGCTTGGGTTCCCAGTCTATACAAAGTATCCTCTGCCTGCTTGATTTGGCATCAGGAGCTGATTCTACTTCTTGCAGTAGTGCTTTTGTGCAAAGGAAAATTCATGAGGAACACTCACCTCATGGTGCAGTCACAAGGCTTTTGTACAATAAAGAGAGAGCAGACAGATGGTAAGAAGGGGAGGACAAAATCCATTTAGGAAGAGATCCCAAACTCCTATCAAAATCATATCAATGCAGGGAACGGTAGCAGAGGGTTTTCTTCTTGTTAGAAGCAAGCAAGGGGAAGGTATCTATTCTAGACCAACCTTCCTTATCTTGTATAAGAACCCTGTCCTCACTTGTCATTTGGTCACCCCATGTTTTTATATAGGCCTCTACATACAAGACACAACAGCTGTAACTCAGAATTGGTTCAGGCTGTGAGATAGACTACTTTCCCAAGTAAAATGGAAAACTTCTGTTATCCTCTGAAATAATTATATTCACTTTACATTGTGTGCAAAACTTGGAAACTTTAATTCAGCAGTTTTAAAGTAGAATATGCTATGCAAAAGATGCTACGAAATGCTTAAACTTACATAAACTATCAACACTAAAGTTTTGTCTGTGTAGATATACTTTTGCTCACCTCGTTCATTCTGATTAAAAAGAGAGTGGAAGAAAGCAATCTAGTTCAAATAAAAATTGAGTCAATGGAATTTAGTAAAGAAGAAATAATAAAATTTGTTTAAAAAGTAGATACAACATACTAGTAGGCACTTTTCTGTATATCCTCTTTAGAGTAATCTTGATTTACTTTTAAAGCTTTGTTTGTTTCTGACTTTGAAGACTGGAACATTAAGAAACTCGTTATCTGTGAATTTATCTCCTCTCCTCAATTTGCTGAAAGATAAAAATAATTGAATCACTAGTGGCACTGAGAATAGAACTGGTGAGCTTTTCTGGCAAATATCATTCATAAATTTTACTTAGTATAAGAATTCATACAGAATAGTCATTCCTCTAATTAAGACACTTTGGCTGCAATCCTAACTCTACTTACCTGGGAGTAAAAAACCCATCCCTTCCCCCTTTACAGCCCTAAAAATACATAAGTAAATTCTTTGTATTTTGCAATAAGCTGCAGTTGATTGAGAGATGGTAGTTTTGAACTTTTTCTCTAATGGGGTACTTGAAATTACCGGTATGTGATATAGTCACTATACTAGATTAGCTTAGATTCACACAAGAAGCCCCTCAAAAATCTGTGTACATTTAGAAAAGTCATAGCAGCTGTGTAATTGTGCTCGTGCTCCACTTGCAAAACGTCAGCACCCATGTTTCTTTTTATGAGGCAATGAAATGACTAATACAGATCCATCTCCTTCATTTCTACTCAAAAATATGGGTTTAATGGGACTTAGGTGGAATCACACACATAAAAAATGATGTGAAAATGCTTTTTTAAAAAATGTTTTGAAAAAATACCTTGAATTTGGCATAGCTCACTGTTGCCATCTAGTGTCCCATTTGTATATTGCACTTTACAACATACCGTATTTAAAATGTTATTTATTTGCAGCTGTATAGCTGAGTCCCAAGTCCTAGGAAGTGTGAGGATAGGATTGCACTATTAGACTAGTTTGAGTATGTGTTGCAGCTTTGTCTCTCTGTGTATGTGTTATTCCTTAAAATCAAACCTAAATTTTAGGTATTATTAGTCTCAACTGTCATGATTATGGAAAGTGTTTCAATAAACTCTCACAAAGTAATTATTCTACTCTCCTAAAATGTTTCTGGGTCACTTTTGGGATTCTTTTTTGTACAACTGTATGTTTCCATAAAATAAATATGCTTGATAAATGCCAGTTACAGAATAAGGTGTTAAGCATACTTTGAAAAATATTTAAATATAACAAAACAAAAAGAAACCATCTGACAAAAACTAACCTGTTGATTTTGGGTTCTTTGTAGCAAACTGTAGCTCGCCTGCGTCTAACAGGTGATGTGGAATTTTCTTCTAAGTCTTTATTGGGTTTTGGAAGGGAAGGTGCTTTGATATTTGTCAGTTCTTGAAGAGGCTTACGCCCTGAAATTACAGCTATTATTGAATCATTAATTGCAAAAATATTTGGAACGTTAGTAAACTTGAAAAAATAATAAAGATATATTTTTGGAGACACGGTAGTGTGGTTGATTGCATGCCAAACTTAAATTGGGGAGACGAGTTCAGATTTTGTTCAACCATGATACTTGGTGGCTTTGGGACAGTCACCCTCTCTAAAACTAATTTATTTCACAGAATTGTTGTGAGGATAAAATATTGGTGGGCAACATAGCTCTTTCTGGAAGACCAACAGGATGAAACTGTAATTAATTAATCAAACACAAGTTAAGCCATGGTATTTGAAATGAACTTTGTGATTTGTAAAAAGTAGATGCTGTAATATTCCCAGTTTTAGCAACTGAAACATAGCTGAAGTGAGAACTCTTAATGTTATTTCCTCACCTACTGCATCAGGCAATACAGCTGGTAGCATAGAAGTACAATGTCTGATTACATGGAGGGCAAACTTTATATAGTGTGTGAAGGGATGTTGCACATTTGTGAACACGGAGCGACACATACTTGTGAACTGCAATCAATCACATAACTGTTGTGCATGTTCACCATATTTAGCCACTGTGTCTCCCTTTAATTATTATTACAGTATTAACATTTATCAGTCAACTGGATAGCTCAGTTGGTTACAGCATGGTGCTGATAACACCAAGGTTGCAGGTTCGATCCCTGTATGGGATTAGCTGCATATTCCTGCGTTGCAGGGGTTTGGACTGAATGATCCTCAGGGTCTCTTCCAACTCTACAATTCTATAATTAATTTTTTGCCACAGCAACTTAAAACGACTTACAATATTTTAAGCAAGCCCTGTATACATACATTAAAACCAACACTTTCTTTTAAAAAACCCCAAAACAAACCCTGTACAGTGGTACCTCGGGTTAAGTACTTAATTCGTTCCAGAGGCCCCTTCTTAACCTGAAGTATCACTTTAGCTAACGGGGCCTCCTGCTGCCGCCGTGCCGCTGGAGCACGATTTCTGTTCTTATCTTGAAGCAAAGTTCTTAACCTGAAGCACTTTTTCTGGGTTAGCAGAGTTTGTAACCTGAAGTGTATGTAACCTGAAGCGTATGTAACCCGAGGTACCACTGCACACTAAAACATTCCAGCCATGAAAAAAAAGCCATAGATGATTAAAAGCCAAAGAGCCTGGTCTAAATATATGTAAAAATTGTCCCAGGCAAGCTTCCCTAGGGAGAGCGTTCTACAAGTGGGGAGCCACCACTGAAAAGACCTGTTCTTGTGTTGCTACCCTCCAGACCTCTCATGTAGGTGGGCATACAAAGAAGGGCCTCAGATGACAGTTGCAAGGTCTGGGTCAGTTCTTAAGGGGAGAGGTGGTCCTTGAGGTATTAGGGTCCTGATATGCATAAGGCTTTATAGGTCAAAAGCAGCACTTTAAATTAGGCCTGGAAACTAACCAGTATCCAGTGCAATCAGACCAGGATTGGTGTTACATGCTGAGACCGTCTTGCTCCAGTGAGCAACCTGGCCGCTGAATCAGCTGCAGTTTCCAAATCATCTTCAAAGGCAGCCCCACATATAACATATTGCAGTAATCTAACCTAGAGGTTACTAGAGCATAGACAACAGAATTTAGGCTATCCTTCTCCATATAGGGGTGTAACTGGGCCACCTATCAAAGCTGATGGAAGGCACTCAATGCTACTGAGGCCACTTGAGCTTCAAAGAACAGCAATGGATCCAGAAGTACCCGCAACTTACATATCCTTCAGAGGAAGTGTAACCCCATAAAGAGCAGTCAGCTTTCTGTTATCAGGTCTAGGGAACCACCCATTAACAAGTTTATTGTATGGCATAAATGTTCATGGACTATTATAGCTCACTTTGTCAGATATATGAAGTGGGCTAGAAGGCCATGAATATGAGGCAACAATCGTTAGATTTTTAAATATAGCTCAAAAGTTTCTGCATACCCCTGTAGGATACCACTGATGGACATATAAGCATCACTTCATACCAGAAAAGCAGTTAGTGCTACATGCGCTTCCAGATACTAACCAGAGCATAGGACATGATTCCTAATCACCCAGAGCACACTACCTGATCCATAATGGCTATGGTCCAGGCCTAGTCAATTGCATATATTCTAGTTTCTTCGTACAGGGATGTATATCTGAAGAATTTAAATCAAGTATTATTAAAATCACAATACCCACCCAATTAAATTGGGGAACGGGGGCAGAAATTGACAAGAGTCAGACTAATACCTAGAGTGCCTTTCCTAATATCCAAAGTAAAGCTACACATACCAAAGTCTGATACTGGTCTTTTGCTGCAAGACTCTTTACAAATTATGTTCACATTCTCTGTGGAAGCATAGTAATTTTCTTCTTGGTAAATTCTTGAGAATTGCAATGTTTCAGGGTTTTTCAGAACTGGAATGTTTTTTTGAATTTTATGGAACTCAGTAGCTATTTCAGTATTGTTAGAAATTACTTTCTCTACGCTCTTACCTTGATCACATGAAGAAACACTATAGGTCTTCTTGCTTGGGTTTGGTGTAGAATCTACCCTTTCTTCGGTTGTTTCAATGCAACATTCAGCCGCTTTCTTTAGGTAACATGAAATTGTAACATGCTGAACATTGGAATTTCTTTGAATGTTTTCATTTCCTTCATGGATATTCTCAGTATACACATTTTCATTGTGTAACTTTTGTTTCACAGAAGTTTTTTTCTGAGAGCTTGGGTATATAATGTATGTCTTCCTACCAGCTTTTGCAAAGATTCTTCTTTTATCACCATGTGAAAACTCTTCATTAATTTGATCTGTTTTAGGAATACCTAAAGCATGAGCAGATCTCTCTGTTGTTCCGAAATTGGAAGACACTTCTCTCTTATTAAAGTCACTTTTTATATCAGTCTTTTCATCTTGTATAGTCTGGCTATTAGAATTGCATACCTTTGATCTAGGCCCTTTCAAATACTGCCCATTTTCCATTTCACTGTAATGTGATTTTTTTATTTTGGAAACAACAGGATAGGTCTCATTTATGTCTAAATCCTGTATTGAAACCACACAGCTTTGTACTGGTGGCAAGCTTTCAACAGAATAACCTTCTAATGGTACTTTACCACTAGGTACATTAAAATCATGTTCTGGGACCTGGTTTTCTGAATTCTGAGCTGTTTCAAAAATGTTATCTTTCATTTTTTCTTTTTCTAAAACATGAGTTGTTTGCCGTAAGTCTACAAGTCTTAGGGGATGCACCTGTCTGTCATTATTGTTACTGTTCTTGAAATCTTCTCCAAGTTTATTGGTGTTCTTCAGTTTCATTTGCTGATCATTTCTCATTTGAAACAATCCTTTTTCTGGTGGTAGAACATTTTTAGATTCAACAATATCAATATCTTTAACTTTTCCATTACTAGGAACTTTCTCGTTACATTTTTTAGGTTTAATGTTATATTTATCCTCAATCTGTTTTTCTGTGCTTTTAGTTTTCACTTTTCTCAAATTTGCTGAAATTTTATCAGTTTTTACTATTTTAGCATTCTCAACCTTGGCTTTTGATTTAATTAAGAGTATCTCACCTAGTTCACTAGCAGTCAATTCCATGTCAGCATCATATACAGTTTCTTCTGGCTTTTTACCATTTATAAAACATAGTTTATCGATGTGATCAGACTCCTTTCTAGGTTGAGATGATTTAGTGCATGAAACATCTTTTGGGGCCATCTGACCAATAGTGTGGACTTCGTCAGTGTCACAATGCAATATGTTATTTTGCTGTGTTTTACTCTCAAAATTGTTTATAGTAGACTGAATATTTGATGTGCAGGACAGTCCTCGTTTCTTCCGTTCAGTCACATATCTATGGATTAGAAGAGGACTATTGTGTGCTTTTGATTGTCTTTCATATTTTTCTACAGAACATGCATTATCCAGATCCAGCTTAAAGGTCCTACTAGACATCTGATCCATACATGATGGATTTTCTGCAAACAAAGCAAACCAGGTTCATTTACATTGCATAAACAGGAAAAGTTTGTTTTTCCATTTGGAACATGCTTTATTATAATCTTCAAAAACAATTTCAGCTTGCCAGATGGGACATTCGCCCCTTGCCTACACCTGTGGTGTTCTGATGGATCTCCAGACACCCAAGAGCCATTTGGGGAGCACGCAAGGAGAAGGGAAAGCAGGGCTTCAGCTGATAGGGTTCGTCAGGGGAATCCCACCCATTATTATTAACTATTTATATATCAACAACATGCATCTGTTTAACTGAAACGGTTAACAGTGTTTTTATAAATATCAGATGGGAGACCTGAACAAACCTAGTGATACTGGAGCTATTTTATTCAAATTGGTCTGTAACCTACTATAGTGTTTTAAATAGCTTACATAAAAGTATCTTATGTGCCTAATTGTTTAAAATATAATGAAAAAACATTAGGAGTAACATTATGCATTTCTGTGTTGATGTGTCCCAACATAAATGTTCATTTATTTTTTAAGACTCGAACGAGACATGAATCATATATCTAGCTCTATTGTCCCTGATTTTATAAACATAGATTGCCAGCATGAAACACCCCCTCCCCGCAATCTGAATCAAGACACAGGCATGGAGTGGGAAGTACAGTGGTGCCCCGCAAGACGAAATTAATTCGTTCCGCAAGTTTTGTCGTCTAGCGAATTTTTCGTCTTGCAAATCACGAAATCCCATAGGAATGCATTGAAAATCAATTAATGCGTTCCTATGGTCAAAAAAAGTCCAAACAAAGCCAAATTTGGTACAACAACAGTTTATTAACTGCTCTTTAAAGTCACACATACTGTAAAGAGCAGTTCAAAAATTGAAGGGAAAATAAATTAACTTTATAAACAAAACATGTCTTTGTTTTTAGACAAAGGAAACAAAGTCGCGAGACGTTTTCGTCTTGCGAAACAAGCCCATAGGGAAATTCGTCTTGCGAGGCAAATCGAAAACGGAAAAACCTTTCGTCTAGCGAGTTTTTTGTCTTGTGAGGCATTCGTCTTGCGAGGTACCACTGTAAGGTGCTTTAGTCCTTTATCCCCTTCTGTGGACCTGATGCAATGTGCACTGGGGTGAAATTCCTCCAGTGGGTGTATTTTTCCTTTACAAATTGCATGCACCAGAGACCCAATATGGACAGGAACTACAATGAAGGGAAAGGGCTGAAGACATCTACCCACCATGCCGGGGTCACAATCCATACCTCTCCTGCCGACAAATTATATTTTAAAAGTCCTGTATTGAGACTCTTGCTTTCTGCAACATTTGTTGGGGAGAAAGGACCCTAGAAAATGAAGTGAATGCAATAAAATATGCTGTATACCTTTTGTAAATTTATTTGCAATAAATACTGTTTCTATTTTATTTGTTTCACTTGATTTTGAGGTATTTTTTTCAGACACAAATAACTCTGCATTGATTTGATCTGCTGCAGTTTCCTTTGATGTAACAAGATCATCAGCTACACAGACTGAAATGTTACTTTGCTGATTTCCATCATGTTCTTCAGTCTGAGTGCTCACATGCTGCCTGATAGTTCTGAAAGAACAATTTATTATGAAAGAGAGTTAAGAAATGGGATTCACTTCAGCATTTAACTCATAAGTAAACTTCACTTTGTTCAGTGGGACACTACCAGATAACAATGCACGGATTTGTAATCTAATAATAAATCACATTTTGTGTTATAAACCCCCCCCCCAAAAAAAATAAGTAGGAAACAAGATCTAACTGTAAAACAGAAGTGTATGAGATTACATCTAAGGAGAAAAACTGCTAGCACATGTACTACTGTAAACTACCTTAACCTAAGGTATAAATTGCTATTTCTAATAGCCTGCAAACAATAATTACCATGTATAGGTATAAATTATGTTTTTGTTGGCAAAATACACATAAATGTCAGTTCATAAAAGATCAGAGTCTTTGTCATGTATTTTTCCAGCAAAGACTATAATCCTGCATGTATACTAGTTAAATCCTGTTAACCTCAGCAGGATTAGCTATGCAATCCTATACAGTAGATGTCTACTCAAAAGTAAATCCTGCTAACATTAATGGACTTTACTTCTGGGTGTAAGTATAGAGTTGCACCCTCAAGCAGTCAAACTGTACATATGATTGCAGCCTAAAACACAGTTTATACATGACACTGTTAATGAATTGTGTTTAATTATATCTAGTTCTTTTTATTTATAAGTACAAAAACTAAACTATAAATAAGCCTTTAAAGCAGCCCTTAGGAACCTGTGGGATTATAGCCCTGATCAATACAATCTTTTGGCAGGTTTTATTTTAAGTTTCACGTTTTGATTTCCATCTAGATTAATAAATCAATTCAAATATTACCTAATTGGTTGATCAGAAATCTCAGGTTGTTGACCAGAACTGTTGCAGTGGTCTTTTTCCATTGCTAAGGGTTTCTGAATATGCTGTTTAAAAAGAGGAAAACACTCAGAACACTTAAAGAGAAATTTTATGTACAGTATGTCTATAGAGAAATAATTCCCAGTTGAAGGGGGTTTGCTCCCAGTTTTGTGGGTATAGAATTGCACCCATACCAATATATTAAGATTTCGAGTGTTAAACTATTTCAATGAGAACATTAATTAAAGAACAACTTTAATACAGTAATGTAAAGTGTAAAGATTAGCAGTTGTAAACTAGGAATATATGTATAAAGCACAAATATGCAGGTCAAGAAAATATTTGCTCACATAATGTAGTTATTTCATTGAAATGCCACTCTTCTTGTGCACATATTGAGCATTTATAACAGAAAAAGTTTATTAATAAACCATTGATTTTGTACATGGGTATCATTTTACTGCTAGAAAGTACAGTACAGCAATATTGTGTATTATGTTAGTTGAAGTCATCTAGTTGTATGTTTAAATCTATAGAAATATGTCAACAATACAATTGGATTTCCATTGTTTTGATCAACATGTTTGTCCTGCTGTATCTGTACTTTAATCAAACCTCAAAAGTAAATCCACAGCTAACTTCTGAAAAACCAAAGGAATATTGATCACCAAATCAGTTTTTATACTGATTTTCAAAACATGAAGGCATACAGTAGCAATTCCCTCTTCACCCTATGATAATAAGTGTCACAAAGCAGCATACCTCTGAAAGAGTGCTCATTTCAATTGCAGTTGAAATGTTATTATTCACAAATGCTTCCAGTTCTATGAGAATTTTATTCTGCATACAAAAAATTAAATATAAACATAATCAAAACTTTTATTTAACACAGTTAGAAAGTTAGAGAAAAACAATGATAAAAAGAGTTATATTCCTGGAGGAAAGAAAGAGGCAGTTTTGAGAAATTAATATATTTTATTTGGCATTAAAGAGATGAAATTTATCTAAAAACAAGAAAACAATAAATTTTTTTTAATAAAAAAAATATTGTAAAACCTTCCCCCGCTCCAACCAGGAGCATTTTCCCCTCTGCTCTTTTACACATAAAGTAACGTACCTTATACAGAACAGATTAAGGTTCAGCAGTATACTAGTGTTTACCTGATGAAGAAAATGTGTTACCCAAATGGCTGATTGTGTGATTGTTCATTGTTTAAAAGGAACTTTGAGCGCACAGTTCCAGTTGCTGGGCGTGCATGCACACACAGGGTCTGAGTGTGACCAAGAGCTAATAAACATTTTGCCCTGATATAACAGGGAAGAAATGTGTATACTCATGGACATACTGTAGCCGGGGGGGGGGGGGAGAGGCTGGGGGGCAGCTACCCCCCCCCGGTAAATCAAGTAAATAAATAAAAATAGTTAACTAACTGATCAATCACATTGCCGATAGTGAAGGAGGTGAGGACAGGTGACCCCACCTAGGCCCGAAGTCACCCCCCCAAAGCAGGCTCAAAGCTTCTCAAAATCATTTTCTCAGCAGCTAAAAGGCATTAGCTAAGCATCAGAAGCATTTCGCTCTGCTGTAACAAAGGTTGCTTCTCAGGCTAGCTGACCTTGCCAAAAGGTACATTCAACTTGCAACTTTTCTTTCCAGGAATTGTGCCAATAGAGCAAGAGAAAGGTAACATATCTTAGACATACTGAACGCAAGGCTTCTCAACCTCCTTTCCTGGGAAGAGTCCAAAAGAGTCCCAAGACAGGAGCTTTCTGTTCATGCTCAGGAAACAACATGGGGCAGGACTCTTGAAGAGGAGGAGAAAGGGGAGGGAACTGAAGGGGAATATATGCTCTGTGCAAATGGCTGTGAACTCGTGTGCTTTTTTGTGTGAATCATCACACTTGTTCCTTCTACAAGCCCGGATGGTAGAAATAAAGCTTTTTCTCTGAAACTATTCCTTGAGTGTCTGTTGACTCCCATTTCCCCGTCCCGGGCGCAAAGCTCTTCTCTACAATAGCTCAGTTTAGCCCGCCTCCTGCAAAATCCTGGCTATGCCCATGTGCATACCGCTGGTGTAATTCCCATTATGATATATCATTTGCATCATAATGCTTATCAAAATCCCACTGAACAGGATCTTTGGAACAGATGGATGCTACTAGCTGCTTACACTGCACTAAGGTGAGCATTCCACCAGGGCAAGCATTGCATCTCCTCCCACATGCACTCTTCTGGGGGTTATTCCAACCTGACCCACCCCCAGCCAATTTGGGGAGTATGGTGTTTGTGGGGGTGCCCTGGGACTCATAGCCGAATCCCTCCCCATAAGTTTTATTTTCACAATATATGAATAATGTAATAGCTCAAATAGTATTTTTCAGAACATACCAGACGATTCAGCTTTTGGCGCAGTAAGACATTCTGCAAATGCAGCTCATCCACTTCCTTCTGTAATAAGAGCTTTTCATTTTTTAGCTTCCTAGAATTTTCTTTCTCTGCGCTGAGGGCCATGGCCAGAGCCTTATTATTGTGTTTCAAAGAAATCTTAAAAAGTGAAGAGTTGCCTGCATAAAATAAAAATATGAAATAATAATTTGGGATTTTAAAAAACACCTATGTATCAGTGTGTTTAAAAAATGTATCTATTCTATTTCTTTATGTTTTAAAAAATTGTTTTGTATTTATTTTAAACCTGCATCCAGACTCATATCCACAACCATGGAATAGTTATACAGAAGACATACAAATAAATACTGATATTGCTAATACTCTTGCACTCTACACAAAAAAAATAATTTGGAGGTGCCAAAACTTCTGTTTCTTCACTATTAAAAATTAATTGAGAGGAATTGTATTTATTTATTTAAAACCTTTAAATATCACATATTCAAATATAATAAAAAACAAATAAAATCCTTCAGGCCTATATACTTGGGGTAGCTAATACGGTGCCCCCCAAATGTTGTTGGACAGGACTACTTGTTGGGCTTACACTTACACGGGAGTGAATTCTATTGCATTCAAAGGAACTTACATCTGAGTAAACATACTGAAGACTGCACAGTTAAACAATTACAATTTTCTAGTTAAAATGCTTGAATGACAAAGTTTGTGCTCTTGTGTACAGTGCTTGTAATCTTGCCTCACCATATTTTCTAATTTCTAGAAAATTGCTTTCTATTTCTAACAAGTCAGAATGCAAGCACCACCCCTTATATACAATATTACTGAGTGATAATTTAAGGAGTAGTGCGGATAAGGGAATATTTATTATCAGGAATTGATAATGAATTAAAATCTACAGTATATCATACTGAAAATGGCCTTGCCTTAAAGGACGGCGGTTGCCCCCCCCCCCCCCGTTTCACACTGCTTTCCTCACTAGCTGTTCACATCAGGAAGGTTAGATTTGTTTATGTTTGTGTACATATCAGGGGACGTTGATGGGGAAGAGTTGTGTTAAGTTGTGGGTGAACATATCAGACAACACAGCAATTCTTCAAACAGCTCTTGTTTATTCACAGGCCAGAACAGAACTGAACTGAAGGGTTCAGCCAGCCTGCTTATATAGAGCTCCACTACAACGCAACAGTAACCACTTTCTGTAACTATCCAATCACTGAACGTCACTTTCAATCCCTTATTTGCATATGTGGACCTGAGTAAAAACTATCTACAGTATCCCCCTGCTGGCGAGAACTTCAGTACATAACAGGTTGTCTTTACCCTGTGCAAAGATGTTTACAACTTGGCTAGAGACAACTTAGAAATGGCTTAAGAAATCCACTCAGTGTGAAGCTGGTTTGAGAAGCAATGCATTTAGGATATGTGCACACAGATTAGAAACCTAGCACTGGAAACTGTGAGTACACAATAAACAGTAGTGTGAATACAGTCTGAGAGACAGTAATATCACAGGGGATGCCAACCATTTGGGGTCCCTGTGTGAAACTGAACCTTTGAGGAACACCAACCACTCTGGTGGCCAATCTCCTAACCTCCTCCCTGTTTCCTTCTCCTCTCTTGCTTGCTCCATTTTCTGTCAGCTGCCAATCTAAATCTTGAAAACCACATAGAGCTGAAAGAGGGAAGAAATGGGAAGTGCAATGGTACCTTGTTTCTCAAATGCCTTGGGACTCAAACAACTTGGAACCCAAACACTGCCAACCCGGAAGTGTTCCAGTTTGCAAACTTTTTTCAGAAGCTGAACGTGCTCCGTTTTGAGTGTTACGCTTCTGATTTGAGTGCCACACTTCCATTTTGAGCATTATGCTGAGGTCTGTCTGTTTATGCTATTTATTTTTTGTTTTTGTGGCTTTTTTTGCTTTTGTGACTGTGTGGAACCCAGTTCTGCTACTGATTGATGGATTGCGTGACTGCAGTACATTGTTCATTGCTTTCATTTTATGGCTCAGTGGTCTTGTTAGATAGTAAAATTCATGTTTAACTGCTGTTTTAGAGGTTGTTTTTAAAAGTCCATTTTGCATTACTTTCTATGGGAAAGAACACCTTGGTTTTGGAATGCTTTGGTTTTGGAACAGATTTCCAGGACGGATTAAGTTTGAGAACCAAGGTACCACTGTATGCTACTTTTCCAGCTTCCTCTCCTTCAGTTCCATGCACTTTTTGGGGAAGACACCCTTGCCAGCCCATGAAGAAAAGGGCAGTAAGGAGTAGCAGTGGGAGGGGCAGATCCTCAAGGTCATTGTGCCCACATGCATAACATTATTAAGCTTATCCTGTTTTATTTGTACAAGCTACTAGTTTATTTATTTAGAAGCATTTATAAACCACTTAATATTTTAAAACCACCAAGTACTGTACAACATAAAAACAACAAACAATATCTTTTTTAAAAACAGCAACATAAAAACCAGTAAAAACAAAAGGTGTAATTATGCTAAGACGGTGTGACTGGCCCAAAATTGCTGAATATAATTTGAATAAAGGTTTCATGAAACTTTGGCTCTTTTTTCATTTCGGATGACATATTATACTGGATATTTTTAAAAATGCTATTACTAAGGAGGTCTACAAGTATTTTATTTTTCTGAGAGTTACATATATTATCAAAATTTTAGTTGACACTCACTTCTTATCTTAGTTTTGATTTTACATGCCAGAGAAGCATTCAGCTTCCCAGCTTTTAGAGATCCGTTCTTCTTCCCCCCAACACGTCTTTTAATATCTCCAAAGATCAATGAGGAAGGTGCTTCTGAAAATGGATTGCTATCCATTTTAAAGGATTCAGTTCATTACCCAGTAGAAATCTAACAATGGATAACACAAAGAAAGATACATTAATGTTTTAGTGGATATTTTTATTTCCATAGTTTCAGTTAAGGTTTATCATACTCTATTATTCATCATTTGGGTCTTGTATTCATTCTTAAACAAACAAACAAGTTTTAATATATCTTTAACCAACTCACTCACTCTCCAGAATCCCAAGTTATTCCACACATTTCCAAAGTATGTAAGGGACATGAGAGAAAAAGTAGGAGCAATATAGTGAAATTACTATCTAACAGTCTCTCCAGAGCTGGCCATGTGTGAGACTCCGTTTGGAACTATTAACATATTGAATAAAAGAAATCAGTCAGAAAGGAAATGACTCTTGTTTGTCCGTCCTTAGGTCTTTTTTGAACACACTAGTTAAATAATATACTTCAGATTTTCCTAACAGCACTTCCTTAATTGTTCAATTCACCATCAAATTCAAAGCTGCATGTGAGCTATTATTAATAATACATCCCATTTGTATCCTGTTCTTCCACTGCAGAAAGCTCAGGGCAGCCTTTCTAGGCCACGAACAGGAATTACAAAGTACAGTATGGGGAAATTATTTTTGAGCCCTCTCCATTAGGAAAAATGTGTAAACCACGGTAGAAAGACACAGTGGAAGCCCTGTTTTTTATATGACTGAGGTAAATGATCAGGGCTGGATTTAGTTTTGATGAGGCCCTAAGCTACCGAAGGTAATGGGGCCCTTTATATGTAGTTGTCCTTTGTCAACAACAAATTGTCGCTGTTTTTTGTGTTGAATATATGCTATATGGTAATTTAAGGACCTAATACAGTAGGTATCTAAAGCCATTTGCACACAACAAATAGGAGCCTACAGGACACAAAACACTGTTGCTGTATGTAGGTTTTATTTTATCTTATATTTTTGAAATGTACACCCAGTTTTTTTTCCTCCTTTAAATGTTTTAAGAGGCCCAAGAGAGTGGGGCCCTAAGCTATAGCTCGTTAACCTTATAAGTAAATCCGGCACTGTAAATGATCTTTCCCATTTATTATTTACTTGAGGAAAGGGACTCGAGCTCACAGGCTCCCCGGGGTCAGTTTTAAAAAGTGACCCTTTTTTAAAGCAAAGTTTGAGGTAAAAGGAGGCAACACGGCGTCGTTTCTCCACACAGCTCCCCCACCGCTCTAGTTCCCGCCAAAACGGCGGCTGGCGGGGCGCTGATTGGATGGCCCGTCCCTCGCGCCGGAGCCGTTGAAACCGTTGAAGCCCGAGGAGGGTGCGCGCGCGCAGCTGCGGGGTTCCCACCATCAGCTGCTGCGACCCTGCCGAGGGCGACCCGGACGGCTTTGCCTCTCGCGAGCCACGTGGGCGCGCGCGGGGCGCGTTGCAAAACTTTGTAGCCCGATCCATTCCTACCCACGTGTTTGCTCAAAAACTTAAGACCCACGGGGTTCAGTGGGTAAACTCGATGTTTGCTCTCTCACGCTCAGCAGTGCATACCCAAGTTCAAATTCACCCCTGGGAAAACAGAAGGAGGTCGTTGTTCTTGCTTTGCCCCTGTGTCTTCAAAACAAAACACAACCAGATTTTGGAAACATTTTGGGAGAGCTACTTTCTCCCCAAACAGAAGAGTTTTACTAGTTGAGGCTGGACTCCTATACAGTGGTACCTCGGGTTACATACGCTTCAGGTTACATGGCTTCAGGTTACAGACTCTGCTAACCCAGAAATAGTGCTTCAGGTTATGAACTTTGCTTCAGGATGAGAACAGAAATTGCGCAGCGGCAGCAGGAGGCCCCATTAGCTAAAGTGGTGCTTCAGGTTAAGAACAGTTTCAGGTTAAGAACGGACCTCCGGAATGAATTAAGTACTTAACCTGAGGTACCACTGTGCATGCTTAAAAGGTAAAGGGACCCCTGACCATTAGGTCCAGTCACGGACGACTCTGGGGTTGCTGCGCTCATCTCGCTTTACTGGCTGAGGGAGCTGGTGTACAGCTTCCAGGCATAGCTGTCAACTTTTCCTTTTTCTTGCGAGGAATCCTATTCGGAATAAGGGAATTTCCCTTTAAAAAAGGGAAACGTTGACAGCTATGCTTCCGGGTCATGTGGCCAGCATGACTAAGCCGTTTCTGGCAAACCAGAGCTGTGCACGGAAACGCTGTTTACCTTCCTGCCAGAGCGATACCTATTTATCTACTTGCACTTTGACGTGCTTTTGAACTGCTAGGTGGGCAGAAGCAGGGACTGAACAATGGGAGCTCACCCAGTCGCAGGGATTCGAACCGCCGACCTTCTGATCAACAAGCCCCAGGCGCTGTGGTTTAACCCAGTGTTTCCCAAACGTTTTTGGGCAACGGCACACCTGTTTACCGGAAAAAAATCTCGCGGCACACCACCATTAAAGCCCCGCCCCCGTGACGTCATTCGGGGAGCCGGCGGCCCGGGCCTGAGCTGGAAGGAGAGGCGGTGCTTTTCGGCACAAGGCAATCGGCCTGGAATTGTTTCCCGTGCGCTGCGAAAGGGAACAGCTGCGGTCGCGCGAACCCTCCGGCGCTGGGAGGGGAAAGGGCGGAGTCGCAGAGCACCAGCTGGCCGAGCGGTTGCGCGCAGCGTTGCGCTTTTGGAGAGCGTGCGGCTGCTGCTAGGGGATCCGGGGACGTGAGCAGGCCTGGCCCGACCCGGGTTGAAGGAGGACAAGCCGGCAGCGCGCCAAGTGAGTTCGGTTGCGCGCGACGGCCCCCGCTCCCCCCACCCCCGCCGGATCCTCGCCGCCGCCGCCTCTCGCCCGCCTCCCTCCCACGGCACACCAGCCGATGTCTCACGGCACAGTAGTGTGCCGCGGAACACCGGTTGGGAAACACTGGTTTAACCCACAGCGCCACCCGGCAAATCATACTGCTGACCAATTGTTTTTGTAGGATTGCGCTGCCGTTTCTTTTCCTTTTTTCCAAATTATTATTAATTTTCCGAATTATTACAAATCAACCAGGGACGCGGACTTATAAAAAATATTGGGGGGCCCCGGGAAAGCTCATGAATAATAAATAAGCTCATGAATATGCAAATAAAGTGGCGCCGCCTCCTCGTGAGCGAATAGGGGAGAGCGTGCTGCGCCTATTAATCAGCTCCGAAGGAAATTGGGTGGAGCTTTTGCTCGGGAGGGAGGGCAGGAGGCATGCAGCCCGACCCTGTGCATTTTGGGCTGGGGGAGGGGCGGCGATGGCGCTCTGCTGGAGGGGCGTCGGAGATTATTGGGGGGGCGGAGCCCCCCCAAACGAATTTTTGAGGGGGCTCGGGCCCCCTCAAGCCCCATGGAGTCGGCGCCTATGAAATCAACCCAAATTAATCTAATAGTTTCTTAAAATCAGGTTCCCCCTCCTTCTCTGAACATATGACCACCATCGTTTCTTCACGTTGCCGCATTGTTTCTTATTTAGGGTTCAGTTGACGTCCTTCAATGTTCAGTACTGCCATTTCTAAACAAAAGCTGGTACAGTGGTACCTCAGGTTAAGTACTTAATTCGTTCCGGAGGTCCGAACTTAACCTGAAACTGTTCTTAACCTGCAGCACCACTTTAGCTAATGGGGCCTCCTGCTGCTGCTGCGCCGCCAGAGCACGATTTATGTTCTCATCCTGAAGCAAAGTTCTTAACCCGAGGTACTATTTCTGGGTTAGCGGAGTCTGTAACCTGAAGCGTATGTAACCTGAAGCATATGTAACCAGAGGTACCACTGTACTTGAGAGTAGTCCTGAACCTCTCACTTTGAGCCTACTGCTCCAGCTTCCTAACTATCCAGGACAAATTATATATGCTTGTAAAGCGTGTTCTAGCTATTGTAAAAACAATTTACAGCCCAATTCCATGCATGTTTGATTGGAAGTTCATGCTTATTCTTATGCATGCACAGGATCATAGCTTTAGACATAGATTTGGAACATAAATGGAGGTGTTAGGGCAAGTGGGATGCCAAAAGGAGGGTCGTTTGCTTCTGTGGGATAATATCTGCCAGCAGAAGGTTCCTTGTTCAATTTCTGGCATCTCCTGACAGATGGAAAGTACTTTTACCTGACACCCTGGAGAACTGGGCTAGACAAGACAAGACTGGGCTAGATGGGCAAATAGTTTTATCTATGCTCCTCTGTTCCCAACAGCAAATGTAATTATATTCCAGGTTTCACCATGGGGTTCTTAGTTAATCTTTACCTCTTAGTAAACCTTTTTCCAAACAGTTGTTACCACAGATAATTGACCATGCATAAGACCCATGTTGCAGTGAGTTACTGAGTGTAGCTAATGAGTAACTGGTGGTTTTGTACAATCACTGTGGAAAAAAATGTAATTGAAACACTCAAAGCTACTTTATTTATTTATATATTTGCTGCATCAGCAATCTCTTTTGCTGAGCCTTTCTACGGTAATTTATGTCAAAGTTTATGCCATCTTAGTATTCTATTAGAAAAAAAACGATTATAGGGTCACAGTCATGGCCTCATGATATTGGTATGATAGAAGGCTTGCCTAGTGGCTGGAGCCACACCAATTGTTGGGACCAACAATGTGAGGATCATGATGAATCATCTGAATGGTGATTTGAACCCTAGTCAGCATGAGCAATGTGTGGGATCAAACATGCCAGGCACTCAGTGGAAGGTATTATAAGATTTCCTGTTGCATTATGGGGCTGGTCAACCTGGGAACATAGCCCATCTAAGAGTAGGAAAATTCTGATCCTAAATCTCTGCATGCGCAGAAGTGCAAAATGACATCATGCGCATGTGCAGAAGCAACGAATCACAACTCGCGCGTGCTCTGCTGCGGGTTGCGCTCTTTTCATGTTGCAAATGGACCTCTGGGATGGATCCCGTTCGCAACCAGAGGTACCACTGTACACATTTATGCACTGTTTAACACCCATAGTCAAGTGGTTAAATTTATATGGATCATGCCCATTGTTAGCTTTGATTTACAAAGCACTAATTAATTTTGACCAAACTGCAGGAGACAGTGGAAAACAGGAGTGCCTGGCGTGCTCTGGTCCATGGGGTCACGAAGAGTTGGAAATGACTAAACAACAACAAAAAATTATTTTGAGTGGTGTGAGGTTTCATTGTTGTTGTGAATTAATACAATGTAAATTGACTTCTTGTGGATGAGGCTTCTTATCTACAAATGTATAGGCTGAGCATCACAAAACACACATGCTACAAGTTGGAAGGATCCCTGCACAGGCATATTCAACCAGACAGATGTTTACTACTGTTAACTTTCCTCCACCTTCCGAACAGGGGGTCTGCTTTGCCAAACCATATGCACTGTGTATGCAAATAGCTGTCCTGCAGGATGCATTTATCCAGCAAGGGAAACTGCTTCTGCAGCCTCCTTATTCAGAAGCCTGCTTCTGTATGCAGATTGCACTTTCTGGACTGTGGGTGCTTTTAGATCATCTATTTTGTGTGGGATTCAATCATGTATTGAGGTCAGCTTGCACAGTTGCAATTGATTTGTAGCTCTTGCACAACAAAGCCACTTCCCCAAAATATCAGACTGTTTGAAGTAAGGCAAGTGATGAGAAAATGCACTGAAAAGCTCCCCACAAATCAAGATGAATGCACAATAAACATATTGTCTGAAAGCACCCTGTGATATTCTCTCTCTCTCTCTGTGTGTGTGTGTGTGTCATAGAAAGTCATCAAATCATAGTGTTGGAAGGGATCACGAGGGTCATCTAGTCCAGGGACGTCCAACTCACAATAGACTGCGATCTACTCACAGTATAAAAAAACTGGCAGTGATCTACCCATTGTCGTAAAAAGACTGGCAGTGATCTACCCAAAGTTGTTGAGCTTTCTTTAAGAAGCCAAAGTTGTGGAGCTTTTTTAGGAAAGGCAAAGTTGTGGAGTTTTTTTGCAAGGAGATCACTGAGGGACCAGAGATCAACCAGGATCTACCAGGAACACCCTGTGATCTACCAGTAGATCATGATCTACCTGTTAGACATGCCTGATTCTATCCAACCCCCTTGCAATACAGGAATCTTTTTCCCAATGTGGGGCTCAAACGCACAACTCTGAGACTCTGAGATTAGGAGTCTCATGCTCTCCCAACAGAGCTATCATGTGTGTAAGCATATGTGTACAGTCGTACCTTGGAAGTCGAACGGAATCCGTTCTGGAACGTTCGAAAACCAAATTGTGGCTTCTGATTGGCTGCAGGAAGCTCCTGCAGCCAATCAGAAGCTGTGGAAGCTCCGCTGGATGTCCGGCTTTCAAAAGAACGTTTGAAAACTGGAACAGTCACTTCCGGGTTTTGATTGTTTGGGAGCCAAAAAGTTCGAGAACCAGGCTGTTCGACTTCCAAGGTACGCCTGCAATTGTATATTGTTGGCCTCCGTTTGTCTCAAGAGACGATGGAATGCACCCCAAAGGGTGAAGTGAAACCACTGTTTTAGCAGCACAGAAGTGACCTCTGCAAGCCTGGGCAGTGTATATGGAGGTTCTGGGCTGCCCTTGGCCTTGTTGATGTGGTCCAAAGGAAAGGAGAGCAACACGTTTGGCACCAGCTTGGCTGCAGGAGTTGCCACAAAGAGGTGTACTGTGCAAGACACAATCCATCCAATTTAGGGGCTCTACAGTGGTGCCCCGCAAGACGAATACCTCGCAAGACGGAAAATCCGCTAGACGAAAGGGTTTCCCGTTTTGGAGGTGCTTCGCAAAACGAATTTCCTATGGGCTTGCTTCGCAAGACGAAAATGTCTTGCGAGTTCCTGCGGGGTTTTTCCCCCCCCCCTTTTCCCCAAGCCGCTAAGCCGCTTATCAGCTGATCCTAAACCGCTAAGCCGCTTAACAGCTGATCCGCTAAGCCGCTTAACAGCTGATCCACTAAGCTGCTAATCAGCTGATCCACTAAGCCGCTTATCAGCTGTTCCGCTAAGACCGCTAAGCCGCTAATAGCGCTAATCCGCTAATCCGCTTGCTTCGCAAGACGAAAAAACCGCAAGACGAAGAGACTCGCGGAACGGATTCTTTTTGTCTTGCGAGGCACCACTGTACTTCAGATTTGTGTAGGGTTTATTCCTTAGCCTTTTTTCTCCTGAAGATATCCCACAAGGCAGCTCATCTCACTTTAGGGAGTCGGCGTACAGCTTCCGAGTCATGTGGCCAGCATGACTAAGCCGCTTCTGGCGAAACCAGAGCAGCGCACGGAAACACCGTTTACCTTCCCACCAGAGCGGTACCTATTTATCTACTTGCACTTTGACATGCTTTCGAACTGCTAGGTTGGCAGGAGCTGGGACCGAACAACGGGAGCTCACCCCGTCGCAGGGATTAAGCTCTGTGGTTTAACCCACAGCGCTACCTGCGTCCCGGCAAGAGTGTTACTCGCCCACAAATGGAAAGAAGCAGAAGTCTCAGCAAAGGAAGAATGGATACAAAAACTTATGGAATATGCAGAAATCGCGAAACCTACCGGAAGAATAAGAAATCAAGATAACAAACTTTTTATAGAAGAATGGTTTATTGAATATTTACAGATAAATTGTAAACAGATAAGAACATTGGCAGGATTATTGTAATAACCTGCAGTTTTATAGGAGTATATATTTAAAGTAGATGAATAAATGAGCAAATTAAGTTAATTTGGATATGCAGAAGATATTAAAAATAAAGAACTACAGAAAGAGGGGGAAGGAAGTCAAGGTTTGAAAAATTAAAATGATTGTAAAATTAGTGAAATGTAGAAATCTGATAAGCATAAAATTTAAAAGAAAAACGACCAAAAAACCAAAATCACATGTAAATTCCTCCTTGAGAAGGGATCCCCTTAGAGTCTATAGAACAATAAATACTTCCAGCAAGAAATAAAAAGAACCCTCGAGCTTATCTGTAAAAGGTTTCTTTCAGAGTGAACAGATGCTCCCAGGTGGGTTGTCGGCTCCTTCTAGTGCTTGCAGGCAGGATTGCAGCATTTTTCTCCTCGCTTGTTTACACGGATGTCAAAACTACAGCCATCGATCCTCAACACAAGAACGTTATTTTTTAACACCTCCTGCATCTGGGCTGGACCGATCTGCCTGCATGGCTCAGGTGCCTCTCTGGCCGGGCACAGCCCTCTGCAAAAACCCTAGGGTGGTGCAGCCCCTTTGTAGTTTCCCCCAGGTGGGGGTCCTTCTGGCTGGGCAGGGATTCCCTCCCTCCTGGACCACAGCCCAATGCCTTTGGCCACTTGTCCTGGAATCAGAGCAAATGAATTACGTTTACAAAAATCCACGCAGAAGAACCCATCGGGGTCCCTGCCGACTCTACAATCAATCAATCAATCAATCAATCAATCAATCAATCAATTCATTCATTCCTCGAAAGGAATTAACTTTCAAATGCAATCCTATTCGAGGGCTGAGCAGCCTGCAACCCTTCATCCCTGTTGCCTGGCGGGCAGCCTTTCTCCACCTTGGAGTCGCCAGCTGTTGTTGGACTACAACTCCCATCATCCCAAAACACTGATTTTGCTAGCTAGGGCATGATGGGAGTTGTAGTCCCATAGCCCAACAACATGGGGGGGGGGACACCCAAAGTTTAGAAAATAAGGCAACATTTGGAGGGCTGCGAGGTTCGCCGCCTCTGCGAACAGACTGGAAAGTTGTGTGCTTGTTTCCGATGCTTCTGGCCTTTGAACCCCGTGGTGGTGCTGGTGGGGTCTTGCTTCTACGATCGCGCTACATCTCGTCCAGCCTCCCTGCAGCGGAGGAATCTCAACGTCAGCGTCACCATAGACAGATATTGATTCCTTCGTTATTCCGTTCACTCCATTCCCGCTCCTCCCAGAGGATGATGGGAGTTGTAGTCCAACAACCTTCCCTCCGCTGAACGCAGGCGCCTCTGCGCCCGCGCCGCAGCGTCTCCCTCCCCCCCTCCCCCTCGAATGGTGGGGCGAGAGAGGCTCGGCGCGCGTTTGGTGGGCCGTGACGACAGCGGTGACGAAGAGGTGGGCGGAGCTTCGAACCGGGAAAGGTAACGAGCTGCCGCGGTTGTCCCTCCTTCCCTCTCGGCTCCCCACTCGCGCCTGTATCCCCCCTCACACCCGGCTCTTCCACGGCGGGGGGGGGGGTTGGGCGGGGAGGCAACCCGAGGCTTGGGCCCCTCCCCCCCTTTTGCTCCGGCCTGGCTGCTTTGCTTCGACCCCTTTGCCTCAGGCGGCTCAAGAACCATGGCGGTGTCGGGGCCACGAAGCCGTTGGGAAAGGGAGCGGAGGAGGCGTGTTCCTCAGACTTAAGAGAGTCTTGTTGTTGTTGTTTAGCCGTTTAGTCGTGTCCGATTCTTCGTGACCCCATGGACCAGAGCACGCCAGGCACTCCTGTCCTCCACTGCCTCACGCAGTTTGGTCAAACTCATGCTGGTAGCTTCGAGAACGCTGTCCAACCATCTCGTCCTCTGTCGTCCCCTTCTCCTTGTGCCCTCCATCTTTCCCAACATCAGGGTCTTTTCCAGGGAGTCTTCTCTTCTCATGAGGTGGCCAAAGTATTGGAGTCTCAGCTTCAGGACCTGTCCTTCCAGTGAGCACTCAGGGCTGATTTCCTTCAGAATGGATTGGTTTGATCTTCTTGCAGTCCATTGGACTCTCAAGAGTCTCCTCCAGCACCATACAGTGGTACCTCAGGTTACATAGCTAATCTGATGTAGCCATGGTGAAAATCAAAACAGGGCAGCCTTTGTTCTAGATTAGTTAATCCAGAACACTTTTGTCACTGGTTCTATGCATTATCAGCCAGATTGTGCCACTACAGTGGTACCTCGGGTTACAGATGCTTCAGGTTACAGACTTTACTAACCCAGAAATAGTACCTGAGGTTAAGAACTCTGCTTCAGGATGAGAACAGAAATTGTGCGGCAGCGGGAGCCCCCATTAGCTAAAGTGGTGCTTTAGGTTAAGAACAGTTTCAGGTTAAGAACGGACCTCCGGAACGAATTAAGTACTTAACCCGAGGTACCACTGTAATTCAAAAGTATCAATTCTTCGGCAATCAGCCTTCTTTATGGTCCAGCTCTCACTTCCATACATCACTACTGGGAAAACCATAGCTTTAACTATACGGACCTTTGTTGGCAAGGTGATGTCTCTGCTTTTTAAGATGCTGTCTAGGTTTATCATCGCTTTTCTCCCAAGAAGCAGGCATCTTTTAATTTCGTGACTGCTGTCACCATCTGCAGTGATCAAGGAGCCCAAGAAAGTAAAATCTCTCACTGCCTCCATTTCTTCCCCTTCTATTTGCCAGGAGGTGATGCGCCCAGTGGCCATGATCTTAGTTTTTTTTTATGTTGAGCTTCAGACCATATTTTGCGCTCTCCTCTTTCGCCCTTATTAAAAGTTTCTTTAATTCCTTCTCACTTTCTGCCATCAAGGTTGTGTCATCTGCATATCTGAGGTTGTTGATATTTCAAGAGAGTCTTAGGATGCCTTCATTTCACAGGGTTGGACCTGGTCAGGCACATGCAAACTTGGCCCTCCAGATGTCTGGGGACTACAACTCCCATCATCCCTAACTAACAGGACCAGTGGTCAGGGATGATGGGAGTTGTAGTCCCAAAACATCTGGAGGGCCGAGTTTGCCTATGCCTGGGCTAGATGACCCCTGGGCTCCCTTGCAATTTTGTTCCGGGGCTGAGGAGCCTGCAACCTCCTAGGTGTTGCCGGGTTCCCGACCCCCATCATCCCTGGGGCTGGTGGGAGTTGGGGATCCATAGGTGTAGGTAGGGGGAGATAGCTGCCTCCCAAGTCAATAAAAATCAATTAAGATACTTATCTGAGGTTCTCTGACATCTAACAAAAGCTTGCCCCCCCCCAAAATACTGGCTACACCCATATGGGGGTCCGGCAACATCTGGAGGCTTGCAAGGTTAGCCACCTCTGCTGCAGTGGTTAGTTGTGTGCTTGTTTCGGATTCTGATGGCTTTTTAACCCCATAGTGGTGGTGGGGTCTTGCTTCTACGATTGGGCTGCATATTGGTCCAGTGCTTCAGTTCCACCTAGACCAGTGGTTCTCAGACTCTTTTTCCTCCGGGCCACACTTTCAGAATAACGATTTCCTTGTGCCACACCAAAAAAATTTTATTCATAAGAAATACATTGGTGAACAAAACTAGGATTGTCCTCAGTATCACTTGATGCCCTTTCTCTCATTTTGGTAATATATCCATATTCTGAAAATAAAAAAGATTATTTTGATACTAGACTACCGTGAAATGTTTACATGTTTCATTGTCCTTGAATCTTCCTGCCACACCAGTGTGGATGCGGGTGGTGCTGTGGTCTAAACCACTGAGCCTCTTGGGATTGCCGATCAGAAGGTTGGCGGTTTGAATCCACTCGTTGGTGGTGAGCTCCCATTGCTCTGTCCCTGTTTCTGCCAACCTAGCCGTTCGAAAGCACGCCAGTGCAAGTAGATAAATAGGTACCGCTGCACTCGCTACCAAATGACTTTGGTCCAATTTGAAAACATAAGCTGTATCAAGACATCCACACACTTTCTCTGCCCCACTGTGGTGGACAGACAATAGGTGACTTGGTAACACATCCAAACATACTGTTTGAGTTGTGTGCCTGTATTACAAAGCTGGCAGGTAACATGATCCAGTGCAGCATTCACCAACCTGATCTTCTCCAGGTATTTTGGACTGCAACTCCCATCAGCCCTTGCCAGCATGGTCAGTTATCATGGGAGTGGTAGTCCAAAGTATCTGAGGGAGGGGCACTAAGTTGGTGAAGTGTGGCCTAGTGGTTTGACTATTGGACTGGGTAAACAGGTGGCAGGTGGTTCACATGACGTTTCTCAGTAGTCAAGGTGATGCCATCCAGTTCTGTCCTGCTTACTTGCCAAAACAATGCAGATGTTCTTGTAGAGAAGATGCATTAGCCTAGCATGCCCTTTCATGTTCCATTGCAGATAACTGGGTCATTTACATCAGTCCTTTTGAGTGGTTGTATAAACTGATCCTGGAAGACCCAGAATTGCTCTGGGCAAGATAAAGCGACTAAGAAATTTAAAAAAGTAAACCCACCTCTGTCCTTATGCTGGGGTTCAAATATATGCTGCCTTTAACTTCTTGGAGGAAAAGCAACTTACCGTATTTTTCGCCCTATAGGACGCACTTTTCCCCCTCCAAAAATGAAGGGGAAATGTGTGTGCGTCTTATGGGGCGAATGCAGGCTTCAGGAAGCTATCCGCAAGTCTTGCAAGCCCGGCGGGAGGTCTCGTGGGCTCGCAAGGCTTGAGGGCATCAGCCTGCAGCCCAAAAGCTGGGGGACAGTGGGGAGGCGCAGCGCCGCCACCCCGCTATTCCCCGACCTGATCTGGAGGCTGGCAGGGGGAGAAGCAAGCCTGCTTCTCCCCCCGCCAGCCCCACAAGCTCGCGGAATAGCGGGGAGGCGGAGCGCCGCCATCCCGCTATTCCTCGACCTGATCTGGAGGCTGGGGGGGGGGGAGGGGAGAAGCAAGCTTGTTTCTCCCCCCGCCAGCCCCACAAACTCGGGGGACAGCGGGGCAAGCTGTCCCTGAAGGCAGAAGAGGGAGACTGAGCGCTCCGTCTCCCTCTTCTAGCTTGGGGATGGCTGCGCAAACCTGGGGGGGAAATAAATTTTTTCCCCTTGATTTCCCCCCCAAAAAACTAGGTGCGTCCTATGGGCCAGTGCGTCCTATAGGGCGAAAAATACGGTATAAATGTTATAAATGCTTTTTATCTGCCTTTTCAGGAGCATAAATTATTGATCTTCATGGAGAAGCCAAGTTATTCACTGTTCTGAGTACAATTTTTACTCTTTTCACAGCTTTGAAAGCACACCACCCAGCCTGCAACGTTAGCCACAAATGCGATGGAAGATAGCAAGAGCGAAAAGGTTGCAGATATTATTCGGCTGAATGTTGGCGGATGTATGTACACCGCTAGGCGTACATCTTTATGCCGTTTTAAGGACTCAATGCTAGCATCTATGTTCAGTGGACGTTTTCCTCTGAAAATGGATGACACAGGTAAAAAAAAAGTAGTAAATAGCTAAAACTTGATTGTAAAGTAATTATGAATTCAATTTTCTAATATTCTTCCAGCTTTGGCCAAGGGATAATAAACATGGGTCAATACAAATGCATTGTAATTTTTATTATTTCCAGTATAATGAGCAACTTATTTAATAGTTTAAAGGTTAGCGATTTCCAATAAAGTGTGGTAGAAGAAAAACATCAAGTATCATAGAATACAATGTAGGGCTGGAAAGAGCTAAAGATGTCACCAAATCTCTGTGCTTGAATATAGGATTGGCAACATCATCAATCGTTTGGTTCATCTAGGTAGCACAATATATTTGTGCGGTAAACAGGTGTAGTTTGAATAATATTTTGTTTTGCTCTCAGTATATTTAGAATTTGACAGATTTCCCTCAGGCAAAAATTACAGCATGACGTCAGCCATTTTGTCTGACTGGTCCCAAATTAAGTAGAAAGATGGACAATTTTGAACAATAGAGGAGAATAATATAATAGAGAAAAGGGCTGAAAAATTCCTACCTGAAACCCTGGAAAGTGTCTTCCAGTCAGTGTAGATGTTACTGGGCTTGATCGCTCAATGGTCTGACTCGATATAAGGCAACTTCTGGTTCCTCTGGACTGCTGTTCACAAAGAGAACGCTTCTTGCAAGCTAGCATCTCTGGGTTTTTGCCATCTGCATCAGTTTACTCTTGGGGTGTAGCCTTCCTTCCATTCACAGATAATTTCCTTGGAGCCTGTGCAGGAAGTAGTACTAGGTTGCTCAAGGATGTGAGCCAAGACCCATTCAGCAGGGGGGAACAGAACAAAACAACAACCTTTCTATCTTCTCTGATCAGCCTGACGCCAACTATTGCAAATCCTCCAGATAAGGAGAGACTCTATCAAGGGGTTGTCCAAAGAAAAGATTTTCGGGGCATCTCTCTTCTCTCCCCGCCTCCCCAGCGACTTGTTTATGCTGCCTCAGGTTATGATTCCCCAGCAGGAGAGAGGACTTTCCTTATGCAGTTGGGGCCTATGTTCGGGTTTAGCACTTAGTCGGGGCTGTAAATTGCTTGCCACAAGCAACAAACTAATGTAGCTGGTTGAGGAAAGAATTAACCTTTTTAATTATGTTTGCCTTTTGATATTATCTGTCGATTAATACATACACAGGTTCTTTGTGTCTAGTATTTTATTTGAGCAAATCTGAAAGAGAGATTGAAAAAAGATACGTCTCCTTAAAATAGAACATCGCCAAGAAGAGCGTACTGAGATATACAGTGGTACCTCGGAAGTCGAACGGAATCCGTTACAGAAGTCCATTCAACTTCCAAAACGTTTGGAAACTAAGGCGTGGCTTCCGATTGGCTGCAGGAAGCTTCTGCAGCCAATAGGAAGCTGCGTCAGACGTTTGGGTTCCAAAGAACATTTGCAAGCCAGAACACTCACTTCTGGGTTTGTGGCGTTCGAGAGCCAAAACGTTCAACTCGCAAGGCATTCGGGATCCAAGGTACGACTGTATTTGTTTGATCAATTGACAGCTTGGATGCAGTTATGATAACCATGCCCTTCTCAAAATATGGATTCAAATCCCCATTCAGCCATGGTCATGACTGGGTGATCTTGGGCCATTTACTCTTTCTCAGCCAAACCTACTTTTCAGGGTTGCTTGGAAGAATAAAGGAGGGTGAAGAAGTAAAGGAGGGTGAAGAAGATAGGCACATTATAAATGTTGTACATGTTTTTATTTGCCCTTACAGGAGCTTGCCTTATTGATCGAGATGGCAGCCTCTTTAAATACCTCTTGGATTATCTTCATGGAGAGGTTCAGCTACCAGAAGATGAGCAGACGCGAATTGCATTGCACGAAGAAGCTGATTACTTTGGCATTCCTTACCCTTACAATCTTGCTGACCATTTGGCCAATGAAATGGAGACCTATTCTTTAAGATCAAACACAGAACTCAAAAAGGTATGGGAATTTTCCTGTGCCTTTAAATTAAAATTAAATTAAAAACGTCATTAGCAGTTGAAGCACAGGGGTGGCTTTGATCTGATCCTGGGATACCCAGGATTGTCCTGGGCAAGGTAAAGTTGACTCAGAAATTGAAAAAAATAAAAACACCCCAAACACAGTGAAACCAAAGTGACATAAGGCTGCCCTGAGTCATATTGATAACCACAAGCCTTGCATTCATTCATTTATGAATGGATGGGTGGATGAATGGACCAGGCAGATGCAAAGCAAGTGGCTTATATGGGTGGGAGATGGGGGCAGGAGACATTTGTGAGGCCAATGGGCTCTAATGGGGCAACAGCCCACTGTCCTTAAAGGAAATATCTCCATTGTCTATTATTCAGAGTAAAAGCAGTAAGGCTGCAGTCCTTTGCACACTTGCAAGTTAGTACAATTGAATTTAGTAGGATTTATAAGTAAACATGTACAGGTTTAGTCTGAGCACATTTTTGTGCTCTTTTAAAGTCCCACAAACACACAGAAAATAATAAAATTGTTTGTATGTATTTGTATATTTCCTCCCCAGGCACTTCTAGATTTTTGTGAGTCTTACGGCTTAATATGCACTAAGCCTACAGTGTGGGTCTTACACTACCTCAACACTTCTGGTGCAAGTTGTGAGAGTAGAATAATGGGTGTGTATGCCACAAGGGCTGATGGAAAAGCAGCAATTGAAAAGGAGCTGGGAGGAAGAATACACAGCAAAAATATTTACAAGAGGTAAGAAGCTTTATAGTCATGTGATTACATCAAAGCGTGCTTGTAAAATTCTGCTGAGAATCTTGTACAGTCAAACCTCTGTTGTCAAAACGTAATCTGTTCCGGAAGCCCATTTGGCTTCCGAAATGTTCAAGAACTGAGGCGCGGCATCCAGTTGGCCTCAGGAGCTTCCTGCACTCCGAAAAACATTCAAAAACCGAAAATGTTCCAAAATGGAGGCGTTTGGAAACTGAGATTTGACTGTATCTATTTTAGAGATGGCAGAATCAGATGTGTAAAGACATGCACATCTCTTCCATGCCTATGGAGTTTAAAGAGATGCTTAGTTACACAAATTTCCTTCATTATATTAATATTGGTGGATTACTGTTAAATACTTTGGGCCCCAGTTGATCATAAACAAAAGCAAAGGCTGGAACATCTAAATGCTTCTCCTCCAGATATAAACAAATAATAGTCAACCTGAATGTGGGAAACACTAGACTTGCTAGAATATTCATAAGACAATACTCAAAAGAGTTGTTTTTGAGTATCAGAAGACGTCAGCGGTACCTGTTGTTTATTTTGTGTATTTCCCCCCTAGACAGTTAGGTGAGAGTGTTGCTTTAACCTTGGTGCAAAGAAAGCATGAAAAGGAGAAGCTTACAATCTGCAAACCGTTTGATCCGGAGTCTTGTTTAAAGCCAGTTGCTGCGAGACGTTGTCCAAATGGCAACACTGAAGCTTGAGGGACCCATTAAGACTAACCTTAGTGCCATTGGCTGAGTGATTCAATAGTTGCTGTGAACGTTCCCATTTGTTGTGGGGAAAAGTTGTTTATTAAGTTTGCATGCCGCCGTTCATCAGAAGATCCCAGGGCAGTTAATAACATTAAAATGCAACATGGGAACACATAATAAAACAAAAACGAATCAATAAACTCCCTCTCTCAAAAGCCCATTTAAAAGGCCATTGAATGTTTATCAGCCAAAGGCTTCACTTGGCACCTCAAGATATGTAAGGAAGTTGCCAGGCAAGCCTCTCTGGGGAGAGCATTCCACAAATGGGCAGTCGCCACAGAAATGGAAACCATTTACAGTCGTGAGTATGAAACTCAAAAGAATAGTGGTTTTTGACAATGAAGGTATATTACAAAATTGGGAAAACTGTGTTTTTATGCCATCAGTTTTAAACATACTTTGCATTTAGACTTTTAGCAATTTTTAAAAATTATTATTCGTCTTGTAAAGCAGCGTAATTTCCCCTCTTTTCCTACATTTTTTTCTCCAGGGAAGCCGGAAACAATGTCCAATATATCTGGAGCTATTATTCAGGGTCCGAATTGGAAAAGATGATGGATGCATTTGAGGCTTGGGAAGGGAGAGGTATCTCATTTTTTATTATAGTATTTTCCGTAAAGAATAAATGTTTACCCTGCAGCTGTTTGTCCTGAATTAGTGTCGATTTGTGAAGGGCAGGCAGGCTATATTTCCAACTATCCTTTAATAAGGAAAGGGAATAATTGAACTGGCTGTGTTTGGGTGTTTGGTGGGGAAACCTTGCGATTGGCAGAATGCTAGGTTATGGATGTATTTATCTATTTAAAAGTCTGTGCTTTCATGTTTGTTTAGTCGTGTCCGACTCTTCGTGCCCCCATGGACCAGAGCACGCCAGGCACTCCTGTCTTCCACTGCCTCCCGCAGTTTGGTCTGACTCATGCTGGTAGCTTCGATAACACTGTCCAACCATCTCGTCCTCTGTCGTCCCCTTCTCCTTGTGCCCTCAATCTTTCCCAAGATCAGGGTCTTTTCCAGGGAGTCTTCTCTTCTCATGAGGTGGCCAAAGTATTGGAGCCTCAGCTTCAGGACCTGTCCTTCCAGTGAGCACTCAGGGCTGATTTCCTTCAGAATGGATAGGCTTGATGTTCTTGCAGTCCATGGGACTCTCAAGAGTCTCCTCCAGCACCATAATTCAAAAGGATCAATTGTTTGCATCAACTGGAGCAGGAACCGGCAAGCCACTCCAGTATCCCTGCCAAGAAAACTCCGTGGACAAAGACAATGTGCTTTCATACACTGGTCCTATTGAGCTCTCAAAACAGCCGATTTATTTTGCATTGCAGTTGTGCACTGCTTTAAGTTTTAAGATTTAAGTTTGCAGACATGCTTGTGGAATATCAGTGGAAGATCTCTTCTGGTGGTTGTTTGTTTTTTTATTAACCTAGGAGAAAATTCGTAGACATCTGACTCTTAGCCTAGATAAATTCATGTTTCTTGGACATTAATGTCACTTGGCTTCAAATACTTGTCCTCTACTTGGATTAATAATGCCGAAGGCAAATGTGAAATACATGGAAGTATCAGATATTTTGGGAGAGCTTTCAGCCTTCTGTACATGATGTATGTTAGTTTAAATTTGAGTGTTCGCTGTGTCTGAAGAAGAGACCTGTGAGTTCTGAACGCTTGCACATTCTTAAAAGCAGGATTTAGTCCACCGAGTACCACACTCTCCCTCCCCTCTCTTTTCCGGAACCAACATGACACCACTGTATCAGACAGTTTTTTGAGAGAAGGAAAAAAGACTGTAAATAAAACATTTAGCTCTTTAATTTGGAAAAAAAACGATTCAGGGTGGGAGTACATTGTGTTATAGTTGAGCATTATAGTTGAGCACTCGGGAGATATATGGTGTCTGAAAGAGTTGCCAATGATCCCTGATTGCGTATCATTGGGCTTATACATTTGACAGAAATATCTTGAATATTGTATTGAAATTGCATTTGAAATTACAGGTGTGAGTTATTGGCGAGTCCCGCAGGAACTGATAGAATGTTGGACTCTTGAGGAACGCCCTTTGAAAGGAAGTCTCCAAAGCATGCCTCCAATTCATAGACGGTACGTCTTACTAATCATGCTTAGTTTTCTCAAAGAATGCTTCATATGGAACAGGGACTATTTCAAAAATAGCGTTATCTCCATGTTAATATTTGTGCATCTCCTAGTTATAAGGGTGTAAAATCAAAAGGTGATGCAGGAAGGTTTCATATAGAGTCTGTTAATTGTAAGTGTATTACAAAAGCTGGTATAATGCTAATTACATAACTAAGTTAATGCAACAAAACTATAATTGTACACATTTTAAGGACTGTCTCTTGCAAACGCATATCCTAAAACAGGAAAATATATAATTGTAAGTTATGCATTCCACAGATATCTGTGTGGTGGGCCTCATGCTATATATTACAAAGCCAGCCATTAGCCCATTTCATAAAAATTTAATCAGGAGCATAAGACTCAGTACTTAGAAATATCCTGCAATCCATATTAGATGATAAAAGAATATGATTTCCCTTTTATTTGTGTTGAATCCAACTGGTTCATTCCAGTATGTTGGCCTGGTTATTTTTGGCTGAATATACATGTATTTGTATACTTGTTTTATACTTGTATATTTTTTCTTGCTCTGGGTAAGTCCAATATAAAAAATAAATTTGAATGCATACACCTACTGCAGTGTTAATCAGATCCTGGAATAAGAAATATTGTATCCAGAGGTGAATGTAGGAAGCACCCTTAGTTGCATCTGAGTTATGATCTGTGCGTAATTTCCCAAAGCAATCGCGTCAGTAATTTTATTCTCCGTGTTTACAGACAATTAATAGATCTTTCTGAAGAAGAAGAAGAAGAAGAAGAAAGTCACTTGAGCAGTAGAACAGGCCGAAAGCCAATTCAGTTTTCTGGTCCGTCCACAAGTACTCGCATCACAATTAAGAATTCTGCTTTTGTAAAGGTAGCAGGATGCCCTACATCTTCCCGTTCCCAGAAGACTCTCAAGCGACCTAGCAGAGACAGTTCGTTACTGTGCAAAGACGTACCAAAACCCACACAATTGACTAAAAATTCTCAAGAATCCGTTAGGAGCACTGAAAATGGGGCAGACTGTCACAGGACGCTAAAGGCCCCGTTCTCGAAGAAGCCTGCAACCAGCCGTGCGGTCAAACTCAAGCGGACTCCGCTCTGTAACGACCGGTTAACTCAACACACTTCCCAGGTGCTGAGTACAGTAGCTGAGCACCAAGTTCCATCCGTTGCAGTTGGCTCCACTCCTGCTTCCCAAAACTTAGGCCAGGAGGAATTTGGACACTCCGAGGAAAAGGTTACCGCTAAGAATCATTTACAGGAAGACCAACTGAACGATGTGGCATGAATTTTATATATATGGTGTTATCCGTCATGATCTGCTAGAGACAAAATTCTGATCTTTTGGGAGTCCTAATAAATGTGACACATTTGGGAGGGGGGAACATTCACATTTATAATCAGATTTATAATGATTTTTCTCTTTGCGTAGCGAAAGAGGCCTATGGATGTTTGTTCAGAAATATTACGTGCTTTTTGTCGTTCACTCATTACATTATATAAATAAAATTTGAGCTGCTCAATCATTCTAGAATAGAGATTGTGCCAGGCTTTGTGTACACTTCGTCCCTTTTTTTCCTAAACCCCCAATTTTCCCACTCCATATACTTTTTGTGTAACTTATTCTGCATCTCTTTCCATTTTGTGTAACTTATTCTACTTCTGCTCCTCCTGAACAGCATCAAGGGCTTATGGAGGTCAGTGAAAACTCTGTACTCCACAATTCTAGTTTCTCAGCAGGCATTGTCCACATTTTTTCAAGCGCATCTTTGTAGCTGTTTGGGCTGTATGGCATACCGTATTTTTCGCTCTATAAGACGCACCAGACCACAAGACGCACCTAGTTTTTGGAGGAGGAAAACAAGAAAAAAATATTCTGATTCTCAGAAGCCAGAACAGCAAGAGGGATCGCTGTGCAGTGAAAGCAGCAATTGCGTAGCCTGCATTCGCTCCATAAGACGCGCGAACATTTCCCCTAACTTTTTAGGAGGGAAAAAGTAAGTCTTATAGAGCAAAAAATACGGTACCTTATAATCTGCACCACGGGATCTTTCAGTAGACCTTGAAAATTAGGCTACATTTTGAGAACAAGCCTTGGGCTTGCAAACTGTCCCCCTTCTCTGGCACAACTAAGAGGAGACTGGAAACCCTCTGCTTGTATGTGTCTTTTGAACTCTAAAAACTGTAGCTAATGTTAGCTAGACTTGGTTGAAACATGCCAGTTCCATCAACTAGGATTTGAAATTGGGTCCATAGTTACAATGAACTAGTGTGCCTGTGCTTGAAGAGCATGACTAGTTGTAGTTAATATAAAACAGAAGTGAGATTTTCAGAGTACAGTCATACCTCGAGTTTCGTTTGCTCCATGGTACGTTTTTTCAGGTTGTGTCCTGCGGCGACACGGAAGTACCGGAAAGGGTTACTTCCGGGTTTCACCGCTCGCGCATGCGCAGACGCGCAAAATGAACGTCATGCGCAGACGCGGGTTGCGTTCTGCTCATGTTGCGAATGGGACTCCGGAACGGATCCCGTTTGCAACCAGAGGTACTACTGTATTTAGACGTGTCAGAAGAGGAAGGAGGAATGTGTCGGCCCAGGGCTTGGTGTGGCTTATATTTGTAATACTAAGTTATGACCAATGTTTTGGTGAAGATTAGGAGCTCAGAGCTATGAACCATGGTGTCTGGTTTTAATTCCCACTCTTCTCTCATCCTTAGTACTCCACCTGTGATACGGGGATAATATTGTAGCCATTCCTTGCAAGTTCAGCGTGTAAAGATTATTGACAAATCAGGAGCTGCTACATTATTAAAATCAACTTGAAGTTTTGAGCCATTCATTCTGGTTTGAAATCAGTGCATTCAGTCAGATGAGAGTATGCCTGCTGGATTTTTTGATTTTATTTTTAAAAATCTCTGTTAAGAAAACTCTTGTCTACAGTAGCAGGAAATTGGAAAATGCTGAAATTCACAAATTGGAAAATGCTGAACACTGGCAATGTGATGAATGTGATTACATTTTTATTGAGCCATTAACTTGATTGAGAGTCTTCTAGTGCTTAGTGTTTGATTTGAATTGAGTGCTCTGGCCTCATTTGTAACATTAAAATCCATTTTAAGTGGGTCTTATTAATGATAATACTTTTGTCAATGACGTCACAAGAAACATGTTTCTGCAAAGCTTGGTAAAAAAAAACTACAAAAGCGATAAACTTATGTTAACTAAAAGAGATCATTAACTAAAAGAAATCAAGAGTTGTAGAACAAAGCTTTGTCCTTTGTTTTATTTATTAAATTTATTGCCTTTCCTCCCAAAAGAACTTTTAGGCCTGCTAATATATTGGGTGGGCTGTGTTCTTCCTGCTATAATACTTTTATAAGTACTGCTACATTTCACATAATCTATAATACGACTTTACTTAATGATTATTTATTACAAAAGTGCATTCTGAGCCTAAAATGACATTTTTTAAAAAAAATACCATTCATACCTAGAGGAGGCAGTAGAGCTGGATAGGTAAGGGAAAAGAACACAGGATACCCAGTCAAAGTTGACTTCTCTTTCTAGTCTCTTATATGAGAAACACAGTGGAGTAATCCTGCCCCCGCACTTGAGAGGATGGCAATACAAGGGAGTCCAGATGTAAAATTCAGTATGACAAAATCATTTGCATGTGACAGAGCATGGGTTAGTCAGCCTGTTAACTGTCCTTAGGAGATGCCGTTCATATGGCTTTCATTAAAATAGCTGTAGGGTGGAATGTGAAAACGAATGATAATTTCATATGACAAGCACATGATTGTTTTAGAATCCATAGCATGACTTTTTTAAACAATGAATCTGGGGAGATGAAAAGCTGTCATAAATTAAGTGAAAACATAATGTTAAGAATTTGTCGGATTCTCCAAAGGGAGGGAATGTGGGGGTGTCTTTATTGAATCTTTACTGCTTGCCATTTTGGACTTACCCCCTGACTATCATTTGGAACTTGGAAGGGTCAGTAGATCTCCTCTTCCTAAGCAAGGCCATTTGCTTCCCAACCAAGGAAGACATTCCCTGTCATGCAAGGCAGAAAAAGAATAACGCTCAGATTTTATTTCCAGATCTAATAGAAGTGGTTGATCGATGACAAGACTTTTCAGGAGTATGTCAAATGGCATGCGCTCAGTACTTCCATGGTACTTCCAGTCTCTGACGCATGGACCAATGATGGCAGAGCATTTCTCAGCAAGCTTGGATCCACTACAGCCATAGCCGACTGAGGGATGAAGATCACTGCCAGCATGTTGAATTTCCTCAAATTGGTGACTGCTCATTATTAACTTCATGACTACGGTGTTCCACCCCTGTCTCCTTCCATTACCACTTGCTGTCTCTATGGCAAGTTGTTGCTGAGTTATTTTTTCAGTGATAAAGCTTGGGTGAGTATGTTACTCCAACGAATGGAGGCAGATGTAGAAGCTTAAAAAATGGAAAACGGAAGTTGCCTTCACTTCAGAGGCTCATGTTCCAAAGGTGGGTGCGGAATAGTGCAACACCTTTTCTAGCGACAGTACCTCCTCTCCCTGCTCCACCCCCCTAAAAAAATATTATCAGCTGAATGAACAGGATTTAGGGAAGAAGAGGAATCTTTCACTTTGCATTAGGATTTTAAAAGGTAAAAAGCAAGACGACTTGGGAAGAAAGCATGGAAAGCTACAAATACTAGGTAAAGGGACCCCTGACCATCAGGTCCAGTTGTGGCCAACTCTGGGGTTGTGGCGCTCATCTCGCTTTATTGGCAAAGGGAGCCAGTGTACAGCTTCCGGGTCATGTGGCCAGCATGACTAAGCCGCTTCTTGTGAACAAGAGCAGTGCACGGAAACGCCGTTTACCTTCCCACCGGAGCGGTACCTATTTATCTACTTGCACTTTGACGTCCTTTCGACGTCAGGAGCTGGGACCGAGCAACGGGAGCTCACCCCATCGCGGGGATTTGAACCGCCAACCTTCTGATTGGCAAGTCCTAGGCTCTGTGGTTTAACCCACAGCGCCACCCGCGTACCTCTACAAATACTAGCTGGTTACTAATGCAGGCCAACATTTGTGGACCCCTGTCATAGAACAGTGAGCCCAACATCTTCCTTTTCATCATTAGGAATGGCTGATTTGGGGAAAAGGTAATAAGGTAACAGCAGGATCCAGATGGCTTGGTTGTTGCAAAATAAAACACTGCATTTTGTAAAATTGTTTGTTTTTTAATAAAAAGGGGGAATAATTTTTCTGAAGTACAGTCTTGGGCTATTTAAAGCTGTGAGCTTGTTTTAAAATATAAGCCTGGGATTTTGCATGTGCTCAGGTATGATATACATGGTATCCTGTCAGATGTGCAAGACACACAGGCCATAATTCAACAATCAATTGTATAGGATGAGACCCAAAGAAATCAAGTGCATACAACTCCGTACATGTTTGTGGCCAATAGTGCTTAAATAAGGAAGGGATGTCTACAGCGATGAACAAGAAAATAAAAGAATCTCAGACTGAAACATGTCTGATTTTTAGTCTGCAAAGATAACTGAAAAGGATTTAAGAAGCTGGAAAACTTACTCTTACTTTTTCAGTTCAAAATTTATATCTTACCCAATCTTGTACAAGTGGCACAGCACAGAAAAATATTAATATGCCGTTTGTTAGCTAGTATTTGGGACTCATCTTGACGATCATTCAGGCTATAAAAACTCAGTTACATCAAACTGAACCATGAGGTTCATTCTGCACAAACAATTTGGGGTCCATATACAGTGGTGCCTCGCAAGACGAAAAAATCTGTTCTGTGATTCTCTTCGTCTAGCGGTTTTTTCGTCTTGCGAAGCAAGCCCATTGACGGATTAGCGCTATTAGTGGCTTATCTGCTGATCGGATCAGCTGATAAGCGGCTTAGCGGCTTAGAAAAAAGGGGGGGGGAGGAAAAAAACCCAGCAGGAACTCGCAAGACATTGTCGTCTTGCGAAGCAAGCCCATAGGAAATTCGTTTTGCGAAGCACCTCCAAAACGGAAAACTCTTTCGTTTAGTGAGTTTTCCATCTTGCGAGGCATTCATCTTGCGGGGCACCACTGTAGTTAAGAGCAATTTTATATGAACACAAGTATCTTGATTGCAGACCAACAATAGGAATGCCAGGATTACCCTAATACCAACCTTTTGGACAGTAACAAACACATTATCTATATTGACATCCTCCTACCATTTATTTTTAACAACAATTTCATTGTTTTACTAGGCACTGGCTAGCTAAAAGCCGCATTGTTATGAGAAAAAACAATATCGAGTATATTGAGCAAAGCCTTTATAGTATGAAATGAGATATGGCAGATTACTGTGGTTTAGAAAAACCCCAGTAAGTTTGTTTTACCACAATTGTAGTATTCTACACAAGCTTTTTTGTGTGTGTACAGTATTTGGAATAAAAAGAAAGCACCTTTAGTTAGAAACTTAAATATGAAAATGCATTACATTTGCTAGTCGTCTGTCTTTCGAATCCTCATGCCACCAGTGTCACAGCTGGCACTGAAAGGACAGGGGGCTCTGTGGAGGTTTCTATTCTTGCAGGACGTAAGTTGCACTGAGAAACCCTTGTAATATTGCTGCATAAAGGCCTGGGCTCTGTGGGGCCTGGCACAGGATGCTTTCGTCTTGTTTTCTCTGGATATGTTAGAGTTTCCATGCTTTTTGCTGCTGCAGAATGCTCTTGGGTTTTAAAAGTGCCTTTGTTTTTTGACCGGAAACTATTATGGTGCTGTCTTCTGTATTCCTGCCGAGAGCTGCCTTTCGTGCTGTTCTGCTCTGACTCGTTAATGGCACTTGGAGACTTAAGCGGTCCATTGAGCCGAATTCCATGATACTGCGTGTGAAATCTCCGCCTGTGGCTAGAAGCTGCATTCTGTCAAGGAAGAAAATGAAGGGTTATGGCAATTGTGGATTTTGGGCTTTCAAGCTTCAACGGCGCCCTGTGCAATGCTAAAACATGGCCTGCGGTCCCCCCCCCACCTTGTGCTCCATTCTGCAGCAATGTTGTGGCACCCCCTGCAGCACAGACACACCAGTTGCGCTTTTAAAAAATGCCTCTGCCAATGGATGTGGTTGCATCTTTCCTGTGGCCATTTTTGGTGAAAGACGAGTAGAATCATTCTCATTATACCTGTATACCTGAAGGAGCTTCTCTACCTCCATCATTCAGCCCAGAAATCCAGCTCCAAGGGCCTTCTGGCAGTTCCCTCCCTGTGAGAAGTGAGGTTACAGGGAAGCAGGCAGAGGGCCTACCTGTGGAACGCCCTCCCATCAGATGTCAAGGAAATAAACAACAATCTGACTTTTAGAAGACATCTGAAGGCAGCCCTGTTTAGGGACGTTTTTTATGTCTGATCTTTTATCGTGTTTTTAATATACTGTTGGGAGCCACCCAGAGTGGCTGGGGCAACCCAGCCAAATGGGTGGGGTATAAATAATAGATTCTTATTATTAATAATATTATTACACCTCCACGCATACTTATTAAACATAAAGTTTGGGATCAAGACCATTGCTGGCCACTGTGGCCTGTGTGCAATTAAACATGGGCAGGCTGGAAGAAGAGCCCTGTGGCCTTTGGGTGTCTGACGCTTTCTCGCTGCCTCCGCATCCAAACAAAGAGGAGATTGGAGAACAATGAAGGAGACACTGCAGGAGCACTTTCTCAGAGCAGACGAGAGCAGAACCAAGAAGGAGGGATACCTGAGATTCAGTTGGTGAGTTGTGGCAAGAGGGGAATAAGGAGTTCCTAAGGAGGCCTGATAATTAGTGTGAAAGCCTCTTCATTGTGTGCTTATAGTGTGCTTATAATTTTTGAAGGACCGCTTTGTCGAGCTGACTACTGGACCATGTTGAAAGGGATAAAGAGTTGCCATGCCTTCTCCATGGTTAGTCCTTTCCTATTCACCATGAACCATATCTTCCCAGGTACTTTTGACCGTGGAACAACAACAGCAATGATAACAACAACATTACAAGGTCCTTTCTCTGAAATAATCAAGAGTACAATTTGAAATCTTAAAAAGTAGAGACATCACCTTGCCAACAAAGGTCCGTATAGTTAAAGCTATGGTTTTCCCAGTAGTGATGTATGGAAGTGAGAGCTGGACCATAAAGAAGGATGATCGCCGAAGAATTGATGCTTTTGAATTATGGTGCTGGAGGAGACTCTTGAGAGTCCCATGGACTGCAAGATGATCAAACCGATCCATTCTTAAGGAAATCAGCCCTGAGTGCTCACTGGAAGGACAGATCCTGAAGCTGAGGCTCCAATACTTTGGCCACCTCATGAGAAGAGAAGACTCCCTGGAAAAAACCCTGATGTTGGGAAAGATGGAAGGCACAAGGAGAAGGGGAAGACAGAGGACGAGATGGTTGGACAGTGTTCTCAAAGCTACCAGCATGAGTTTGACCAAACTGCGGGAGGCAGTGGAAGACAAGAGTGCCTGGCATGCTCTGGTCCATGGGGTCATGAAGAGTCGGACACAACTAAACAACAACAATTTGCAAAACCAAATCAAATTAATTCTAGTGGGTGTTGTGCTGCAGGAACAGAAGGAGAGTGTTTCTAGGTAAGGTATAAATAAAAAAGGTAAAGGACCCCTGGACGGTTAAGTCCAGTCAAAGGCGACAATGGAGTTGCAGTGCTCATCTCACTTTCAGGCCAAGGGAGCCAGCATTTGTCCACAGACAGCTTCCTGGTCATGTGGCCAGCATGACTAAACTGCTTCTGGCACAACGAAACACCATGACGGAAACCAGAGGGCACGGAAACGCAGGGATTCGAACCGCTGATCTTCTGATCAGCAAGCCCAAGAGACTCAGTGGTTTAGACCACAGCGCCACCCACGTTCCTGTTGTTGAGAAACTGTGTATGTGCAGCTACTCACACAGAGTCAATTAAGGTTTGGCGGACAGCCAGAAGGCAATCTGAAGGAGTAAACCTGCCTGGTGATAACAGAGACATAGAGACCGCGCCCTGATTGGTCAAGCTCTCTCAAAGGAGTGATAATTAATGGAAGGGACGTGGGTGGTGCTGTGGGTTAAACCACAGAGCCTAGGTCTTGCTGATCAGAAGGTTGGCAATTCAAATCCCCACGACGGGGTGAGCTCCCGTTGTTCGATCCCTGCTCCTGCCAACCTAGCAGTTCGAAAGCACATCAAAGTGCAAGTAGATAAATAGGTACCACTCCAGCGGGAAGGTAAACGGCGTTTCTGTGTGCTGCTCTGGTTCACCAGAAGCGGCTTAGTCATGCTGGCCACATGACCCGGAAGCTGTACGCCGGCTCCCTCAGCCAATAAAGCGAGATGAGCACCGCAACCCCAGAGTCGGCCACAACTGGACCTAATGGTCAGGGGTCCCTTTACCTTTACTAACTGGTAGTTCAGAGTTTGGAGTTCGTGAGTTCAGAGTTCTGTGTCAGTGTAGGAGTTGTGAGTCATGTCAGAAAGAGCTAGCATAAGATCAGTGTTCTGTCCCTGTAAATAGTCCACTGTATATAATAAACACCTAACTACAAGTTCCTGGTTCCTGCTTCGTCTATTCTGTCTGCAGCCAAGTTGCCAATTACTTCTGTGGATTCTGCGTGTACTCTGCTAGGTCTGGCTAAGGTCCTGCAACTAGTCAGAAAGTTGCGAAACACCAAATAGGTTTTACGAATACCTGTTTCTACCCAGTGCAGGACTGATAATGTGAAAGTAGGAGATAGCTTGATATTACTGCATTTCTGATTCCAGGGAAGTTAAGGGGAGTGGATAATAAATTACAAACTTTGAGAAACGTTTTGGTCTTTTCTTAAAACAAAAACAAGATACGAAATATTGGTAGGGATTGAAAGCCACTATTATTTTCTGTACCTTACCTGTTTGTTTGTTGAAATGGTCTGAGGAGAGGATTCTGTGGTGTTTGTGCTAACTTGGCTGGAGACTTTAGGTGTTGCTGCTTTGCCATCAGGAGTCTTGGCACGAATTCGATTTGAAGACTTTTGGATGTATGTGTTTGGTATGCTGGTTGTTGTGCGCAAAGATGTCGACTGCAGCAGTGGGCCGGATGGTGTTCTTGAGGAATAATTGTTCTTTGGGTGAGAAACTACAAGGAAGAAAAATGCCCAACACTCGCAATCACAAAAGAGAGCTTTTGGTTCCAAAATGGCAACAGTTTAACTGAGGGCAGAAAGGAGTCCGTTTTTTGTTGCTGTGTGCTGTGATTTGGCAACCAACAGTCATCCAAGATAATAAAAATAATCTTTGAGTAAAGTTTTGGATAAAGGTAAAGGGACCCCTGACCATTAGGTCCAGTCGTGACTGACTCTGGGGTTGCGGCGCTCATCTCGCTTTATTGGCCGAGGGAGCCGGCGTACAGCTTCCGAGTCATGTGGCCAGCATGACTAAGCCGCTTCTGGCGAACCAGAGCAGCGCATGGAAATTCAGTTTACCTTCCCGCCGGAGTGGTACCTATTTATCTACTTGCACTTTGACGTGCTTTCGAACTGCTAGGTTGGTAGGAGCAGGGACCGAGCAACGGGAGCTCGCTCCGTCACGGGGATTCAAACCGCCGATCTTCTGATTGGCAAGTTCTAGGCTCTGTGGTTTAACCCACAGTGGCACCCGCGTTCCTATGTTTACAACACTTAAAACCATATTAACTGTGCTTTATCAAATCTTTCCAATTGGATACCTCAGCGCAGATATGAAATTAACATGGCCCACTTTTAAATGTTTTGTTTCTTAAATATAAACCAAATAAGTCAGATCTCAATCAATTTAGAGAATTTCAGGAAAACAGTAATGAGTGACATCTGCTGGCCCTCCAACTTAATTTTTACCATATATTCCTCTGTTCAGTTTCATTTGGACTTAAATACAAGTTCATATTCTTTTGGGTTATTCAGGCATGGCATTTACCAGCCTCTGTAATAGGTACACTGCACAGAATAAAAGAACAGCTGGATTCCTTCAATCATATTTTCAAATTATCTAATCCGTTTTAGAAGCAGGTCATCTGGTCATCTTCTACCTTGCCAAGTGACCAACCATCAAGGCAGAAGCTTGTGAAAGCCTATTTCGCTCAAAGGTGGGATAGTTGAATGAGGAAGAGACTATAGTGCACACACGCTTTGCCCACCTAGCTTCCCAAGAAGAAATGCAGTTAGAAAGGTACAAGCTGTACAAGGGAGCCAGTGTGGTGTAGTGGTTAAGAGTGGTGGACTCGTAATCTGGGGAACCGGGTTCGCTTCCCCACTCCTCCACGTGCAGCTGCTGGGTGACCTTGGGCTAGTCACACTTCTTTGAAGTCTCTCAGCCCCACTCACCTCACAGAGTGCTTGTTGTGGGGGAGGAAGGGAAAGGAGAATGTTAGCCGCTTTGAGACTCCTTCGGGTAGTGATAATGCGGGATATCAAATCCAAGGGAATCAAGAATTTACACAAGGCTTAGTCAGAAGCACCATGACTTACGTTCTCCGCACTGCAGAATCTCAGTCTTCAACTGTTCTATGTCACAGGAAAAGCGGGCAGATCTTCCCAATTCTTCATCATATTTACGTTCGCTTACAAAGTGCTGCAAGGTAGGGGGGGGATGACTTAAGTTATAAACCAGGTAATAAAGGAGATGTGAAAGAAGCCTGCCCAATACAAAATAATTTTAGAGCCTCATCTGCTGAATCTCGAGCCTTTTGGAGAGCAGAACACTCCAGTCTTAAAGCGTCGGGGTACATTTTAGGCTTTGTGAAATGTCCCCACACCTATCAATGCACCACAAAAAAGAACAACACCCTTCTATCACATGATCTGGGAAATGCTTGTCAGTTGTTAAAAGAAAAAAAGTGGATTGAAGGCAGGGCCAGATATAGGTTTGATGAGGCCCTAAGCTACTGGAGGGGGACGCAGGTGGCGCTGTGGGTTAAACCGCAGAGGCTAGGACTTGCCGATCAGAAGGTAGGCGGTTTGAATCCCCGCGATGGGGTGAGCTCCTGTTGTTCGGTCCCAGCTCCTGCCCACCTAGCCGTTCGAAAGCACGCCAGTGCAAGTAGATAAATAGGTATTGCTCCGGCGGGAAGGTAAACGGCGTTTCCGTGCGCTGCTCTGGTTCACCATAAGCGGCTTAGTCATGCTGGCCACATGACCCGGAAGCTGTACGCCGGCTCCCTTGGCCAATAAAGCGAGATGAGCGCCGCAACCCCAGAGTCGGCCAATATTGGACCTAATGGTCAGGGGTCCCTTTACCTTTAAGCTACTGAAGGTAATAGGGCCTTTTATATGTGATATTTTAGGGAGCAGGTGAGCAGGTGCGGCCCATTACTTACATCATAGGAGCATACACAGCACAAAACACTGTTGCTGCATGTAGGTTTTATTTTATTTGTTTTTTATCTTATATTTTGGAAATGTACATTCAGGTTTTGTTTCCTTTAAATACTTTGGGGGGCCCCAAGAGAGTGGGGCCCTAAGCTATAGCTTGTTTAGCTTATACGTAAATCCGGCACTGATTGAAGGATGATCCTGTGCTCTAGCGCAGAGGAGGCTGAGCACAAGCCTTAAAAAAAATCCAAAACTTTTGCAACACTGGGAGGGAAACTATGAATGGCGTTTTTTGTTGTTGCTCAACACTAATGTATTCACAAGCAATGTCCAATGCCTGTGATGGTCCTGCAATCCCACCCCACATGCCTTGTTTTGAGTAGCACTCCATGCTCATACACACATCAAAATGTGTGCATCTCTCTATATCTATATCCACATCCACATACATTTCAATAGCCAGAATAGTAACAATGGTAATTCCAATAGGTAATCTGTAAACAGCAGCATAGGGACGCGGGTGGTGCTGTGGGTTAAACCACAGAGCCTAGAACTTGCCGATCAGAAGGTCAGCGGTTCGAATCCCCGCAACGGGGTGAGCTCCCGTTCCTCGGTCCCTGCCCCTGCCGACCTAGCAGTTTGAAAGCACATCAAAGTGCAAGTAGATAAATAGGTACCACTCCAGCGGGAAGGTAAACGGTGTTTCCGTGCGCTGCTCTGGTTTGCCAGAAGCGGCTTAGTCATGCTGGCCATATGACCCGGAAGCTGTACGCCGGCTCCCTCTGCCAATAAAGCGAGATGAGTGCCACAACCCCAGAGTTGGTCACGACTGGACCTAATGGTCAGGAGTCCCTTTACCTTTACCTAAACAGCAGCAAAATGCACAACTGGGGACAGATACATAATTGGGGACACAGGCATAATCGAGGTAGGGAATAAAACAAAATGTTAAGAACTGCAGCAGAGTTACTGCAGTACATGCATGGTTCAGGGAAGATTTCTCTAAGGGCAAAAGACCAGAAGGAAGAGTTTAAATCTTGCTTTTACCGTCTCTGGGCTCAATAGAGGTCAACCTTTTAATTTCATGACACTAAGTGAAATTCATGGATGCTTTAGCTGCGTTCCCTGCATTGCAGGGGGCTGGACTTGACTCTTGGGAAGTCTACGATTCTATGACCTACCTAGGAAGTCAGATCTGCACTTTGTTTTAAAAAAACCCACCAACCCTGTATTTGAGGAATGAATTATTGTGTGTCTGGTTCGTACGCTACAGGAAAGGAGGCACGGACGACCTCAAAAGAAATGGCCACACAGACTAACCTTAATTTCAGCCCTCAGTTCAGCCAACTGAGTCTCTGCCATTTGGCTAGCCAAATCTGTTAACCTCTTCAATTCTTCAGCTTTTTTCTGACGAGCGGTTAAGATTTCCACTGCCAAACAAGAAGGTGGTAATAATAATAATAATAATAATAATAATAATAATAATAATAAATTTTATTTATATCCCGCCCTCCCCAGCCGAAGCCGGGCTCAGGGCGGCTAACAACAATAAAATAGTACAACATTCTAAAATCATTTCATTATAAAATTAATTCAAATCAAATTGATAGCAACCATTGGGCTAGAGTTCTGTGAAGATTGCCAAAGGAGGGATTCAGGCTGTGCCCTGGACAAAGGCCTGGTGGAACAGCTCTGTCTTGCAGGCCCTGCGGAAAGATGTCAAGTCCCGCAGGGCCCTAGTCTCTTGTGGCAGAGCGTTACACCAGATCGGAGCCACAGCCGAAAAAGCCCTGGCTCTAGTTGAGGCCAGCCTAACCTCTCCGTGGCCTGGGACCTTCAGGATGTTTTTGTTTGAAGACCGCAAGTTTCCCTGTGGGACATACCAGGAGAGGCGGTCCCGTAGGTACAAGGGTCCTAGGCCGTATAGTGCTTTAAAGGTTAAAACCAGCACCTTAAATGGCAACAAAAGTTTAATGTGCATTTAATGTCAGAACAGGAATTGTACTTTGCCTGCAGGCCAGATCCACAATCTCTGTACCTTTCACAGGCCAACTTTGACAGGTTGATGGGAGTGCCCACTTCTCGGCCACTTGCTTTCCTTGTGGCACCTGCCGCACCTGGCAGTTCTTGAAAAAGCTCTCCTGGAGGCAACAACACTCTCAGGGAAAACCTGAGATGTGGTGTGAGCAAGGTTGCCCAAATCCACTTTTGTGAGACTGGGTGCAATCTTACGCAAAGAGGTGTGCAAGACAACCCTGGCTTTGAACACTACAAATCCCACTGTGACCCCAGCCTTCTGTGCCCATGCTTTTGGCTTGTGAGAATTCACCCAATTCCATTAAAGCCTACTTTCATAGTTAGAAACTTGCTTTTTTGGAGAGGGGGGTGGTTAACATTTCAAACCTTACTCTCAACCCAATAACCATGTGTGGCCTTATGATGGTTGAATGCACAGCAACCTTCATTACTCTTGAAAGTGCAATTTCAGGCCAGAACATCCAGCACAAAACCTAGGTGCAATTCTATCTCCAAAAACTTTATGTGGTGAAACACACAATGCTGCTTCTGAACAGATGAATGATTGCTTTTCTTTCTGCAAAAGCAGCTATAAACACCCCTTCCCAATTGTTTCAAAGCATACAACATTCCCCATTTACATTCATCTTTACTTACTGGCTTCCTCTTTAACTTTGTCAACTTCTGCCATTAAAGAGACTTCTTTGTCTATGATACTGAAAATTAAAAACATGAAATTCAAAATAATTATATTCTTTCGAAGGACATACGGACAGTACCTTGGCAGTTTGGGCACATATTATAAGCAATTTCTGGGAAGATATAAAGCATGGGCAAATTTCTGAGTGCCGCGATAGTAAATCACCATATGTCGCTACTTTATTAAATTCAAGCCTGTGCAATTTATCTTAAGAGAATTACTTGGCTGTTACCAACAGAACACAGTGATTACAAATGCCACAATTTGGCTAGTGGTGATGGTATTTTGCCCCACGTTTCCCATGCAAGTCCTCCATATATCAACTCAGAAGCAAGCATCACTGAACACACATGAAAGTGCGCCCAGGACTGCAGCCTTACAGAGCAGGCTACAGTCACATCATGCCAGGACTGGTTATATTTTGCTGCTACGGCTGCTGTAACCAATGTGTGGTTAGCTCAGAGGGAGGGGATATGGATATGGATTGGTGTGTGTGTGTTTCTGCATTAAACCTTGAGAATCATTCCATCTAAAGGGGGGATATAAATCATCATAAACATGGACTATGCACACCCCATAGTCACCTTTGACTGGACTTAACCACCAAGGGGTCCTTTACCTTTATCTTTACCTGTCAATTTTAACCAGCTTCTTCACCTAATAAATATTTTAAGAATGCCTAAATGTCACAAGGGATGTGGGTGGCGCTGTGGGTTAAACCACAGAGCCTAGGACTTGCCGATCAGAAGGTTGGCGGTTCGAATCCCCGCGATGGGGTGAGCTCCTGTTGCTTGGTCCCTGCTCCTGCCAACCTAGCAGTTCAAAAGCACATCGAAGTGCAAGTAGATAAATAGGTACCGCTCTGGCGGGAAGGTAAACGGCGTTTCCGTGCGCTGCTCTGGTTTGCCAGAAGCGGCTTAGTCATGCTGGACACATGACCCAGAAGCTGTACGCCGGCTCCCTCAGCCAATAAAGCGAGATGAGCGCCACAACCCGAGTCGGACACGACTGGACCTAATGGTCAGGGGTCCCTTTACCTTTACCTTTAAATGTCACAAAAGGGCACCTCACAAAAGGAGGTGTTCCGAATAGGTGTAGGTAACAGTCTCATTAAACATAGCGCAGCCCCCAATGCATTTTGACAAAAGATGTTCCTCGTGGGCAGCATCTTAGAATTCTTCTCTTGTAAAGGAGCAACGGATTTGAGCTCCTGCAGTGCTTTCATGTCTTGGTACTTGAAGAACATTTCTACGCATGGAGCTCTACAACCCCAATGTGGAATGTACAATATAGAGCGGCCTATCCAGACAATAAGGCAGTTCATTCTACCCTATATACGCGTTTGCTTCTGTCCTCCTTTTTCAGCAACGCCGTTCTATTCCCGCACCCCTTTGCTTTTTTGAGAATCTGCAAAACTTGGGGTTACACAGAGCCTGCCAATACCTCTCCCTTCTGTGTGGGTGGTGCAATTTTGCTGCCTAGCCCACCCCCCCCCCCCCGGTTCTGCAAGCATGACACAAATTAGCATTAGTGCATATTATTTCCTGCACCTATTGGGGAAATCAGTTTTTTGTGGTCTGGATTTGATTTAGCAATTCTGCTTCGGGCGCAGCTGAGATGCAATTTCCAGCAGATGGCGCCCTATGCATAGGTTCTCTAGGTGCTGCCGCTCTGAATGTTGGTCCAGTATCAGGAAGGAACATCTGTAAAAAACGAAGAGGTCTGGCAGCTGGGACAGCGCCAAGCGCCCCCCCCCCCCCGCCATGTTACTTGCCCATGACGGATCCCAGTGACCCAGTTACAAACACCCCCATCTTCCTTCTGCGTGGTATGAGATGATATTACTGCAAAACCATTACAATACTGGGCAGCTATTGTCTCTCCCTCCCTCCACTCCCCAATTCCTATTTAATATATTTTTAAAGGGTTTGACTTGGAACTCAGTGGCAATTTCTCCTAGCTCTTCAGCTTGAGTCTGTGTGTGTGTGTGTGTGTGTGTGTGTGTGTGTGTGTGTGTAGGGGATTTTAGGGAACTGTTATAAGGAGGAGCAGTTTTTTCTTATAACAGGAACAATGTGGTACAGCGCAATACAGTTACAGATAGGTAGCCGTGTTGGTCTGCCATAGTCAAAATAAAAAAATTCCTTCCAGTAGCACCTTAAAGACCAACTAAGTTAGTTCTTGGTATGAGCTTTCGTGTGCATGCACACTTCTTCAGATACACTGAAACAGAAGTTGCCAGATCCTTCTATATAGTGAGAAGGTGGGGAGGGGTATTACTCAGAAGGGTGGTGGGAATGGGAGATTGGCAGATAGCTGAGATGAGCCTGTTGACGACTCTTAACGAAATTGGATTCTTATCTCATTATACATGACTAAGCCATTTCTCACCTTCTCACCCCTTGCCTTTTCCTGTAAGACCTATTACAGTCGTTAAGAGTCGTCAACAGGCTCATCTCAGCTATCTGCCAATCTCCCATTCCCACCACCCTTCTGAGTAATACCCCTCCCCACCTTCTCACTATATAGAAGGATCTGGCAACTTCTGTTTCGGTGTATCTGAAGAAGTGTGCATGCACACGAAAGCTCATACCAAGAACTAACTTAGTTGGTCTTTTAGTGCAATACAGTGTTAACATCATGCGTTGTGGTGGGGTATGTTTGCTCATACGGAGCCATGGGAGACCAGCCTGGGCTCAGATAGCAGCTCTTGGGGTTTGGTATGCCTTTACAGGGAACCGGGGATCAGATGGGCTGAATCAGTGGTCCCTCCCTACTCAAGAGAAAGCACCGTTCTTAATCAGTCAGTCTCCTCCCTCCACTGCTGTGCAGATATCTTCGGGAGAAGAAGAGGCTAAAGAGTAAATTCTACACAAATCTGGAGTGCAGTCTCTAAGACGGATAGATGGCACCTTGTAGCCTCCTTCTGGCAACTCCTGCAGCCAAGCTGGTGCCAAACATATTGCTCTGCTTTCCTTTGGGCCACATCAGAGAGGCCAAGAGGGAGGTCTTGTTGTCTGGTTAGCCCAGGACCTCCAAACACACTGTCCAGGCTTGCGCCCCTGGAGGGGGTCACTTCGATGCTGTTAATGCAGCGGTTTGACTTTACCCCTGGAGGCACACTCCACGGTCTCTTGAGACAGACGGATGCCAAGAATAACAACCACCACCAACAAGGCTTTTACAGTGACCAATAACTATTCTCACATTTTTGTGGGGTAAAATAATACCAGTGTTCAGTAGTCGGTAAAGTTTGGAAGCACTTTCACCAAATCTGTTATGCACTGAAGTTCTCACCCTGGGCCAGCAGGGGGATACTGTAGATAGTTTTCAGTCAGGTCCACATATGCAAATAAGGGATTGAAAGTGACGTTCAGTGATTGGATAGTTACAGAAAGTGGTTACTGTTGCGTTCTAGTGGAGCTCTATATAAGCAGGCCGGCTGAACCCTTCAGTTCAGTTCTGTTCTGGCCTGTGAATAAACAAGAGCTGTTTGAAGAACCGCAGTGTCGTCTGATATGTTCACCCACAACTTAACAAAATCAATCGGAACTTTCTCCCCAGCATCAAGCTGGTTGTTGGATTTGGGAGGGTGGGGTGGGAATGTTTGCTGGTGAGGCGGACGATTTTGCAAGTTTGCAGCATGGGCTCGCCGTGAGTAGCACTGACCTGTTTGCACCCATGAAATCGCCTAAATGCTCAGTCTCCGGATCAGTTCTGCAACAGTGTTTAAATGCTGCTATTTATTTATTTATTTATTAAAAAGATAAAGGATGAACACATCAGCAGATAGAGGTACATATGGCACAACTGGGGGCAAAAATTAGGGCAAAAGGAAAAGGGAAATAGTGAGAAGGGACAGGACTGATGACGGAATCCGTGATATGTGTGTCTGTCACACGCATTGCAATGTCAGGAAAAATCTGCTGTGAATTCTCGTTAGATATGTGTCTCTGCCTTTGCCCTGATTTACTTCTCACAGGCAAAGTTACAGGGTCCTTTGAAGTAAGAGACAGCACTGTGAAATCTGAAGTGCATGTTGAGTGCTTGCCCATTGGCAAATTAAGCAGCCAATGCATGTTTGGGAAGGTCTCTAAAGATAGCATGAAATCATCTCAGAGAAGATCCAGGTTTTGTGTGGCGATTGCTAATTCGGGCTGGCTTCTTGCTGTTTCCAAAAGGCCAAAAAAATGTCTCTCTCTCCCTCCCCATACTGAGAACTTGGCCCACAATGTTATTGGAAGTTGGCTGCCTTGAAGGGCTTTAGAGTAAACAACATAAATCGTTTCATTGCTGCTTCAAATACCCCATGTAGTGAGAAATTTTATTAGTGGGAATTCTACATTCTAGAGTTCTGCTGGCTTCTGCACCCACACAAATGAAAACAAACTGAAAGGAGCATATCCACTTGCACAGATAATCTTTGGAACATCAGCACCACCACGCCATAGTGATTACCATATTTTTGGCTCTATAGGACGCACTTTCCCCCCTCCAAAAATGAAGGGGAAATGTGTGTGTATCCTATGGAGCGAATGCAGGTTCCTTGGCTTCAGCGACAGCAATGCAAAGCCTCCGAAGCACAGAGGGAGAGCTCCCCCCGCGCTCCGGAGGCTTCGCGTTGCTTTTGCTGAGGCCGCCTAAAGCCCCCAGAGCGCAGGGAACTCCCGCTGCGCTCCGGGGGCTTCAGGCAGCTATCCACAAGCCTTCGGAGCGCAGCAGGAGTTCCTGCCGTGCTCCGAAGGCTTGCGGATAGCCGCCTGAAGCCTGGAGAGCGAGAGGGGTCAGTGCACACCGATCCTTCTTGTTCTCCAGCATTCGCTTCGCTGGAGAGGCGCTGCACAGTTTTCCCTCTCTGCGCAGCGCCCCTTCAGCGAAGCGGGAGGAGAAATGGAAGGGGCTCCGTTTCTCCTGCCGCTTCGCTGAAGGGGCGCTGAGCAGAGAGGGGGAGAATTTTTTTTCCTGTTCTCCTCCTCCTATGGTCCGGTGTGTCCTATAGAGCGAAAAATAAGGTATGTAGTACATGAAGGGGGAAAACTTCCAGAAATGCTGATAGAAACATCAACAAAAGGCCCACACCCCACATGTAAATTTGTAGGTTAAGGACAAAGGATCTTTTTACTGCTGCTGCAACAACTGCTGCATTTGCATGGAGTTTAGAAAAGGAATTCGGGTAAAGCACTAATAAAAATATTTGTTTATGTTTAGATGAATGCTTAGAACTGGAAATATTTTTTAGGGAACAATATTAGTTGATTGTCAAGTGGCGTCTCAAACCCTAAATATGGTTGTCAGGGGTTCAGGAGCAGAGGCACAGGAAAGGGAGGAAACAGAGAGCGAGGGGGAGGAATCCGAAGGAAATATGAGCGATGACAGCGGCCCGAGATCTCTGAGTCTTTCCAGTGAATCGGAAGATTCACAGAAAGGGGCGCCAGTGGTCAGAGCAAGGGGGACGCCCAGGGGGACACCCCAGGAAGAAGGGACCAGAGGGGACTCAGAGAGCAGCAGTTGGAAATCGGGACCAGCTTCCCCGCCAGAGTGCAGTAGGGGGGAGGGGTCCCAGGTATCGGGATCTGGCGGCTAGCCGCAAGCGGGAGGGCATGAGTCAGGAGTGGCCACACCTCCATCGGGGAGCGAGGAAACGGTCAAGAGGAAGGTTGAAGGCTGGGCGCGCGCGCCAAGTTCAAATGCACAGGAAGGCGGCACAGTAAGCAGCCCGGATAGGGAGCCAGGTCCTAAAGCCCGCCGCAAGGAGGGAGAAGAGTCCGGGGGGTCCGCGTCAGAAGAGTCCAGGAAGGAAGAGACCACGGGGGGTAGAGGGACCCAGAGGAGGAAGGAAAGACGGAAGAGGTGGAGTAAGACTAGAGTATTAAGTTGGTGTACAGGAGGCGGAGACTCAGACGGAGCTTCGCCGGTCTAGCTTCTAAGACGTAGAGCTGCACGCTGCGGCTTGAAAATGGAAACTGTAACTCAATAAAGACTTTTGTACAGTACTGCCGGCTAGCGTGGTCCTCTGTGAGCTGGGACCTGGAAGCGGCTCTGACAATGGTGAAACTACTTTTGTTCATTTTTTGAGACAAAAAGAAGCCCCTTCAGCTGTACGAGCTCTGCATCTCTTCAATGCAATGTGAATAACAAGAGACAAAATAATTACCTGGGTGCTTAATGCAAATATATGCATGATTACAGATCTAGAAAAGTGATTAGAAGCTTTGTCAAATGACTGATGAATAGAACCACTGCCTGGCTGGGTGGAAATATGTAGGCAGGCTCTCTATTCAGCTAGGACCCCAGGAGGATAGCCATTAAATTACATAATTTTTGCCATGCTCTGGAATACAACACTGTTCCATTATTACCTCAGCTATATCCATTGTGCACAAGATTTGAATAACAAACCAGATTATGCTTCATTCTTATTCTTGATACAAGAATTAAGCTTGCTAGGGGGTGGGGGTGGGGAGAGATTTAAACATGTGATATAATATAAAGCAACTGGGCCAAAGTCCAAGAGTAAACTCTGTAGGATATAGTTAAAATACCTGAACACTCTGTAACAAAAAACTCTATTCTGTAATAAAAATAATTGGATCCAACATTTTGCAAAGTGGGTTTATTCACCCTAACCTCTGCAACTGCTGGCCAAACACATACAGAACACTTTTGTTTTCCAGGATCATAGCCTGGATGCATGAAGGAAAGCAGGCTGCCTACACTGAGCTCTCCCCAAGCTCTCTGAACTTTGGGAAGATTTAGTTTAATGTTCTAAGCCTGCAGCATACAAAAGGGTATTCACCCATCATTGGTTGTTTATCCAGAGTAGATGTCTGGAAAATGTCTGGAAAAAACTCAGAGGCCAGCATTCAGAGGGCTAGAAATCAAATTCTGCAAAAGATGCTGCTACCTAGAAGCAGGGACGCGGGTGGTGCTGTGGGTTAAACCACAGAGCCTAGGACTTGCCAATCAGAAGGTCGGCGGTTTGAATCCCGGCGATGGGGTGAGCTCCCGTTGCTCAGTCCCTGCTCCTGCCAACCTAGAAGTTCGAAAGCACATTGAAGTGCAAGTAGATAAATAGGTACCACTCCGGCGGGAAGGTAAACGGCGTTTCCGTGCGCTGCTCTGGTTCGCCAGAAGCGGCTTAGTCCTGCTGGCCACACGACCCGGAAGCTGTACACCGGCTCCCTTGGCCAATAAAGCGAGATGAGCACCGCAACCCGAGTCATCCGCGACTGGACCTAATGGTCAGGGGTCCCCTTTACGTAGAAGCAGAGGGTGGGGTGTGAGGTAGCAAAGATTGCAGCTGTGTGCTGTAGAAGCTGACTTGAACTCATAATTAGCTTACAGACATGACTTCTCAACTGCAGACCTCTGCCCTATCAGAAACAGCAAGAAGTGTCTCAAGAGGCCGAATCAGGCTTGAAGCATTCCCCTTGTATGTTTGTTTGTTGCAAAGTTTGTTGATGGCCCAGTTAGTCTTTGCTCTGACACTATGTGGTATTAATATAGACAGAGCCTGAACACAATGTTGAACTGAAAGCAAACATTAGCCACCCCATTTTCCTTACCCAGCAGAACTAAGCTGTTCTGGGGTTTATACAGCTAATACCACACTCCTCGCCTCTTGTATGTAAGTAAAATAATTCTATCAGTGCTGACTTTGGCTTTCCACTCACTTCCTGCTTTTTATTGCTCATGGATTCATTCTATGTAAGTTTTCTTAGGACTGGTAATAACGTCTGGAATTACTCCTCTCTCTGCCTCCCTCCCGCACCCGCTGTGTTACTCTGGAACCAATTTCTTGAAAGCATCTGGTGAAGCTCTGAAAGTACTATCTGCACATTTCCAAATATTTAAATACACTGAACTTAATGCTTGGCCTAAGCCATTTGGCGCATGGGAACATTTGAGAGGCAAAAGGAGGCGAGCTGCTTCTCCAGTCAGCTCCGCACATAACACAATGACGTCTAGGTTATTTCTTTCCCACAGTTTGCTTTGCAACGGTGGCAAACGACAGACCAAACGGTCCTAGGAACAGGTGTTTACTTTTCATCGGTAGCAAAGCAGTAATTTGGGGTGGAACTCTCTTCCTGATTCCTGTGTTGCTGCGGCTTACCTGAAAGGTACTGGGCAGGTGAGCTCAGGGTTGTGCTAACTCAGAAACTAAGCCCTGCTCTGTCCAATGTGACCACTCCAGATCATGCAATGGTTCTCTTGGAACCCCTGCTCTCCCTGCAGGGTTGATGTCTTCTTCCCACTGCAGCCCTGCTGTGCCACACAAACCATGCTACAAAGAGGCTTTTCACTGATAAACACAATGCACTTGGTCCTTCTGACTGAGTCGCTGAGGGTCCTACTAGTCAGCAGAGCAAACAGCTGCATCACATCTGTATGCAGTCATCCAGTGACAGCAGAGGGACGGCTTCCGTTTTGCAGGTGCGGTGAAAACTCTACCGCATGCAAATATGTGTGTGTGTGTACACACACATGTGCGTATCCCATCCTGGCACGCTTTTATATTTAGACAACATTTTCTCTCTCTCTTTTTAAAAAAATATATATCTGGCTCCTTTAAAGCTAGGAAATAAGTCCTCCCTATCTTCTGTTTTATTACTGCAGTACATGCCACCCAACTGTTCTACATATGTAAGGTAAAGGTAAAGGGACCCCTGACCATTAGGTCCAGTCGTGACCGACTCTGGGCTTGCGGCACTCACCTTGCTTTATTGGCTAAGGGAGCCGGCATACAGCTTCCGGGTCATGTGGCCAGCATGACTAAGCCACTTCTGGCAAACCAGAGCAGTGCATGGAAACGCCGTTTACCTTCCCGCTGGAGCGGTCCCTATTTATCGACTTGCCTATTTATCCACTTGCACATGACGTGCTTTCGAACTGCTAGGTTGGCAGGAGCAGGGACCAAGCAACGGGAGCTCACCCCATTGCGGGGATTCGAACCGCCAACCTTCGGATCAGCAAGTCCTAGGCTCTGTGGTTTAACCCACAGCGCCACCCGCGTCCCACATGTACTGTATGCTAAAAGGACAGGAAGAGCATCATTTGTTGATTAGGTGACTATTTGGAGCAGGGAAGAGGAGGGAGGCAGCAGTGGGAATCTGCCCATTCAGAATCAGTGTCCTCCTATCAGGAGCATGGTGAGAATTAGAAAGTCAGGCATAGATAGAAGACTTCCTGTTGGAGCTGCTATCATTGGCCTTGTGCCCTTGGCTGCTAAAGATGAAACTAGATAGCAGGCCGTTGTGTGTGTGTGTGTTTCTTCGCCTGGAACATTTCTATAATCAAAAGCAGCTGCGGGAGTCTGCAACCTTGTAAAAATGGCTGGAGTGAGAAAGGATTCAACAGCTCCCATTCTCTGTACGTACTGCTTTGCTAAAAAAACGCTGCAGCCTCCCCTCCAACTGCTCTTGATCTCCCTCAAGAGAAGCATCATCATCATCATTCTCATTTGCTAGTTGTTTTATACAAAAATAAATAAATCTGAAAGCAACTGAACAAGCTGAAATACAGATAAACTAAATTAAAAGTCATGTATGATACAAATAGGGATGTGGGTGGCGCTGTGGGTTAAACCACAGAGCCTAGGACTTGCCGATCAGAAGGTCGGCGGTTCGAATCCCCGTGACGGGGTGAGCTCCCGTTGCTCGGTCCCTGCTCCTGCCCACCTAGCAGTTCGAAAGCACGTCAAAGTGCAAGTAGATAAATAGGTACCGCTCCGGCGGGAAGGTAAACGGCGTTTCCGTGCGCTGCTCTGGTTCGCCAGAAGCGGCTTAGTCCTGCTGGCCACACGACCCGGAAGCTGTACACTGGCTCCCTCGGCCAATAAAGCGCCCAGAGTCGGTCACGACTGGACCTAGTGGTCAGGGGTCCCTTTACCTTTACCTATGATACAAATTACGCAAGCATGTGTGCCAGGTGTAGTTTCAGCCTCAAAATACTTGTGAAACTTAGGATATTATTACCCACCCTGTGACCTGTTGGTGAAATGCAAGCAAGAAATTATTAATTATAATCCCTTTTATTCTAGTGATGAAATTGGCCCAGCACCCACCACAATGCTGTACTGTAGCTACGTGGGGGGGGAGGGGGCTAGCCAGGTTTTTTGCCCTGGGGGAAACCTCCATTGGGGTGCTTTATGTGTGTTTGTATGCAAATGTGGGGGTGCGTGCCAAACTGGGTCTCTGACCCGGGTGAAATAAAGACTAGTTTCACCCCTGCACAATGGCAAGGGGGTAAGGTTCAGAAGAAAAATGATTTGTGCATCAGGTTAGACAGGACAGTCAAAGTTACATGTTTATAAAACAGAACTGTCCTAGTTACATAGAAAGAATGGGCGCGATCTGATTTTGGCAGCAAAAGGGGAAAAGAGGGCAGAATCATTTCCCCACCCCCCTATGTGGTTTATCTCCCCAAATGCTTTTCACGGCTTCATTAACTATGAACCCCATAATCTGGGGCCAACTCCAAATCTGCGCCAAGATTTTGCATTGTACATCTGCTTTGTTGCAAAACTTTGGTACAGGTTTGGATGGGATCCCAATTTTGTTTTGTTGTTGCTGTGCTACAGGAAAACATTTCAGAAATAACAAGAACAAAATTTATATTGACAGAGCTGCCTTTCCCCCAATGTGGCATGAAAAATAACTGAGCTGCAGTCACCTGCTTGGGTAAAATCTTGGTTAATAGGTCCTTGCAATTCTTACCTCTGAGACCAGCAACCAAAGAACATAAAATGTGCCAAGGTCTCAAGTGCTCTTATTTTTTGTGTGGAGTAAGTCCAGTGAGACTGGAATGGTCCTCTAACGGAATGGACTTCTGAAAGATCTCACCTGACTTCCTTGTCCTTTGCCTACTTACCAGCTATGTAGTTCTGCAAAGGCGGCTTTAATCTTCTTCACAGAATTATCCACCTCCTCTTTAATCATCATGCGGTATCTTGTCAGCGAAACAGTGCACCGCTGAAGATCTTTTACAGATTTTTCAATGTTCGGACCTGTAACAGCAAACAAATGTCAGCTATCCTTCTGATGTCAAATTTAATCTGGAAGTAAGAAAAATTTCACTAAGCAGCAGCAGATGTGTTGGGCTGCAATTCGACGTAGCGCCAACGAGCGCTTTGTGCAAGCAGGACAACACCCGCTTGTAAAGAAACCGTCATTTGCAAAATGGCAATTCTATTATGAAATAGACAGGGCTTCCCTGCTGCGCACAGTAATCCTGCAACTTGTGGAGGAGGATAGAAAAAGGCAGAGATAGAGAACACTCTCTCACCCTCATATTATGCCATACTGGCCTGATTATCACTGAGGCGTTCCCAAAGTAAATGAAGGAATGAACTCTGATTAATAAGAATACACACAGAGGCTTGAACCAGCAAGGCTCTGGGAAGGGTGCGTATAATAGTCTCTCTCTGTCTCTACCCCTCGGCCCAGGTCGTTTTATTCACAAAAGAACTTTTTACAGAGTGTTCGTAAGAACCAATCAGATTTCTTCTGAGCATTTCAAGAAACTCATGTGGGGACAAAGTTAAACTACCAAAACTAATTAAACATGGGGTAAACAAAGAACAGAACTACAAAGGAGTTCATTTGGCAACCCCGGAGGTGATAAACAAGCAATATACATGATAAGAAGGATGGCCAGGGGGACAGCGATCATTATCACCTTCATGTGAGATCTGTTTCCTGCCCCTAAGATTAACATCCTAAGATTAACATATCATAAAAGATACATCAAAGAAACTTGCCCACTATCTTTATGGCCCAGGACAACTGGCACTGTACGTGACTGGTCGAGAAATGGAACAGGGATGCAGAGGTGTGGATTGATCAAGAATCATATCAAAATAGTTTAAACCCAGTCAACGCAATGCTTTCATTGCTGACACAGATGGCTTACTCTATATTTGTTACAATTCCTCATAGCAATCCCACCTGATCACTACATATCACATCACTTTAAACCACAGCCAAACGAAGCTATAGTTTCATATGTGTGCACCACCATGCTGCTGAAATCACAGGTGCTTTGCCCCTTCTCATCTCCCGCTGAGCTGCTGCAAGCGAAACCATGGTTTGGCCTAATACTACATCAGAACATGGACCCATGGGTTCCCCTACCACTCCAAACAACCATGAGCAGTAAGCAAAGAACAAACCTTGCTTGCATCTCACAGTTTATTTGCACTTGATACGTTCCATGAAATACTAGAGTGAAAACACAGTTCGTTACATACATTTTTGTCTGAGCCGTGAAAATGGTGGTCTTCATGGATAAAGAGGCGGAATGAAGTTGGAATTGGTTAATCACCAAGGACACTTGAGCTGCCTTAAGGAAGTTCTGGGGAACTTGTGGCTCTCTAGTTATCGCTGGACCCCAAATCTCATTACACACAGTCAGCAGCCTCAACTGTCCCGATTTAAGTGGAACATCCCGTTTGGGGGGGGGTTGTGCTCTTGTGCGAGTCACCCGGCTCCCATGAGCTCACAGCCCTGAAAGACGCATGTGCTCACGCCGGAGCAGCGGCGGAGCACGTTGTCATGGCGCCCAGGGAACACATGTGTGCATACCCGGAGGGTGAATGAAGCCCGCTGCATACCAACCCAGCCCTTGTTGTCACTTGGGCAACAGCATCCCTGAGCCACTTTGCAAGGCTGGAATGGTCCTAGCCTTGCAAAGTGACACAGGGTCCTGTGCTGCTTTGCAAGGCTGGGGTCTGATCAGATTCCAGCCTCGCAAGCGGCACAGGGCTGACTTGGGGAGGGTGGCGTTAGCAGCGCCTCCCCCCCAAAAATGTGCCCAGGGCGATCGTCCTGGCAGCCTCTCAATGCTACACCCCTGCGCAGGAACACGGACCCAAACGACATGCGTCCCAGTTTTACCCTGGGGCGTGTTGGAGTGCATGTCAGCATGGCCAGGGATCAGGATGTTCTGAGATGTAGTCTAGCTGTTATGTACTGAAGTTCTCACTCTGGGCCAGCAGGGGGATACTGTAGATACCGTATTTTTCGCTCCATAAGACGCACCGGCCCATAAGACGCACCTAGATTTTTTGGGGGGAAATAAAGGGGAAAAAATTTATTTCCCCCCCAGGTGCGCTGCGCTACACCAGGAGCTTGGGGCGTGCGGAGCTCAGCGCGCCCCAAGCTTCTGCGTGCCGGCAAGGTCTCCGCTAGCGTGGGAGAGCCGGGCGCCTCTCCCAGGGCTAGCGGACCCCTGCGCTAATCCAGAAGCTTGGGGCAGGCTGAGGTCAGCGCGCCCCAAGCTTCTGCGTGCCGGCAAGCAGTCCGCTAGCCCTGGGAGAGCCGCGGGGCTCTCCCAGGGCTAGCGGATCGCTGCGCTATACCAGGAGCTTGGGGCGTGCTGAGCTCAGCGCGCCCCAAGCTTCTAGGTGCGCGCAAGCAGTCCGCTGCCGCCCCAAGCCTCGCGCACCCGGCAGGAGGTCCCGCCGGGTGCGCGAGGCTTGGGGCGGCAGCGGACTGCTTGCCCGCACCTAGAAGCAGCGCGCCCCAAGCTTCTAGGTGCGCGCAAGCAGTCCGCTGCCGCCCCAAGCCTCGCGCACCCGGCAGGAGGTCCCACCGGGTGCGCGAGGCTTGGGGCGGCAGCGGACTGCTTGCCCGCACCTAGAAGCTTGGGGCGTGCTGAGCTCAGCGCGCCCCAAGCTTCTAGGTGCGCGCAAGCAGTCCGCTAGCCTTGGGAGAGCCGCGGGGCTCTCCCAGGGCTAGCGGATCGCTGCGCTACACCAGGAGCTTGGGGCGTGCTGAGCTCAGCGCGCCCCAAGCTTCTGCGTGCGCGCAAGCAGTCCGCTAGTCTTGGGAGAGCCGCGGGGCTCTCCCAGGGCTAGCGGATCGCTGCGCTACACCAGGAGCTTGGGGCGTGCTGAGCTCAGCGCGCCCCAAGCTTCTGCGTGCGCGCAAGCAGTCCGCTAGTCTTGGGAGAGCCGCGGGGCTCTCCCAGGGCTAGCGGATCGCTGCGCTACACCAGGAGCTTGGGGCGTGCTGAGCTCAGCGCGCCCCAAGCTTCTAGGTGCGCGCAAGCAGTCCGCTGCCGCCCCAAGCCTCGCGCACCCGGTGGGACCTCCTGCCGGGTGCGCGAGGCTTGCAGACACTCGCCCGAAGCAGGGGGAGCCCTCCCGAGGGCTCCCCGTGCATCGGGCGACAGGCTGCCGCCCCAAGCCTCGCGCACCCGGTGGGACCTCCTGCCGGGTGCGCGAGGCTTGCAGACACTCCCCGCACGCGCTCTTCCGGCTGGGGAGGTGACGGGTGGCTATAGAGGCTCCTGCCATAGCCGCGCATCACCTCTCCAGCCGGGAGAGGGTCGCGGGGGGCTTCTTTAGCCCCGTGCGCGTGCTCTCCCGGCTGGAGAGGTGACACGGGGCTGTAGAGGTTCCTGCCATAGCCGCGTGTCACCTCTCCAGTCGGGAGAGGGTCGCGGGGCTATGGCGTCTTCGCTCCATAGGACGCACACACATTTCCCCTTCATTTTTGAAGGGGGAAAAGTGCGTCCTATAGAGCGAAAAATACGGTAGTTATGCAAATAAGGGATCGAAAGTGATGTTCAGTGATTGGATAGTTTTAGAAAATTGTTACAGTTACGTTGTACTGGAGCTCTATATAAGCAGGCTGACTGAACCCTTCAGTTCAGTTCTGTCCTGGCCTGTGAATAAACAAGAGCTGTTTGAAGAATCGCTGTGTCGTCTGATATGTTCACCCACAATTTAACACTAACCACATCTGGAGGGCCAGAGGTTCCCCACTCCTACTTTACAGAGAAGACAAAAACAGCATTGACATACGATGCTTCTTTTAAAGATTACTAAATGGCTACACAGAATTTTTGGTAAGGTTAATAAAAGCTTTGGAAGTAAGAAAAAAAATGCACTGGGTTGCACTTCAGAGCAAACAAATCTCTTGTACCTCTTTTCTTGACTGAATCCTCTGGTTTTATTTCAAGATGGGCTGTGGGGACAGACGGCTTAACCACGGATGTCTTTGCCTTCGGCCTACCAACACTGCACTGAGATGGGTGGGAGGACTGGAAAGGATCAGGCAGCTGTGCGCTATTTGCATATTTTCGTCCTGCTTCTATAGGTATGGTTTTTTGGTCTGCAAAAACCCAAAAACAACAAGTTGGAAGATCAATGGCAGAGTTTCTTGTATCAGTTCATGTGAGAAATCAGAGGCTCTTTCTCGTGGGGGGGAAATTCTAAAGGTACAGAGGAGAGGAATTATAAAAGGTCCATGATTAGAAATGTCATCCTCCTGCTTACTTTTCCCATACTCTCTTACAACTTCTGGTCCTGGGGTCACCAACCCAGTGCCCCCGGGGCCGCATGATGCCCATAAAGACTTTTACTGGGCAGGTGCCTCAGAGTTTGAGCTTTTGTTCAAAGTAAGTAAGTCTCTAGTCCTCCTAGATTCAAGTTATGGGGAAAATGGTGCTAAGTAATTTCTGTGAACTCAGAGGCGGTGTGGTGTGATCACCTTGTATGTTTTCCCTCTCTGCTATTAGACAGCAACAGTGTGTGTGTACAGTGGTATCTTGGTTTATGAACTTAATCCATTCCTGAAGTCCGTTCTTAAACCAAAACTGTTCTTAAACCGAGGCTCGCTTTCCCTAATGAGGCCTCCCGCTGCCAGTGACCTTACACCATTCGGATTCCATTCTTAGACCGAGATAAAGTTCTCAAACCGGGACACTATTTCCAGTTTTGCGGAGTTTGTAAACTGAATCGTTCTTAAACCGAGGTAAGGTAAAGGTAAAGGGACCCCTGACCATAAAGTCCAGTCGTGACCGACTCTGGGGTTGCAGCGCTCATCTCGCTTTATTGGCCAAGGGAGCCGGCGTATAGCTTCAGGGTCATGTGGCCAGCATAACTAAGCCGCTTCTGGCGAACCAGAGCAGCGCACGGAAACGCAGTTTACCTTCCCACTGGAGTGGTACCTATTTATCTACTTGCACTTTGACGTGCTTTCGAACTGGCAGGCTGGCAGGAGCTGGGACCGAGCAATGGGAGCTCACCCTGTTGCGGGGATTCGAACCGCTGACCTTCTGATCAGCAAGTCCTAGGCTCTGTGGTTTAACCCACAGCGCCACCCGTGTCCCTTAAACCAAGGTACCACTGTACAATCAATATTGTGTGATCTCCACATTCAGGGCCAGCAGGACATAGCTGACTTCCCATGGTGAGCATAAGGTTGCCAGGCACTGCAGCTTATCCAATTTGGTGTTATGCCATCTTCCCCATTGCAGTTCTTGTTGAAACTGCACTGAAAAGGATATATCAAGAACTCTGGCCAAAAGTTTCAATATAAGGAATAATTCCTACTCAAGAGTTGAAAAGAAAAACGTGTATATTCTGCTAAGAATAACAGTTTGAAGCTAGTAGTAAATTTAAACACAACGTGTAAGTACGATAGTTTTAAAGTAATGGTAAGTTTGGATACAACGTTTAAGTACAGAAATAATGTAGTTTCAAATATACAGTGATATAGTACAAAGGTACATGAAATACCAGTGCACAACAATTGTTTTATACAAGTCTCAATAGCAGTCAAAAAGAGTCCACATTATATAAAATCAGAATAAAGAATAAAGAATAAAGGATCAATTAGGGCCAAAAAGGAGTATCCGGAGTGTGAATCAGATGTACGACTCAGTAGTGGTGACCAGGACAGGGCCCTGTTTTGGAGTACACACCTTCTTCCGCTCGGTTTTTTGACGACTATAAATCTGTTGGAAGTCTGTATCATTTAATTCTTTTATGTTTCTTTTTCGACATGCGTCTTATATAATTGCATCCAAGTTTTCTTGCGTTTCTCTGTGCGTTTTTTTAAACAGACTTCCAACAGATTTATAGTCGTCAAAAAACCGAGCTGAAGAAGGCGTGTACTCTGAAACAGGGCCCTTTCCTGGTCACCACTACTGAGTCGTACATCTGATTCAAGAGCCTAAGTTAATGCTTTATTTTTTTTGATATATTTTGCTTTTATTGTGTTTTTGTGTGTGTGTTTTGTTTTGTTGTGAAGACTTCTCAGCAAACTTTGTGACACATGGAAAACTGTGTTCGCTAACAAAACTTAAAACTCGAGGGCACCAGAGGTGCTGCCAGTGTTACAAACATCTTAATGAGAAATCAATTGCCGGTGTCTCAAGAACCAGAAGAGTACCCTTTAGAATCTCTTTCACACAGAGCTGAAACACTATCTGAGATGTAGCTCTCCAGTCCACTGTATTAAGGGCTGAGTGTTTTATCAGGCCTGCTGATAATGGGATGAGCTCAAAGAGTCTACTCTGAATCCCAAGCTGCCACATGCCAAGGACTGGCTGTTTTATCTCGATATTTTCAAACCCCCTAAAGAGGGGGTGGGGGAGCTCACCCTGAAGCTAGAATCCCTTTCTTATTAAAAAGCTACTTTGAACGGTCAGCTAGGAGTTGGGGAAATTGCCAATTGCCTTTCGCGAGAAACACCACAACCACCACTCTATAACGAAAGGTGATTTCGGAAAAACTTCAGGCGCTTCTAGGCAAATGCCCACCACATATCTCTATTTGGCTTTTCTATATAAAGATGTGTCCACCAGCAAGATGTCAAAGGTAGTCAAAATCTAAGCTATTCTAACTGAACAGAATTGCTTCATTAGCTCTCAAGACAGATACACCGTATTTTTCGCTCTATAAGACGCACCAGACCATAAGACGCACCTAGTTTTCTGGAAGAGGAAAACAAGGAAAAAAAATATTCTGAACCCCAGAAGCTAGGACAGCCAGCGGGATTGCAGTGCAGCAATTATCCCTGGCTTATGGGATAGCCGCACACAGCCTCTCCTGGGCAAGGGGAGCATTCACCCCCCTGCCCAGGAGAGGCTGCGCGCGGCTAAGGCTCCCCCAAGAGCCGCGCTCCCTTTAAAGAGCGAGCGGAGTGTGTGTGCGACTCTTGGGGGCTTTTCCCCGAGGAGGGAGAAGGGCAGCCAAGAAAAAGCCCTGAAGAGCCACACACACACTCCACACGGCTCTTTAAAGGGAGCACAGAGCAGAGCCTCCCGCCTGCATTCGCTCCATAAGACGCACACACATTTCCCCTTACTTTTTAGGAGGGGAAAAGTGCATCTTATAGAGCGAAAAACACGGTATATCATGAAACCGCTTTGAAAGCTTCCTTGCTGCATTCAGGCAGGATTTTATTACGTAGGGTTTAGCTGTAGCACAAAAAAAAAAAAATGTTCTGCAAGTCCACAAGGCAGCAGTCTGATTTCTTTTTCTTTTTTTAATTTAAGGCAATCATTACTGTTATTAATTAAATTTATGTACCTCCCCTTAGCAAAAGAGTGGATTAAAATGTAATTAAAGGGGGGGGGGGTAACCACACCAATAAAATATACGATTAAATTAAAACCAATAAACATGTCAGACAATTGTGCTTGCGATACCACAAGCAACCTCCCCATCTCCCAGTTAGTCTTGCAATTGTTTTGAAAATGTTTCTGCCTGAATAAAAGGAAGGATGAATGCATAAATGAATGTTGCACAAAGTGGTGCTTTGAAATGTGTTTTAAAACTGCTAGGTTGGCAGGAGCAGGGACCGAGCAACGGGAGCTCACCCCGTCACGGGGATTCGAACCGCCGACCTTCTGATCGGCAAGTCCTAGGCTCTGTGGTTTAACCCACAGCGCCACCCGCGTCCCAGAAAGACATAAGTCAGCCCCAAATTGGCAGCAGCTTTGAAGTCTTCCTTAAGAATCAAGGATGAGTAAAATACTACAAAAGCCCCAGGAGAGGTATGTACTACCAAAGGGAAGAAATGTTCTCTCTTGATGTTAAGACTGATGTGGGAGGATAAAATCTCCACATCTACAGTGGTACCTTGGTTCCCAAATTTAATCCGTTCCGGAAGTCCATTCCAAAACCAAAGCGTTCTAAAACCAAGGCGTGCTTTCCCATAGAAAGTAATGCAAAATGGATTAATCCGTTCCAGACTTTTAAAAACAACCCCTAAAGCAGCAATTTAACATGAATTTTACTATTTAACGAGATCGTTGATCCATAAAATGAAAGCAATAAACAATCAATCAATCAGTAGCTGAACTGGGTTCCACATAGTCACAAAAACAAAAACGCAAAATACCGTATTTTTTTGCTCTATAAGACTCACTTTTCGCCTCCTAAAAAGTAAGGGGAAATGTGTGTGCGTCTTATGGAGCGAATGCAGGCTGCGCAGCTATCCCAGAAGCCAGAACAGCAAGAGGGATTGCTGCTTTCACTGCGCAGCGATTCCTCTTGCTGTTCTGGCTTCTGGGATTCAGAATATTTTTTTTCTTGTTTTCCTCATCCAAAAACTAGGTGCGTCTTGTGGTCTGGTGCGTCGTATAGAGTGAGAAATACGGTAAATAGACAGACCTCAGTGTAACACTCAAAATGGAACTGTGGCACTCAAATCGGAAGCGTAAGATTCAAAACAGAGCATGTTCGGATTCCAAAAAAAGTTCACAAACCGGAACACTTACTTTCAGGTTTGTAGTGTTTGGGTTCCAAGTTGTTTGAGTACCAAGGCGTTTGAGAACCAAGGTACCACTTGTACACACTGCAAACAGCACATCACTCCTGGCAATCATGATAGCTCCCGCCTGCATTCCAGACAGGCTGGAATCCAAGACAGATCAAAGAACAGAGGTGGGGTTTGGATGTGAAGTGCAGGGTCTTGCCTCCAGCACAGGTCAGCTTTAAAGGAAGTGGTTGGAGGAGATGCACCTATATTCACAACCCTAAATGGCCTCGGCCCAGTATACCTGAAGGAGTGTCTCCACCCCCATCGTTCTGCCCGGACGCTGAGGTCCAGCACCGAGGGCCTTCTGGCGGTTCCCTCATTGCGAGAAGCAAAGCTACAGGGAACCAGGCAGAGGGCCTTCTCAGTAGTGGCACCCGCCGTGTGGAACGCCCTCCCATCAGATGTCAAAGAGATAAACAACTACCTGACATTCAGAAGACATCTTAAGGACTTCAGGGAAGTTTTTAATGTGTGACATTTTAGTGTATTTTTGGTCTCTGTGGAAGCCGCCCAGAGTGGATGGGGAAACCCAGCCAGATGGGCGGGGTACAAATAATAAATTATTATTATTATCCAGAATAAATACAACAATGTGTTCAACGAAATCTTCCTGTTGGTGTGAGGACTTCCATTCTGGGGGGCTGAAAGGGAAGCTGTTTACGCATCTTGCAAAAGCCACCTGGCGTACAGTGCACTGACCTGCGGTTTCTGGTTTTGCCTCTCCCCTGTCCTTGCCTTCAAAGCTCTTTGGTTCTTGAGGAATTGCTTTCGGTTTTTCACTGGCAGGTTCGCTGGGGGAAATCTCCTTATTACAGCCATCCAGGTGGCAGCCATATAATCCTTGGGATTCCAGAGACGACAGCTTTTCTCTCCCATCCTCTTTACCTTTCATATCTCTGCTATGGAAGTGCTGCTTAGAGTTGCTTCTTTTCCTTTTGCTGTTCTGCGGGGGGGAGGAAATAATTCAAGGATAGCAATGCCATGAAATATAGATCACATTGCAGAAGGTAAAACAACCCTCAATGTTTTCGTTTTCCAAAGCATGGCATAAATTTTACTAATTGTACTAGTAAATTGTCCCTTTACCTTAACCTATATCGGATCTTGGATCTACAGAAGCTGTTCAATCTAAGTTCCTAGGGCCATTTTTTCCCTGTTTCATTCTGTGTTCCAAATGCCTCATTGTGCTTGGAGGCTAATCTCCCTTCTGTTGAATTACAGATTTGGTGCAGGACATTTAATTATTGGCTTTGGCTAAATTTAACCCCCCCCCCCACGTCTACTGCCCTTAGAATCGCAAGATTGTCATGAGAGAGCGCTTGGACTAAAATTGTCAACCAAAAGATTTACTTTTCTGGTTTATCACCACAACAGTTATTAACACCAGGCTTCAGAAAGCAAATAATTTAATCTGACAGCGCCTATATCAGGCATCCCCAACCTTCGGCCCTCCAGATGTTTTGGACTACAATTCCCATCATCCCTGACCACTAGTCGTGTTAGCTGGGGATGCCTGGCCTATATGATATCGAGCGACAGAATAATTTGGCCACAATAAGGAAATTTTTTTCATGGTATGATTATAATCAAATTTGTTGTCTGCGTTTTTTCAGTTGATTTAGGACGAATCTGATGCGCTGAATCCAAAAATCTCATTAGTTTTGCTCAATAAGGTCAAGTTTTTGAGCTAATGGCCACATGCCGTTTTTTTACGTTTTTGTTCACATGTACGCTTGCGTGGAACTTTTTAGAAGAAGTTGGTGGGGGTAAAATGCCATGTTGAATAATTGTTTTGATTGGAAATGATTATTTTAATGACAAGAAGTATTCAGGTCCGATAGTTCTGGGTGATTATGTCGAAAAGGGATCAGTTTGAAGTCATAAAACCTCGAAATCTTCCATAAATTGGTGCGGCAAAGCCTAAAGTTGGGGGATCAAAACTAAGTTAATGGGGCAGCCGCCCCACGAAGTGTATAGGAAACTCCACTCGCGCATGTGCCAACTTATGACTAATTTGTACCTATTTTTGTTTGGAATTCCCATGGTTTGGAGGGAGCCGACAAACCATGTCACTGACTGCTACTTCTGCGCTGTTGATGTGACTGGGATCAACAGAAAGAACCGGAGCAGCCTCAAGTATCCTGATCTTCAATCAGCACGTCGTCCTGTAGCTCATTGTGATGAAATTCCATTGCCTATCTTCGGAGAACTTCCTGACATTAGTGACGAAGATGCCTACAGTGTTGAAGGACATGAAGAAGTGTTTCTTGAAGATGATGCTCCACCTCCATTTTCCCAAAAGGAGTTGAATGATCTAGTTCGCGACCTCAGCTTGTCAAAGGACTCTGCCGAACTGTTGGCATCCAGATTGAAGGGAAAAAAACTCCTCTCTGACAGTGCTCGCATCAGCTTCTTCCGCAACAGGCATCAAGAGTACCTCCGTTTTTTCTCGGAAGAGAAGGACGTGGTGTACTGTGCAGATATTGTGCAGCTTCTGCTCAAGCTTGGAGTACCACACTACGAACCCAAAGATTGGAGACTGTTCATTGACAGCAGAAAGCGATCACTGAAATGTGTTTTGCTACACAACGGCAACCAGTTTGCCTCTATACCCCTGGCTCACTTGAGTACACTGAAGGAGAACTATGAAGCGGTGAAGTATGTCTGGAGAAAATTGGTTATGATCAATATAAGTGGTTTATTTGTGTTGACCTGAAGATGGTGAACTTTTTGTTGGGACAACAGTCTGGCTTCACCAAGTACCCATGTTTTGTGTGCATGTGGGATAGTAGGGACCGTGCTCAGCATTACACGAAGAAGGACTGGCCTGTGCGGGAGGAATTGGTGCCTTGCAGAAAAAGGAACGTCGTCAACGACCCTCTGGTGGACAGAGACAGAATACTCTTCCCACCGCTGCACACCAAGCTCGGCATAATCAAGCAGTTCACCAAGGCAGTTCATGGTGACTGCTTCACTTACTTGTGCCAGGCTTTTCCAGGATTGACCATGGAGAAGTTGAAAGCTGGCATCTTTGGTGGTCCTCAGATCCGTCAGCTCATAAGAGATCCAGAGTTCGGAAACTCAATGAACGAAGTGGAACTGGAAGCGTGGAAGGCATTTGTTCTGGTGTGAAGAACCTTCTTGGCAACAATAAGGCCAGAAACTACGCAGAACTTGTCAACAACATGCTGACTGCTTTCAGAAACGTGGGCTGCAACATGAGCGTCAAGATGCACTACCTATTTTCACATATGGACCGGTTTCCTGGGAACCTGGGTTCAATGAGTGACGAGCAGGGGGAGAGATTCCATCAGGACATGAAAGAGATGGAGACCAGGTATCAGGGTTGCTGGGACGCAGTCATGATGGCTGACTACTGTTGGACTCTGAAGAGAGACCTCCCTGCCGCTGAGCATTCCAGGAGTTCCAAGAAACGGAAGTTCAAGCCCTGAAGTTTGAAAAATGGTGAAGCAACATGCAATTTACATGTACTTACCTTTATCAATGCCCACCATTCAGTTTACAGTAATCGATGTTTCTATCAGGTAATCAATATATGTTGTTGGAAAAACATTTTTTTCTCTTAAAAACATATTTAGGATGATATGTGTTGACAAAAATCAGCTGATGATGCCACAAAAATGTAATCGATTTTGTCACAAGATCTGATTTTTTTCAAATCAACATAGCACAAAAACCTGACCTGATGGAGAGAAACGGATGCCGTTTCCTGATTCAGCAGTGCAAAAATACCCTAAATCAATTGTAGAAATTTAGACATTCAAAAGGTAAAAAATTGTTGCCCAGTTTATTTTCCACCTAGTCATTTTGATACTTTGGCACCTTATTTGCAAAATTTGACAATTCCAAAATAGACGCGCTTTCACTTCCACAAGATTGAATACACTGCTTTCGACTGTATTTGAGGGTTGATTTAAAAAATATCGCTGGAAAAACAGTTATGTCCCTGTGGAGATGGCAGTATTGAGTCAGTGGCTCATGTGCTTCTGGCTTCCACTCTTTATAAAGGTTTGAGGAGTGAGGTTCTCTATTATTCTCCATGTTGGGTCGCTCAACCATTGCTACTGTGGCCTTCCTTTTAGCAGATGAAGATGATCAGGTTACAGCAAAAACTGCAAGGGTTTTAGCACGGGCAATTAGAATAAGATCTATTATTTGATTATTGATGTAAACCTCAAAAATGCATTTTGTTTGGTTAAGCTTTTACCTCTACCTTCAGTACATTTTATTTTATTTTATTGTTATGGCTAGTGGTTGATGCAAATAAAGATTCTTCTTCTGATCACACACACACACACACACACACACACACACACACACACACATACACACACACTTTCTCTCTTTCTCAAATACACCATAATATCTGGCATCTTTCTGAGTTGCTATTCTGAACACAGATGTCTGCTCATTTCAACCACAGTAGTCCATAAGTATCAAGTATACATAAAAAGGAATTTGAGGACAACACTCATTCACAGCAAGAAAAAAAAATAATACTGGCACCCAAAGAATTCCAGAACACATATTTCTTTTGGTGCCATCTGAAGATCACGTGGGATGGAAGTAGAACCCATGTTTCCTATATTTTTTTCAAAAGTATACACTCTGTTCTTTTTGGAGCAGCAATCAACATCCATAGCAACTGAATTTTGGACTCGGTTGGATGCTATATTCAGATGGGTTTTATTTCTTTCTGCCAAACACCTGCCATTTGGCACAGTCAGGATAATTCGTAGGACAGTAATTTAAAGTGCTTTCCATAGCTGGAAATTATACATTATGTTTGCCCTGGCAGTAATTGCTTGTAGATTCTCTCTAATTCTTCCTTCTGTTTCACAGAAGATATCTGTGAGCTGACACTAGCATGAGTCTGGCATAATGTTGTTTCTGAAGAACAGAATTTATTTCATTTTTTTATGATTGGGGACCATTAGATAAATAAGTGCTATTGTCTCTGTGCGCCACATTCAGTGCCTACATACTGTCAGAGTTACGTCCGTATCAATAAAAAAGACAAGCACTTCCTAGAACCTGCTGAATCCATTGCTTAACAGAGCTAAACAGTCTTCACTTGAGAGTTCAATACCAATTTGTTTCCCGTATCAGAAATCTTAGAAAGGGACACTCAAGTTGACATCCAGCTTGAAACGCCTTGTGCAAATAGTTCTGAGCGAATCAGTAAGTAGTGTAGCCACAGTGGGAGAAATCAGAGGCACACAATGTCACACCTTTGATTCCTTCCAGGAGTCAGTGAGCACTACAGTTGTACCTCGGGATGCGAACGGGATCCGTTCCGGAGCCCCGTTCGCATCCTGAATGGAACATAAGACGCGACGGCGCGTCTGCGCGTGCACGGGTCGCGTTTTTCCGCTTCCGCGCATGCGCGTGATGTCATTTTGAGCATCTGAGCGAGCGGCGAAACCCGGAAGTAACACACTCTGTTACTTCCGGGTTGCCGCGGAGCACAACTCGAACGTGCTCAACCCGAAGCACATAGAACTCGAGGTATGACTGTATAGAAAAATGCACACTTTTACTGGACTGCTGTCAACTACTTTCTAGAGTTGTGAGGAAGGGGGGGGTGAAGACCCAATTTAGCAGAGCATCCTTGTGGCCTCTTAGCATGCTTTCTTTGGGCAAGTGTATGTGCATATATATGGGACCTGGGTGGCGCTGTGGGTTAAACCACAGAGCCTAGGACTTGCTGATCAGAAGGTCGGCGGTTCGAATCCCCGCGACGGGGTGAGCTCCCATTGCTTGGTCCCTGCTCCTGCCAACCTAGCAGTTCAAAAGCACGTCAAAGTGCAAGTAGATAAATAGGTACCGCTCTGGCGGGAAGGTAAATTGTGTTTCTGTGTGCTGCTCTGGTTCGCCAGAAGCGGCTTAGTCATGCTGGCCACATGACCCGGAAGCTGTACGCCGGCTCCCTCGGCCAAAAAAGCGAGATGAGCGCCTCAACCCCAGAGTCGGCCACGACTGGACCTAATGGTCAGGGATCCCTTTTCCTTTGCGTACATATATATATAAAGTCCTTCTCTTATACAGAGAACAAGCCCTTCTGGGTGTAGCTCAAACATTTGCAGAACCTTTTCCCAATTGTGGCCCTGACGCCAGGGGCGGTGCAGTGGGTACAGGCAGCCCCAGGTGTCACCACTGAGGGGGGTGACAAAATGCCGGGCGGCACTCACCACAGGCCCTGCAGCGTGCCCAAGCCATGCGTCTTTCCTGGGAGTAACGCGGTGGCTTGGGTGCGCGCACGCTCCACGCTGCCCAAACGGTCTGCCCGCTGCCTCCCCCCCAGCTGTAGGGCGGCTGAGTGGGAGGAGGCAGGCAGACTCCAGAGGCCCCGCGGTGCGCCCTGCCCCTATGGGAGACTCGCCTGCCCTGGGCGCTCCGCCCCAGGTGCCTGAACGGCTTCCTCCGCCGCTGCCTGACGCTACTCAAGAACCGTGTCCATGTAAGGTACTCAGGAGAGAGCAACACAGTGAAGACCAGAGCTTTCCCAGATACGGGATTTTATTAAGAAGCTAAAGCAAACTGCAATTTTATAAGCTAGCTATCAGCGGCTGCCCCAGAGAAGGGGGTGGTAAAAGGGGAAGAGAAGCAGCTAAACAATGCAAACGAGGACCAGAGTGCAGGAAAGGGTGTTACCCAAAAGTATATTTTCCTTAACAGAGCAAGGTGGTGTGTGTGTGTGTGTGTGTGTGTGTGTTTATATGCTTTGCATCAGGAAAAGTGTGGGGAAAAAGGGAGAACCCTTCCCTCGGGGCTGCAGTCCAGATCTGAATTAGGGAAGTCTGCTGAGAGAGAGAGAGAGAGAGAGAGAGAGAGAGAGAGAGAGAGAGAGATGGAAGATACAATTCTGGATTTTCAAGGTCTCTTCTCTTCTCTGGTCCTAAGATGGTTGTCATCACTTGCATATCTTTACAGCTGAGTCCCACATACGTATTACCCTTGATGTAAAGGAGAGCGCCCTTTTATCATTCAAGGGTCAGTTGCCAGAGAAACAGCTTGGTGCTGATTAGAACTGCTCATAGCATCCTGAAGAACAGTTTTGCGATTTCCATATGAATACCTTAATTATTCTGACAATTCTGTCAGAATAGCAAGCTCAACCTGCTGGTATAAAAACAGCAACAGCAAAGCGGGATTAAAAATGTAAAAAGCACCTATTTATTTTGAAGTCTTTTGAAAGCAGGCTTGGAGCAAACAGTTCGCAGTTGTTAAAAAGAAAGAAAAGTGTATTTGTGTGTGTGCAAAAGCCTTGGCAACAAATATGCTGTTGTGCTCCAGCAAACTATGATGATAAAATCGACCTAGTGACTTATCTTTCACAGGAAACTCCTTACCTTCTTTTTCCCTGACATATTCCATTCTTTTAGAACTTGAAGTGCACTGCCTAGAGGAGAGAGAGAGAAAAAGAGACTTCAGCAAGTCAACAATAACCCCCTTCGTGGCTGTTGACCATTTGCTCAATTTATTTTCATTGTTTTGGTCAATGTGTCCCAAGAATCAGTGAAAATGGTATTTCATTTCCTTTAGTTCCCTTGTCTTAAAACAAGAGAAAGTTACCTGTTACCTGTTCCCACCCCTTGCAGGCTGCTTTGAAAAACGGCAGGTTAGCAACACAGCTGAGCCCAGAATTTAAGCAGGTGCTTAGACTTAAGCGGGACGCGGGTGGCTCTGTGGGTTAAACCACAGAGCCTAGGACTTGCCGATCAGAAGGTCGGCGGTTCGGATACTTGCAACGGGGTGAGCTCCCGTTGCTCGGTCCCTGCTCCTGCCAACCTAGCAGTTCGAAAGCGCGTCAAAGTGCAAGTAGATAAATAGGTACTGCTCCGGCGGGAAGGTAAATGGCGTTTCCATGCGCTGCTCTGGCTCGCCAGAAGCAGCTTAGTCATGCTGGCCACATGACCCGGAAGCTGAACGCCGGCTCCCTCGGCCAATAAAGCGAGATGAGTGCCGCAACCCCAGAGTCAGCCACGACTGGACCTAATGGTCAGGGGTCCCTTTACCTTTAGACTTAAGCACCCAAGTGGAGAGGCCGTCATGTACCTTTCTCTAGGTATCTCTGCCTTCTGGTGAGATCGACAACCAAAAACAACAAGAACTTTCCTTAAAAGTGCATCTTTCTTATGAGGTCACCCTTCTACATAGTGGGTGGGTTTAGTCACCACAAACATTTTTGCGTGCCCAGCAGAACTATCTGCCCTCTCCTCCCCACGGCACACGGTTCAGGGTGTTTTCCTGACCCTCCACAGCAGATTTGGGGGAGGCCTAGAGGGCACACAGAAGAGGGGAGGCAAGGGAGAAAAGACACAGCACACTAGCAGGAGTCATTGCTCCCGTTTCTACTAACAGTACCCGATAGCTGAATCCAGCTCTGTGCCCAATTGTTTCTCAACCTACACTTAGGTTACCAGACACCCCCGTTTCCCAGGGACAGTTCCTGGATTTACAAATCAGTCCCCATACAAAATCCATTGAAGTTGAAAAGTGTCCCCGGATTCATTGAAAAAAAGCTGGTAACCTTAACAGGCTAGTCCTCAGGCTCACAATGAATGGATAATGAGTAATAGATAAAATGCAACATGGTGAAATCTCAGGAGCTAGAGTTGGGCTGAGTAAGGAATCCAGCTTCCAGGGAATGTGGAGTCAGTGCTCTGCATAGCTCTTTGCGTTGGCTCATGGCAAGGGCAATCGCAATCCTTTTTAAAACTAAAGGGGTAAATTATACAGTGCATGTATTGCATACTGATAGTTAAAATAATAGCGTTACTGAGAACCATACCGCACATATGGACCACCAAAGTCATTTTGCTCGCTTTAGAATAGCCTAAGGATTTGAATTAAGTCTTAAAAGCAAATTTAATGCTTGTTCTGGGCCTCCTGTGGTTTAACAGGATTTCCTTCTTCCGTGAGAAAACACAGTGTAAAGGGTTTGTTTTTGACAAATCAAAGGGGCAGGGATTTTAAATAAGGAATAACTACCCATGTGAAACTTGCAGTAATGAAATGTTTCCTAAATTTAGCTTTTCTACCAGACTTCGTCATTTGCCCAAGAATCTAAACTGGCTTGAGTATGTTTTTAACCATTTTGATTTGGTACTTTAAGAAATATAAGGTTTATTCAGGGGTGTCAAACTCAAATTCATCGGGGGCCGCATCAGCAGTTTGGTCACCCTCAAAGGGCCGGTTGTATCGGCCTAAAATATTTGAGCAGGCTGAGACCCCTGAAGTTGATGGGCTTTTACATTTAAATGGGGTGTGTGTGGCATGTGATAAATTATGTGAGGTTCGAGCTGGTCTTTGACCAGTAATAAATGATGATGATGATGATGATGATGATGTGAGGTGGGGCCTACCTGCCCCCCCCCTCAATATTTTATTCAGGCTGACACCCCTGTTATGAAAGATTACTAAAGTCTGCCCCTGTGGTGATGTATCATAACATTGTGCAGGCCCAGTCTGAGGGCACCTTTACTGGACTGTGTCTTGTGGCTGGGGCTTGTCTGCACCTTCTCTTCCTTCTCCGCCTGTTGCTGCCTCCTCCCTGTGCCAGGCGCTGGTGGGGGGGGAGATGTGCCAGTTGCACCCCAGTTTCTGACAGGGGCCAATGCTGCTTGCTCCTCCCTCTGCTTTCAACACTGCAATATATCGCTACCGTATCACAACATCACTATCACAATGTTGAAAAGTTGGTATTGTCTGCTTTTAGGGGCTGAGGGGCTTACTCAGTACGGACACGGGCACTCCTAGGAATTTATTGGATTTCAATTCCCTGGATTTCAAATCCCTGGATTTCAAATCCCTGGATTTCAAATCCCATTGAGGGGGGGCAGGGGCCGACTTTGGTAATATGGCACCCACCATGAGTGAGGACAAAATTTGGTGCCCCCCCATAGAATAAATAGGCATCGTTATCATTATTTTGTGCTCCCTTGGCTCAGGGCGGGTGAGGCGCCTGCGCGGCCCCAAATCTGGTGCTGGTGGAGGAAGCACATTTCCACGACGGGCCAGGCTGCCCCTGTGGATCCTGCTGCCTGAGGCAGCCGCCTCCCCTTGCCCTCCGTGGCAAGCCGAGGCTGAGGGGGACGTTCGCTTGCCCAGGCGCTGGGCTTCCGTCCACTTGCTCCGGCGCGCCCGCTGCAGCCCTGCTGCCAGCAGCCGTCAGGGAAGGCGGCCGGCCGGGCTCCGGGGCTCGGTGGGGCCCGCAGGCAGAGGGCGGCGCTGCGCCTCGCCTGGGCATGGAAGCCCTGCTGGGACGTTGTTTCCCGCGCCGCGCTCCCGCCTCCATCTCGGCTCCCTCCCTCCCGTCCTCCGCGCCTTGCCTGCCAGACTCACATCCCTGCCCGGCGGCGGCACAGCGGAGGCCGAGCATAGCGGCAGCAGCAGCTGCTGGGGCGCGCGGAGGAGCGTCCGGCCGGGCAGCTCCACTCCGCTTGCTGCTGCTGCTCACGCTGGGCGCCTCCTGGGCGGCGCGCCCGCCGGACCGGAGCCGCCGCCAGAGACGCGACAGCCCATGGGACGAGGCGGGCGGCCTGCGGGGTCGCGCCGGCGGGGGACCTCTGGAGGCGGCCTCTCTGCTCACCACCTCCTTCGTGCTGAAAGGCGACGCGGCGCACAACCAGGCGATGGTGCACTGGACGGGCGAGAACGGCGGCTACACGGGCCACATGACGAGGTCTGGCGGGCCGGATTCGGCCCGCGGGCCTTGTGTTTGACACCTGTGGTTTATATGAAAAGTTGAAAATGAACCTCAGGACGTTTTTCCTTGTTTGTTATCCATTGCTATCTCCCGCTAGGTAATGTTTTCTGACATCTACTGAAAGGGAGGCAGTCAGCAAATAATACTTGGCATTGCAATCCGCGTTCACACACCCCCTCTCCAAATATGAACAAGACAAACTGCAGACTGGAAGAGGAAGGTTTGCACAATTTTTAAAAGCAACCTTCCAGCATTCTACACAGGCCAATTAAACCCATATTTAAGTTTGTTTGGTTAGTTCATGGACACGAAATGTGCTATGAAAAGGTATAAAAATGAGCAGATGCAGGAAGTGGAGGGTGGTCTATTAAGCCAGGAGTGCCCACACAAAGATTTGATGAAGTGAACATGCGTGGTGAGGGCCGACCAAAATTGCTGAACTTTTTTTTATGATTTTACCCCAAAGTTCTTGAGCTTTTTTAACGATTCTACCCCAATGTTCTTGAGCTTTTTTTAGGAGTTTACCCCAGGAGATAGACTGCCACAGGGGGCCATATTAGGCCCCCAAAACAATCCCTAGGGCAATGTATGTCCTTAACGAGCACTGTGCATAGACCTTTAGCAGCTAATGCAGCCAATGGTTTCAGCTTCTTAACCATGTGAAGTTAAGGCGCAAGTTCCTTTCCTCCTCTGGGGGTCGGTACCAACCTTAGCTGCAGTTAATGCCTAGTAAGGTTTCCCTGGGGTGGGACGCGGGTGGCACTGTGGGTTAAACCACAGAGCCTAGGACTTGCCGGTCAGAAGGTCGGCGGTTCGAATCCCCGCGACGGGGTGAGCTCCCGTTGCTCGGTCCCTGCTCCTGCCAACCTAGCAGTTCGAAAGCACATCAAAGTGCAAGTAGATAAATAGGTACCACTCCGGTGGGAAGGTAAACGGCATTTCCGTGTGCTACTCTGGTTCACCAGAAGCAGCTTAGTCATGCTGGCCACATGACCCGGAAGCTGTACGCCGGCTTCCTCGGCCAATAAAGTGAGATAAGCGCTGCAACCCCAGAGTCGGTCATGACTGGATCTAATAGTCAGGGGTCCCTTTACCTTTACCTTAAGGTTTCCCTGTGCCCAGGGTTTCCTACCACCTTAAGAACCTGCTTTCAAATCCTCCTTTCCCAAAAGGAAACATGGACCCTGCATAAAGCATGCCTGGAACCCCTGGAATCTCACAACGCTTGGAGATTGGGGTGATACGTGATGTTATCTACACAGGGATTTTTATACAGAGTATACATGCCCACACAGGTTGGCTAACTCTTGACTTTTTAGAATGGTCTCTCAGGTTGCTAAGAAAGACATCATAATATCTTAGGAAATTCTGAATGTTCACTTTTTAGCAGCATATACACATGTGGACGATCACTGCAGATGGTGACAGCAGTCACGAAATTAAAAGACGCCTGCTTCTTGGGAGAAAAGCAATGACAAACCTAGACAGCATCTTAAAAAGTAGAGACATCACCTTGCCAACAAAGGTCCGTATAGTAAAAGCTATGGTTTTCCCAGTAGTGATGTATGGAAGTGAGAGCTGGACCATAAAGAAGGCTGATCGACGAAGAATTGATGCTTTTGAATTATGGTGCTGGAGGAGACTCTTGAGAGTCCCATGGACTGCAAGAAGATCAAACCTCTCCATTCTGAAGGAAATCAGCCCTGAGTGCTCACTGGAAGGACAGATCCTGAAGCTGAGGCTCCAATACTTTGGCCACCTCATGAGAAGAGAAGACTCCCTGGAAAAGACCCTGATGTTGGGAAAGATGGAGGGCACAAGAAGGGGATGACAGAGGATGAGATGGTTGGATGGTGTTCTTGAAGCTACCAGCATGAGTTTGACCAAACTGCGGGAGGCAGTGGAAGACAGGAGGGCCTGGCGTGCTCTGGTCCATGGGGTCACGAAGAGTCGGACACGACTAAACAACTAAACAACAACAACAACAACACATGTGGACTGTCCAAAATGGTGTTACTTTTCACAGTGTCTGTGAAATAGAAAAAGGATACAGACCATCCACAAAAGCTTGTACAGCTTTGTCGACGTTGTTATCAAACTGCTGTAGCACCAGCACTATTTCATTGTTGCTTTTGTTGGGTACAATTGATCGCACCGCATTGATCTGCAAGCAAGAGAGATGAACACAGGCATCTTAAAACACAGAAAAGGCACGCCACACCGCAAGGCAAGTAGGTATTTTTCACACAAATGCCCCACAATTCTGCAAAGGACTTTTTGTGCTGCATAGTAAGAGCGCCTTAACTACGCCACAATTACATCCAAAACACGTAAAATAACAAATGAAAACCATTCCCATTCCTTCCCACGCATTTCTGACGATTCCCTGAATGCTGATCTAGGTTGCAGTATATTATTTCTTTAGCAACAACTTTCCCCAACGGCACATGAAATTGGTGCTGATATTTTCCATTTATTTGCATCCTGTAGACTGCTTGATAAGTCTTAACTGATTTTCAGCCAATGGTACAGAAGCAGAGCTGTATGTATGAATATGTATGCATGTATGTATTTACACACACACACACACACACACACACACACACACACACTTTGCCAGCCTGGATATGCTCTTGACATTTAAGATGGTTGGAGCAGCACTTTAACACTGTACAATTTCAACAAAATGAGATGCAGTACAAGCCCTGTTTCCCTGGTTAAATTCAGCTCTCCCACTGTGCTGGCTTTTATGCTTCTCCTAGAATGCTGTGTAGAATCATAGAACTGCAGAGTCTGAAGGGACTCCAAGGGTCATTTAGTCCAACCCCCTGCAATGCAGGAATCTCAACTAAATCATACACGGCACATGGTGATCCAACCTCTGCTAAAAAAACCAAACCTTCAAGAAAGGAGACCTTTTGTCCCCAGCTTGTCAATATCCTTCTTGAATTGTGGTGCCCAGAACTGGATATACTACTCCAGGCGTGGTCTGATCAAGGCAGAATTAGAGCGGGAGGTGGGTGGCGCTGTGGGTTCAACCAGAGAGCCTAGGACTTGCCGATCAGAAGATCGGCGGTTCGAATCCCCAAGACGGGGTGAGCTCCTGTTGCTCGGTCCCTGCTCCTGCCCACCTGGCAGTTTGAAAGCACGTCCAAGTGCAAGTAGATAAATAGGTACCACTCCGGCGGGAAGGTAAACGGCATTTCCGTGCGCTGCTCTGGTTTGCCAGAAGCAGCTTAGTCATGCTGGCCACATGACCCGGAAGCTGTACGCCGGCTTCCTCGGCCAGTAAAGCGAGATGAGTGCCGCAACCCCAGAGTCGGTAACGACTGGACCTGATGGTCAGGGGTCCCTTTACTTTTACCTTTACCTATGATTTCCCTTGATCTGGATATTATATTTCTGTTGATGCAGCCTAGAACAGCATTGGCCTTTTTTTTTGCTGCTGCATCACTCTGTTGACTCATGTTAAGCTTGTGGTCTACTAAGACCCCTAGATCCTTTTACATGAGGTGCAGGGTGACAGATATGGGCAGAGTGCACCTAGAAGACCTCGTCTCATCTTGAGAAGAAACCTCCTCAGGATGTGCCCTTTAATAACCTCCTGCTGACTCATCGAGTGTTGCTACCACTGCAGAAGACAGCAACAGACAGAGAATAGAGGGGTGGTCGAATAGGGATAAAGAAGGATGCAGAATTGTACTGTTGGATTCTAAATCCCATCAGCCCCAGCGAGTGCGACCAATGGTCAGGGATGATGGGTGTTGTAAAGGTAAAGGGACCCCTGACCATTAGGTCCAGTCGTGACCGACTCTGGGGTTGCGGCGCTCATCTTGCTTTATTGGCCGAGGGAGCCGGCGTTCAGCTTCCGGTTCATGTGGCCAGCATGACTAAGCCGCTTCTGGCGAACCAGAGCAGCACACGGAAACGCCGTTTACCTTCCCCCCAGAGTGGTACCTATTTATCTACTTGTACTTTGACGTGCTTTTGAACTGCTAGGTTGGCAGGAGCAGGGACCGAGCAACAGGAGCTCACCCCATCGCCGGGATTTGAACCTCCGACCTTCTGATCGGCAAGTCCTAGGCTCTGTGGTTTAACCCACAGCGCCACCCACGTCCCTGATGGGTGTTGTAGTCCCTCCCCCCAAAAATATGGAAGGTCATGTGCTTATTGACCGTCTTTTTATATTATTATTCTATAACACAGAATTAGTCGTTATTCTGTTTACAGACAATATTAGATAGCTGCTTTAAGGCAACCAAATGCCATCAGTCAATAACCATAGTCTCAGCCTATTTTTCCCCTTTACCCATGGCTAAGGCAAAAAGCCCTATATCATTATCATTGTGGTATTTAATGGAATGCATCAAGGCCCTCAGATAAATGATACGATTTTATCATTTTCATTATTTGATGGGGGGAAGTCAGCATTTATCAAGCTAGGCCAGGAAATGTCTAGTACTGCAGAGAGATTAAATGCTTTTCAGATATTTTCTTGCACAAAGAATTCTCATTTTTATGGGCAGGGTAATAATAAAATAATAATTATTATTAATAGCTTGATGAACTATTTTCTTTTGAATTTGGCACCTTCTTATTCCCTTAAAACTCCTTATTAAGAGATTTGGGCCAAAAAAAATTGGGGAAATGGAGACAGAGATCAGTAACCAAAAGAAACAGGTCCAAATAAGCTTTACTGAGGCAGGAATGCAGAGTAGGGTCGCAACTTTCCAAATAGCCCAGTGGAGCCTGCCAAGAACCAGAGGAGTTGATTAAATATTTTATCTCCAGTGGGAAGGCAGCCGTGGCCAGTATATTTTTTTAAAACATCTGAAGCTTCTGGACCTATATGCTGTGTATGTGGAGCAGTATGATAATTAGAGATCTTACCTTTTCCTTGATGTTTGCTTGCGAGCCAATTTCTGCCATCTCCAATTTGATATGGATAAGACCTGCAGGTTACAATAAGTTAAATAAACAGTATTATTTTAGTAATTCAAATGTTTCCCTTGCTATGGAAATGCTTTGCTGTTATGTTCATTTTTTTAAAAACGAACTACATTGACAAGAAAAATAAAGACATTTTATATGCACTTTCCTTATAATTTTTCGTTTTAGACTATCTCAAGCATATTTTTTATTTTTTCTCTTTAGGATATCTCAAACATGGAAATGCTTTCAAACCCTCAGGCTGCATATTAATGTCATCATCCTGCACTTACCTGGCAGTAAATTTAATCTGAACACAATGGGATAGATTCTGCTATAAAGTTTCAATCCTAGGAACAATCATAAAATTGCCAACTTTTTGTCAGCCCTTGGTTTTAACAGAACTTGATTGTCAGACATTAGGGCAGGAGTGGGAAATCTCTGGCCCTCCAGATGATGTCAGAGTAAAATTCCCATCAATCCTAGCAATTGGCCATGTTGGAAGGAGCTGATTGGAACTGGATCCCCACAATATCTGGAAGGCTACTGATCTCCTTTCTCTGCAGTTGGTGAGAATACTCTGAATAAAGTTCACCTGCTAATTTCTGTGGATTTGAGCAGCTGTTAAGGACAAAAAAAGAGGCTAAATCATTGGTTTTCTTGGGGGGGGGGGACATTCCTAGCAGGAAAAAGTGGTTTGCAAATACTGAGGCAAGGGATCAGTACTTCAAAACCAAACATGGGTGTAGCTGGGGGGGGGGAGCAGAGAGGGATAGTTGCCCCCCTAAATCAATAAAAATACATAGCTAACTGAGGTTCTGCCCCCCCTAAAAAAGGTCTGCAACCCCAAATCCTGGTTATGCCCATGTAACTAAGGCGCTTCTGTTGGGTGGGGGATAATTCCTCTGGAAGCCCTACCTGAAGTATCATAATAATTTATTATTTATACCCCGCCCACTTGGCTGGGTTTCCCCAGCCACTCTGGGCGACTCCCAACCAAATGTTTAAAACGCAATACAGCATTAATCATTAAAAACTTCTCTAAACAGGGCTGCCTTCTGATGTCTTCTAAAAGTCAGATAGTTGTTTATTTCCTTGACATCTGTTGGGAGGGCGTTCCACAGGGCAGGTGCCACCACCGAGAAGGCCTTCTGCCTAGTTCCCTGTAACCTCACTTCTTGCAGTGAGGGAACCGCCAGAAGGCCCTCGGAGCTGGACCTCAGTGTCCGGGCTGAACGATGGGGATGGAGACGCTCCTTCATGTATACTGGGCCAAGGCCGTTTAGGGCATTAAAGGTCAGCACCAATACTTTGCATTGTGCTGGGAAACGTACTGGGAGCCAATGCAGGTCTCTCAGGACCGGTTTCTAAGCATTTTAACAAAACAGAAAAGTAGTTTAGCATCTCTGTAAACATGTTTGCTATTACAGTGGTACCTCGGGTTACAGGCGCTTCAGGTTACAGGCGCTTCAGGTTACAGATTCCGCTAACCCAGAAATAGTACCTCAGGTTAAGAACTTTGCTTCAGGATGAGAACAGAAATCGTGCGGTGGCAGCGGGAGGCCCCATCAGCTAAAGTGGTACCTCAGGTTAAGAACAGTTTCAGGTTAAGAACGGACATCCGGAACGAATTAAGTTCTTAACCAGAGGTACCACTGTATAAGTGTAAGCGGCCAAGGTAGTTTGGTGGATTTCTTAGAGATGAGTGAAAGGACAGTGACTGCGGTTGTCTCCCATTAAATAGTCATATAATATGACTTCCTTTCACAAAAGTATACACAAAGTCCAGCAAATCCTTAATTGGGATACGGAAGGCACAGCAGAATCGGGTCCTTAAAAATGATACCCACCGAACTGACAGCAATAGTGGAGATAGAAGGACCTTTTAAGCTAAAGATTCTTCTTCTGAGAATGAGGAAGAGAGAGGAAGGTCTCTACCATTCCAGTGAATTCAAGCCCTGAATACTAAATGGACTGAACACAGGGTATGTATAGAAAGCCTGCTAGAGAAAGCTTTTCAAGTCTGAATGTCAGCTTTAATATTATGCCTCTTTCTTTAGCAGCATCTCATTCACATTTCTGATACTGAAATGTCATTGCATGATCAGTCTTGTAAAAAGAAAAGAGAGAAAGAGAGAAGAACTGGAGGGGAGAGAGATTAAATAAAAGAAATAAAGGATCTCTTATTTAAAGAAGGTCTCACCTTCTGAAACTGGTTTCCAAGCACATGTTTCTTGAGACAGTAAAACACTTTTCTATTTATTCCTTACATAGCAAGGGACAGGAGGGCAGCCTCTGTTCTCATTCAAACTACACACCCTTTCCTTGCAAAACTGAGCCATTTAAATATAATAGCCGTACACTGGGGGGGGGGGGGGAAGCAACAGAAAGCCTTTCCATTTTGCTGGAGCTTTTCTCCCATATGGAAAGTAGCTGTGACTTTCTCATGAAAGAAGAACAAAGAGACATTCAATGAACTAAGAAGTGCCAAATTCTATAACGGAAAGCAACAACCCTGACACACTGTATTGGAATTTAGAGGCTCAAAAAAGGCATTTTTTAATTTTATTTTTAAGGAAGATGTATTTATGGCTGTCTTTTCTAAGATGGAAGTGTTCACAGTTCTACTTTTGCATGGCTTGTAGAACTCATTGCAAATTTTGATGAGATATGGAACTTTGAGAAATCTTGCATTAACCTCTAAGCTAAGGCTGCTTGTATTTCAAAAAGCAAATAAAGTTTTTCAGCTATTTTTTTTAAAAGGAAATTTGCCCCCCAAAATCAACACTTCCAATATGGGCTGCCAGGTTTTCCTGGACATTTCAACCGATTACAGAAAATTTTCGACTGGAGACAAATATGATCTGAGCATTTCCCCCCCAAGACAGCATGAGGACACTCTTTTCTTACTTCCGTGTGAGCAGTGTTAGCATGCTGCAGCAAAACCAAAACAACTGTTGCCTCTGATGCAGTGGGGTGCTAATAAGACAGTGATGGCCAGACTTGGCCCTCCGGCTGTTTTAGGACTACAATTCCCATCATCCCTGACCACTGGTCCTGTTAGCCAGGGATGATGGGAGTTGTAGTCTCAAAACAGCTGGAGAGCCAAGTTTGGCCATAACTGTACTAAGAGGTGACCATAGAAACATAAGCAGAGCCTGAACGCTGGATCAGGTTAAAGACCCATCTAGCGCAGCGCTTTGCTCTTACAGTGACCAACCTATGCTGCCTTATGGGAAGCCTGTAAGCAGAACCCAAGCACGACATCACTCTCCTCACCTACGACTCCAGCAAATAGTATTTAGAGGCTGTAGCCTTTGAATGGGATGCGGGTAGCGCTGTGGGTTAAAACACAGAGCCTAGGACTTGCTGATCAGAAGGTCGGTGGTTCGAATCCCTGTGACGGGGTGAGCTCCCATTGCTCAGTCCCACCTAGCAGTTTGAAAGCACCTCAAAGTACAAGTAGATAAATAGGTACCACTCCGGAGGGAAGGGAAACGGTGTTTCCGTGTGCTGCTCTGGTTCGCCAGAAGCGGCTTAGTCATGTTGGCCACATGACCCGGAAGCTGTACGCCGGCTCCCTCAGCCAATAAAGCGAGATGAGCGCTGCAACCCCAGAGTCGCTCACAACTGGACCAAATGGTCAGGAGTCCCTTTACCTTTACCGCCTTAGACAGCGGATGTAGAACAGTGGAGGTAAAAACATAGCCTCTGTGTCTAGAAGCGATTGGCATCCTTATCCTGCAATAATTTGTCTAATCCTCTTCTGAAGCCATCCAAGTTGGGTGGTTGTCACTGTCTCTTGTGGGAGCCAATTATATAATATGTGCTGTGTAAAAGAAGTACTTTCTTTTGTCTCTCCTGAATCTTCCAACTTACAAGGTCATTGAATGTATTGGGGGGGGGTGAGGTTCTACCTAACAACTTTCACCACACCATGCATAATTATACACCCACATCACATCTAAAGAGATCCAAATGTTGCAACCACTGAGCCTCTTGGGCTTGCCGATTGGAAGGTCGGTGGTTCGAATCCCCGCAACAAGGTGAGCTCCCATTGCTCTGTCCCAGCTTCTGCCAACCTAGCAGTTCAAAAGCATGTCAAAGTGCAAGTAGAGATATAGGTACCGCTCTGGCGGGAAGGTAAACGGCGTTTCGGTGCGCTGCTCTGGTTTCGCCAGAAGCGGCTTAGTCATGCTGGCCACATGACCCGGAAAAACTGTCTATGGACAAACGCCGGCTCCCTCGGCCTGTAAAGCGAGATGAGCGTCGCAACCCCAGAGTCGTTCGCGACTGGATTTAACTGTCAGGAGTCCCTTTACCTCCCCCCCACCCAAGATCCTTTTCAAGGCGAGGCAACTAGAACTGCACACACCATTCCAAATGTGGTTGTACCACAGATTCGTGCAATGGAATCATGCTACCGGCAGTCTTATTTTCAATCCCTTTCTTAACGATCCCTAGCATGGAATTTACCCTTTTCACATCTGCCACATACTTTAGAATTCTTTATGCTTTTAGTTACTACAAGTCTCTTGGTTGTTGCTGTTGTTTTGGTCTTTTCCTGTTGTACAGTGGTACCTCGGGTTACATACGCTTCAGGTTACAGACTCCGCTAACTCAGAAATAGTGCTTCATGTTAAGAATTTTGCTTCAGGATAAGAACAGAAATCGTGCTCCGGCAGTGTGGCGGCAGCAGGAGGCCCCATTAGCTAAAGTGGTGCTTCAGGTTAAGAACAGTTTCAGCTTAAGAACAGACCTCCAGAACGAATTAAGTACCTAACCCGAGGTACCACTGTATATACATTTGAGCTCTGTAAAGAAATGTTACAATTGACTGTGGCCATTTCATAGCTATCTGGCCCCTCAGCTCACCACTTATGCAATATCCTTTGCACTGCAAAGGACAACTGCGCAAAAACTTCTAATTGTTTTTCCACAATACAAACCATTGCATTTATTTTTGCATTAATGTGTTTAATTTGAGAACCACCTTGAAAAATACTATTATTAGGAGGAGAGGTTTTCTTAAACCGACCAGTGAAATAGTATTTTCATTTGTGACAGGATATTTCACTCTGCATATGTAATATCCTTGCTTGTTCAAACAGAAAATCACCAAATACCCAGCCAAATCCTAGGAACAAAGAACTAAGCTTTGTACTACTTTACATAGCCACGTTTAAAAGACTTTTCAGCTCAGATCACAGGTAATTGTCATTTACGATTTCTGGATTTTCACTTTTCAAATTGCTAAATGAGAGGCTTTGCCCACAATGCAACCTGCTTTTAATCATGTATGTGTAAATGGATTTGGAAATTTGCCACGCAATAGCTTTGCTTAAGCCTGTCAAACAGCATTTGCAAGGAAAAACATCACTGCAAAGCGCCATGGGCGATCTCCTTTTATGGCATAATCAACATTTGTCAGGCTTATTTAACCGTTGAAGGAAACGAATGTGTTGGCAAACATGCCAGACAAGCAAAAGCTGAATGCGACTTAAGACAATTAGGACCATGAGCTTGGGCATATGTTCCATGGATCTTAACGTGCTAATGTTAGAAAGAAAATTATAAAATATGCAGTTCAATTCTAAAAACGTATAGAATGTTCAACAGGGCTTACTCTCGAGTAAATCTATATGGGATTGCAGCCTTAATTGCAAATAGGGTGTCGCAAGATAAAGACGTACACGATAGAAATGAATTTCACATTCTGAGTTGTAGTTCCAAGGTTCTGGACTAAACATGCTGAAAATCATGCTTTTTGCTGATGGCGGGTGTAGCAAAACAGCTCATCCATAGATATGAACACTCTCTCTCTCTCTCTCTCTCTCTCTCTCTCTCTCTCTCTCTCTCTCTCTCTCATTAGCAATTGGGTTCACAGTGATTGTCTTAAACTTGAAGTGGCTCTCTGACTCCAAATCTGACACTAAAACCCAGTGGCGTAGCGTGGGTTGTCAGCACCCAGGGCAAGGCAAGTAATTTGCGCCCCCTAACCCGTGGATTTGCGCCCCCTAACCCTAACCCCCAGATGTTGCGCCCGGTGCGGCCGGCCCCCCCTGCACCCCCCACGCTACGCCACTGCTAAAACCTCAACACCACCACTGATTGGGGTGGGAGACTTACTCCTTGCCAGATGGCCAATCATTTGCAGTTATCCAGTGAAATGTTTTCCATCAGATGCCCTTCCACGGACACAAACATCTCTTCCCCCCACGGGAAAACCCTGCCCATGAGATTTGTACTCTCCTGATTAAATACAGTTTATTGATGAGTGACATTCATAGATTTGCACAGCTGAAAGACAAATGAGTTCACTGATCAACACCACACGGCCAACTGTATTATATTCTTGTAATTTTGAGTACAGCGGACAGCAAGGAGACAATAGGGCAGGACTGAAGAGGAGTTTCAGCACCTTTTAGCAGGAAAGGGAGCATTTAGCTGTTCTAATTAAACGGCTAAGGTGATTTGTGTGTAGGAACAGGAACAGAACTCCATCACAATCTGGATATAATTGCAGAAGCAGAAAACATTATTAGCAATTCAAATGCACCATATGCACTTAAAAAATATGTCGCTTTACAAAATCACGTGTATCAAAAGGGTTATTTTAAGAGTGCTTATGTTGCACAGAGGGCAGCGCTTCAAGATTACAGCAACTGCATTTTAAATTATTACGGTATGGTCCTGATCGTGGTTTTGCATTAGGGCTCCAGTTTTGATCTTTTGTGACCCACCCTTAACACGGAAAGAAAGGGCATTCCTTTCAACCTGCTTAGTCAAGAGAATTTAAAACAGACTTAAAAAAACAAAAACCCTGCAAGATCCAGCATTGCCCCAGCAGATGGAAAGGAACTCATCCTTCCTCTCCAACCACTGCGACGCCTCCTCATCTGCTCTGAAGGCTCCGCTGATCCTCCAGAGCACATTTTGGGGGCACACAGGGGACTACAGGGGGGAGCAGAGGATGTCCTTTTGTGTAAGCAAGCTGTCAGAGTTGGCATGTCGGCACCATGTTTTTAAAGCAACCAAAATACTTGGGGCGCTAAGTACCACCGGAAGAACGAAATACTTGATTTCACTTTTGGAAAATGATTTTGTGTGTGTGCGTAAACTAAAGTGCAGAGGGACGCAAGTGGCACTGTGGGTTAAACCACAGAGCCTAGGACTTGCCGATCAGAAGGTCGGCGGTTTGAATCCCCACGACGGGGTGAGCTCCCGTTGCTCGGTCCCTGCTCCTGCCAACCTAGCAGTTCAAAAGCACTTCAAAGTGCAAGTAGATAAATAGGTACTGCTCCTGCGGGAAGGTAAACAGCGTTTCCATGTGCAGCTCTGGTTTGCCAGAAGCAGCTTAGTCATGCTGGCCACATGACCCGGAAGCTGTCTGCGGACAAACGCTGGCTCCCTCGGCCAATAAAGTGAGATGAGCGCCGCAACCCCAGAGTCGGTCACGACTGGACCATTAATGGTCAGGGGTCCCTTTACCTTTTTAAAACTAAAGTGCATTTAAAAAAATAAAATAAAATGTAATCCCAGTAAACTTTCTTAGAGCACCTAGCCTCTTGAACACTAAAAGTACTTTGGCCTAGACAGATCTTTTCAAGTATCATCATTTCTCATTTCAATAGTTAATGTTGTTAGAGCGTTCACACGATGATGGAGCAAGGCTGCCTCCAAATGAAAACTGTGAGGCAAGATTTCTTACATAGGTTTCATATTACCAGCTTTCCTTCTAGCAAATATCACAGGTGAATTCTGAATGCTCTCAGAGAATGCTGTATGCAAATCTGGAAATCAATATTGTCAAGTCTGAAAATGTTCCTTTGGGAAGCATGAGACATTATGCTAAGTGGCCCATCAAAAAGTTGCCATTTAGGGGTCAGTGGTAATGGATCAAACTCATAGGGTAATGTCTAATGATAATCATACTCTGAGTCGTTCCACTGAAATCAATGGACTTAAGTTCATTGGTTTTCCTGGATCTACTCCAAGTACGAATTACTGGGAATCTTCCACAGAGAATCTGTGATAGAATGCATTCCAAGAGGGTTTAGCTTGTTTTTCTAAAGAAGGGCAGAAAGGCTATTTTACTCTCAAGATCTGTCTGGTAAACGCTGTGGTCAGTGTTCGAAACTACCATTGTTCTAGGCACATCTTGTGACAGTGGATTTCATTGGCATGAGCAGTTTCTGACCTCTGGGAGCAGTACTGCGCCTAAGATTTCAGTTTAAAATTGCAGAGTGGAAGGAAGGGAGGACCTTTTTCTGCCTCCCCACTTCCAGCTCCTCTCTGAAGACTGGAGAAGAGACCCTCTTCAAGAATATTAGGGGGTGGGCAGGGAAAGGACTAGACCATGTGAAAAATGAACATAATATTTCAACTGCAGTTCATTCATTTTCAGCTTTGTATTCTTGTTATTAAAAATGTGTGACTAGACATTCCATTGTTGCAGACATAACCTAGGTTTAAGGCACCATTTAGCTCCATATCTCAGTTTCTAACACTGGCTGGGGTGTGGAACTATGAGAGAATGGGTCAGTTTACACCTGATTAAAAATTGTTAATTTGTTTTCTTTTTTTGTTTGTTTTTTGTTTAGAACATAGTTATCTCTGTTAGCTGAAGAAGTGTGCATGCACACGAAAGCTCATACCAATAACAAACTTAGTTGGCCTCTAAGGTGCTACTGGAAGGATTTTTTTTTATTTTGTTTCGACTACGGCAGACCAACATGGCTACGTACCTATAACTATCTCTGTTAGCTGTAACTCACAGCATAACTTGCAGGGATGGACCTTCTAAATCAGATTACTCAAGCCCTCTTAAACGAAATAGCTAAGCACAACATATTAATCAAACAGACTCCCTAAAGAAAGTGCCTGAGAAAAGCTCATTATTGTCATTTGGTTGACTGAAAACCATTAAGACATTCTTGTGGATAAATAGTTGAGGAAATAGGCTAGAATGTGACCTAATTTTACCTCAGCAGTTAAATAAAAGATGAAGCAAAAGCTTATTAATATTGCTGTGCAAAAGGATAGGAAAAAGAAATATTGTCTCAAGTGTCCCCACCCCCTTTTTTAAATGTGAACTATCCATTTGGATTGGAATTTTTATACGAATAATGTATACATGCACAAGTTAAAGTAAGCCTTCATCAAAGTATGTTTTCCTCAGTAGACGCTATTAGGGAATAAAAATAATCAGCTGGTGTGGAATGAACAGAGTAGGAGATCCAAACAATTTGTTAAGAAGTTGCCTGTTATATTTAATACTTGCATGAAGGAGGGAAGTAGGGAAGGAGAGAGAGAGAGAGAGAGAGAGAGAGAGAGGAAGGAAGGAAGGAAGGAAGGAAAACACTGCATTTTAACTTCCTGTGGTTGCGTCATAAACCCTCAGTTCCCAGTAGTGCAGTAGCTAAGTTAGAAAATATTTCACAACCTCTCAGCCAGCTGCATTCTGAAAAAAGAAAAAAAACACCAACACCAGGATAAATGTGACTTGAGGTTTGTTTTTTCCTAGACTTGTCCTGTTGATGTCTCTAAATCCATTATCTTTGAGAGGTACAGGAAGAAGAAAAAAGGTGTATACAGTGGTACCTAGGGTTACATACGCATCAAGTTACATACGCTTCAGGATACAGACTCTGCTAACCCAGAAATAGTACCTCGGGTTAAGAACTTTGCTTCAGGATTAGAACAGAAATTGTGCTCCAGCGGCACAGCAGCAGCAGGAGGCCCCATTAGCTAAAGTGGTGCTTCAGGTTAAGAACAGTTTCAGGTTAAGAACGGACCTCCAGAATGAATTAAGTACTTAACCCGAGGTACCACTGTATTGGGATGATTCCACCCTATTTCAGTTTGCTGGTGCTCAATTATAGGTCCATTCTGTCTCATTTTGTGCAGCCCCCCCCCCATGTCTGCTTTTAAATAGTATACATTTTGTCAGGGCTTTTTTTTTTTTATTGGGGGAACTCACCAGAATTTTGGAATTGTCTAGTGCTACCCTTTGCAAATTAATCTGAAGTGTAAATCTGGATGGATTTGTACCCAATTATGTTTTTATTTGCATTTTTAATACAGAAACAAAAATCCCCCACCCCTTCTCTCCACCCACCAATTATTATTTTTTAAAGGATTTGTTCCTAATTATGTTGTAAAGTCTCTAGCTTTTCTACAAATTGTGGACCTGATAATGGGGGTACAGTCTTAAATAAGTTGCATATTTAAAACCCTCTCTCTTTCCAAGCTTTATATTGGAAAGAGATTGGAAATTAATCTCTGAGTAATTTTTTCACTACAATAAAACAGGGTGCAAGAGAAAGGGAAGGAGCAAGAATATGGGCACGGGTGTTAATTTATCCATCTTCTCCACACAGTCATTGTACTTTTCATAAATGGTTCTCATGTCTAATTTTTTTTTTTAAATAAAGAGCAGTCTTGTGAAGTCCCCGTCTGATATTAGAAGCCTGTTTCATCTGCACCAATGGTCTATTTAGTTTAAGTTGAATTATTGCTGAAACAGCTAGCAAGGGCAGCATGGCATAATGTTTAGTGTGACTTTCCAGGTTCCCCCACATATATGTTTTCTATAAAGCACTTTAGTGATGTATGGAAGTGAGAGCTGGACCATAAAGAAGGATGATCGCCAAAGAATTGATGCTTTTGAATTCTGGTGCTGGAGGAGACTCTTGAGAGTCCCATGGACTGCAAGAAGATCAAACTGATCCATTCTGAAGGAAATCAGCCCTGAGTGCTCACTGGAAGGACAGATCCTGAAGCTGAGGTTCCAATACTTTGGCCACCTCATGAGAAGAGAAGACTCCCTGGAAAAGACCCTGATGTTGGGAAAGATGGAGGGCACAAGGAGAAGGGGACAACAGAGGACGAGATGGTTGGACAGTGTTCTCGAAGCTACAAACATGAGCCTGACCAAACTGCGGGAGGCAGTGGAAGACAGGAGGGCCTGGCATGCTCTGGTCCATAGGGTCACAAAGAGCCGGACATGACTAAACAACTAAACAACAACATAAAGCACTTTGTAACAGAGTCTCACCCCCCCCCACACCCACAATGGATAAATTTAAGAGGTAAATTTTGCAATTAAAAACAACACAAGATTTTCTTTTTTTAGGGTTATTGGAAAAAATATAGGGAGGAATTCATTGTCATCTGATCGTATTTTGGCTTGCCAGGTGGAACAATCCCCCCTCCCCTCGCTGCTCGGGGGGGGGGTTCTCTCAACACCCCCCACCAGAGCTAAACTTGTCCATCTGCCATTTTCATAAAGCACGTGAGAGTTAGTAATTTCCCAAAGGCCAGCAAAAGGAAGAGCCAGGAGCCTTTCCGTTGATTCTTGGGAGCTTTCTCAGAATTCTGCGATCTAGTTGTGTTCACTCCTGCAGGCTTTTGCGGACATCTGGTCTTGTTCTTTTTTCTGTATTGTCACTGATAAGTGCCTCTCAATTCCTAGTTGATTTCGCTGTCATCTGAATCAACAGCAGCTATGTTGTCACCCATATTAATGCAGAGGGAATCCATAAAGCCTTTGCCACTTTGTGAGTTGTAGCAGCATGGGAAGATACCCTTATTGGACACAATTATCTTCTCGAAGGAATATCTCCCCAACTGTAGCAAACTCCTTAATCTTTAAGGAAGGAGGTATACACTGTAAAAATACACGTGTGATTAAAACGCTCGAGTCAGGGAAGCCAAATACTTTTTGACTTTCATAGCCTATGTTATTCTTTTCCATGGCAAGGTTAAATATATTTGTATGAATAAGGTAGTGAGGAAATCACACAATAATATCTCTTGGTTTTCCCCTGTCAGTGTTGGTCTTGGATAGGGAGAGTTCTGTGAATTTTGTCAATGTCTCATTCCAGGAGTTCCAGTTGGTCAGGTAGCTCAGATAAACCTTTTACATATGACTTCTATCTTCCACGTCAACTAAGAGGAGTTTAATCTGTCGTTATGTTTCAGGAATAGAAGTGATAGATGCACACCTAAATTCCAAAGCTGAAAAAAGCAACCCTTTTATTATCATCTTTTATGACCACTCTTCTGATAAGTCACTCTTAATTCCCCCCCCAGCATTCTGGTAAGAATTTATACAGTGGTACCTCGCAAGACGAATGCCTCGCAAGACGAAAAACGCGCAAGACGAAAGAGTTTTCCGTTTTTTGAGTCGTTCCGCAAGACGAATTTCCCTATGGGCTTGCTTCGCAAGATGAAACGTCTTGCGAGTTCTTGCGAGTTTGTTTCCTTTTTCTTAAAGTCCCTAAGCCGCTAAGCCGTTAATAGCCGCTAAGCCGCTAATAGCCGTGCTTCGCAAGACGAATAAACCGCAAGACGAAGAGACTCGCGGAACGGGTTAATTTCGTCTTGCGAGGCACCACTGTAATTCTCCTTAACGTCACTGTGTTTTGGATGTCACTGCAGCCCCACCAGGCTTGTCACTGAAGACTGCAGAGTGCTGCAAGCCAAAATAGATCTTGAGAGACATTTCTTCGAATCCATGGACTTCCTGGGACAAGCCCTTTTCAGGTGCAGTATTATAAATATTTATTTTATGTGTTTTGGTGCAGTTAACTGCTATTTATCCAGGTGAGGGAGGAAAACTTAAATCACCTAGCCATCTTCATAGGGGCAGAGGAAGGGGGTGCGGTGGGGGAGGGCCGCCCCGGATGTCACCACTGATTGGGGTGACAAAATGCTGGGCGGCACTCACCGCGGGGCCTGCAGTGTGCCCGAGCCACGCATCTCTCCTGGGAGTGACATGGTGGCTTGGGCGCCCACGGGCTCCGCACTGTCCCAAACAGTCCGCCTTCTGCCTCCAACTCAGCTGCCCTATAGCAGACCCCACTGAGCGTCCTGCCCCAGCTCGCCCCACCCTGCGGGCAGCTGGCCCCACCCCTGGGCACACACACCACCCCAGGCGCCCAACTGGCTTGCTCCGCCGCTGCATCTTCATCAATGAAGTCACTGCTCCTTGTGCATTATGTTTTTTTCCTCATCCCACACGCCTTCACAGTAAACACCATCAATCCATGACATAAGGATGTAAAGCTATAAATCACAACACAGATAATTTGATGTCACAAATTGGTTTATTTTCTCCTGTCTAGCAATTTAAAAAAAAAATAGCAAGCATTTTTAAAGCAGTGAAAGATAAATAAGGCTGGTACAAATAAGATTTATCTGATATAAAAAGCCTCTTCCAGAACAATAGCGTATATGTCATGTTCGATCAAATGGAATATAATTCCTTGAAAATAATAATAAATGGTTTCATGTGGAACTTTCCTCTGTAATAAAATTACTCCCTTGACTAGCTAAATGTTCCATGGCAGATCGTCAAAGAAAACACTGTAAGAAATAATGACTTAAGGGAGGGAAGAAGAAAGGAGTAAAGGTACTCACACTTCAAATGGTTTTTGGTAAATAGTAAACATTATAAAAGCAATTCTCCTGCCCATTCCGGAGTTACAGTGATGCCAACAGGATGTACAAATAACTGATAACAGAACTGCATGCTCTGCTAGGTTGGAGGCAAGGTATCATATGCACTCACGTGTAACAATAAGCTGGAACCTTAGCTTGATAAACTGTACTGTACATGAAAGTAGCCTTTAATCCTCCTTTCACACAGTTGGGTAAATGCGAACTTGCAAAGACACAGGCTAGCATTACTGAACCCAGGGTTGTGGTTTGCTCCCCCTTAACAAGCCAGGGTTCGTATGTCAAGACCAAACTCTGGTTGTCTCAAGAGAAACAAACCATGATCCTGGGTTCAGTTATCCCTCCTCCTGGTTTGTTTACCTGCTCACACAGATGAAGATGCTAAGTAGGAACAACCCCAAATTTCTTGGCTTATTGTTATGTGCGAACACAGAAAATTGGATATGGTACAATGTAAGTTATTGTTGCTTTTGCAGAGTACCCATATTTCTTTGGTGTCATTATCCTCTCTGGTTAAACAGGTTTTGTAAATTTTTGAAGCACCACAAAACTCTGTTAGCTAGTAGATAGTAGAACAAGTGCATACAGTCCAAACATCAATGCCTCTTTCATACCACCCTCAATACCGGAAAAAAACTATTCTCTTTCTCTCGCCCTAGGTACTTTCCCAAGCTTAACAATAAAAGACCAGGCTCAGTAACAGCTTCACAGTTCAAATCTTTTCATGAGCTGGTAGGTAATATATTTCAGCTGGGTTACATGCTCTGTGCTCAGATGACACATATATAATTGCTTGCAAGTTGACAATGTCTGCCTGCCTGGAATTAAATATGCTTATCGAAAAGAAAAGAAAAGAAAAGAAAAAGTTTAGTTTATGTCTAGTGAGATTCAAGGTCTTTCTCCCAGGTGCAACAAATCCTAGATCCCTTGCACTCCAGCCACAGCAAACCTTTCCGGACTTTCCTCCACAATCAGGATACTTATTTTTTGTACACCAAGAGTCTATTTGTTTATGATATTTTGCACATAGTCCACATGCCTCCCTTCAAGGCACAGTTCATTGTATACCTGGGGAAATGCAATACCTCCCACAAGATATTAAATGCCTTTATGTGTGAAACATGGCGCTGTGGTTGGTACATGGAAATATTACGTCTAATACTAAAAGTTCTTCCCCCAAATCATCCCAGGGCAGCTTACAAAAATATCAGAATTAAAAACAAAATACTGAATCAATAAAAATCACAAAACTGCCAAATTCTTGTGAACAGGGACATAAGATTCCTACTGGCTTTCATTAGTTGTTCCAAGATGTGGTGCCATTTTTCCTGCTTAAAAAAAAGATACATGGATTTGACATTTCCGATACACTTTGTATTATTTGGAAGCTGTTCTGCCACAATTTCTGTGTGTTATTTAATTATTTTTAAAGGTGGCAAACAGCAGAGAGGCTCCTTACATACAACTGCTGCAAGAGCAATTGAGGGTGTTGATTGTAGGGCAGATGTGGCAATACCTTAAATTGCGGTTGAAGTGTATTTTGAATGATCGTTCAAAAAGGACTTACCGTATTTTTCGTCCTATAGGGTGCATCGGCCCATAGGACGCACCTCGTTTTTTTTGGGGGGGGGGAAATGAATAAAAAAAATTATTTCCCTCCCCCCCAGCCACGGCTGCCGTCCCAAGCCTTGCGCACACCTGCCTGAAGCACGGGGCGCCCTCCGGAGGGCTCCCCGTGCTTCGGGCTGCCGCCCCAAGCCTAGCGCGCCCGGCGGGACCTCCCGCCGGGCGCGCAAGGCTTGCGGACACCCGCCCGGGCTGCAGGCTGCTGCCCGCAAGCCTTGTGAGCCCGCGGGACCTCCCGCCGGTCTCCTGAGGGTTGCGCAGAGCTTCCTGAAGCCTGGAGAGCGAGAGGGGTCGGTGCACACCGATGCCTCTCGCTCTCCAGGCTTCAGCGAAAGCCTGCATTCGCCCCATAGGACGCGCACACATTTCCCCTTCATTTTTGGAGGGGAAAAAGTGCGTCCTATGGGGCGAAAAATACGGTATGTGTTCCTACAGAGTCCAGAAAATGATCTGTTATGGCACAAAATGAAATAAAATGTTAGCTAGGAGTTATGCTTGAAATGTTGCAATACTGCATTAAGAAGAAGAAGAAGATTCTGAAAGAGGTTTAGTTTTCTTTAAATTTAATTTTGTTTGTATTGCATAATATTTCTGGACATAAACAGAAATAGTTTATTAGGTTTGCATTTCTGTTTGTTTGGAAAATGTGCAAATGATTGTTTGAACAATGAACACGGGAAAGCTTGAAAGACCTGAAAGAATTAAGGGGTAACAAGATTAATTAAATATACTGTGTGCCCCACTCCTTATGAGAGTCATCATTTTTTAGGATCAAGCCAGTTTCAGTCCTTGGCAAAAGCAACTTAGTACAAGTATGGCTCACGTTTTTTAAAAACTGCAATGGCCAATTGTGATCTGTTTACTCTTAGCAGATACCACCTGTATCTGTCAAAATGCTATTACTGTAAGTGAATGTTAGAAAGAATGATCCGAAGGACGGAAAGTCATCTCACGACTTAGAAAACATTATTATTGTTGTTGTTGTTGTTAGAATACACACACCACTGTAATTGACTGGAGAGTAAATAAAACATTTTGGCAACTTCATTTTTAAATAAAAGTCCCAAACAATAAACAACTTGGGAGGAAATTGCAAAAAAACCAACCACCATGTTATATTCATTATGGGCATTGAACCACAAGCTTCAAAATTTACTAACTCATCAGTCTCTAGCAAGTCAAACAATCAGCCATTTTATATTGAGTATGATTAATGAGCACCATGAAGCAAGGTGTGCTGACTGCCTCGGGCGGCAGGATCCACAGGGGCAGTAGATCTGGCCTCCAAAGAATGCATTGTCTGCCGCCATTGCAGCAAAAGCAACAATGGCTGCAACATGTTTCTTGGAGACTGGATCTGCCACCTCTTCAGCAATAGCACCCCATGCTGCCTCTACAGCAGCCTCTTGGAGAATAGGAGGTGCTGCTGGTCTGCTCACACCCCTAGGGAGGAATGGCAAGGGCTGCCCTCTGGGGTCTCCTGGGCTCTGCACCCGCCCAGCCTGATTCAGAGTCAGCGCCTTTCTCCCCCATGACCAGGGCCGTCTTAAGCATATCTGGCGCCATGGTGCAAAGCTCCCTCGGGTGGCCCCCCTGTTTTCCAGAGTTTTTTAGGGAGGACAGCGCTGCCGGCGGGGCTGGAGGAGGCGGGCAGTGGCCGGGGGGCAGTTCCTCCGGTGGGGAAGAGGCAGAGGCTAGCCTTCCGGTTCAGCTGGCCACTTCATGCCGTGGTGGCCACGGCAGACGGAGGCTCTGCTGTGTGTGTGGCGCTCTGCCGGGTGTGGCGCTGCATGGCGGAGGTGGGCGAGGGCAGCGAGCAGATGCTGGGAGGCGCCACGTCCAGCCTCCACCTCTTCCCTGGCGCCCTCCAGAACTTGGCGCCCTGGCACCCCGCGCCACTAGCCTCTATGGGTAAGACAACCTTTGATTCCTTCTTCAACTGTCAGGTAAGGTTGATTTGATTTCCCTCTGATTCCTTCTTCAATCATCAGGTAAGATTGATTTGATTTCCCCCTCCCTCGTTGCAGTTGTAGATCTTTACTCACCCCCTTGTTCCCAGCGTAGGATTTTATTCCACACACACACCCTTGTTTCCAGTGCAGATCTTCCCTCAACCCTCGATCCCTGGCGAAGGGAGGAGTCATTTGTGGTTTGCCTCAAGTGCCAAAATCTCTTGGGCCAGCCCTGTTGATGACAGGGGGAACACCTCACATTTCCTTTACAAATGTGATTGTAACTGCAGCTCTTTCTCTCTCTCTCAACATTCCTTTGGCATTCCTCAATTTAGACTCCATTCTACTGTATTATGTTTTCAAATGAAGGTAAGTCTGCGCTGCCGCCTATTCTTTGTTGTATGAAAAAGGCTGTCAAAGTTACAAACTGACTATTTCTGCTGTTCTGCTGTCACTTTCTTGAGAACTGTCCCCAAAGGCTTTTTTTTTTAAAAAAAGAGAGAATTAAACTGTACCTTGAAGTGAATACTGAAAGCAACCTTTGATGTCAGACTATGAAGTTTACACTACTCTTTTTAAACTGAAAAACGAATTGCTAATCAAATGAAATTCTAAACAGAAAGAACGGGATGGAATGTACAAACAGCTTTATTTCTAGATAGAGTCTACTTCAGATCATCCCCAATATCCTCCAACCACACAAAGACCAATGTTGCCCTTATCCTTATTAGTCCAAATGGAAGACTGGGGACTAGCCAGATTATGGGTGGCACTGCACAAATACAGAGAAAACCAAGAAACGGTTGTAGCCATTTATAGACTGTTTAACCTAAGACGTTTCTGAGCGGTATGCAATAAAATTGCAAAAAAAGTATACAGTGGATAAAATAAATCATAAAAACAGAAAGCCTCCTTAAAACATGTGTTGAAGTAGGAAGGTCTTCATCAAGCACCTGAAGTTTTACAGGGGGTGCTATCTGATTTCAAGCCCGCAGTACTAAATTGCTTCTGGCAGATATAAGCTATGCATCTGAGCTATGGAGAACCACAGAGGCTTCCTCAAAGATCTCAGCGATCGGGCAGGCATATAAGGAATATGAAGGTTCTTAAGGTATCCTGGACCCAAATTTTTAAGGGCCTGGTAACATGTGGTAGGGTTGCCATATTTCAAAAAGTGAAAATCCGGACAGAAAAGTTGTTGAGCTTTTTTGACATTTGCCCCAAAATTGAAGTGTTTTTGAGCTACTCTAAAGGGAAATCGCCAGAAATGACACGGGTTCCCGGACATTTCAGCGACTGCTGCCCAGGCACGGTACAGCAACCCTACATATGGACAGCGAGTGCAACCTTTTAGGCATCAGTTAAGGTAAAGGTAAAGGGACCCCTGGCCATTAGGTCCAGTTGTAACCAACTCTGGGGTTGCGACGCTCATCTCACTTTGTTGGCTGAGGGAGCCAGCGTACAGCTTCCGGGTCATGTGGCCAGCATGACTAAGCCACTTCTGGCGAACCAGAGCAGCGCACGGAAACGCCGTTTACCTTTCCGCCAGAGCGATACCTATTTATCTACTTGCACTTTGACGTAATTTCGAACTGCTAGGTTGGCAGGAGCAGGGACTGAGTAACGGGAGCTCACCCCATCGAACCGCCGACCTTCTGATCGGCAAGTCCCAGACTCTGTGGTTTAACCTACAGCGCCACCTGCATCCCACGGTGGCATTAGAAGTCTGACCCTTGCAATGGTCTAACTGCAGCATTTTGCTTGGGGCTTCCAGTCCAGGCTTGGGCGTAGCCCCAGAGCACACTGCAATGCATTTCAAGGGACTGCGAGCATTTCCTATTTTACATTATTTCTATTTGTGTCTCAGCAAACGAAAGTGAATGCATCACACAGAGTAGTGTTTTGGATACGAAGACCCAGTTTAGAGGAAGCCACTGCAAAAATGGCACAATGGGTCGAAGGAGTTGCTCAGTCCCTACACAAATGGTTTGTTCTGTGGTAAAATGATGCAAACAACAAAATTCCCATTCCAAGAAAGTAGCAATTTGCAACGAAAGCGATGTAATATAACCTAGCAGATGTAGGCTCAAACCCCAAATCAACTGCAGACCCACGTAAATTCCACTCACAGCACTATGTTTGGCCTTAGATTCCCATCTGCAAAATGCGAAGAGACTGCCTTCCTTAGAAGGATGCTGCGAGCAGATACAACAATTGTACAGTGCTCTGTACAGCTAAAATCGCAATGAAATGCCATATATGCCTATATAACACACCCCTTGGAAGACTCAACTGATGAAGTGTTACGTCTTACCCAAAGTTTTATATCTGATATTGAATCATTTTCAATAAGTAAAGCATCTTTTGGGCAAATCATAATTGTGGTAATACTGACAGCTGGTAACATGCAATGCAGAAGTAGAATTCTTCCTAACAGTGCAGGAAAACGTACAATACCGCAAAGTTGTTAAGTACTGTAATTTAACTCAGGATGTCATTTCATGCAGAACAGCAAGTGAGTGGTTAAGAGGCCAACACATTCCTTTGAGAGGACACTCCCTTCTAGTTGGCATTTGTGTTTCAGGATAGCGTGTCAGCAATTTGTCTGTTTGTAATGTGCATATATTATATCCCATATAATAGGATAGGTCCCATATCACCATTCATGGGCTACACTGCACTTTCAACAGTTAGCATTTGGGCTATTATCTGTCTGCCTCCTTTGCAACAGAGCCAGCATCCATAAATTGAGGGGAATTTCAGTTTCATGAGGGGAAGAGGGGATTTTGTTGAAAAGGGAAGCGTTGCTAGAAATAACACATACACACAAAAAACCCATCAGCGTCGTTTTGCCTATTTGAAGTTAGCTGTTCTTCCTGTCTTTTGTGTGGATATTGTATACAGGTTCCAAAATGTAGTCTGAGTGAAGACTACACACACACACACACACACACACACACACACACACACACACACACTGCATTGACACTTCTACAAGAAGGGTAAGCAAGAATATATAGTTGTTGACTGTATACAGAAAGATTGCATTAAGCTTTTACATGCCTGTTTTGCATTTCTTTCAGCATATGCTTATCCTGGCATTTGATAGTTATTTGTGTGACATCTCTTCTGCTGAGTCTATACTGTTCTGTTCCATTTGGAACGCTTTTACTTGCTTCAGTCATTGTGTAATGGTTCTATACGTTTTATAACTGCATATTATTTTCGTCAAATCTACCCTGGGACCTTATGGTGAAGGGTAGGTAAGGAGTCTTCTGAAATAAATATGTAGATGTTCCCTTGTAATGTCAGACTCTCCTTAACAAGAAATGGTGTGTTTTGTGTGGCGATGCCAGGTTTATGATATGTGCTACCCATCCACAGAGAGTTTTAGGCACCAACAATGGAGCTGGTTACTTTAGCAAGACGTCTTATGAAAATTATGTATTTTTATTATCTTCCTGTCCAATTACTAATGTTGTAATCCTGATTCAATAATGTATTTTGCTTTGATTTTATATTATGCTGCTTTGGTTTCAACCAATATTTTGTACGCTGCATAGATATATTTTTATACGACTTGTGAAATGAAAACCACCACCATACAATGTGTCATGTACTCCTAAAATTTCAGGCAATGGACAAGACCTGATATATTACTACGGATTGTATTTGCTTGTATTTGCTGGGTGATCTTACTGAGATCCTAGACTTAATGCCAATCTGTGTGCTCGTCTGAGGCCTGCATCTGCTGGTTATGAGGAGTGTGTTCCTGTAGAATATGAAAAACCCCATAGAAGAGTAAACGGGACACTGCAGCTGAACCTAAAATTTCTGGAAACTTGGAAATTCCTGGATACTTTGTGGGTCTTCACCCATGCCCTTTCCCGTCATGTAGATTATTTTCGCATAGAAAAAGTGCCAGGCATGAAGAAGCTCACAGCTAAGTCGCACTTGAAACCCAAGGAAAGTTAGTTATTAACTTACATCCCATTTTTGGCCCCACTGATTACATCTGTTTTTCTCCATATCCATGTAAGCGCCTGCCAACAGAGGATAACAATTCATGCATCTGACAAAATGGGCTCTAGCCATAAAAGCTCATGTCCCAATAAATCTGTGTTAGTCTTCAAGATAATGCAATACTCTCTGTTATCCAAATCTCATTATTTTCAGTGGGACTAATAGTGCAATTGGAAGAAAGTCCCACTGTGTTGAGCGGGACTTACTCCCATGTAAGCGTCTTTAGGATTGCATGACTGACTGAATTGAGATCTTGCAGTGAAAGAGAGGGAAATGAGTACATCAGCTCAGTGGCCCATTCATGTCAATATCTCACTTCCAGCAGTGGGTAAATCTTAATGCCATAAAGGTAAAGGTAAAGGACCCCTGGATGGTTAAGTCCAGTCAAAGGCGACTAATGGGGTGCAGTGCTCATCTCGCTTTGAGACCAAGGGAGCCGGTGTTTGTCCACAGTTTTCCGGGTCATGTGGCCAGCATGACTTAACCGCTTCTGGTGCAACGGAACACCGTGATGGAAACCAGAGCGCACGGAAACGCCGTTTACCTTCCTGCTGCAGTGGTACCTATTTATGTACTTGCACTGGCGTGCTTTCAAACTGCTAGGTTGGCTGGAGCTGGGACAGAGCAATGGGAGCTAACTTCATTGTGCAGATTCGAACTGCTGATCTTCTGATCAGTAAGCCCAAATGGCTCAGTGGTTTAGACCACAGCGCCACACGCATCCTATATAATGCTATAAGAAGTCATATGACAACGGAGAAAGCTAATGGAGGGTTCCCATCAAGCATTTGACAATTTAGAGCATCCAGGAGCATGCTAAACATTAATATGAATGGTCTGAACGTCGTAGCTAATACAGTGGTGCCTCGCAAGACGAAATTAATTCGTTCCGCGAGTTTTTTCGTCTAGCGAATTTTTCGTCTTGCGAAGCACGGTGTCAGGAAAGTTTTGGAAAAGCTTCAAAAATCACCAAAGTCTTCAAAAACCTCAAAAAAGGCTACCACACCGCGTTCTATGAGTTGCTCCTCGAAGTCAAGTCGCAACTGTATTAACGGTGTTAAGAAAAAGGAAACAAACTTGCAAGACGTTTTCGTCTTGCGAAGCAAGCCCATAGGGAAATTTGTCTTGCGAAGCAGCTCAAAAAACGCAAAACCCTTTTGTCTAGCGAGTTTTTCGTCTTGCGAGGCATTCGTCTTGCGGGGCACCACTGTAATAACTGTTGACAGCTGAAAGTTTGCTCTTCAAGTTGAAACACTTAAAAATCTGTTGTACTTCTTATGAGGTCTGGAATTGTAGAGGGTCACACAGTCCAATGCCCTGGAATGCAGGAATTTCAACTAAAGCATCCATGACAGATGGCCATCCAACCTCTGCTTAAAAACCTCCAAGGAAGGAGAGTCCACAATATACAGGGTTCCTTCCCAATGCAGAGAAGTCAATGGAGGGTAGACAACAGAAATGTGATCAAGACCAACACATACTCAACAAATACATATTGGACTAATTAGAGCTGGAAGATGATCCAAGTATACAATATACTCAAGACCACTTTTTTGAGAGTAGCTAGTCGGGTGGCGCTGTGGGTAAAACCTCAGCGCCTAGGACTTGCCGATCGCATGGTCGGCGGTTCGAATCCCCGCGGCGGGGTGAGCTCCCGTCTTTCGGTCCCAGCTCCTGCCCACCTAGCAGTTCGAAAGCACCCTCAAGTGCAAGTAGATAAATAGGTACCACTTTATAGTGGGAAGGTAAATGGCGTTCTGTGTGCTGCACTGGTGCTGGCTCGCCAGAGCAGCTTTGTCACGCTGGCCACGTGACCCGGAAGTGTCTCCGGACAGCGCTGGCCCCTGGCCTCTTAAGTGAGATGGGCGCACAACCCTAGAGTCTGTCAAGACTGGCCCGTACGGGCAGGGGTACCTTTACCTTTACCTTTTTAGTCCATGCCAAACCTGAACAGCTTTACTCTCTTACAAAATTGAACAAAAATTCATCTTACATGTTTGAAAAGTCATTAATCCAAGCTGCAGCCACTTCCAGGGGGTGAAGGGTAAAAAGTCTAGGACAAACTACAGTATCCCAAGGGAAAGAAGGAATCAATTGTTTCAAATGCTGGATCAAAGGAGCTTAAGATGGTACACAGTACATGGTTGTCTATTTCCACTCACTTTGAGGAGGCTTTGTTGATGATGACAGATGCTGTAAACTTATAACCTGGACCAAAATTTGACTATGGCTGCTTATGACAAAATAGTATTGCAGAATGATGGTTTGGAAACTGCTGGTTTTAGCTGTATTATGATAAATGTGCGGTCATGCTTACTTACTTCCAGTCTGTTGGGATCCCAGCACCTGAAGGCAACATACACACAGAAGGGGAAGCTATGCGAGCTGAGTTGGGGGGCTTTCCGCTGGATTACACAAGGCCTTAAAAAAAGTCATGTTGGGTCTGGGCAGAAGAGAAGGGGCACAATGGCTCATCTCCATTGCTGGATGGGAGAGCACAGTCCTGGGGCCAAGCCCCAGCTCTAAGCTGAGCAGCAAGGAAGCAGAGGACCAGGAAGGTGAAGGGAAAAGGAATCCAGACTCCTTGCTGGGCTGGGAAGTGGGTCTTGGTTAAAAATTTGAGCTAAGCCCAGGCTCCAAGCTGAGCAGGGTGACACAGCAAAGGAGCAAATCTCCTTTCACCCCTATACTTTTTTGTGGGTTTCCAACTCTGTGGAATTTTTTTTTAAATAGAGGTAACCATTTTATAGCAAAATTACATTTATTGCTAACTTGCACTTTTGAATAATAATGTTGCGCACATATCTGAGTGTAACCTCCACCGAACACAATGTACCTGATTCCATTCTGAGTAAACAGGCATAGGTTTGTGCTGCTAAACAGCCTGAATGCACACAGACTCTTTACCGTTCCGTTTCCATCAGCACCAAACTCTCTCTTACAGCTGCAATTACACCCCAGTTAGCAAGCTACATTTTAAACCCACAATTGATGCCGACATTGTGCTTATGAAAGCTTTCTGTAACTAAGCTACTTAACCGAGTGACTTACAGCAGTAGTAATAATAATAATACCGATCATTTGGCACCCCAGACAAAAGTAGCTTTAAACAAGCCCTGGGCTAGAGAATTCCCAACTGCCTCAGGTGCCCACTAAAGCCTTGTTGCCTGATCTCTAGAAGTCCCGCTCAGAACTTAAGAGTTTGGATTTGATATCCCGCTTTATCACTACCCGAAGGAGTCTCAAAGCGGCTAACATTCTCCTTTCCCTTCCTCCCCCACAACAAACACTCTGTGAGGTGAGTGAGGCTGAGAGACTTCAGAGAAGTGTGACTAGCCCAAGGTCACCCAGCAGCTGCATGTGGGGGAGCGGAGACGCGAACCCGGTTCACCAGTTTACGAGTCTACCACTCTTAACCACTACACCACACTGGCTCTCCAGTGAAAAACCTCTCTGAAAACTTCTGTGGCTTTTGAGATTTCACCAAGCGTTACCAACCTACATACCTTCCCACAAGTTGTATCCCATTCTTTTACACCAGAGTGTAACATGTTTGCTACATGGGCCCCATGCCTTAAAAAGGAATTTTAATATCATTTCTTTGGGAGGTCATCCTGACACCTCCTCTTATTATCTGCATTTTGTACCTATTCTCAAAGCTGTTTATTCTACCATTCTCAACAAATGTGTAGGAACATGAGAAGAGCTTCATCAGATCACACCAAGGGTCCTTCTACTCCAGCATCCTGTTTTCTACAGTGGCAAGAAGACTCTTCTCCATGTTCTCTTGATGTTGCTCCTAGCAACTGGTACTCAGAATCAAACCACCTCTGAAATCTGTCAACTGCATTTAAGTCATCCTATCTAGTAACTATTTATGGAATAATAAATTTGCCTACTTTCCAGTTCAAGCCATCTAAGCTACTGGCCACAACCTCAACTTGTGCTAGCTAATTCGATAGGTTCTCTGTGAAGAAGTACTTTCTTTTGTCTGCCTTGAATCTTCTGCCAATTGGTTTCTCTGGATCACTCAGAGTTCGGGTATTAAGAGAAAGGGAGAACATGAAAGACCATTGAAGTATGCTGGGTGGGGGCGGATCAGGTTTAATTATTTTTAATTAACATAGTCTTGAAGAGAGCTTTTTTTCAGCCGGAACTCAGCAAAACTGTGTTCTGGCGCCTCTAAGTCACAGGGGTCAGCAGACTTTTTCAGCAAGGGGCCGGCCCACTGTACCTCAGACCTTGTAGGGGGCCGGACTATATTTGGGGGGAGGGGAATGAACGAATTCCTATGCCCCACAAATAACCCAGAGATGCATTTTAAATAAAAGGACACATTCGACTCATGTAAAAACACGCTGATTCCCGGACCGTCCGCGGGCCGGATTTCGAAAGCAATTGGGCTGCATCTGGCCCCTGGGCCTTAGTTTGCCTACCCATGGTGTAAGAGAACAAGGGAGGCATTCATGATGACTTCCAGAACCTCTTTTTCTAGAAAAATAGCACTGGTCTTGAAAGCAGGTTGGCAAAGCTTGATGAAATTGCAAAAGTTGGAAATTCTGAGTTGGGATTCCCAGTGGTCATGGGGGAAAGGCTTCAGTGACCATCTGAGAGGGCTGAGACAAAGTGACTTCATGTTTCCTTAGGCCAAGGTAGGAAAGCGTCATGGGTAGGGATGCAGGCAAGAATTTCTTCTCCCCCTTTTCACTCACAGGGTGGGTGTCAGGGCTGCCTCAGGTCTCAGCTCACAAAAGACCAACGCCAGGTTCTTCTTATATACAAGGATGTTTATTGCAGTTCATTATTGCTTTCACAACCGAGGCGCGCAGCCCCGCGTCTCTTAGCCTAGACGTTTTAAGTCCCCTCTGAATCGGTCCCGGCCCTACACCAGCTTAAGAGGCTTGTGCTAGTCCACCTCTTCCTGTCTTTCCTTTTCCGCAGGGTCTTTCTGCCCCCCTGGGTCCCTTCCCTCCTGCTCTCTCCTGAAGCGGATTCCTGAGATGCCTGTTCCCCCCTCCTTCGTGCTTTGGGGCCAGGCTCCTCCTCCGGGCTCTCTCCATTTCCGCGCCCCTCCACATTTGAACTTGGCGCGCGTTCGCTACCCCTGACCTTCCTCTTGACACTTACACTACTCCCTGTACTACTCTCCGCCTCTTCCGGCAGGACGTTCTGCCCCGATCTCCTTCCCCTGTCTCCTTCCTGCTCTGCTCCGTGTGTCACACTGGGAACTCCACTCTCTTCACTTCGTTCCTGCTGGGAAGCCGGCCCCGATCTCCCACTCCCACTCGGGGTTTCCCTGCTGCTTCCCTGCCCCTGGCATGTCCCCCCTGTGAACCCCCTTGGCCTGACTAGGGGCGCCCCCTTCTGGGAATCCTCCGATTCACTTGAGAGACTCATGGAAGACCTCAAGTCATTGTCCTCCTCTTCCTCACAGTCCTGGGATTCTTCCCCATCGCTCTCCGTCTCCCCCCTCACCTGTGCCTCTGTCCCTGAACCCCTGACAGTGGGTTTTCCCCTTTGTCTGCCTTACATTTTCCAACTCCACTGTTCAGGCACCGTAACTGAATGATTTCCTCAAGACCTGAGGATGGCTGACTTGGAAAGAAGTTGTGCTGAGTTTGCTTGGACAGGGCCACGGCTCCAACAGAGGTCAGTCAAGAAGGAAAGGCCAGCTCCTTTGAAAGGTCAGGCAAGATGCACTGGTTTGTTGAGGGATCTGGTTTCTCAAGGGAGAAGACAGTGGAGATAGTCAGTTTCTCCTACAGCTCCCCTACCTTTTTGCATCTTTCCCAGCAGACTTTCTAACTACTCTGCTGGGGTGGTTATTTGTGGATGAGCCGTACAGGCTCACTGAATTCTTTTCTCTTTTGTCATGGACCACAAGGGCAGGCATCAAGCTGTAAAGGCTTGTATTTTCTCTTTGTGGGTCTGTCTCCTCCCACAAAGGTGTATTCCGAAAGACTTACAGCAACATCTCTCTAGACAACCGGAAACAGAACTATTCAGTTTTCCTTAATTTTATGCAAGTTGCAGAATTCAGCTTTTCTTGATGCAGAATTTCAGCCCCCCCCCCTTTTAAAGACAGATAATACACACCCTGCATTTTATCAGCACTCATATATAATTTATAATTGCTCACATATATTCATTCACATATTCTAATGGATGGACAGAACTTCGGATTGCAAATGTTGCAAAGGTTTTTGCATGAGCAGGAATGCAAGGAATGGGTTGTTGCCTAAATGTGGGCAGCTGCACACTGGCAACCAAAATCTCTTTCCTTCTCTACCTCACCAAGGAAAGAACCAGCATTTACAGTTGTGCAGGAAAAGAAAACCACTGTGATGATATGGAACAAAACTAATCCTGTTGCTGCCAGCTGCCAGTAGACACAAAACGATCTGAAAATAGCAACGGCGATTTGTTGTGCTTTGCAAGGGAAGACACTGAATGTGAACAGCGAAGCGCTGACTGAAACAGCAGCTAAAAAATAAAATAAAATGACAGAACCGCCGTGCAAACAGCCGCCACAGATCACTCACCTTTGCATCTGCTCGTTAAATCAGCACATTTCTACAGCCAAATTTGGGGGCAGTTCCTCCAGAAAATGCCGTGCATCCTTTCTCGAAGAAACAAGCAGTGTTGCTGTCTCAGCACATTTTGTTTCATTTTTTCCCCCAGGGGCAGCCAGTACCACTGTCACTTCTGAGTTTCACAGCGCCGCTCCAGTCATTCAGAATTAATATTTCCACAAACCCATCCAACTTTAATACCGATATCCTTTAGAGACTTTTAGCAGGGGTATGGGAGACAAGGAATGAGGGAGGGCGCCTGGGGGAATGTGGTTTATATGTGACTCACACATAACATCTCCCCTTGCAGAGAGCCTTGGATTGCATCAGTACTGTACTATGTACTGTAAGACAAGCCTCAAAAACAAAACATGGGTCGGCAGCTCCCGTCTAGCTAGCTCATAACCAAGGACCCGATCCTGGGCTTCTGACGCCCCCCTGTGCTGGAATCCAAGGGGAGCGCTTGTGGAAGGAGTGCCAGGATCAGATCCCGGAGGCTGTTTACAGATTGGACAATGGCACGGGCGGGCTCCTTTCAACGTACACTTCCCTAAAGCTGCGATTCTATTTTCGTTTCTCCGGGCTGAAGAGCAACGCTGCGTTTGATTTGGGGGTGGAGGAGACAGAAAGAGATACCGAGTTCCCTAACTGACCCCACAGCACCAGGACCACATTTGGTTCCCCCCCACAGTGTCACAAAATCGCCTTCCTAAATATGCGCGCCCTGGAAAGGCTGGGGAGGGGGGCACTTTATTTGTGGGGGGTTCTGGATCCTTCCAAACATTAACGAGAAGACGGCAAGTCCCCACCCTGCTGCCCCCCGTGTGTGGGGAGCCAAAGGCATTCCCCAAGTCGAGGCGCCATTGCGCCCCGGAGAGGCGCGCCGGGTGCCTTACCTCACAGACGCAGCCAACGGTCTGTTGTCGCCTGAGGCGACAGGGCAGGCTTCTTCTAAAAGGGAAAGGCTGCAGCTGCCGAGGTCGAGCGGGCGCCTTCTTCTTCTCCTCCCTTCCTCGCCTCTGGCTCCCCTCACAGAGCTCGCTTGGCAGGGAAGCGGCGTCCTTTCCCCGCTCCAAGCTGGGTCTCCACGTCCAGCCAACTTTCCTCGCGCGCGCCCAGATGCTCCCCCCGCGGAGACACTCCCCTTCTCTCACACAATCTCTCTCTCCTCCTTCTCTCTCTTTCTTTCTACGCTCCCTTCTTTTTTAAAAAAAGCAATACACAGGAAGGCGAACGGCTCTCCTCCTCCTCCTCCACAACTACCAAATGACTTTACGGTTCCCCGCAGCAGCCGCCACTGGCGTTCCCTCGCTTTTGCGCGCCGAAATGCAAAACCTTGGCTCCCTTCTGCGTTCCCGTGCATTGCTAGCTTCTGCCTGGAATTGAGGAGGAGGTGTGTGTGAGAGAAAGAAAGAGAGAGGTGAAGAAAGAGAGAGAGAGAAAGGGAGATCATGACAAGCCAAGGGGACATAGCCAGCATATTTTCTCGATGAGGCATTGCAGAGGGGGAAATAATATAGCGAGGAGTTTCTCACACAGCCTAAAACACGTCTCCCTGCCCTCCAAACTGGATCCTGAGGGAAACGGCCCCACTTATTTGGTCAGATTTTGTGTCAGATTTTAAGTCTTCGTTCCTCACAACTTGCCCAGGTTGCGAGGTGCGATTTCTCCTGCGATTCTAGCACATTGGGGCAGACACAGAAGAGGCAAACAGGAAAAAAAATAAATAGCGGGTTAGATGGGTGGCGAAAGAGACTAGCCATAGACAGAGGGCAAGAGTTCACTAGGTGACTCACTGAACTGCTTCAGAAGGATCCAATAATCTCCTCCTCAGACTATTTCCCCCCCATAAATAAGCCCCATAAATAAACTCCCTCCATCAGGACACGTAAACAAACCACACTTTATGTACTCAGATTGAATTATTTACCACATTCATCCATTCAAGGAACTAAGAATCTCTCAGCAAATTGTCCATGAGGCAAACGATGGTGCTGAAAGATTTTGACAGGTCTTTCTTTGGTTGGTTGGTTGGTTGCTTAACACCAGTAATTTCCATTTTCAAGTAATGCTCAAGTACCGTTGTAGTGGCTAACTGATGGGCAAAATATGGGATTTTAAAAAACTGGCTTCAGCAGAGCAATCCTATGCCAGTTTACTCAAGAGGAAGATATATTGTGTTCAGTGGAGTTTTGCTCCTAGGTAAAATGTGCATAGCTTTTATTGTTGTTGTTGTGTGGTATTTTGGAGCAATGCAATGTCAGTTCCATGGCAGTTTAAAACTACCTTGTTTCTTGTCCTTCGCTTCTGGTCACCCGGGGCTGAAACTATGACCCATAAAAAGCAGTGGGAGTTTTGCTACTAGCTTGAAAAGGAGCAGGATCCTGTTCCAAGTGTGTACTTAACCTTTCCCAATCTCTCTCTGTGTGTTTGCAACTGTAGTTCAGTTACATGTGGCATTTCTAACAATATTCTTAAGAAATGATCAAACAAAAGGATGCTTCATGCAGATATTTTCTAAGGGAACAGTGCAGCTTACTTTACACATACATACAAAAACATGAATGCCAACAACCATATTTGCAAGTGTGTGTGTATTAAAGAAAAACACTTGGCAAAGAAGAAACAGAGGAGATTGCCTCTCTATTAGGTAGAGTTAGAGAACTACCTCAGGCAACTGATTTGGAGTGCCCTAAATCCCAAATAGTTAAAGCCATGGTTTTCCCAGTAGTGATGTATGGAAGTGAGAGCTGGACCATCAAGAAGGCTGATCGCCGAAGAATTGATGCTTTTGAATTATGGTGCTGGAGGAGACTCTTGAGAGTCCCATGGACTGCAAGAAGATCAAACCTATCCATTTTGAAGGAAATCAGCCCTGAGTGCTCACTGGGAGGACAGATCGTGAAGTTGAGGCTCCAGTACTTTGGCCACCTCATGAGAAGAGAAGACTTCCTGGAAAAGACCCTGATGTTGGGGAAGATGGAGGGCACAAGGAGAAGGGGACAACAGAGGACGAGATGGTTGGACAGTGTTCTCGAAGCTACAAACATGAGCCTGACCAAACTGCGGGAGGCAGTGGAAGACAGGAGTGCCTGGCGTGCTCTGGTCCATGGGGTCACGAAGAGTCGGACACGACTAAACGACTAAACAACAACAACAAAATCCCAAATAGTAATCACTTTGACAAAATTAAATAGTTTCCCCTCTGTGGTTATGTCAGGATGCTTCAGAGGGATTTCCCTAGAAAAGTGCTGGTGTCCCAAGAGAACTTGGGATGGAGTTAAGTCTGTGTGCTGTCTAAACTGTTGCTCCTTTTCTTTAGTCTCAACTTGCAGACAGGATAATACTATTATGGATTTGTGGGTGGCAGGCTTCTAATCCCTATAATCCTAGCAAGTGTCAAAATATAAATCAGGCAGAGGTGATCGACTGGCAAACGGGCCATTAAGAGAACCAAGGAAAGGGGGCTTTGTGCCAGATGCCAAAATGGGTGGGGCTCCTCCTCTTCTCTCTCTTAGATCAGGAGTAGGACAAAGCAACAGTTGTTATGCGAGTGAGAAGCTGGAGTAAAAGCAGCAAGCAAAGGATCAGAGAGCAATGTTTGATTTCTGTTTCAATCACAGGCTGCTGCTATGGGAGAAAAAAGACCTTTTGGGGGTGTTGATGCTGCGAACCCCTCCATCGTATGCTCAGGTTGTATGTATGCGTAACTAAACCATAAATCCTGAAGACACCACACTCTTGACTGTGCCTCATTTTGAAAAGGAAACACAAACCCTGGAGTTTTGCACTTTTCGGAGATAGGGGTGTCATGCAACAATACCACTCCCTAGCTTTTTGTTTGAGTGAAATGCATATGCAAACTAAGAGCCCGTGCTCAGGTGAGTGTACAAAGGGTTTCCCATTTTGTTCTTAAAGCAATCTATGGGGAAAAGGTTAAAATGAGACAGTGCTTTCTGGTGGCTTTCCACTGTGTGCATCATAGTCACAATGGAGACTTGAGCTCTGATCCACTATGTTACGTGGGCTGTCATTTGTATTCTCTTTCATATGACTGGCATACAACCTAGTAGGGATAAAGCAGGCATAGGGCAAACTCGGCCCTCCAGATGTTTTGGGACTACAGTTCCCATCATCCCTGACAACTGGTCCTGCTAGCTAGGGATCATGGAAGTTGTAGTCCCAACACATCTGGAGGGCCGAGTTTGCCTATGCCTGGGATAAAGGATCAAAATAAATATTGCGTGCAACTTCTGAATTTTCTAAACATACATTTTGAATTTCTGGGATCCAAGTTCTTTTCTAGTTACAAAGTTCAAACATGCGTCTTATATTATGCAGCGCGGTGGGGATTTTGGGAATCACTGAGGATTCTTATAGAATAAAGCTGTTATTGCAAACCAGCTGGGAAAACAGGATTCGACAAAAGACTCGGACAAAGGTCTTGGAGAGGAATGTAGCTATAAGATAAAAGGCTGTAAAAGATTTACAAATTATATCTGGATGTGGGAAAGTGAAGAGAAAAATCTGGAAAGTGAGCAAAAAAGTGCCCTGCTGTATAGTTCATGCATCAAATGTATATGTTCAGCCAAAGGTCAATTAGCTTATTTTTCCATTTGATTCATAGACTGGAGTGTGTGGGGGTGGAAAGCACATGCATTTCTGTATTAGGAAAGTAAATGCTAAAGCATATCAGGATGCTGTCCAAGAATTTACGTATCATTTGTACTTATCTAAAATACTTCGTTTTTGTGTTAATAATTTTCCAACTTCAGCCATAGCTCCAAAGTTGGTTTTGCAGTCTGTAGCCATTTGGTTCACGCGATAGGAAACATTTTTCATTTGAGCCAGTGCTTCATTTGTCTGCCAGGAAAAGTCCAACTATCCAGAGATGCAGGAACGCCATAAAGGTAATTTAATAAAAACCCACTTCTCCTTTATGGAGAACTACAGAGTTATGTGGCAATGCATATAACAGCATCCCAATGCCGTTTTTTGTTAAAGAGCAAAACAAATTTGGGAAGGGAGGAATCTATAGAAGAGGGATGGCAGGAGGGGGAGCTTCAGATGCTGCTAGGGAACACAGGCAAGCTACAAAAATGATGAGTTCAGTCTAAAACCTCTAAAAATAATACTCATTTTAACATCTTTTCATAGGAGTTCAGCATAAATCAGGGTCACTTCTTCACTGCCCACACATAAATAATTAAATGATAAAATCATTCCTTAGAAGAGATCTGTATCCTTTCATAACTGAATGCAGCTGCTGGCAATCTGGCCAAATCTCTCTATCCACACATTTTCCTACCCTAAAAATAGCCTATACAGATGACATTTATGTGCTCTTTCACAGCAGAACTGCAGGCTATAGCTCTTGATAAAATATGCATTATAAAGGCATTAGAACCTACTGTTCTGCATTCACTAACATATAAATGTACAGTGTTTTTTTAAAAAAATATACAGTTACTGACTCACACTTGCATGCATGAAAGGGTTAACCTTTGTTTCCTCTCTCTCCGTTTTGTTCTCTTCATGCTTCCTGGAACCAGTGAAGAAGGAGAAATATGGCTTGGCTCCCAACTCAGCAAATGCTGCTTGTGAATGAAGAATCTCTCTAAAATGAGATTTTATAGCCTGCATCTTTGCTAACCTAAACACTGCATGATCCTTTTTTTATAATCAATTCCTTTTCATTTTTAAGTTCCTTGTAAACTTTTTTCTTATTTATTTTACTGCCCATGGATGGATACTTATTTGCTTTAACTTCTGGAAACACTGTGAGTAAAACCTTCACTCATTTGCAAAGCTAAGTGCCTGTAATTTATTCTAGCCTAAGTATTTTTGTGGGGAACATTTGTTTAAAGGTGGATGAGGGTAGATGTAAATCTAACCAAATCTGAATATGCTTCGAGTAATTGTCATTGGGCTTAACTCTGTTACTGGAGAGTAGGATCTCTTTTCCAAACCTCTCCCCAAACCTCTTTGAACCTCACTACACAAGTACAGTTTTCACAAAACTTTCCTTTGCCACATTCATACCTGGTGACCACCACCTCAACAAGTATCTACAAGATCACCACGCACACATACAAAAACAAACTCAGGACTGATTTCAGGAGCACCCTCCCATACTCCAAATTTGGGGGTTTTAATTCCAAAGTTTTGCATAGTGAGATTATTGGCATTGCATGTATGTCAAAAATGACAAAGGGGAGAGAGGGTGGGGAGGCTTCTTTTTCACTAGCACAAAAATGTAGTTGAATACTACCCAAAACTTACAACGCCAGAAAAGCAACCACCAAAATCTTGTGACTTAGACCACTTCTAGACAAGCCATTGTTATCCCACACTTTCCAGTGCACCTTCCTGTCACTTACTGCAAAAAGTCCAGGAGCTAATTCTGGATGCAGGTTTGTTGCACAAGAGTGCCAAATCCAATTTATATCTGCTGTTACTCCATTGAATCTCACCTGCAAAAAAAGTGACTACAAGTGACATTCGTCTTTTTCAAGACAATCAGTTGGTCTCTATAGTGCCACAAGACAAGGCACGTTTTTTGCATTTGCTGAAACAGATCAAACATGGCTACCTGCTGCTATTGGTCACACCAGTAGAAGAGGCTTGAAAGTAATCTGGGCCACCCTAAAATTGCATGTATGAAACAGTCTCCAAGTAGCTGTCTGAATAATAATGAAAAAACCATCCCACTCAAGTCTCTTTCTAACCAGTGGATGGTGGGATAGGGAAGCAAACACTTACCTGACCTCCCTGCTACAGAGTTGGTGCTGCTTACCAGCTGGGAAGAGTGGAAGGGTTGAGTCAGCATGGAGTTTGGGACTATGTAAAACACACTGCATCTTAAAAAGCAGAGACATCACCTTGCCAACTAAGGTCCGTATAGTTAAAGCTATGGTTTTCCCAGTAGCGATGTATGGAAGTGAGAGCTGGACCATAAAGAAGGCTGATCACCGAAGAATTGATGCTTTTGAATTATGGTGCTGGAGGATACTCTTGAGAGTCCCATGGACTGCAAGAAGATCAAACCTATCCATTCTGAAGGAAATCAGCCCTGAGTGCTCACTGGAAGGACAGATCCTGAAGCTGAGGCTCCAATACTTTGGCCACCTCATGAGAAGAGAAGACTCCCTGGAAAAGACCCTGATGTTGGGGAAGATGGAGGGCACAAGGAGAAGGGGACGACAGAGGATGAGATGGTTGGATAGTGTTCTCGAAGCTACCAGCATGAGTTTGAGCAAACTGCAGGAGGCAGTGGAAGACAGGAGTGCCTGGCGTGCTTTGGTCCACGGGGTCACAAAGAGTCGGACACGACTAAACGACTAAACAACAACAACAAAACACACTGGCAGAAATGCCATATGCCATATGGGCTCAGTGTTTGCACAACACTGACCTCCCTGCTACCTCACCCATCCCAAACGTCTTCCCAGTAAGTAGCAGAAACTCCACAGCTCGGTCAGGCAAATCCCTACCACCTCCATAATCTGCTAATGCTTACAACTGGTACTCTTTATGACTGCCCTTGATAGCTCTTTAATTTGGATGATTTTCGAAATAATATCCCTAATAGGAAGGGATAAGGTGACCACACGTGACAATATTTCACCCTGTTTTGACTCGTGGAAATAACAGTGGGAGGATAAGAAAACCAAGTGAGCACTCTTGAATTTGGCTTAAGAACAAATATTCAACTCAACATGAAACTGATGCAGATCACAGCACAAACATTTCAGAAGATAACGAGGTGTGTTCCTTCCAACACACATGGGTGTTATCAGGAATCTGCCAGCTTGTTTTAAGGTGTTGATATATAGTTAATATGCTATGTTCTTGATACAGAGTTACAGACCGGATATGGCCTCAAGGAAATGTCCACACTGAAGCTAGTTACCGTATTTTTTACTCTATAAGACGCACCAGACCATAATACAGTGGTACCTCGGGTTACATACCCTTCAGGTTACATACGCTTCAGGTTACACACTCCACTAACCCAGAAATAGTGCTTCAGATTAAGAACTTTGCTTCAGGATAAGAACAGAAATTGCGCTCCGGTGGCGCGGTGGCAGCAGGAGGCCCCACTAGCTAAAGTGGTGCTTCAGGTTAAGAACAGTTTCAGGTTAAGAACAGACTTCCGGAATGAATTAAGTACTTAAGCTGAGGTACCACTGTACGCACCTACGTTTTGGAGGAGGAAAACAAGAAAAAAATATATTCTGAATCTCAGAAGCCAGAACAGCAAGAGGGATCCCTCTTGCTGTTCTGGCTTCTGGGATAGCTGCGCAGCCTGCATTCGCTCTGTAAGACGCACACACATTTCCCCTTACTTTTTAGGAGGGAAAAAGTGCGTTTTATAGAGCAAAAAATCTGGTAGCTTGTTCTCACCCCGTCATCTCAAACAACTAAACTCCTGAAACAAGAGAAGTGCCTAAAATGTATCTCCTTAATGACTTCGTTTTCCAAGAAGGCAACCTGAGTTCATTCCCATGCTGTTATATTACAGTGGTACCTTGGGTTATAGACGCTTCAGGTTACAGGCGCTTCAGGTTACAGACTCCGCTAACCCAGAAATAGTACCTCGGGTTAAGAACTTTGATTCAGGATGAGAACAGAAATCGTGCGGCAGCAGCGGGAGGCCCCATTAGCTAAAGTGGTACCTCAGGTTAAGAACAGTTTCAGGTTAAGAACGGACCTCCGGAACGAATTAAGTTCTTTACCCGAGGTACCACTGTATTACTATCATATTGCAGCTCAGAATTCGAATGCTTCAAGAAAAATGAACCTTAAAAGGGTTGCTTTAGGGAGTGTTATATGCACTGCAAAGCATCGCCTTGTTCTGGATGGCTATGTAGGGCAGCCCATTTGCTGATTTTAGCTAACCATAGCACTGGCTGAATGACTCCAACAGTATTTGTTTACTAGCTTGAAGAGTATCTGATCCCTGTGTAAAAACCATGTGCAACTTCTTCTGTGTCATAGTATATAATTAGTGAATTTGTCACTTGGGTTTGCAGAACAGTTCTTAACTTGCAGTGGGCCTAATTTCACGATAAACGCTTGTGCTTCACATGTCAAATGGATCGTATTGGTAAGTTGTTATTCCCGTCTTGTTTTAATTATGAAGATTAATGTCTATGAAATATGTCATCTAACTTGCAGTATCCATTATTTCATTACTCTGCTTGAAATGTAAATTAGCTTTTTGGGGTTTAAAATAGCCATACGGAATATGTAAGCAATGCCAGCATCCTTAATATACTGTATTTTAGGAACAGGATTAGTAACTAGAGTCTGGGGGGTGAGAGAGTCTTTGACTGCCTCTCTAGTCTACATCACATATAATCCTGCAGAACAGCTGAGTAACTTAAATTGGCTTAATATGTCACTCGTTTATTTTGTCCTAGTCAAAACCTGGAAAGCGGGAACCCATATGGGACAATTTTGTGAACTTGCATTGGTTGTCAGTAGAATGATGAAGAATTTCAGCTCTCTGCCTTCCTTACCAGGCTTGGGAGCTTCTTGCAAGATCTCAAAAGGTCTTGTGAGAACCTCCTACAGCCCAGTAAGTAGGGCAGAGAGCTTTTAAGTTTTTCTTGGGGGTGGGGGAAAAGACCCATTAAGTGTGCTGGCACGGGTGGAAATATAGGCTGTTAGACCTTTAAAATATGCCCTTCTAAGTTCCTTTCAAAGTTCCCCTCTCCCCACTAGCACAGAAACAGACCGCATGTTTGGTAAGTTAAAAAATGGTTTACTTACAAGCGTTCCAAAGGTCAGATTCATGTGCTTTTCCATACAGCAGTCAGAAAATGTTTCATAGGCAGTAGAACTTGGCTTAGCTACAGTGGTGAAAGTTCCTAGATTATTGGTATAGGAACTCAACCAGCTCAGACCTCCTCACACACTGAGCTTCTCTGGTAGACTGGGGAAACAAAGGCTTGATTACCTAATCCATCCCAAGGTGAGCTAATTCTGGCAGCACAGCTTACTCTATGGTCTTAACCAGGGGTCAGCAAACTTTTTCAGCAGGGGGCTGGTCCACTGTCCCTCAGACCTTGTGGGGGGCCGGACTATATTTTGGGGAAAATTTTGAACAAATTCGTATGCCCCACAAATAACCCAGAGATGCATTTTAAATAAAAGGACACATTCTACTCATGTAAAAACACCAGGCAGGCCCCACAAATAACCCAGAGCTGCATTTTAAAGAAAAGGACACATTCTACTCATGTAAAAACATGATTTCTGGACCATCCACGGGCCGGATTTAGAAGGCGATTGGGCCGGATCCGGCCCCCGGGCCTTAGTTTGCCTACCCATGGTTTTAACCCTTTCGTGCATTAATTAGACATAAGCATGATGGTTATGGGACGCGGGTGGTGCTGTGGGTTAAACCACAGAGCCTAGGACTTGCCGATCAGAAGGTTGGCGGTTTGAATCCCCGCGACGGGGTGAGCTGCCGTTGCTCGGTCCCTGCTCCTGCCAACCTAGCAGTTCAAAAGCACGTCAAAGTGCAAGTAGATAAATAGGTACCACTCCGGCAGGCAGGTAAACGGAGTTTCCGTGTGCTGCTCTGTTTCGCTTAGTCATGCTGGCCACATGACCCAGAAGCTGTACGCTGGCTCCCTCGGCCAATAAAGCGAGATGAGCGCCGCAACCCCAGAGTTGGCCACGACTGGACCTAATGGTCAGGGGTCCCTTTACCTTTACCTTTATGATGGTTATATGAGACTAATATCCCAAAGAATGGAGCATGTTGTTGACAGATCTGGATATGAAGCACTGCATTTCCAGCAGATCCAAGAATCAAGCCCAGTGGGGGTTTTTGCCACTGCAAAGCTGCCTATTCACTGAAGATGTACAACTTTAAAAGAAAGGCTGAAGGTGAAGAGTGGAAAATGACCCTGAAGTTTAGAAAATAGGTTAAAGGTAAAGGGACCCCTGACGATTAGGTCCAGTCGTGGCTGACTCTGGGGTTGCGGCGCTCATCTTGCTTTATTGGCCGAGGGAGCCGGCGTTTGTCTGCAGACAGCTTCCGGGTCATGTGGCCAGCATGACAAAGCCGCTTTTGGCGAACCAGAATGGCACACGGAAACGCCGTTTACCTTCCCACCAGAGTGGTACCTATTTATCTACTTGCACTTTGACGTGAGTTCGAACTGCTAGGTTGGCAGGAGCAGGGACCGAGCAACGGGAGCTCACCCTGTCGCGGGGATTCGAACCGCCAACCTTCTGACCAGCAAGCCCTAGGCTCAGTGGTTTAGACCACAGTGCCACCCGTGACCCACAGAAAATAGGTTAGACTATTATTTTTCTGACCAGTTTGGGCAACCCTGGAATTTTAGCAAGTGTCTGACATTTCCAGCTCTGCTCTAGCCAAGGGTCTAGTTACCTTCCTATATCTTCTTATACTTTGTCCCTTCACCAGTACTCTACATAGTTCCTGCTATTTTTAAAGCTCTGTGGCCTGTAAAGGCGGTAGCTTCATCTTTCTAAATATGGTAACTGTAGTTGCCACTAATTGATCTTGCATCAAGTAAGACCTAGTCTACATCCTAATCAACTTCATCAGCTTATCTTTACAATTAGTCTTGCAATATTTCTCTGCTCTCACCTACGGCAATCGTGCATTTCATCTTAATGAAGGGTTGACATGTTGCTGAATAGCAGCTTGTGAGTAGAACCCCGCTTTTGAAAGGTTTCCCATGAGAAACTGGCATAATATATCATAAATCAGAACATTTTAATCCTCTGCAGCTGCTACAATAGACATGTTTACATATTTCTTTCCCTATTGAAAGCAGTCTTTATAATGTATTGCTTGATCAGGATTAGGAATGCAACGTGTACTCGGAACAGGGCGAGTTTTTTTAATATAAAAAATAGCACTCTGCACAAATAATGAAATTTTTCAGACGCTACTTGAAAAAGGTTGTGGTTCTGATTCAGCAGTTTTCTTTACCATCTGCAATTATTCAGGGTAAAATCAGTGCTCTGCTCAAACCTACTAAACTATACTAAATGCAGCCACAAGCACGAGCTAAACCTTAATTCTTGCTTATGTGAGCAGTGCCATTTTTTCATGATTTAATACTATTTTTCATGATTGAAAATACCTATATTAGCAACTCAAGAGCAGTGCACTGTCAATGTACTAGATATGTGCCCTCAAAGAAAGCAGGAAGCTTAGCTGATGGAAGGTGGAGTTTGGCAGGGCAGTTACCATTAGCCCTAATGGACCAGACTCCACCAACAATGGGGCTGTTTGCCACTGTCTCCAACGTTTGCTATCCTTTGGGTGGTTGTTTGGTGGCCCTCTGGACTATAGGGCCCTGAACCTTGGCCCCCAAAGTCCAGCTCTAGCTGCACCACTGGGGAACAATGTAACCCTGCCTATTCCCCTCTAAATAAAAAGGTAAAGGTAAAGGGACCCCTGACCATTAGGTCCAGTCGTGGCCGACTCTGGGGTTGTGGCGCTCATCTCACTTTATTGGCGAAGGCAGCCGGCGTACAGCTTCTGGGTCATGTGGCTCTAAATAGGCTCTAGTAAATCCCAGTGCATGTACTCCGTCAACTTATTTTAGGTGAGATAGCCCTGAGCAATAAATATACTCTAGTCTTCAATGACCCTTCAGGTATTGTGTGGAACTGTTGTACCAGTGCAGTACACAGCCTACTATAACATTTTGAAGGTCTTAATATTAATATGGGTGACCAATGTTTGCTGTGTGCCAATCTCCCTGCAGGTAAAGGGACCCCTGACCATCAGGTCCAGTCGTGGCCGATTCTGGGGTTGCGGTGCTCATCTCGCTGTATTGGCCGAGGTAGCCGGCGTACAGCTTCTGGGTCATGTGGCCAGCATGACTAAGCTGCTTCTGGCGAACCAGAGCAGTGCACGGAAACGCCGTTTACCTTCCCGCCAGAGCGGTACCTATTTATCTGCTTGCACTTTGACGTGCTTTCGAACTGCTAGGTTGGCAGGAGCTGGGACCGAACAACGGGAGCTCACCCCGTCGTGGAGATTTGAACCGCCGACCTTCCGATCGGCAAGTCCTAGGTTCTGTGGTTTAACCCACAGCGCCACCCGCGTCCCTGCAGGTTACATTGCATGGTTCAGATTCAGCCACAACTTTATTGGTTACAGATGCAAGAAGTTTGGCAAAGGCATTGGGTTACAACTGATGTCAACCAGCCCCAGGGGTCAAACCAATGTTGAGGAGGCCCTAGGACATACATCAAACAGGTATCACCTCCCGAGGATTGCCAACTCAAGAAGTGCTATGGCCCTAGTCCCCCTTCCTCCACCTGGACGTCCAGACAGAAGACCACCTCCAGGATCCCCAGGAAGAGGACCTGAGTGGAGTCCTTGTTGGACCCAGACAGGTCCGTCCCTCAAAGTGAGCCTGCCTCTGAGCCCATCTGCCATTGGCCAATCTTGCAGGCGGGCTACTTCAAATTATCCAGCTGGAGGAAGAGCGCTGAAATGTCTCCTTCCGGACTGTTGCAGCTGCTACAAATGCCTCATAATGCTTTTCTCATGGATATTAGGCAGCCATCTTCACTGTACAGTATTGTTTTCGTCACCTTCTAAAAACTTCTTTGTTTGGGTGAAACTACCCAGACATGCAAATTTGACATATCAATATATAATTTTGCTTTATAATGCCCTTTTAAAACCATTGAGTTCATTTGTATTTTAAGGTCGGCTTGCTTTTTAACACCAGCTTTCCTCAGTATCGTTAGCGTATATTTTATATGAACGGCTTAGAGGTTTTGATTATTAAGTGATATATAACTCCTGTTAAATAAATGAGAAAATAAAGGTTTGTATGGGATTGGACAAAGACATTTGGTTGCCTGAAGCAAAGCAGCAAATTGTACATCGTATATCCAAGGGTGGCTAAATTATTTTGGCAGTTGAGGCATGAAATCCCACAAGCACCTCTCTCTTTTCTGGCAGAAAAAAAATTGTTGTTGTTGTTGTTACTTAGTCGTTTAGTCGTGTCCAACTCTTCGAGACTCCATGAACCAGAGCACGCCATGCACTCCTGTCCTCCACTGCCTCCCGCAGTTTGGTCAAACTCATGCTGGTAGCTTCGAGAACACTGTCCAATCATCTCGTCCTCTGCCATCCCCTTCTCCTTGTGCCCTCCATCTTTCCCAACATCAGGGTCTTTTCCAGGGAGTCTTCTCTTCTCATGAGGTGGCCAAAGTATTGGAGCCTCAGCTTCAGGATCTGTCCTTCCAGTGAGCACTCAGGGCTGATTTCCTTAAGAATGGATAGGTTTGATCTTCTTGCAGTCCATGGGACTCTCAAGAGTCTCCTCCAGCACCAGAATTCAAAAGCATCAATTCTTCGGCGATCAGCCTTCTTGATGGTCCAGCTCTCACTGTAGAAAAAAAAATAGTAATATTAAATTATATAACAATTTGCAGCTATTTTACAACACCCAAAATCAACTGCCTGAGGCAGCTGCTTTGCTCTGCCTAATGGTAGAACCATCAGTTCATGCAGCTGGGTGAGTTAAATCATCTTTTAAAAATAATTAAAAAATGCTGCTCCATCATTAAATACCTTCAGCAAAATGACTGGTGTCACCTTTAATCTCTTACCTATGAAAGGAAGCTAATCTCTTGCCCAACAAAAAAAAATGTATGTCCATTGCCTTGATATATTTAGTGTAACATATGCTCTTGAAAAGGATTTGATTAATAATCCATGTTAAAAAGAGAGAGAGAGAGAAATGAACAGAACCCACTGAGTACAAAAGCCTGATAAACTGATTCCTTGAGCGCGAGCTGATGTCATCAAAATGTAAATGAACCAGTTCCAGTAATATATTTATAGCCTGAAAGTGATGTGGCTGATTGGAGATGCCTTATTTAATGCTGCTGGGGAAAAGTAGAAATATTGTTTGGTGTTTTTTTTAATACCTGCAAACAATTAATGTGTTGGCATAGAAATGAGCCCCTTTGGGTGTGTGTTCATAAAGTTGTGAGCAACAGATTAACAAAGCTTTTAAATGCCACGAAGCAGAAAAGCATCTGTTTCACCATTATCCTGGACATAGCACTCTCAAAGGAATCTAAGTCAAAAGGCTTGATATCTAAGATTTCATCCCAGCTACTAATGTAGGTCACACACATTTGGCATCCTATGAAGGTTTCCAGCTGTCCGCTTTGGAATACAAAAGGGGGAGGAATGAGTTTTGGTTACAAAAGATGCTAGAGAGTACATATTGAGTTAGAGCTATGATTCTAATTTCTGTGGCTTAAAATGTATAAACTTTTTCTTGCCATCACTGTTGCTTTTATATAACAGTGGAACAGTCCAATTAAAACTGTGCATCTTGTCAAATATTTCATCCATGGAAACTCATGCCATAATACATTCGTTAGTGTTGAAGTTCTGTGCTGCCAAGTGACCCAGGCGCTTTTAGGATAACTTTCTTTTAACGCCCATCATGATTAGAGATGCATTTTCTAAAGTCAAATCCCTGCCGGAACTTACCCCCAATTCACTGTTAGTTTTTGGGTTCCCCTTTCCAGCCTATAAAGGCAAAAGGACCCCTGACCATTAGGTCCTGTCGTGACCGACTCTGGGGTTGCGGCGCTCATCTTACTTTACTGGCCGAGGGAGCCGGTGTACAGCTTCTGGGTCACGTGGCCAGCATGACTAAGCTGCTTCTGCCCAACCAGAGCAGAAACGCCGTTTACCTTCCCACTGGAGCGGTACCTATTTATTTACTTGCACTTTGACATGCTTTCGAACTGCTAGGTTGGCAGGAGCTGGGACCGAGCAATGGGAGCTCACCCAGTCACAGGGATTCGAACTGCTGACCTTCTGATCGGCAAGTCCTAGGCTCTGTGGTTTAACCCACAGCGCCACCCACGTCCCTTCCAGCCTTTACAAATGGATCTATTTTATACCTGCCTGCTTAGAACCTGAAGTGTTAATTACTCGTGTAATTATGCCACTTGTGACAGCAGGCAAGTTGATTAGCTTGTAAAGTAGGAATTACTGATTAGAGTTGAAGAGGGTTAGGCTGGTAGTGAAGCTCAAGTGAGAAGACCAACCTTTTCAAACTGTGTGCAGAATAATTAGAGTGGCACACCACGTCTAGCATCACCGACTTTTCAACCTGATCATAATTGCTGGCTCCAATAACAATTGCTGGATCTGTAGCAATTGGTAGGCGGTTATGTTTAACGCTATGTCATGAAAAGCTTCCCCAGTTGATGTATGCCTATGCTGCATAGCTGTCAACCGTCCCTTATTTGGCGGAAAAGTCCCTTATCCCAGCGCCATGTCCCGCTGCTGTCCCTTATTGATGATGTCCCTTAAATTTCCCGGGTTTCAAAGGAAGCAGCTCCTCTCCCTCTCTGCCTGCCAGCCAGGGAGGAGGGAGGCTCCAACTGTGTTGCTTGGCTGCGTTGCTCACCCAATAAGGAGTCTAAGAACGACTGGAGGGTGGAGCTTGCATGCCATGTGCTAATCAAATTGGCCGCGTTGCCTGGGGACTCATCTTTGCTCAGCGCTTCCCAGCAGAGAGGTGACGGTGGCTTTCCTTGCTACATCCCCTTTGCTGGGTTGCTGCGCTGTGGGAACCACCGCTTGAGGCTTCGTTTGGCTGCTGGCTGGGCTTTCTGCCTTTGGCTCGGAGGGGCTCAGATGTTGAACATACCTGTGCTTGGGAAATCCCTTATTTTGGCTGCTGATCCCTTATTTTTGAGGCTGCTGGTCCCTTATTTTCAAATCTGTAAGTTGACAGCTATGCAGTATGCTGTTAGGAGGAGGGGGACAGGATGGTGGGCAGGTTGGCATGGGGAGGATGCATTGACAGGACCACCAGATTAGCCCTGTGCTGACCTCCCAATGCCTTGCCCCTCTCACTCCTGGTAAGCAACAGTGACTTTGGTGCTGAGAGGACAGGTAAGGGTCACTGCCCCTCCTCACTGGACGCTCCTGAACTCATGACTTCAGAGGGGCTTTCTATTCTTAGCATTTAGCATCTAACCCAGGTATGGCAAACTCGGTCCTCCAGATGTTTTGGGACTACAATTCCCATCATCCCTGACCACTGTTAGCTAGGGATGATGGGAGTTGTAGTCCCAAAACATCTGGAGGGCCGCGTTTGCCTATGCCTGATCTAACCTTTTTACCTGCCTGCTTAGAAGCTGAATACAGTCATACCTCGAGTTGAATGTGCTTCAGGTTGAGCGCTTTTGCTTTTCAGCGGCAACCTGGAAGTAATGGAGCGCGTTACTTCTGGGTTTTGCTGCCTGCGCATGCACAAACGCTCAAAATGACATCATGCACATGCGCGGAAACAATGAAACGCGACCCATGCACGCGCAGATACGCCACCGCGTCTTACGTTCCGTTCGGGATGCGAACGGGGCTCCAGAACGGATCCCGTTCGCATCCCGAGGTACCACTGTAAAGCGGTCGTTTATTGTGTCGTGTCACTTGCAATGCATGGAAATTGATTGCCTCGCAACGTACTGATGAGTCTAAAATATCAAGGCTGAAAGATGCGAAGCATAATATGGATTATGCAGATAAACAATATATTGGTTGGCATCAAGAAACCAAGTGAACAACTTGAGCATTCAAATTAAATTATCTCTTAATTGAAGTCCGTCAGAGATGTGGCAAAGCAGCATTGAAAGCATTCCTAACAACTGACAGAATTTTAAAACTGTCCAAGTAGGCATGTGACTGAAAGCCATGAGATCCACAAGGGTTCTTGTTCAGTTAAGAACAAGTTAGGGAACCTTGTGTCTGTTAAGTATAGTGATTTAATTCACTGAAATGGTAAATGCTTGTGGGCATTACCATGTACTTAAATTTGATTGGTTGGTAACTAAATTCTAGAGAGTTCTCTAGTAGTTCTCATGTGATTGGCTAATGTTGGTCACATGGGACATATCTAGTGAAGGAAAGACTCCATTTTAGGAATAATAATAATAATACTCCACCCATAATAATACCCCAACCATAGAACGCGGTTTACATATTATTAAAACAATAAGCATCAATTTAAAAAACAAGTTACAATAAAATGGAAAAGACAGCTTATTTATTTAGAAGCAGCTCTTACCACTTCTTCTCATTCCTCTCAGGGCAAGATGGTTCTGCAGAAGCCCTTATAGTAGCGTTGCCATATTGGATTTTAAAAGCATTAAAAAACAACAACACCTCACCCTACTTGCCCTACGTCCGGCTTTTACCGGACATTTTGCTGACCAATTCCTGGACAATGGTTTCCTGTGATGGCAGACAGATGGTGGCAATCCCCAAAGCTTCTCTTCCATCTACAGTGGTACCTCAGGTTACATACGCTTCAGGTTACATATGCTTCAGGTTACACACTCCGCTAACCCAGAAATAGTGCTTCAGGTTAAGAACTTTGCTTCAGGATGAGAACAGAAATCGTGCTCCGGCGGCGCAGCAGCAGCAGGAGGCCCCATTAGCTAAAGTGGTGCTTCAGGTTAAGAACAGTTTCAGGTTAAGAACGGACCTCTGGAACGAATTAAGTTCTTAACTTGAGGTACCACTGTATTCAATAAATGTTGAAGACTTATTGGCGTCTCCAGACAGGGCTGGGGAAGACTCTTTTCTTGTTGAAACCTTGGCCAGCCACTGTTGCCAGATCAGGATAGTCAATGTGATGCCCTCCAGATGTATGGTATAAGCCAAGTTCATATGTTCAGCTGAGAAAGCCTTTCTAGGCCAAAAGGTGGGGGAAAGGACTAGTTTGCATGTGCTGGCCCATTCTAACTCTGCATTTCTCACCTGGTTACCAATCACATATCCACTATATGGTTTCTACACTGAGGATGCTTTAGGGGTGCCCAAACTTTTTTCAAAGAGGGCCAGATTTGATGAAGTGAACATGTGTGGGGGCCGACCAAAGTTGCTGAGATATTTTTTTTTTATGATTTTACTCCAAAGTTGTTGACCTTTTTAAAGGATTGAAGTTGTTGAGGTGAGCTTTTTTAGCATTGAAGTTGCTGAGCTTTTTTACAAGTTTACCCCATAGTTGTTGGGCTTTTTTAAAAGGATTTAACTTGTTGAGCTTCTTTTGGGATTTGACCACAATAAATAAACTGCCAGAGGGGCCGGATAAAAATGGCCAGCCCCCCCCCGAATTAGGCCCCAAAATCAAACTTTGGACATGTCTGCTTTAGGGGGTTGGGCTAGGACAGGGATGTGGTCTTCCAGATGTTGTTGATTTCCAACTCCCATCTTCCCCAGCCAACATGACCAGTGGGCAAGGATTACGGAAGTCCAATCACAAAGCGTGTTCACATTAAAAGAGAGCACGTGTTGCGGTTGGGGCCGAACAAAACCCCATTTTAGTGGCCAGGCCATAGATGGCTAGAGGCCTGGGAGCAGATTGGAGGATGTTGTTACTGGGGCAATTTGGATGTTGCCAATTTAGGGGTGGGATCAATGGCTTTATAAGCAGGGTCCACAGCTTTCTCTTTCTCTTTTGCTGTGGACACCGGATCTCCCGCCCGCCCTCCCTTGCTTGGGCTTGCGCCTTGACCTTGCTCTGCCTGTCATGGGGTCGTCCGCCTTGGTGCGGGGGCCCAGTAGGAATTTTTCCAATCGGCTGATTAGTGCGTGCCTTTTGGGTTTTGCCTACTGCTTAGCAAATCGTCACAACTTGTAAGGTTGGCGGTTAGGCATTGGTTAAAAATTGGTTGGTGGAGGGGTATGGATTGGCTGTGCCTGCCCCTCCAATGCTGCTGCTGACGGGTATTCCGTTAAAGGAATTCTGAAGCTTACCATCCCCTTCGTCCAAACCCTGACGGCAGGGTGCGGGCCGCGTAAGCTTCAAGGTACAAGCGCGGAGTAGCTGAGGGCCTGTGACGCAGCTCCAGCTGACTCTGTCCCTTGTTCCTCCGGGACTGACTAGGGAGTCAGTGCTGTCCCCCATGGCGGGGGGTGACAGATAGTCATAACCAATGCCTAAGCAACCACTCTCAATTTGTATTCAAATAAAGTTGTGGCCAAAATTATGCCAAAAACCTTAAACAAAAATTATGTGTGATGTGTGAGTTATTGGGAAAGGGGTTTTGGGGGACCTCAACACGCAACTGAAGGACCACAGGCTCTTAGTCCTTGAGCAAGGAAAACAAGTATTATTATTATTATTATTATTATTATTATTATTATTATTATTATTAATTTCAATTTACACACTGCCCTTTATCGAAAGATCTCAGGGCAATGTACAACAAGAGACACATTACAAAACACCAATGATAGAAACATAATAAAAACATGGCAGAAACTAGCATGCTGACAGCCTAATAGTAAAACAATCATAATAATAATAATAACAACAGCTCTCCTCTACTAATTGATTTACTAATTAATCAGAATGCTTTTTGATTTGTTTAAACCTGGACGCATTACATTTCTGGACTGGAATTAAGATACTTTCCCCTCATAAAAGGCAACTAGTAGTTCAGATTAGAATTCTTACAGCATCAAAGCCTGTTCCTCTGCTCTTTCTTTTACCTGTTCCACTTGATTCCATCCCTTAGTTTTATGTCAAACAAATTCTTAAAGTAATGCAATGCATGGGATATGTTTTCCCTGGCTTTTGCTCCTTATTTTTCCTGTTGACCTTGGCTAAGAATATATCCAGACATTCTAGCCTTTTATTTGGACCTGTTGTGAGAAGCTCCTTTCGGCACGTCTGAAATGGTCTCCCTCAAACCAGACAGAACTCACTAGTTAGCAGAACTTGGGTTTTTTTTATGTTTATCGGGAACAAGCAGTTCAAGGCAGTGAGTGTCCTGTATGTTAAGCAGTGTTTGGAGACGGTGATAAATATTAGACTTATATGAAACATTCCTAGCATTCTTCCATTGCTCGTGGTGAATGGATATTAATGGCATTTGCTTAGTGTTTTAAGTAAAGCTAGCTCAGAAGGATGTTAAAATTTGGTGTTGGGGAAGAAATCAATATTGGCCCAAGCAGTATTTTTTAAAAACAAACAAACATAGATTTCGTTTTATGGAATATTTTACAGCCTGAAAATTTATTTCCACACGTTGTCTCATATGCTCACTGCACTGGGAATTTAACTCTTGGTCTCTAGGCTGTTTAGCCCTGCCATCATAACATTTAATTTCAGGGAGGTTTTTGGAATGAGTCTTCTGGAGGAAAACATATGGTAAGCATTGCACTGCAATTGAAAACCCATGTGGATTTTTACAGAAAAGATTCCGACCCTGTATCTAAATGGTATCTAAATAGCATAAGATATCATTTCTTGAAAAGTTAAGAGAATTTTCAACGCCAGTATTCCATGTATATTCCTCCACAAGAATCACTCTAAATCTGTGAACTATTAGAATGCTCTGGAATGTTTTGTGCAAATTTTCAGCACATTACATAAATATAGAATCAGCTATTTTAAATTCAGGAACAGGGCAGCCATGTTTATCTTGTTACAGAGAAACCTACAAAGGGCCCTGTGGCACCTTGAAGACAAATTATATGTCATAATAAATACGTTAGCCATTTAACGTTTCAGACTTTATTACATTTCACCAAACTGCACTAGTTTCCTTGTTATCCCCCCCCCCTTCAGCAGTAAGGTAAAGGTAAAGGGACCCCTGACCATTAGGTCCAGTCGTGACCGACTCTGGGGTTGCGGTGCTCATCTCACTTTATTGGCCGAGGGAGCCAGTGTACAGTCATGTGGCCAGCATGACTAAGCCGCTTCTGGCGAACCAGAGCAGCGCATGGAAACACCGTTTACCTTCCCACCAGAGCGGTACCTATTTATCTACTTGCACTTTGACATGCTTTTGAACTGCTAGGTTGGCAGGAGCAGGGACTGAGCAACGGGAGCTCACCCCGTCGCGGGGATTCGAACCGCCGACCTTCTGATTAGCAAGACCTAGGCCCCGTGGTTTAACCCACAGCACCACCCGCGTCCCTTCAAATTATTAGTGGGGCCCAGGAGTTGGCGCCCCTGACTGGAGGACAGATCTAGCTACACACCTATTAGTTAACAACATCACCTTCTTTTTCAGAGGACATTTGCCTCTAATAACCAGGTACAGAATGTCTGCCTCCACCATCCTTTGCTTATGAGCTTGGCAGTGGTATCTAGTGGCATCTTCCCAGGCTGAGGGGGAAATGGTGAAAACAGGTTATTTATTGGGACAGTGTGATTTTTGCAACTGCTGTTAAAGTTGCAAAACAATGGAGCACGGAGATCCAAAAAGTTGCAAAACAATGGAGAATTTCTGAAACTCCAATGGGATATTAGCTCCGCCCAATGCATGATGGAGAACAGCAACAACTGGGAAAAGACAGACATAATATTCTACAAGGACAGGGAGAAACAACACGGACAGAATAATTGCCACACACAGGAAGAACAAGGATATAGTTTGAACGCTTCACCTGTAGATTGATGTCTCAATACGAATGGAAGTTGTTAATACTGCAGTTGTTGTATAAGGAATTGTTCTTTTGACAGGAGGGCAAATGAAATTAATAAGATCTTGGAACGCAGAAATAAAGTAAATAATCAAACCATCAATTCTAGCACGTGGGGGGCCACCTAAATTATATACCGTATTTTTCGCTCTATAACGCGCACCAGACCATAACACGCACGTAGTTTTTAGAGGAGGAAAACAAGGGAAAAAATATTCTAAACGAAATAGTGGATATATGATTTTTGTGGTTCATGCTGTGGCCACAGACATGTGATCTGACAGTGAGTTTGGAGTAGCCCAATGCAAAAATCCTGAGGATCCATGTGGATCCATGCTTTGTAACCATGGAGGAGGGAAGGAAGGGGAACCATGGATCCTCTGCTCACGACTGCAGCAGATCTCCCCGCAGGCATTCGCTCCATAACACGCACAGACATTTCCCCTTACCTTCTAGGAGGAAAAAAGTGAGTGTTATGGTGCAAAAAATACGGTAATTTGGTATCTGAATGATTGGCATTAGTATTATAATTTGGCATTGTTATAATGAGGCTACTATTGGATTATTGTAATTGAAAACTAATCTACTGGATCAGTGTTGGAGACTGACTGCTGAGCTAGATGAGCAAGATTTTTGTCTAACACTCATACACGGATTCTGTAAGTATGCCAAGCTACAGGGAGTCTAAGTACAGAGGAACTGACAAGGAAAGCCAACCTGCTACACAGCCAATCCATCTACTAATGCATGAAGTATTGTGTTTGGGCCTTAGACCACTGTATTCCAATCCTATAGATTCACTGAGTAACCTGTTGTGTCATAGTTTTGCTGCTCCTGTGCAAAATCACACCAATAACAACCCCTCTCTAAATAATAATATTTGTACATTAGAAGTATGAGGCAAACAAAAGATACTAAAAGTCAAACCTGCAGAGCCCAATAAAAGGATGTTCTTCGAACATTAAGCGTCAGCATACCACCAATTCAGCCCTACGTATAATTCAATGTTCTTTGTACAGCTGTTATTTTGTACAGCAACAAGCCGCATGGTTTTCCTGTTACTGAAAAGTAAGAATGCCTGTTTCTACAAGTGTCTTAGTAGTACACTTACTTTACTTGAGAGCTATTTTGGTTTTCAATACAATCATAAATCCAAGATCATCTGTCACTGTGATTACCAAGAACATGTGTTGTGGGCAGAGTATAATCAACTTGGATCAGAGAAGTGCTTGGTTTGAAGTATGAAGATCTCCAGTTGGCCTTCAGAAATGTATATGTAAAATCAGCCTCTCAGTAGCCTAGTTTACACATAATGCTAAGCCATGGTTTATTAAACTAGGGCCTATTAAATCACATCTTAGTATTATGTATGAATCCTGTCGAAGAGCTTAACTATGGTTTGTTCAAGTCATAGTTTGCTTCTGTCTTATGAACCTTGGTTTGTCTTAACTATGACTTGGTGTTACATGTAAAGCCGGTACTCTTCCTTAACCATAGTTTGTTTGGTCATCCCACCCCATGAAATTACAAAGGTACAATACAAGAGCAGTTGGGGGGGGGATTGAGAAATTAAGCTGTGGGTTTCTTTTTAATGGTCGATAGGAAAACTCATGGTTTGTTAAACAAACCATGGCTTAGAGCTTTGTGTGAATGAGCCAGAATTGTGAAGATAAAATGTACACCCCCCCCTCCCAGCTCCTTGGAGGAAGGTTGAGATTACCAATATGAAAAGTGCTGATTTTCTCATTTTTGTTAAAAAGCCTGGAGAACACCATTTATACCAAATCAGCAAAGTTGTTCCATAGAAAGTAAGATGACTTACCCTTATCTCCTTCCTGTCCTCTGTGCTTTGGATTGCCTTTAGCGGCTTTGCTTAGAGATAACAACTTGACAGATGTTAGATGCTAGAGTAAAAATCAATGACCATTCCAAACAAATTGCAAGCACATCAAATGGTCTGCTGTCAGCTTTAGGGGTCAGCTCCATGTCAAGAAGGCCTGCACAAGTCAATTCTACAAACCTTGCATGTAAACACCGCTTTCAATGCAGGGTCACAGAACTCATTTCGACACAAAGACCTTGACATTTGTTTCAGTGGCTATGTACTGGAAAAACCATAATTGTGTGGTTAGGGAGGGAAATAAAACACCACATTCAGAGAATGACCTTGTATTATTATGTACAAAATCTTTAAGTAGCATGGCAATGACAGTTTTTCTTTTTTCCTGATTCTGCAGAGACATCAGCCATGGCTGTCCTTGAGTTACTGTCTTCAGAGGGACTCCCATTCTCCTCCAGATGGAGTCTAGGCCAGGGGTCAGCAATCTTTTTCAGCAGGGGGCTGGTCCACTGTCCCTCAGACCTTGGGAGGGGGGGACGGACTATATTTTTTGGGGGGGGATGATGCAAGAGCATCATGAGCCCCGGTGACTGCTTACCTGTGTCTTGTGAGCGGCAGGGGCTGGCGGTGGCGGTGGAGGGACAATGAGTGGCATACGAAAGGACTCTGGAGAGGGGCTGCTTAAAATGGCAGCCCTCGATCGCTGCTGCTGCTGCTGCTGACATCAAGAAAGCCCAGCCCCCTTCCTCCTCTAGGCAGGGCGGGGAGAAGCCAGGAGGAGGGAGGGAGGAGCCCACACCAGCGCCGTGTGAGTGAGAGGGAAAGAATGTGCACACTGCAGATCCACACGGCTATTCCTGGACCGTCCATGGGCTGGATCCAGAAGGCAATTGAGCCTGATCTGGCCTGCGGACCTTAGTTTGCCAACCCATGGTCTAGGCTGATTGTGTAGGCCGGGGTGGAGAACGTGGAAGAAGAAGTGGAAGAAGAATATTGAGGGGGGCAAAGCCCCTTCTGCCCCCCATAGTTGACGCCCCTGGATACTGTTCTCTATTCTTATCTAAAAGCTGTTTCCATGTTCCAGGAATAAGCCGTTTGGGGACAATAGTGGCTGGAGGAATTGTGTTTGGTGCTTGGCGAACCTCTTCTCTTTGCAGTCCTCAGCATTATTCCTGACACTGATCTGTACCTGGTAGGTGATCATCCTGGTTCTGCAGCTCCACCCCCATTCGCAGCCACTGAGAGAAGGATCCCTGGGGCATGTCAAAGAAGGGATGTCCTCTAACTACAACTTCCCACACCTCACAACTTCCTGAGCAATCAGGACGAGCCCACATCAGTTTTTTGTTTGTTTGTTTTGCTTAGTGAACAAAATAAAGGTCCAAGAATAAGCCCTCCAGGAACAAGAGATGGCAGGGAGAACTGAGTGCGCTATTCTTGCCAAAGGACAGGCTAAAAAAGCCAATGCAATTCTGGGCCTCATCAATAGGAGTATAGCATCTAGATCAAGGGAAATAGTAGTGCCACTGTATTCTGCTCTGGTCAGACCTCACCTGGAGTACTGTGTCCAGTTCTGGGCACCACAGTTCAAGAAGGACACTGACAAACTGGAACGTGTCCAGAGGAGGGCAACCAAAATGGTCAAAGGCCTGGAAACGATGCCTTATGAGGAACGGCTAAGGGAGCTGGGCATGTTTAGCCTGGAGAAGAGGAGGTTAAGGGGTGATATGATAGCCACGTTCAAATATATAAAAGGATGTCACATAGAGGAGGGAGAAAGGTTGTTTTCTGCTGCTCCAGAGAAGCGGCCATGGAGCAATGGATCCAAACTACAAGAAAGAAGATTCCACCTAAACATTAGGAAGAACTTCCTGACAGTAAGAGCTGTTCGACAATGGAATTTGCTGCCAAGGAGTGTGGTGGAGTCTCCTACTTTGGAGGTCTTTAAGCAGAGGCTTGACAACCATATGTCAGGAGTGCTCTGATGGTGTTTCCTGCTTGGCAGGGGGTTGGACTCGATGGCCTTCTGGTCTCTTCCAACTCTATGATTCTATGATTCTATGATTCTATGTTGTCTGTCTGGTAGTGTGTTGGCCAAGGAACAGCTTTTGCCAAATTAATAGGAACACAGCATAGGTTGTTATGGATAAATGCTGTCTAGATGTGGCTCTGTTTATGTTTCTGTGACCTTTGCTGACGTTGGAGGTCTCCTGCCGTTCCTTTGTTGCTGCCTGTTTAGTGGTATGTAGCTGCTTGGTAACCAGATTTGAAAAGAGAGAGAGAGAAAGAAAACCCAAATCCCTTGCCTGGATCAAGTAAATTCATATTGATTGATCTTGGGAAACAACAGGCTCTGATTGGTTGTCAGTTTGGAGTTGATGGTCAGAGGGGAGAAATAAGGAGTTAGGAAAGACAGTTAAAAGGGGATGGCTGAAGACTGCTGGTGTGGACTGTTGACATCCCTCTGCCTTGGGAGACAATGGAGAAGTGGACCTTTCATTGGGGAGTTACAGCTCCTGCTGTGGCTGTAGAGACTGATACAAGAGAGACATGTTTTGTTGCAGCTGGGGCAGATGAAGCCATCCGGTTGTGCTGCTGCAGATACACCATGGCATTTATTCTCTCCATGCTCCTCCCAGTGGTCATTCCTCCTCTGGTTACTGCTGTGGATACATGACCTGACAGTCTGTCTCCAGGCGCTGCAGTCATCTGCAAGGGATTTCCACATGGCAGGAGCTGATGCTGGCCAATGAAGCCACGCCATGCTCAGCTCTGTGCTTGGCCTCCTCTGCCTCCTGCTTTTGTTAACATTGCCCCTCCCAAATTATTAGGTAAAGGTAAAGGGACCCCTGACCATTAGGTCCAATTGGGACTGACTCTGGGGTTGCGGCGCTCATTTCGCTTTATTGGCCAAGGGAGCCGGCGTACAGCTTCCAGGTCATGTGGCCAGCATGACTAAGCTGCTTCTGGCGAACCAGAGCAGCGCACAGAAACGCCGTTTACCTTCCTGCTGGAGTGGTACCTATTTATCTACTTGCACTTTGACGTGCTTTGGAACTGCTAGGTTGGCAGGAGCTGGGACCGAGCAACGGGAGCTCACCCTGTCACAGGGATTCGAACCACTGACCTTCTGATCAGCAAGTCCTAGGCTCTGTGGTTTTACAGTGGTGCCTCGCAAGACGAAATTAATCCGTTCCGCGAGTCTCTCCGTCTAGCGGGTTTTTCGTCTTGCGAAGCAACCCTATTAGCGGATTAGCGGATTAGCGCTATTAGCGGTTTAGTGGCTATTAAAGGCTTAGCGGCTTAGCGGCTAAAAGGCTATTAGCAGCTTAGCGGCTTAGAAAAAGGGGGGAGCGAAAAAATCGCAAGACTCGCAAGACTTTTTTGTTTTGCGAAGCAAGCCCATAGGGAAATTCGTCTTGCGAAGCGCATCGAAAAACGGAAAACCCTTTCGTCTAGAGGGTTTTTCGTCTTGGGAGGCATTCGTCTTGCGGGGCACCACTGTTACCCACAGTGCCACCCGCGTCCCAGAAGTATAGGAAGGACCAAAAGGAGAGGGAGATGCTCTCTTACATCAACAGCACACAAGCGGGAGAAGTAAACATGTTGCTGTGTCGCACCTTTATGTTATAGAAGCTCCCCTCTCAGCCCATGAGGCCAAATCACTCAAGTGCTCAACAGATCTCCTGCTCTATGTGAAAAGTGAGTGTGACCTCCTTTCTCTTCTCCTGCGTTCAAGAGGCACTAGAATCAGCACTGGGCGTTGGTTGCAGAATGGCGTAAACAAACACATTGGGGGACATCAATGCCATGGAGGTGGCGCTTTCACTCTGCCTTACAAACACGACAACCTATAAGGAGGAGGATATAAATTGTTACTGTTCACACGGTGCATCATCGTATACAGCCTTTGGCAGTGTGACATGGGAAGAAGGGACAGGATCCTGTCTGAAGAAACATGTGGTCTAAGTTGCCATGGTTCAAGAACTAACAGATGTTGGGGTAGAGGGCTAAGAAAGGTTAGATGTTTCTTTTGTTACGGAAATTACGGGGGGGGGCACATCTTTAAAGTTAAATATTACAAATATTATGCCTGAATGTATCCTTTCAACTTGACAGCTCAGGGAAGTTACCTAGCTTTAAAAATAATATAAAATCATCTCCTTTCCCAGTTTCCTCCATTCCAAAGCTATGTTCCCAGAGGTGACAATTGCTGGGCTCATTGTTAGCCAAAGGAAACCAAATCTCATCACCTGACTCGCCTCAGGCTCCAGACATGCAAAGGAACTTCTATTGTACTTTTGGGTGGTGGGTACTTAAGACATTTTTGTCTATGCTAATCTTATACCTGCCATGTCTGCTTATGCTAATCTTGTACCAAGGACTTGTCTGGACATGTTTGCCAAGGTTAACCCTTCCCCTTTTGTGACATGTCAGTGATGTAGCAATGATGCTGTACGAACTGTATTCTGGGATATGGTGGGAAAGTTTTAAGTCTTTGTCACCCCATCCTCGGGGTTCAAAATTTGCTCTTTGAACCTATTGCGCAATAAACTTTGGTCTACAGCTATTTGCTCCGGTTGGCTGGACTCCTTCCATTATTCCGCAGGGACCCGCGGGCTCTGCCTGACGAGCTGGGTGACTGAGCAGCCTCACACCTAGATTTTTCCCTTAACACTTTATTTTTAGGCAGTGCTTTTTTCTGGGGGGACGCAGGGCTACGCATACCCCTAAACATTTTGTGCATGTAAGTTTGGCCTCATTGAGGGGCAGTATTTCAATATGAGTAGGAAAATGAGAGTACCCCTAAACATTTAAAAAAGCACTGTTTTTAGGTGTTTGGGGAATTCTTCAACACATTCAATGGTTATCTTTCCTAAACAGAGCTTTGTTTTACAGCCCCAAATCTGAGAACCAGTGAGGTTGGCAACCTTCTGGTCTATTCCTTCCCTCCCTGAGCATGGATAGGAGCTAATGGAGATGGATGTGAGCTACTTAGGTTCCGCTTGCTCCGACGATGACGAACATTGGATAATGTGATTCTGCAAAGCAGCCCCTTTTAAAAGGACAGGAGTAAATGATGACTTGCCTCCTTGTTCTGCACACATAGCAGGAAGCGCCCCGGACCTTTCAGCGTGCTAATGGACATTAGAGGAGCTAAACCCCTACAAATCCTGTCAAACAGGAAGGGGCTTCTGCTGGCATAGTGTTACCGGAAAAATCTGAGGGCTCCCTTGGACAAAAACAAAGACACCAACCAGGATAACTTGGAGCAAAACAGCAGCCTGTAGGCTTGGCCTTTATTGAACTGTTGCAACAGGGTGTTCCCCTCACTTGCAAGAGAGAGGAAAGACCCAGAAAGATGGTGTGCAAGACCTTATAAAAACTTTTGAAATTCCCATCCTCTAGGTCAAGCCCACCCCCAGAAACATCATGCATACATTACAGAAAGGATGGGTTGAGGGAGGAGTTGTGGTGGTAACCTGAGTGTCCTGTCACCTGGCTGGTTCCTCCTTTCCCCCTCCCCATGAGTCACTTCCAGGAGACAAAGGGGAGTTGGCAGTTTCCTGCCCCCAGAGGGAAGAGCTGATCATTGTCCTTTGTTTCAGTCCATGCTGAACCCACTCCTATATGCAAGTTCTTTGTGATCTTGATGGTCTTCTGTCTAGGACCATCAGGGTTGGCATAGCAACTGGGCAGGGCTCCTGTGGATGTGCTGGGATGGTGAAGGGATTATGGCTGACCAGAACCAAGCCACCCCCCTTTGATAGTCCTTGTCTTATGGAGTAAAACAAAAATGGAACAGTGCAAATCCGATGTATGGTTGATTTTTCTATGAATTTATAACAGAAGTGTGGCATATGTAGTGTGTGAAGTTTGTACAAACTGAATGATTGGGGTGGGGGGTTCCTGCTACAATAGCAAACCTGAACATCAAATACTTAATCTATGAGCACTTTATGAGACAAGGTGTTAGTAAGCATTTGGAATCACAGCTCTCTACATCATCTTAACCCGTAGCCAAGACAACAAGTAGCAAACGGTATAAAAATAGCCAACTTAACAAACCTTAGCATGGTCCATTAGGGTTATGACGCATTGTATATGAATTTGAATCTTCCAACATCCAAATACTGTACACCGTGACTGGAACTGATGCAAGATCAATACAGATCTAAAGACTGGAGGATGCCTGAACTCAGGATTCCAGTAGTAGATAGGTAGCCGTGTTGGTCTGCCATAGTCAAAATAAAAAAATTCCTTCCAGTAGCACCTTAAAGACCAACTAAGTTAGTTCTTGGTATGAGCTTTCGTGTGCATGCACACGAAAGCTCATACCAAGAACTAACTTAGTTGGTCTTTAAGGTGCTACTGGAAGGAATTTTTTTATTTGAACTCAGGATGTTTCAAATTAAGATGGTTCTAGGATTGTGTGTGTGTGTGTGTGTGTGTGTGTGTGTGCATGGATGTGCTCAAGACATCCAAGTGTAGCATAAGCGTAGCCCTTTTACCTCTGTGATGGCAAAGTGTTCAAGAACAGACTTAAGCATGGAAAAACAATTACAGTGGGTGCCGCACACAAAGAAAGCAGGAAAGCGAACTGCTGAAATAAGCAGGGTATTGTGAATTAAAGCCTTTTTAAAAAAAAAAATCATAGTAAGTGATCATAAATTCCTGCAAAAATACTTTCTCAAACCACAAGAGACAATGCAACAGTGTGGGAGGAAGCCATAATCGCTGCAGATCCTATTTAAGTTTCTCTAGCAGGAATGAATGGAGAGAACAGGGGGGGGGGGGGAAGCTGCTTAGAACAGATCCCAGAGTACTGCAAGTAAAGTGATTGTTTTAGCAGTGAAGGAAGAGGCTGGAAGACAGAAAAAACACAACGTCTAAATTCATTATCCAAAGCAGTGACTCTTGGGGTGTGTGGTCTGTTTGGAAATCTGTACTAGTGTGTAACTGCAGTAGGATAGGAGGGAAGAATGAGATCTGATATAATATCAAATTTTGCAGTAGTAAGGTAGTTTTTTTAAGGGACATGGGTGGTGCTGTAGGTTAAACCACAGAGCGTAGGACTTGCCGATCAGAAGGTCGGTGGTTCGAATCCCTGCGATGGGGTGAGCTCCCATTGCTCGGTCCCAGCTCCTGCCAACCTAGCAGTTCCTTTTTTATTATTTTCAATGATATTTATTAATTAAAATTTCAGAGAAAAAAAGAATTACACAAAAACAAAAAATAAAAATACAAGGAAAATACAAAATACAGAAAAAAAGGAATAAAAAACACTTAAAAAGAAGAAAAGGAAAATGAATCAATCTTTCTAAAGCTTACATTCATATCCTTGTTTCCCTGACCTCCTCATACCTCCCTTTTTTGTATTCCAGTTCAATTATTTAAGTCAGCAATTTCTTTCCCTCTTTGTTTTCTCACGATCCTTTAACTTAATATACTGTAACTTTAAATTTTCATCTGTTATCAATCCTTTTTTACATACACCTTTATAGCATTACTGCTTAAACCACCTAGCTTCATTCCAACATCATTCTAACATTCATTAATTTTGCAATATTTCTGTAAATAGTCTTTAAATTTCTTCCAATCTTCTTCCACCGACTCTTCTCCCTGGTCTCGGATTCTGCCAGTCATTTCCGCCAATTCCATGTAGTCCATCACCTTCATCTGCCATTCTTCCAGAGTGGGTAGGTCTTGTTTCTTCCAATACTTTGCTATAAGTATTCTTGCTGCTGTTGTGGCATACATAAAGAAAGTCATATCCTTCTTTAGCACCAATTGGCCGACTATGCCCAGCAGAAAGGCCTCTGGTTTCTTCAAGAAGGTATATTTAAATACCTTTTTCAATTCATTATAGATCATCTCCCAAAAAACCTTAATCCTTGGGCACGTCCACCAAAGGTGAAAGAATGTACCTTCAGTTTCTTTACATTTCCAACATTTATTATCGGGCAGATGATAGATTTTTGCAAGCTTGACTGGTGTCATGTACCACCTGTATATCATTTTCATAATATTCTCTCTTAAGGCATTACATGCCATAAACTTCATACCTGTGGTCCATAACTGTTCCCAGTCAGCCATCATTATATTATGTCCAACATCTTGTGCCCATTTAATCATAGCAGATTTCACCGTTTCATCCTGAGTATTCCATTTCAAAAGCAAGTTATAAATTCTTGACAAATTCTTAGTTTTGGGTTCTAACAGTTCTGTTTCCAATTTTGATTTTTACACCTGAAAGCCAATTTTCTTGTCCAAATTATATGCCTCCATTATCTGATAATAATGAAGCCAGTCTCGCACTTTGTTTTTTAGTTTCTCAAAACTCTGCAATTTCAGTCGATCTCCATCTTGTTCCAAAATTTCCCAATATTTCGGCCATTTGACCTCCATATTGAGCTTTTTCTGAGCTTTCGCTTCCATCGGTGACAGCCACCTTGGGGTTTTATTTTCCAATAAGTCCTTGTATCTTATCCAAACATTAAACAATGCTTTCCCGACAATATGGTTTTTAAATGCTTTATGTGCTATGACCTTATCATACCACAGATATGCATGCCATCCAAATACATTGTTAAAACCTTCTAAATCCAAAATGTCAGTGTTTTCAAGAAGCAGCCATTCTTTCAACCAGCAAAAGGCTGCTGATTCATAGTAAAGTTTAAAGTCTGGCAGGGCAAATCCACCTCTTTCCTTTGCATCTGTTAATATTTTAAATTTTATTCTAGGCTTCTTGCCCTGCCAGACAAATCTAGACATATCTCTCTGCCACCTCTTGAAACAGTCCATTTTGTCCACAATTTGCAATGTTTGAAACAAAAACAACATTCTAGGCAATACATTCATTTTTACCGCAGCAATACGACCCAGCAGTGAAAGCTTCAAATTTGACCAAATTTCTAAATCTTTTTTCACTTCAGCCCAGCATTTCTCATAGTTGTCTTTAAACAAATTCCCATTTTTTGCTGTCATGTTAATCCCCAGATATTTAACTTTCTTAACCACTGTTAAACCTGTCTCATTCTGAAACCTCTCTCTCTCCATTGGTGTTAATTTTTTCTCTAAAACCTTGGTTTTTAACTTATTCAATTTAAATCCTGCAACTTGACCAAATTCTTGAATCAGTTCTAAAACCCTTTTGGTAATAATAATAATAATAATAATTTATTTATACCCCGCCCATCTGGCTGGGCTTCCCTAGCCACTCTGGGCGGCTTCCAAAAGAATATTAAAATACTATAATACATCAAACATTAAAAGCTTCCCGAAACAGGGCTGCCTTCAGATGTCTTCTGAAAGCCTGATAGTTGTTGTTCTCTTTAACATCTGGTGGGAGGGTGTTCCACAGGGAAGGCGCCACTACCGAGAAGGCCCTCTGCCTGGTTCCCTGTAACTTGGCTTCTCGCAGTGAGGGAACCGCCAGAAGGCCCTCGGTGCTGGACCTCAGTGTCCGGGTAGAACGATGGGGGTGGAGACACTCCTTCAGATATACTGGACCAAGGCCGTTTAGGGCTTTAAAGGTCAGCACCAACACTTTGAATTGTGCTCGGAAACGTACTGGGAGCCAATGTAGTTCTTTAAAGACCGGTGTTATGTGGTCTCTGCGGCCGCTCCCAGTCACCAGTCTAGCTGCCGCATTCTGGATTACTTGTAGTTTCTGGGTCACCTTCAAAGGTAGCCCCACGTAGAGCGCATTACAGTAATCCAAGCGGGAGATAACCAGAGCATGCACCACTCTGGCGAGGGAGTCCGCAGGCAGGTAGGGTCTCAGCCTGCGTACCAGATGGAGCTGGTAAACAGCTGCCCTGGACACAGATTTGACCTGTGCCTCCATGGACAGCTGTGAGTCCAAAATGACTCCCAGGCTGCGCACCTGGTCCTTCAGGGGCACAGTTACCCCATTCAGGACCAGGAAATCCTCCACACCTGCCCGCCTCCTGTCCCCCAAAAACAGTACTTCTGTCTTGTCAGGATTCAACCTCAATCTGTTAGCCGCCATCCAACCTCCAACCGCCTCCAGGCACTCACACAGGACCTTCACTGGTTCTGATTTGAAAGAGAGGTAGAGCTGGGTATCATCCGCATACTGATGAACACCCAGCCCAAATCCCCTGATGATCTCTCCCAGCGGCTTCATGTAGATGTTGAAAAGCATGGGGGAGAGGACAGAACCCTGAGGCACCCCACAAGTGAGAGCCCAGGGGTCTGAACACTCATCCCCCACCACCACTTTCTGAACACGGCCCAGGAGGAAGGAGCGGAACCACTGTATAACAGTGCCCCCAGCTCCCAGCCCCTCAAAACGGTCCAGAAGGATGTTATGGTCGATGGTATCAAATGCCGCTGAGAGATCCAGCAGAACTAGGAAACAGCTCTCACCTTTGTCCCTAGCCCACCGGAGATCATCAACCAGTGCGACCAAGGCAGTTTCAGTCCCATGATGAGGCCTGAATCCCGACTGGAAGGGATCCAAATGGTCCGCTTCTTCCAGGCGTGCCTGGAGTTGTTCAGCAACCACTCGCTCAATCACCTTGCCCAAGAATGGAAGATTTGAGACTGGGCGATAGTTGGCTACCGTGGCCGCATCTAAAGATGGTTTTTTAAGAAGCGGTTTAATAACCGACTCTTTCAGCGGGTCTGGGAAGGCTCCCTCACAGAGGGAAGCATTCACCACCCCGCCGGTGGCGGATAACCCATTCTGAATCTGACCGGACACGGGTTAGAGCATTAGGCTCTGGCTCCAGCACTCCTTGCTCCACGAGTCGGTCCAATTCCTCGTCTATACGGGGTTTCAAGGCGAACGGGACCCGGCGGGCCTTGAGCCTGACTGGTCGTACTGCGGGGTCAAGCTGTAGCGCAATGGGGGGGCCCCGTATACTGTCCCAATTTCCCGTCGAAAACCCCTGGAAATTCCTTGCATATGGCGTCCACGTCCACTTGTAAGCTAGTGTGGTTCACCCCGGTGACAGCTAGCCCCAGTGGTCCAAACCATGCCAATCCCAGTAAGCTAATGTAGGGGCCCTTGACCACAAGCAAGTCCAGTTGCCGCGTCCGCCCTCGGTATTGCACCCTGAAGGTCCCCACCCCCATTGTGGGGACCTTACGTTTCTGGAAGTCCCGTAGGGTGAATGGGGCCGGCCTGAGTTTGGGACCCCCAGTAGGACACAGTTTCCTTAAGGTCCTTGCTGAGATTATGGATAGAGTTGAACCCGTGTCAAGCTCCATGCGGCATGGGGCCCCCTCTATCTGCACCTCTACATAAATTTTCTCTACGTTGGGGTGGGGCAACTGGTATACCTGGCAGTCCGTGAGCTCCGTCGAGTTGCCTTGGTGCGTTGGGCCCCGGGACCTGGGGCTCTTGGGTTGGTCATCTGATGCCTGGTGTCGGGTGGGCCGAGCCCGACACACCCGGGCGATGTGTCCCAATTTTCTGCACTGCCTGCACTCTGCATTGCGGAAACGGCAGGTCCTCCTCTCGTGACTCTCCCCGCAGCTTGCGCAGTTTCCTCCTTCTCGTCGAGGCAGCTGTGGTTTGTGCGCTGCCTGAGTGCGCTGCTGTACTCGGTGCACTTCCTCCCTGTCGGATCCTGAGTCGTCAGTGAGGTCTTCGTGGTGGACCCTTGGTTGGGATGGCAGGCTCGGCCGTGCCTCTTGCGTCGACCTCTCGGCAGCTTCCGTTGCCAGTGCCTCCTCCAGAGCGACCTGGAACGTTAGGTCCTTCTTAGCGTAGAGGCGTCGTTGCAGCTTCTCATCCTTCAGGCCACCGACGAGGCGGTCACGAAGCATGTTCTCCAGCTCTGAGAAGTTGCAGAACTGGGTGGCTTGGCGGAGAGAGGTCACAAACCCAGTTATGGTTTCCCCAGGGGCTTGTCGCTTTGCGTAGAAGGCATTTCGACGAGCCACCACTGAGGGCTGCGGCGAAAAGTGCCCCTTCAGCTGTTCCATTATTGTTTTGTATGGAACAGTAGCGACGTCTTCAGGCGCAAGGAGAGCCCGGGTGATTTCAAATGTCTCCTCTCCGCAGACGCTGAAGAATATCGCCCTCTTCTTGGCGTCTTCTTCGTCGGTGACCCCTTTGGCTTCTAGGAGGAAGGTGAAACGGGAGGCGTATGCTTCCCAGTCTCCAGATGCTGGGTTGAATGACGAGAAGCTGCTGTTGGCTGCCATTCTGAGTTCCTTGTGTCCCGGAGCTGAAGCCTGGATACATGGTGCGAGGCAGCGGTGCGGCAGGTGGCGGTGCTGCGGTGCTGTGTATGCCAGTCAGCTCAGCAGGATCCCATCCTCGTCGCCAGTGAAATATACTCAGAGTCGCAAAGTGATTTCATGCTCTTTATTCAGCTCATAGTGGTGAGGAGGAATGAATGAAAGTCCCCTCACAGTATCTGCTTTATATACACTATTTACACAATGGGCTGCACATGATTGGCTAATTCCGGAATTCTACTGTAAGCCAATCAGGTTGTGGATTCACTTCTATCTGGAGCAGGATTGGGTGGTTCCTGCCAACCAATCATACTGCTGCATTGTTCTAGGACCAATCAGACTGCTGCATTCTGAATCCTATTGTTCTAGGACTAATCAGACTGCTGCAATTTGGATCCTATTGTTCTAGGACCAATCAGACTGCTGCAGTTTGGATCCTATTCAACTCAGTACATAACACTTTTACTTAGTGTCAGATCACCAACATCCATAGAGGTGAACACCAGGTCTAAGGCATGCCTGTGGCTATGTGTTGGGCCAGACTTATTCAGGGACAGCCCCATGGAGGCCATGCTTTCCACGAAGTCCCGAGTGGCCCCTTGTAAGGTCGTGTCGGCATGGATGTTAAAATCCCCTAGGACAACCAAACTAGGTGTCTCCAGGACGACATCCACCACGACCTGAAGCAGCTCGGGCAGGGAATCCTTGGTGCAGCGGGGAGGTCGGTACACCAATAGGAATCCTGTACTGCCCCTATTGCCCAACTTCCAGAACATGCACTCAGAGAACTGGGTCTTTCCAATAGGACGCCTGGTGCAAACTAATGACTTCTTAAAAATCACAGCAACACCCCCTCCCCGCCCACAAGGCCTGGGTTGCTGTGCGTAAGAGAAACCTGGTGGACAAGCAGCGGCAAGGACAGGCCCATCTGCTTCATCCAACCAGGTCTCTGTCACACATGCCAGGTCAAATCCTCCATCCACAATCAAGTCGTGGATGGCAGTGGTTTTATTCATCATTGACCTGGCATTGCACAGCAACACTTTCAGGTCATGTGGGTTTCCCTTGCTGATTCCAGTACCCTTCCGGTCAGGACCAGACCTGGAGGCAGGGATAGTCCTCAGACAATGAATAAGCCTGCTTCCTCGGTAATCACATGGTCTGGTCTTAGCGTAACTCCTCCTCCTACCCATGATCACTGAGATCGGTTGTCCCAGTGCATCCCCCCCTGTGGAGCCTGCCCCAGCCATTTTGTTTGCTGGGACCCACTACCAGGCAGCCCTGACCCCTCCCCTTAAAATCAAATTAAAACCTATACAAAAAACAAACTAACAGAACAATAAAACTATAAAAACAAAAAACAAAGTTACAAACACAATATAATTAAATTAAACAAATTCCCACACCCAACTAAACACCCACCCCACCCCACACACCCGAGGCCTCCCTGGAGCCCCATAGGCTGCAGAGGTGAGTATGGGGCCCACCCCCAGGCCCAAGGTGGAAAAAGGGCTTCCAGGGGGAGCGGTCCTCCCCACAAACTCACGGCAAAGCTGCCAAAAGAACACATTGTCCTCTGTTCTTTGCTCCTGTGTGAACCCTTATTCCTACGTTCTCATTAGATCCTCTTTTACTTCACCACCCTTTTCTCTGTCTCTCCTGTCCATTCTTCTTCTCGGGCCCCTGCTTCTTATACTTGGTTGGTATCCATCTGTCTCAGGAGACAGTGGAAGAGTGCGCCTTTGGGGGTGAAGTCAAGCAGTTGGGAGAGTTGCAGTGCCTGCCATGGTTGTAGAGACCAATAAAGGAGAGGCCTGTTTCATTGCAGCTGGGGTAAATGAAGGCATCCAGTTGTGCTGATGTAGGTGTACCGTGACGTTACTTCTTTCTGCACTCTTCCCAGTCATTGTTCCTCCTCTGGCCACTGCTGTAGATACACAACCTGACACATTGTCTCCAGGTGATGTGGTTGACTGCAAGCGATTCCCACATGGTGGGGTTGATGTTGCCAGCCTTCATGTCACGTTTGCACACGTCTTTGTAATGCAGAGTTGGTCTGCCAACGGGCCTGGTGCCTGAAGCCATCATCCCAAAGAACACATCCTTGGGGATCCTGTCATCTTCCATTCTGTGGACATCAGCAAGTCATCGTAGACTTCGCTGAGACAGGAGTGTGAACATGGAATGTGGGCTTGGGAGAGCATATCTTTGTTTGAGACTGTCCTGTCATGTGATGCCCACATGATATAGAACAAGTGGAAGGCATTGAGGTGTTGCTCTTGACAGCTGCAAGCTGCCCATGACTAAGTAGTGTGCTCAATATGCAAGCCTGGTAGACCTTCATCTTGTTCTTGGATGTTAACATCACATTCACCCGTATGCTTTTGGAGAGGTTAGCCATTGCCATAGCTGTGCCTTTTAACTATGCTCCTTTCAGACACCCTCTCCCTGCCCCAAGCACACACTCTGGACTGATCATAGAACTGTAGAGATGTATTATGGTCCTCTGTGCACCAGAAGCAGTTTAGTCATGCTGGCCACACAACCTGAACATGGACAAACACCGGCTCCCTTGGCCTGAAATGTGAGATGAGCGCCACACCCCATAGTCTTATGGTCACTAACTGCTCGGAGAGAGGAGTTTTTCAAGACTCAAAAGAATTAAAAATGAATTAAGGGCCACAATGTCTCAAGAGAGGTTGTCTACACTGAGCATTCTGTACACTGAAAGTGACAAACTGAGACAAACGAATTGTGATGAAGCTGTGGATGATTTTGCTATGAGGAAGGCTAGGGGAAAAAACATTTTAGCCTTACAGTGGTGCCTCGCAAGACGAAATTAATTTGTTCCGCAAGTTTTGTCGTCTTGCGAAGCACGGTGTTGGAAAAGTTTTGGAAAAGCTTCAAAAATCACCAAAGTCTTCAAAAACCTCAAAAAAGGCTACCACACCGCGTGCTATGAGTTGCTCCTCGAAGTCAAGTCGCAACTGTATTAACGGTTTTTTTAAAAAGGAAACAAACTTGCAAGACGTTTCCGTCTTGCGAAGCAAGCCCATAGGGAAAATCGTCTTGCGAAGCAACTCAAAAAACCAAAAACCCTTTCGTCTAGCGAGTTTTCCGTCTTGCGAGGCATTCGTCTTGCGAGGTACCACTGTACTGTATTTGATGGTTGTAGTTTACTTCTTAATATGTATTTTAAAACTGACTTTTTAATGAAAGCGTAGATTCTAAAAGTGCCACACTGCCAGGTAATCATGGTCATGTTATTTACACTTCCCAGGCAATATAATTTGTAAACTCAATGTGTGGGTTTTTTTTTTAAAGAATAACATTACAACTTCATTCCCCTAAAAAGTAATGCTTATTCCACAAAAGGTTTACAAAGTTCAGCTATTGCAAAAGTTTTTCAGTGTTAATTTAATGCATTTTTTTAAATCACCATGGTATTTAACAATAACATCTTACGCCCTTTAGAGGAGAAATTGAGAATCGTAGAATTTTAATACCCATCATCATCTTTGGCTTTGTTTCATTTTCTTGTAGTCGTGAGGGTGGGGGGTTGGGAGAGGCCTCACAAGTGGAGCAGCCTACCTTGGGCCTCTCCTCATCTAAATCCGGCCCTGCCCCCACCCCACAAATAGCCCTAAATGTTGCAAAGCAGCGTCTATTCCTGCGCCCAAATCATATCTAGCGAAGGGACCCAAGGGATTCAGAACGTCACTCCTCTGGCTCCTGTAACGTCAATACTAAGTCATCTGCAAATGCTCTCAATTTGTACTGTTTGGCTCCGACATGTATACCTTTAACCAACTGGTCCCTTCTAATCATGTTCAGCAAAACCTCCAGGACCGATATAAAAAGCAATGGGGAGATTGGGCAACCTTGTCGTGTCCCTTTTTCTATCTTAAATTCTTCCGTCACCACATTATTTACAATTAATTTAGCCTTTTGTTCAGAATATATTGCACTTATACCGTTTTCAAAGCCTTGGCCTACCCCCATACCCTGTAAGTTCTTCTTCATAAAACTCCAAGAAATGTTGTCGAAAGCTTTCTCCGCGTCCACAAATATTAAAACTGCCTTAGTATTTATATTCACTTGTAATTTTTCTAAAATATTGATTATGTTTCTCACATTGTCAGATAAGTGTCTACTTGGGAGGAAGCCTGCTTGGTCTTTATGTATCTCTTCCACTAACACTCTTTTTAGTCTTTTAGCCAAGATGTCTGCAAAAATTTTGTAATCCACACTGAGCAGTGATATGTGACGGTAGCTCTTAAGCTGCGTCTTTTCAGTCTCTGTTTTCGGTACAAGTGTGATATACGCTTCTTTCCACGACTCTGGTGCCCTTTTCCCCTCCATTATTTTGTTGCAGACTTCTTTCAAAGGTTGTACTAACCATTCTTTTAAAGATCTGTAATATCTAGAACAGTGTTTCCCAACCTTTTTTGGGCAAAGGCACACTTGTTTCATGAAAAAAATCTCGAGGCACACCACCATGCCAGATGGGGAAAGGTCACTTTTTACTTATGTAAAAAAAAAAAAAAATAGTAACAGCATAGAAGGTAATGGTTAGGCTAGCACCCCTCTTCCAAATATGCTAGGTTTTTATTTGCAGGGACTGTTCTACATGGGAAAGCATTCAGCACTGTCATTCTCCCATCTGCCATCTGAATTGGTACTATTCTGGGTCAACTTACTCTGCTGCATGTGTAGATGAAAATGGCACCAAGTGTGGGGGAGGGGGCAGAACAGGTTTCAGATACAGGATATTAAGCATACACGTACTTCAGATTGAACTGGTTGCTTGCTTTGCAAGTTTTCATTTCCCAAATGACTGCCTTGGCAAGCGCAATACCTACCAGGCTCAACGCCGGTCTCGCGCTGCCGCTTCCCGCGCTCTCAAGGACCCGGGAGGAGGAAGGCGTGAAGGGAATCCCGAAGGCGCGAAAACCTCACGCATGCGCAGGCCTTCCGCCTGCGACAGCCCAGTAGGCCGGCCGAAGCGAGCGGCGATGGGATGTGGGAGCTCGCTCGCTCGCCGCCCCGCGTGTGCCTATGTGGGGCACGTTACAGCCCCGTGACGTCAGCGCCACGCAGGCAGCCAGGCAGGCAGATGGCGAGAGCCCCGCGCTGGGCGGCCTCTCCTCGCTGCCGCCGCCCCGCCTCTCGCCGCCCGACTCACCCGCCTCCCTCCCACGGCACACCAGGCAACGTCTCGCGGAACACTAGTGTTCCGCGGAACACCGGTTGGGAAACACTGATCTAGAAGTCAGTCCATCCGGTCCTGGAGATTTACCCAATTGCATATTCTGAATGGCACCTTCTATCTCCTGTTCAGTTATTTTATAGTTCAACATTAATTTATTTTCATGAGAGATTTTTTGTAATCCATTTGTTTTCAAAAATCAGTCTACGTCAATTTCTTTCTGTGGCCCTTGTGTATATAGTTGTTTAAAGTACCCGTGGAAGCAATTTCTAATCTCAGGTGGGTTCTGTATATTCCTTCCTTCCACTTCTAAATTTGTAACTGTATTTAATTTCTGTCTTTTTTTCATTTGCCAAGCCAGCAATTTCCCACATTTATTAGCCGACTCAAATGTCTTTTGTCTCATTTGTATAATTTTCCATTCTATCTCCTGATTCATCATTTTCATGTATTGCACTTGATGTAACTTTATTTCTCTCAAAATCTTTTGCGACTTTGGTTTTGCTCTCAATTTCTTTTCACTTTCCTTTATTTTCTCCAAAATTTTATCCTTCTTCTCATTTTGGATTCTCTTCTTTAATGCATTCTGTTGTATCAAGAACCCTCTCATAACAGCTTTACTTGCATCCCAGATTACTCTTTTTTCCACATTGGTGCTCATATTTATCTCAAAATAATCTTTCAAGGTTTTTTAGGCCTTCTTAAACACTTCTTCGTCTCTAAATAACCTAGCAGTTCCTGGCGGGAAGGTTAACGGCGTTTCCATGCGCTGCTCTGGTTCGCCAGAAGCGGCTTAGTCATGCTGGCCACATGACCCGGAAGCTGTACGCCGGCTCCCTTGGCCAGTAAAGCAAGATGAGCGCCGCAACCCCAGAGTCGGTCACGACTGGACCTAGGTAGTTTTTGCCTTCAAACATATATGCATTTTAGGCTTTTTGAATTATGGAAGCAGAATAGTTATTTAACTATAACCCACAGTTTGCATAGACCTGGATTCTTAAAGTGCAATGAGTTTCTAGGTATTAGACAGGGGGGGAGCCACCAAGGGTGGCCCTCAGCCGCATTTTACGAGGCCCTCTGCAAATGATGGTAAATTCATATCTCTGTTGAAAGCAATCTGTCTCCGATGTTCCTCTCGTATTTATTTTTAGATTACAGTGGTACCTTGGTTCTCAAACTTAATCTGTTCCGGAAGTCCCTTCCAAAACCAAAGCGTTCCAAAACCAAGGTGTGCTTTGCCATAGAAAGTAATGCAAAATGGATTAAACCATTCCAGACTTTTAAAAACAACCCCTAAAACAGCAATTTAACATTAATTTTACTATCTAACGAGAACATTGATCCATAAAATGAAAGCAATAAACAATGTACTGCAGTCACACAATCAATCAATCAATCAGTAGCTGAACTGGGTTCCACACAGTCACACACACAAAAAAGACAAAAACACAAATGCAAAATAAATAGTAAAAACAGACAGACTTCAGCGTTACACTCAAAACGTAAGTGTTGCACTCAAAACAGAAGCGTAACACTCAAAAAGTTTGCAAACCAGAACACTTAATTCTGTGTTTGCAGTGTTTGGGTTCCAAGTTGTTTGAATATCAAGGCGTTCGAGAACCAAGGTACCACTGTATAAGCAATTTGGGGGCAAGGACTCGTCATCACACACTTTGTCCGAAGGTTGTGGGTTGTTTGTTATTTATTTATTCTATGATATTTTTTATCTATGTACATAGGTGACACTATGTCAATTAACACCAACGTAATTTTACACCAGCGTATTGCTAGAGAGGGATGTGGGTGGCGCTGTGGGTTAAACCACAGAGCCTAGGACTTGCTGATCAGAAGGTCAGCAGTTCGAATCCCCGCGACGGGGTGAGCTTCCGTTGCTCGGTCCCTGCTCCTGCCCACCTAGCAGTCCAAAAGCACGTCAAAGTGCAAGTAGATAAATAGGTACCGCTCCAGTGGGAAGGTAAACGGCGTTTCCGTGTGCTGCTCTGGTTCACCAGAAGCGGCTTAGTCATGCTGGCCACATGACCCGGAAGCTGTACGCTGGCTCCCTCGGCCAGTAAAGTGAGATGAGCACCGCAACCCCAGAGTCAGCCACGACTGGATCTAATGGTCAGGGGTCCCTTTACCTTTACCTTTATTGCTTGAGAAGAGCACAAGGTGTGGTTGGTATCCTGTCATACATTTAGGCTGAAGAATGTGAAAGCAAACCGACAGAATACCGGTCAAGGTGAGCTACAGACATCCCTCTGCAGAGACCCGAGGGATTCAAATCTGAAAATCACAGGTAAGTAATTACTGTAAAGGCTTAAACCACTTTTGATATAGTATAGTATTTATTCCTCTCGCTGATCATTTGGCAACGCATAGTCTAATAGAGAAATAGTGCAAAAAGGGATCCAATGGGCTATAGCACATAAAAAGCCCAAATCTGAACCCATAAAAGCCTAATCTGAATATGGTGCATTTACAGGTTGCATTTAGCCACACAGGCTTTCCCCTTTATCAGTCAAAACCTTCAAAGCACCATTTGCTAGTTTAAAGGGTGCTTGCCGGGCGCAATGTAACGCAGCGGAAAAATTCCATTAAAAACCCAACACCCCCTCCCCACATCGACTGCCAGCCTTTCTCAGCTCCTCCAGGCAAATGTTACGCCCCTGTTTAAATGTCAGCTTCTCTTAGCTGGGTGACCCTAGAGCAACAGTACTGAATGGCAGTAAGCTTCCTGAGAGAGACAACTATCTAGAAGGACAAATTCACTGCAACAGCAATTTTAACCCAGAACAGCCTTATCTGGTAACTGTAAATAGGCTTGGCCCAAAAGGGTCTCATGGTATTTTTGAACCACATTGCTGGAGAAACTGCATTAGGAGATTCTCCCACTGACATTAGGTTGTTAGGACAACAACAACAACAACAACAACAACAACAACAACAACAACAACAACAACAACAACATTTGTACCCAGCCCACCTGACTGGGTTGCCCCAGCCACTCTGGGCAGCTTCCAACATATATAAAAACATAATAAAACATTACACGTTAAAAATGGGTGTACACATGGTATTGGCGCTTCATTTGACGCACGATCAAAACTGACAGTAGCATCCAGCCAGGACATCATTCAGCGTCGCCCACTTTGGAAAACCCTGCTCTAGCTTATCCATATTCTTTCTCAGTTCGGCGAGGCTTGGGAGGGTTTCAAGAGGTATTCGTGGCTTTCCACCATGTTCATGTCTAAAGCTTTATCAATCATCTTTTGGAAATTGGAGAAGTCAGTCAGCAGCACCCTCAAAGGTCCTGTGAACAATGCATATACGAACGTACTGCAGTGGAAAGCTTTTTCCAGTGCCTCTATCCAGGGGCGTACGAAGGGGGGTGCGGGGGGTGCTGTCTGCGCTGGGTGCCACTCTGATGGGGGGGGTAAAAAAAATGGCGGGCGGAACTCATCACCACGGGGCCTGCAGCATGCACAAGCCATGCGTCTAGGTGCCCACAGGCTCCGCGCTGTCCGCCCGCTGCCTCCCCCCCAGCTGTAGGTGGTTGAGGCCCCACTGCGCTCCCCATCCCTATGGGTGCTGCATCCCGTCCCATATGGGTGCCATGCGCTGCATCTCCTCCCTATGGGTATCACGCCCCATCCCGTATGGGTGCCACCCGCCCTGTCCTTATGGGTGGCACGGCTGTGTCTTGGCCCAAGAAGTTCCACTAGTGCTTAGAGGGTGGTATTCTGCTCATTCTAATTTCAGCTATAAAAATACCAAAAAAGTAAACAAGGAACAAATCGTTTAATTTGCAAAATTAGAGAGATCAGAGATTATCACTTTTAATTGGCAGAGATTTGGGATTCATGTTTTCATTTCCTCACTGAGTCATCAAACCATCTGCTGCAGATAAAAAGCGTTGGCTGGGTTCAACCAGAGGAGTAGCCTTCCATTTAGGAAAAACTAGCTGTTTGAATAAATCAGCCATTGGAGTTTCAAGTTGCTGGAATAAAATAGTTGGGAGTGGCAACAAAATGTTCTAGCTGTAGAAAAACACTCCCACCTAATGTTTGCAGAAGAGAAGTGCAAAGAATAAGGCCTCTTACATATGTTTTATATAAGGGTTATTTTTTCCCCTTTTCGTTTATGCATTTTTACAACTTATAAATACACCATACACTATTCATCATTATCTCTTATCCTCGGACTTCCCTGTCTATCTCTCCATGGCATTCTAAGTAGTCTTTTGTTGGCTGCATAATCTAATATTCCACCCATTTTCGTCTCAGATCTTCCTTTATTTAATGCTATCTGCTGCTCCTATGTTCATTCCTACTTGTAGGTTAAACTGACTATCATACCCTCTGAGATACAGTGGTACCTCAGGTTACATACGCTTCAGGTTACATACGCTTCAGGTTACAGACTCCGCTAACCCAGAAATATTACCTCGGGTTAAGAACTTTGTTTCAGGATGAGAACAGAAATCATGCTCCGGCGGCGTGGCAGCAGCAGGAGGCCCCATTAGCTAAAGTGGTGTTTCAGGTTAAGAACAGTTTCAGGTTAAGAACAGACCTCCGGAACGAATTAAGTACTTAACCCGAGGTACCACTGTACTCTTCAAAACACTTCCACTCATTTCTTATCCACGACTCATCCTTATTTCTTAGTTTCGCTGTCATAGTTACTAATTCTGTGTATTCTATCCATTTATTCTGCCATATTATTCCTTTCGTGGGTATCTCTTTTTTCATTCCATTTTTATCGCATATACCATTCTAGCTGCCACAGTCACATATAAAAAGAGACTGAGGGCCTTTCTCAGGATTTCAGCGCTTGTTATCCCTCACATTGGGTTGGCCTCTGCTGGAATAATAATAATAATAATAATAATAATAATAATAATAATAATAATAATAATTTATTATTTATACCCCGCCCATCTGGCTGAGTGTCCCCAGCCACTCTGGGCGGCTTCCAATCGAGTGTTAAAAACAATACAGTATTAAATACAGTGGTACCTCGGGTTACATACGCTTCAGGTTACAGACTCTGCTAACCCAGAAATAGTACCTCGGGTTAAGAACTTTGTTTCAGGATGAGAACAGAAATTGCACGGCAGCGGCAGGCCCCATTAGCTAAAGTGGTGCTTCAGGTTAAGAACAGTTTCAGGTTAAGGAACTTCCGGGTTGGCGCCATCGCCGAATGGCGGACTCCCTCCGAGCTCCGGAGGGAGTCTGCTCGGCAGGGGCTGGGTCCTACCGCGCCGGCGACGCGGGGACCCTTAAAAACCACGGTCACGGAGACCGTGGACATGGGGACTCGGCTGGTACCGTTAGCGCCCTCCCGACTCGTGAAGGAGCCTTTTTAAAGGCTACAGATCGGGTGCCGGGGAGCGGCGTGGTGCTGAGAGTCCATCGCTTCCCCTGCCGAGCGCAGCCGCATGCCATTCGTCGGAGAGCGCTGGCTTCTTCTATTGGAAATTCGGACATTTAACAACAACCTGTGAGTAATTGGGTAGTCGGGCATAAAAGGAGAAAAAAAGAATTTTTTTTTCGAATTCGGCACGAGCGGGGGGGGGGGGGATCTAAAAAGGAAGTCAGTCCCCTTCCTGATTGTAAACATGCTAAAACAAGGACTGGGAAACCAAGATCGATTCAGAAGCTTATCGCTGACAAAGATGATCAATTCCACGATGGGATATTATAAGAATAAGAATTGTGCTGGAGGAGAAAAAGTCGAAGAGGGAAAAGGCAATCCCCCCCCCCTGGGAACCGGGGCGATTCGGAGAACCTGGTGGAGAGAGACGGAGAATTTGACAGCTGTCAAAGTAGCTGTCAAATCTTGAGTATATAAAGAGGACTCTGTTACAAGCATTTTGCTGGTTAATTCTGTTACAATTGGACATAAATATGGATACAAAATGTCGGAGGGAAAAAGAAACAACAATTTGACTTTTGGATTAGAGGACACAAAGTTACTGCAACCCCCCTAGAGGGGCTTTGGGACATTACAACTGGCGTATGTGGAAAACTACTCCGGGACGTGTACAGGTCTTATCTCCTGGGAAAGCAGCTAAACTGAAATATTGTTTCGTCTACAGAGGTGACAACACAATAGAATTTTTCTATTGAAGCAAGGTAGGAACTGGACGCAAGTCTTTGTTCCTGAATAACAAACCTCTGTGGAGATACTAGATTTCGGAATAAGAATGGTTTTGCAGCTGAACAAGACAGAAACCTGAGAAAGCAAGAAACAAAAGAGCAAAGGACCAACTACGTCACAGAAAGAACAATGGGAGGAGTAATAAGGACTAAGGAAAATTAAAGGCCTCTATAAGTCTGGATTTTTGAAGTTAAACACCATTAAAACAAGCAAATTTAAAGAAAACCGGCAAGACGGATTGAGAAAATTCTGGCTGTGGACTTGAGACCTCCAGGCCGACAACACATAGACTGATGGACATGGGGAATCTAAACCGGGGAAGGGAGGGGGAATTCTAGAATCCAAAGGCTATGTAACCAATTTTTGAACTTTCTGCTATCTTTTATCTTTTATCTTTCTATCTTGATTTAATATGTTTTGGGGGGGGAAAGGGGGGGGAACTCGTGGGAGGAAAAGGGGTAGATCTTGGAGGAAAAATCTTTCTTTTTCTATTTTGTTAAAGATGAGGAGTGATCTTAAGATTGTAATTTAAATTGGCTAATAGGTACAACATATTAGGTTTAAATTGGAAATGAGAGCTTGTGGAACTAAATTAGGGAAAGGGGAATACAGTCGGGAGGGGAAGGAGGGAGTCCCAGAAAGAAGGCTAAGAAAATAAGGGTTTAATGTTGGTCTCTTTATTTCTTTCTTTTCTTTATCTTTTCTATCTTTTCTATTCTGTTATTATTGGAAATTACAATAAATATGATTTTTTTTTAAAAAAAGAACAGTTTCAGGTTAAGAACGGACCTCTGGAACGAATTAAGTACGTAACCAGAGGTACCACTATATTAAAAACTTCCCTAAACAGGGCTGCCTTCAGATGTCTTTTCAAGATAAGATAGCTGCTTATTTCCTTCACATCTGAAGGGAGGGTGTTCCACAGGGTGGGGGCCACTACCGAGAAGGCCCTCTGCTTGGTTCCCTGTAACTTCACTTCTTGCAATGAGGGAACCGTCAGAAGGCCCTCGGCGCTGGATCTCAGTGTCCGGGCTGAACGATGGGGGTGGAGACGCTCCTTCAGGTATACAGGAAACAGAATGCAGGGCTTTATGAGTCTTTGGCCTGACCCAGCAAAGCACTTCTTACATTCCTTAGTGACATCACAGAATCACATACAAGGTTCTGAAAGCATCACAAACAGCGCCTCATACTTTGTTTAAGCTACCTGTAAAGCTAATTCAAATATTACATAGAGCAAATTCTAATTGATCGGGGGGGGGGAGGAATCATTGGAGAGACTGTGAGTTAATGACACTATATTTTTATACAATCATTTCAGCATCAATGTGTTACTCTAATGGGACAAACTTAACAATTAGTTGCTCCTTAACAATTAGTTGCTGGGTTTGTTTGTTTTTTTAAAAAACTGTAAGGTCTTTTATGCTTCTTTTAGGTCAAGCTTTCCCAAACTTGAGTCTCCTGCTGTTTTTGCACTACAACTCCCATCATCGTTACCTAATAATACTACTAATAATTTTTATTTATACCCCGCCCTCCCCAGCCAAGGCTGCGCTCAGGGCGCCTAACAAGCAATAATAAAAACAATTTGAATGAATACAACTTAAAAACAAGATTACAATACAACAATTAAAATACTGAAACATTAAAATATTAAAATGCAGCCTCATCACAGGAGGAGAAAGGAAAAAGAAAAAAGAAAGAGGGGGAGGGAATCAAATTGGCTCCAAGCCAAAGGCCAGATGGAACAACTCTGTCTTACAGGCCCTGCGGAAAGAAATCAGATCCTGCAGGGCCCTGGTCTCATGAGGCAGAGCGTTCCACCAGGCCGGAGCCAGTGTTGAAAAGGCCCTGGCTCTGGTTGAGGCTAATCTTACTTCCTTAGGGCCCAGGATCTCTAGGGTGTTGCTGTTTATGGACCTTAAGGCTCTCCGTGGGGCATACCGGGATAGGCGGTCCCGTAGGTACGAGGGTCCCAGGCCGTGAAGGGCTTTAAAGGTCAAAACCAGCACCTTAAATCTGACCCTATACTCCACCGGGAGCCAGTGGAGCTGGAAAAGCACTGGGTGAATATGCTCCCATGGCAGAGACCCCATGAGGAGCCTCGCTGCAGCATTCTGCAGACACTGGAGTTTCTGGGACAGCTTCAAGGGCAGCCCCGCGTAGAGCGAATTACAGCAGTCAAGCCTGGAGGGACCGTCACATGGATCATTGTGGCGAAGAGGGTTTCTTATCACCTGCTACCTAATGTTTTTTTAATCAGGTGTGGGGAAACTTTGGCCCTCCAGATATTGCTGAACCATCATTCCTGGCCACTGGCCATGCTTGCTGGGGCTGATGGGAGTTGTTCGACAACATCTGGAGAGTCAAAGGTCCCCCACACTGGTTTTAAATGAGGATTCCAGGGATTCTGCATGCAAATCAGTTCTTTTCCACTGTATTATATTCCCTCTCCAGTAGGTGCGGTAGCTTTCAGAGAATGAGAATGATAAAAGCAAGATAGCAGCAGAAACAGCACCCCACCTTCCACCCCGAATTGGTAGGCATTTTGGGAAAGCAGTCTCTAGGTCATTTGTTTTGCCTCCTCCAACAGCTTACTAGAATGCCATTCATACGAATGAGTTGCCTGATGCTGGCAGGCACCATCGATGGCGATATATATTTGTGGCTTATAGGAAGAGTCAGGGCATCCATTTATCATGGCTGATGTTGACGTAACACCTACAGTGATTCTTCCATGAGTGCCTAAGCTGCCAGCTTATGGTCAGCATTAGAAAGGAGGTCATTGTAGGAGGAGGAACGAGAAGTCACAGAACATGTTTTGCCAATGAGACAGTCTAGTCCAGGGGTCAGCAACCCGTGGCTCCGGAGCCGCATGTGGCTCTTTTACACCTTTGCTGCGGCTCCGGGGCAGATACTAGCGAGGGGAGGAGGCGCATTGTGTGCCCCGACACTCCCCACTGTTTTAAATGTTGCAATGGTTTTGCGGCTCCCAGTTTTTTTTTCTTCGGTCCAAGTGGCTCTTTTTGTCTTAAAGGTTGCAGACCCCTGGTCTAGTCTGATGTGGAGTTAAGATATGCCTAACCCTCCATATAGTTCAGAGTTTAAATCCTTCCACATTCATACAGGCTATACCAAAATTGCAATACGACTGTGCACTTCATTGCTGAAATAAAGGTAAAGGGACCCCTGACCATTAGGTCCAGTCGTGGCCGACTCTGGGGTCACGGCGCTCATCTCGCTTTATTGGCCAAGGGAGCTGGCGTACAGCTTCCGGGTCATGTGGCCAGCATGACTAAGCCACACGGAAACGCCGTTTACCTTCCCGCCAGAGCGGTACCTATTTATCTACTTGCACTTTGATGTGCTTTCGAACTGCTAGGTGGGCAGGAACATTGCTGAAATAGTGAGGAGCTAAAAAACAGATGCCTTCACAAGGGTGAGACAATATTCACTTACAAGCGTATAAGGATCCAGCTTCATGCTCTACAGATCTCTCCACAATCATATTGATCTCATCGAACCAAGCCTATAGTAGCCCTTTCTTCTTACCCTTTAATGTACCTCACCTTAAGAGATGGGGGGAAAGGGCAGTGAAGGAAGAGAGCTCATCACAAAGCTTAACTTGCTGTATAACCACAAGTTATTAAGCATCTTTTCTTTCACAGTGGAATGCTACAGGCCAGGCATGTCCCAAGTCCGTTTCGGGGGCTGGTCAGTTTAATCTGGCCCCTGTGGCAGTTTATTTCCTGGGGTAAAATCCCCCCAAAAACCTCAACCCCCCCAAAAAAACTCAACAACTTTTGTTGGCCCTCACGGTCCTTTACTTCATCAAATCTGGCCCTCTTTGAACAAAGTTTGGACACCACTGAGATAGGCTGTAAATTAGTTATAATGTTCCTAAAAAACAAAGATTTTTTCATAATGTATCCATTATGTAACTTTTACTTTCGGTGACACATAAAACAGGAAGTTTGGAACTCACTTCTCTCCTTTCCTTATTGTGCACCCCCCCACCCGAAGAAAAAACCATTTGGACAGATCATTGAGGGGTGGGGGGACAGGACATTCAGTTATGAACTGCCAGACGGTGCATCACTTTCTTTCAAATTTACATCAATATTTCTCAGCATAACCACTTAGCATGCTTCGTATTGAAAGTGACTTCGAATGACGCTTTCAACGGCGGGCAAAGAACACATCTGTGAAGTTTCCAAGTCTGCTGAAAAAGATTTTATTTTTATGCTTTGGAGCGAGACTGTGTTCCAGTAATCGAGAAGTACAAAAGCAGTCCACAAAAGATTGTGGCACACAAATCTTGAGATGTCTTCTGATATGCCAGAATATTAAGAACTGTCTATGAAAGTGTCCAGTCAATTCATTCTAATAGCTTTGGATGCTCAATCCGTGTAATTGTCCAGTCTGGTTTCACACCTTGTGTAAATTCTCTTCGAAATCTGGGGGGGGGGGGGAGAGAAAGCACAGAAATAAGAGACTGAAACATAAGCCAAGCAGTAAAACATTTCCAAATCCTTTATAAAGCTTTTAGTGTTGTAGCAAATTCAATACTGAACTGATGGATAAAGTATCATTTGGCAATGTAATAATAGGCTCAAACTTGGCTGCTTAATCCCAGTGGGTTGTTTTCAATGTAGAAATAAGGCAAATATTCCATCCGCACAAGGATATCTCCTTGCAAAAGGAAACATCTCCCTACTCTTTCCCCCCCTGTGCTCCTGATAATCTGTTTTGGGTTCCCCCCAACCCTCTGAAGCAGATTTTGGGATTGTGTGGGGTGCACAGAAAGTCCATTGGTTCTTCCACTCTCACAAATTTTTATTTAGCTGGATACTTCCCAATGGTACACTAAATGTTGCGACAATAAATCAATCAAATCTTAATGTTTCTGTATCAATACTTTAGGAGACCTGTTAAAACATTCTCTCTTTTGCAGGAGAAGTTTAATGCACCTATTCCTGGTCTCGACTTTTATTTGCCATTTATTCACATTTATGTATATTATTCACAATTAAAGTGCATAAATTCGATTATCTTCTTCATCCCCCACACCCACCTTACTGTTGCTCACATTTCAGGAGAGAAAATAGTCAACTAAGTGGCTTTCTCACAATGGCATGGGGTTTTTTTCAGGAAAGTAAACCCTGAACTAAAATGCACTGATTTGATGGTAGTTTCTTTATACACAGAGCACAATGCCGCCGCCACGTAGAAAACCAAGGATGTGCTTACTCATAATTTGCTGTTAAAAGACGCTTCGTTTCCTGTGAAGTTTCATCTCCAAACACGACCTGGAATATTTTGGTTCCATCTGGAGTCTCGTCAGGGAGGTCAGCACTTGTCAGATACCAGAAACGCATCAGGATGCTAACAAACTTTCTTCCTGTTTTCAAGATAAAAGGGGTATTAGAAGAAGAAATACTATTCTACAGCTTCAGACACGTGGATTGGTACAAAAAGGATGGAGCAGACAGATGCTCCATTTAAGAACAAACGCACACATACAGCCTAATCTGGAAGGCTAGTGGGTGGCGCTGTGGGTTAAACCACTGAGCCTAGGGCTTGCTGATCAGAAGGTCGGCGGTTCGAATCCCCCGCGACGGGGTGAGATCCTGTTGCTCGGTCCCCGCTCCTGCCAACCTAGCAGTTCGAAAGCACGTCAACGTGCAAGTAGATAAATAGGTACCGCTCTGGTGGGAAGGTAAACGGCGCTTCCGTGTGCTGCTCTGGTTCTCCAGAAGCGGCTTAGTCATGTGGCCACATGACCCGGAAGCTGTACGCCGGTTCCCTCGGCCAATAAAGCGAGATGAGCGCCGCAACCCCAGAGTCGGTCACGACTGGACCTAATGGTCAGAGGCCCCTTTACTTTTACCCATACTACAGCTTTCAAGGAGGTGAGGAAGGTGGTGGGATAAGCGACAGATTGTTGATGGAGAAAGGATGGTACTTCCACCCAGCCATTCAAAGGTTCTTGGCTGCATATCTGAACACAAAAAGCTACTGAATTCCTCCATCAAGTTTAGTGGCTCTTCAGTAACGACCCATTTTAAGAGTCCCTCGGCTTGATTATGAGTAGACCTCTAATTACAAGCAAGCTACTCTCTTGGGCATCTCATTGCCTCCCTGACAGGGCTACTGATTCTCATATATCCTCCAATTTGGCCCTCTTCTTCCTTCTCACCCCCCACAACATGGAACCTGGAACCTTACCATCTGGGATAACCCCTATATCTCTAAATGCTGCCATGCAAAGAGAGTCACGACAGAATCTTATGTATGCTTAAAGTTCTAAGCATGGGAGCTCATTGATCAAATCTGAATTGGACCAAACACTGGAATTACTGTTGTTCATTTATTATATGTTTTGTCCATCCTCCAATGAGTTCAAACAATTATGTTGCACTCAGGGAAGGCGACTGGTTCAAGCTCAGCCCTGTGAGCTTCCCAATTGAGCAGAAATTTGAACCTGGGTTTCCCCAGCCCTAGTTCGCACTCTAACCCAAGGCTGGGGACCCTTTCCTAGGCAGAAGGCCAGATGCTCATCTCACCATCCCTGCCACTACAAATTTGACAGGTTGCCCACCTGTCAATCACCTGACACCACTATGCTATCAGGTGATGCTGCCCTTTGAAGGCCCAATTGTCAGGACTGCAAAGGAGAGAGAAACAAACAGAGGTCTGAAGAGCAGCATGGGACTGTTCGCAAAAGGACTTTCAAACACCTCCATGCTGATCTTTGAACCAATGATTCAAAGCTAATGGGTAGTAGGAGCGCACCTTGCTCCAGCAAAAGGTTAACCGGGAGCTCACCTTAAGCTCCTCATTGCTCCTCTACAGTTCTGCACTCCCATGCTTTATTGTGCATAACAACATGTGTAGGGAGGATGGGCATGGCTTGCCCAAAATGGCTTTGCTGTCCAAAGTTCTTCACCCCTCCTATATAGGGTGCGGCAAGGATACACCAAGAGATGAACAATGTACAGGACCCTAGTGGCATAGAGCCAGTGTGGTGTAGTGGTTAAGAGTGGTAGACTCGTAATCTGGTGAACCGGGTTCGATTCCCCGCTCCTCCACATGCAGCTGCTGGGTGACCTTGGGCCAGTCACACTTCTCTGAAGTCTCTCAGCCCCACTCACCTCACAGAGTGTTTGTTGTGGGGGAGGAAGGGAAAGGAGAATGTTAGCCGCTTTGAGACTCCTTCGCGTAGTGATAAAGCGGGATACCAAATACAAACTCTTCTTAATATTATTAATGTTAGCATCAGATTGAAGAAAAGTACCGTATTTTTCGCTCTATAAGATGCACCAGACCACAAGACGCACCTAGTTTTTGGAGGAGGAAAACAAGAACAAAAATATTCTGAATCTCAGAAGCCAGAACAGCAAGAGGGATCGCTGTGCAGTGAAAGCAGCAATCCCTCTTGCTGTTCTGGCTTCTGGGATAGCTGTGCAGCCTGTATTCACTCCATAAGACGCACACACATTTCCCCTTACTTTTTAGGAGGGAAAAAGTGAGTCTTATAAAGCAAAAAATATGGTACTTTGAACAGTATCACAGAGAACGGATGATAAGTGTTTCCCAAAAGCGGCCAAAGGATTTAAAGTAAAGCATTCTGAACAGGTTGCATACCACTGTCGTCATAGTAAATGCCAACATCTCCTGCTGTTGTGTACATTATTTCATCCACGTCGGCAGCTAGGGCACTTCTGTGGCTTTCGGAGAGTGAAGAAAGCTTCTCCTTCAGCACCTGCAGCATCTGATTGAGAAGGGATGATTGTTAACATAGACGGCAGGATCTCCAAGGATGTGCTCTACAGGGAGCCGAGTTTGGGTACCAGGCACACTCCTTTTCACAAGGTGCTTAACTGAGAGATTTAGGTTTCACAACTTAGTCCCTACATAAAGGTTACAGTCTCTAACTTGGGAGCCTTTCCCCCCATGAGTGGCTGGTGGTGGAGATTGCTCACTGATGAGGGGAGAAGTACTCTGCATGTGTTCACAGATGGTCTTCCTAGTAGTACTACATCTTCCAGGAATGAGCCTTCCTACTGAAAGAGCTATGGACCTGTGACTTGGCTCATATGCCTCTTTTAAGAGATGGCAGTAGAACTGAGGGAGTTAAATTAGGGGGGGGACTGAAGAAAGAATGAAGAGAGGACGAAGTGGCAGTGAGTAGGTTATAAATTGCAGGACACAGAGGAGGAAGGATACATCCTGCTTTCTGTTCCCAGAAGCTCAGGTGCTAAACCCATTTTTTTGAGGTGTCAGTTGCTATTCCTGCTTAAGTAGATGAAGGTAAACACGACCCAAATAATATATTCTAGCCTTGGTCTACTACGTCAGCTTAAGGAACGATGGATATATCAGTTTTACCATAACAATGGAAATAAACATTTACCTCTTTTGATACAAGCTCCTCCAGTAGATCATATTTACACTGAGAAATTAGCCTTGAAACAAGAGCAAAAGCCTAGAAGACAGGACACACAAACAAATATCATTTTTTTACTCCGAAGTAAATTCACAGTATTCTCTCTGTGTATTAAGTACATATTATGTCTCACAAATCAATGTGCTCTTGTTGTGCAGCTATATTCCCAAGCAAAGCAACGGCAAACAGGGAGTGATAGTTATTTTATGCTCAGTTGCCTAGACTGCTTAATGGTGTCCTGTTTGTGCAACTTGAAAACGGACTCAAATGATGGATAGTGCCAGAGAAAATGAAGAAGGGCTCTCCTACGCAACCAAGAGGTGGTGCAGTAGAAAAAGGATCAATAGAGAAGAATTTCAAACAACTGGGAAATCAGTGTTAGGGATGCCACCTTTCTTTCTTGGCTGGATTGCTGTACCTTTTAACAGTATCCTGAAAACTAAGGAATGGCAGACTTCCGGGGGCGGCGCGAAACTGTAATGGCGGTCCTCTTCGAGCTCTGAAGAGGGGCTCCGCGGAAAAGGGTCGTTCGCTGCGGCATAGCGACGACCCATCAAGATAAACCACGGGTAGAGTGAGCCCGTGGCCGTGGGACTCGGCGGGCACCAGAAGCTGCTCCGAAAACACAGAAGGGACCCCGTAAGGAGACCCGGAGTGAAGGAGGGGTAGCGGTGCTGTGAGTTCATCGCTCTTTCCGCGGAAGTGAAGCCGCGCGGCTGTTACAGATGAGCGCTGATCCTTCTTCCTAAAATCAACACCAAACTGCAAGTAACATACCCGTGAGTAAAGGGGACTAAAATTTGGCAAAGAATTTCGTAAATTTGGCTGAAAGCGGGAGACGAAAAAAGGGAAGTCCGTCTTCCGACATTGCTGACAAGATCAAAGCAAAGCTTTAAAAAGCGGAAGCGCTTGAAACGGGACTTTGGGAAGCTTTAACTTCTTCGTGCTATTAAATCTGCTCTTTTTTCTGCTGAACTGAAGTTGGAAAGGGACTTTGATTATAAGAACGAGTAACGGGGGGTCTCCTCCTACCTCCCCCTCCCTTTGGGGTGATCTTTAAAGAGCCAGATCGTCGGGCTGCCGGAGAGAGAGACCGTGCTAAACTGCGGAAACAGTTGCAAACTTTGTAAAAACTTTGTTGGAGTATAATTGATACATTTGAGCAGGAAAGTTTGGATGTGATATTGTTGCAAGCACCCCCTGTGAAACTTTGTTGAACTTTAAAAGGTGCTTTGGGGAATTTTGAATCTTTGAAGGGACTGTTGGATATTGAACTTACTGAGTCAAAAAAAAAATTTGGAACTTTAAATGGCGGATTACTTCCTTCTTTGTCTTTGAAACTTGGTGGCACTCCCCCTACAGGGCTTTCGGATTATAAAATCCTGGGAACTGACTTTTGTTTTGAATTCCACTTTACCGGTTGTTTATAATTGAATTTGTCCTTCCCATGGAACAATAGACAATTTGACCTTGAACACTGACAGATGTGTAATGAGTGGTGCAGGGAGAACAAGAGCATCTAAAGCTAAGGAATCTAAAGAGGCCAAGGAGAAAGAAAAGGAAAGAAAACCAACACAGTTTGTACAAACAACACTGACCCAAGGACGCCGATCGTCGGTTCCAGCTGTACTGGTGACCCAAAGGGAACAAGGGGAAACAACTGAGAAGTCCACTGAGGAAGATATGGCAGCAGGTGGGTCAGATACACTATTTAAACAAATATTGGAGCAACTATCAAGTTTAAACCAGAAGGTGGACGACCAGTCTTTGAAGATAGATAAAGCAACTTCCTCGATTCAAAAATTGACTGATCAAGTTTCCCAGCACACGCAAGCCATAGAGAATTTGCAAGGAGCAACAGCGGAAAATCGGGAATTGGCTGGAGAAGCAATCCAGAAAGTGGGAGCTCTACAAAAAGAAGTGGAAGAAATAAAAGGAGAAGTTAAGCCCCTGCACAAACAGGTGGGTGAACAACAAGTTTATCTGTCAATGGTGGAACTGAAAAATCGCGAGAGTAACATCAAATTGAGAGGCATCCCGGAACTAGAGCAAGGAGATTTGATTGGATACTTAACACAAGAATTTTCGAAGTTCTGGGGTTTAAAGGAAGACACAGATTTTAAGATTGTCTCGGCATATAGACTGGGAAGAGTGGTAAAGAAAGATAGATCCAGAGACTGTTTGATAATTTTAAGATCAAAGGAAGAGAGGGATAAGATCCTAGGTCTTCATTTCAAAAAAGCAATTGAAATACAAGACAAAAGGGTGGAAATCTATAGAGATATTCCGAGACAGCTGTTGGATCTTAGAGCCACCTATTCAGAACTAGCAAAATTGCTGAGATACAACGCAATTCCCTATAGGTGGGAGTTTCCACAAGGACTATCCTTCACCTACAAAGAAAGGAAGGTTAAAATTAGAACACCTGAAGATAACCAAAAGTTCCTTCACGACCACGGAGAAGATCTCCAAAAAGGAGTGGATTGGCTTCCAGCTGTACCAGCACCAATATTGCTTGAAAGCGGGCCAACGCCTGCACCCTCGGGATCTGAGCAAAAGGAAGGCACCCCATCTTAAGAACGTTTAAAATAGAACAGGATGTCTCTGCAGCTACTTAGCTGGAACATAAATGGCGGGAATTCTCCGGAAAAAAGGAGGAGGATATTCCATATTTTGAAAAAAGAACAATTGGATATAATATGCCTTCAAGAAACACATGTGACTAGGCTCCACAGGAAAGTATTAATTAATAAAAGACTTGGCCAAGAATTTATCTCATCAGACAAAGTCAAAAAAAGAGGTGTTGTAATTTATGCAAAGGAGAACCTATCACCAAAATTCTTATTTAAAGATGATCATGGAAGAATTCTCGCAATTGAAATCCAAACACAAGGGGAAAAGATTTTGATATTAGGAGTTTATGCGCCAAATGATGGAAAATCAGAATTTTATAAGAAGCTGCATGAGACAATGATGGACTATTTGGACTATTCTAATATTATCGTGATGGGAGATATGAATGGGGTGGTGTCTACAAATATGGACAAATCCCAAAATCAAAATTTAACAACAGACGGCAGACTCCCTAAAACCTTTTTTGAAATGACAGACAATATGGACTTGATTGACATTTGGAGGACAAGGAACCCCTTGGGTAAAGAAGGAACCTTCTTTTCTGAGGCCCACTTGTCATGGACACGAATCGACCAAATTTGGATATCTAGAGGGCTGGCCCCGAAAACGAGAAAAGTGGAAATCTGCCCAAAAACCTGCTCCGACCATAATGCCTTAAAAATGGAATTGAGACTTTTCCCAACTGGATCCTTCAGATGGAGAATGAATGACACCTTGCTAAGAGATCAAGAGATCGTTAAGAAGGCCCAAAAAACGCTAAAGGACTATTTTGAAATAAATTTGAACACTACGGTGGAGAAAAGAATAATCTGGGACGCAAGCAAAGCTGTAATGAGAGGGTTTCTGATACAACAGAATACAATAAAGAAAAAATTTTGGAATGGAAAAAAGGAAAAAATTCTAGAGAAAATAAGTGAAGGAGAAAAAAAGCTGAGAACTAATCCGAAGTCAAAAGAGGTGCTAAGAGAGATCAAATTCCATCAAGCACAATATTCGAAATTGATTAATCAAGAGATTGAGTGGAAAATAAAACAAATGAAGCAGAGATCGTTTGAATCAGCAAATAAATGTGGAAAGTTGTTAGCTTGGCAATTGAAAAAAAGACAAAAGCTAAACACAGTCACAAACCTGGAGATTCAAGGAAAAATAGTTCAGAAACCAGAAGAAATAAGAAAGTGCTTCCACAGATACTTCAAGGAACTTTATGCACAGGGGCCTCAGAAAGAATCGGAAATAGACCAATTCTTGAGGACAAATGGACTATCTAAAATAAGTCAAGATAAAAGATCAATTCTCAACAGTAAAATAACTCAACAGGAAATTGAAGGTGCCATCCAAAATATGCAACTTGGCAAATCTCCAGGCCCAGATGGTCTCACCTCCAAATATTATAAGACTCTGAAGGATTGTTTGATACAACCGTTGTTGGAGGTTTGCAACCAGATTATGGAGGGGAGAAGGGCACCGGAAACGTGGAAAGAAGCATTCATCACATTGATTCCCAAGTCAGAGAAGGAAAAGACTCAGCTTAAGAACTACCGTCCCATCTCACTCCTGAATGTGGATTACAAAATATTTGCAGACATTTTAGCAAGTAGACTTAAAAACGTTTTAAACGAAGTAATTCACAAGGACCAAGCAGGCTTTCTCCCTGGTAGACACATGTCTGATAACACCAGGAATATTATTGATATATTGGAGCTGTTGCGAATTAGAAACACAAGGGCTGCTCTAATCTTTATTGATGCGGAGAAAGCATTTGACAACATTTCTTGGATGTTTATGAAGAAAAACCTGAAGGGGATGGGAGTGGGACGGGGGTTTGAAAATGGACTAGAAGCAATTTATTCAGAGCAAAAAGCCAAGTTGATAGTGAACAATGTGGTGTCGGATGAACTTCTAATTGAAAAAGGGACACGACAGGGGTGCCCTTTATCCCCTCTGCTATTTATTTCTGTTCTGGAGGTATTGCTGAATATGATTAGGGAGGACCAGTTGGTGCAAGGTATAGAGGTCGGAGCGAAACAATACAAACTGAAAGCCTTCGCAGATGACCTAGTCTTGACAGTACAGGAGCCAGTATCTAGCACAAAAAGAGTTTTGGAACTTATTTTGGAGTTTGGTCGGGTGGCGGGATTCAAGTTAAACAAACAAAAAACTAAGGTTTTGGTCAAAAATTTGACACCTACAGAGATAGAGGGGTATCAGAAAGAGACAGAGCTAAGTGTGGTTAAAAAAGTGAAATACCTGGGGGTATACTTGTCCACCAAAAATTTAAACCTTTTCAAAGATAATTATGAAAAATGTTGGTTGGAAATTAAAAAAGACTTGGATATCTGGTCAAGATTGAAACTTACCTTGTCAGGCCGAATCGCAGCTATAAAGATGTGTGTTTTACCAAAAATGCTATTTTTATTTCAAACCCTTCAGGTCGTGGACAGAATGGAATGTTTTGGAAAATGGCAGAAGGACATTTCTAAGTTTGTCTGGCAGGGCAAAAAGCCCCGAATAAAATTTAAAATACTAACCGACTCAAAAGAAAGAGGGGGGTTTGCCCTGCCGGACTTAAGGTTGTACTATGAAGCTGCAGCCTTCTGCTGGTTGAAGGATTGGTTCCTGTTGGAAAACACCGATGTCCTAGATCTGGAGGGGTTTGATAATGTGTATGGTTGGCATGCATACTTGTGGTATGACAAGGCGAAGGTTCATAAATTGTTCAAAAACCATATTGTCAGAAAATCAATTTTTGCCGTCTGGATGAAGTATAAGGATTTATTAGAAAACAAGACCCCGAGGTGGTTATCACCTGTGGAAGCCAAGATTTCTAAAAAAAAGCCCAATATGGAGGCCTATTGGCCAAAATATTGGGAACTGATTGAAAGAGTTGGAGACAATTGGAAGCTCCAAAGCCAGGACAAATTAAAAGGTAAGGTGCGAGATTGGTTACATTATGCTCAAATTCAAGAGGTATTCAAAATGGACAAAAAAGTGGGTTTCCAGTTGGAGAAATCGAAACTGGAGACGGAATTACTAGAACCAAAGACTAAGGTACTTTCGAGGATGTATGACTTGCTGCTTAAATGGAACACACAGGATGAGACAGTTAAATCTGCCATGATAAAATGGGCACAGGATGTAGGACACAACATTATGTCTGAGGACTGGGAAAGGTTATGGAACACCGGTATGAAATTCACGGCATGTAGTGCCTTGAAAGAGAACATTATGAAAATGGTATACCGGTGGTACATGACCCCAGTCAAGTTGGCTAAAATATACCATCTTTCTGATAATAAGTGTTGGAAATGCAAGGAGGCAGAAGGGACATTCTTTCACCTCTGGTGGACCTGCCCGAAAGTAAAGGCCTTTTGGGAAATGATACATAATGAGCTGAAAAAGGTATTCAGATATACCTTTTCTAAGAAACCAGAGGCCTTTCTTCTGGGCATGGTGGACCGGAAGGTGCCAAAGAAGGACAGAACCTTGTTTATGTATGCAACCACAGCAGCTAGGATTCTTATCGCAAAGTTCTGGAAGACACCAGATTTACCCACACTGGAGGACTGGCAGACGCAGCTGATGGACTACATGGAGTTGGCAGAAATGACCGGCAGAATTCGAGATCTGAGCGAAGAAACAATGGAGGAGGACTGGAAAAAATTTAAGGACTATTTGCAAAAACATTATAAGTTGTTTGAGTGTTAAGATTGTGCACGATTAAGAAACGTTATGCTTCTGCAATTTATTTTAAGTAAATGATAAAGTAAGTATTGATGGAAAAAAATGAGACAAACTAGAAACAAAATATTATGTTTATTAAGAGTGTTAAAATTAAATTACAAATTTTTGAAATTGGTAACATAATAAATACAAAGGTATAATAAGTTCGGAAATAAGATAATAAATTGCTGAATTGGTTAGAATGATGAACGCAATGCTGAGAGGATGCGAGGAGGTCCAAAAAGATGTCGAAAAAAATTTATAATGATCTTTTCTTTTTTCTATGCTTTTCTTTATATATATGGAAAATGTTTCTTGTATATTGTTGTCCAAACAAATTTGTTCATCTATGGAAAGAAACGCAATAAAAAATTTTTATAAAAAAAAAAAAAATGAAAACTAAGGAATGGCATAGTCACCACAGTCTTCATCACTAGACTTTTGGAGTAGTTGTGGTAGGGAGGCAGGGAAAGAGAGGTAGGATCCTGTTGGATCAGACCAAGGATTCATCTAATTCAACATCCATCACTGTTTTTCCTTGGCATCTAATACTCAAAGCAATACAGTCCATGTGCCCAGAGGGGCTATTTAGTTATCACTGGTACCCTCCATGGAGTTCACTTGTAAGAGACTTACACTTAACAACTTGCCACGTGTAAACAGGAATGAGTGGGTTGCTAGGTGGAAGTAGCACAGTTTTCTCATTAGTGGGCTGGACTGTTGCATCCTTCCTCCACCACTTTATTTGATATTTTGGTAAACCACTTTGTTCTTGTTTTTGCACAAATGAGCAGGGTATGAAATAAATAAATAACAACACTAGCTTGCTAAAATGCTTGCCACTTGGATTTTCATGCTAGGCGGGGGAGGGGGGATAGGCTACCTTTCCTCTGCAGACAGCATAGAAAAACAAGCTACTTCAGTAGTTGCTGGTTTTGAGAGAGGACAAGCCAGTAACCCCTGTGGGCTCGTTTGCAAGGTTACCTTTTTCTTCAAGAAGTCAGAGCTTGGGCAGCTTCACCCATTGAACTTCTGCCTTACCTCAATCAATAGAGCATGAGACACTTAATCACAGGGTTGTGGGTTCAAGCCCTGCATTGGGCAAAAGATTCCTGCATTTCAGGTGGTTGGACTAGATGACCCTCGTCGTCCCTTCAAACTCTAGAGTTTTGTACTTTTATGCTTTGCTGCGGTGAGGAGGCCCAATGGCATGGTAAGAGGACACTATACCATGTGTAAAAAAAGATAAAGGACCCATGGACAGTTAAGTCCAGTCAAAGTCGACAATGGGGTTGCAGTGCTCATCTTGCTTTTCAGGGCAAAGGAGCCAATGTTTGTCCACAGATTTCTTTCTGGATCACATGGCCAGGATGACTAAACCACTTCTGGCGCAACGGAACACCGTGACGGAAACCAGAGTGCACGGAAATGCCACTTACCTTTCTGCCGCAGTGGTACCTATTTATCTACTTGCACTGGCGTGCTTTCGAACTGCTAGGTTGGCAGAAGCTGGGACAGAGCAACAGGAGCTCACCCCATCGTGTGGATTCAAACTGCTGACCTTCCAATCGGCAAGCCCAAGAGACTCAGTGGTTTAGACCACAGAACCGCCAGTGTCCCTAGTGAACCATGAATGGTATAAATGTAGCATAAACACCAACAACTGGGAAACACTTGCCTGCGAGTGCTCCAATTATAGAATAGCCTCTACCAAAGATGTCATGGACTTTGAAGACGCTCGACCACAGGACGAAAGGGAGAAATGTGCTAAGAGGAAGGCAGGTTTGGCAATCCCTCACTATGATCAACTCTTATCCGGAAACCTATGTCCCCACTGTGGAATGACGTGTGGATCCAGAATTAGCCTCCGCAGTCACAGACTCACACCGTGTTCATGGAAGACAACCTTACTCGGCTACAAGTGATTGCCAAAGAAGAAGAAAGACAAGGTCGCCATAACCCAGGGTCGACTCAAGACATTTTGGCGCCTGAGGCGGATCCCAAAATGATGCCCCCTTCCTGCCAGAAAAGAAGGGGCAAGGGAAGATCTGCATCAGTGACAAGCAGGGCCAGATTTAGGTTTGATGAGGCCCTAAGCTACTGAAGGTAATGGGGCCCTTTATATATCCAGCTGTCCTTTGTCAACAACAAATTGTTGCTGTTTTTTGTGTTGAATATATGCTATATGGTAATTTAAGGACTTAACAGGTTATCTAAAACCATTTGAACAAAACAAATAGGAGCCTACACAACACACAACACTGTTGCTGTATGTAGGTTTTATTTTCTGTTTTTTATCTTATATTTTGGAAATGTACATCCAGTTTTTCCCCCTTTAATTATTTCGGAGACCCCCCAAGAGAGTGGGACGCAGGTGGCACGGGTGACGCTGTGGGTTAAACCACAGAGCCTAGGACTTGCCGATCAGAAGGTCAGCGGTTCAAATCCCCGCGACGGGGTCCTGCCAACCTAGCAGTTCGAAAGCACGTCAAAGTGCAAGTAGATAAATAGGTACCACTTCGGCGGGAAGGTAAACGGCGTTTCTGTGCGCTGCTCTGGTTTCGCCAGAAGCGGCTTAGTCATGCTGGCCACGTGACCCGGAAGCTGTACGCCGGCTCCCTCGGCCAATAAAGCGAGATGAGCGCCGCAACCCCAGAGTCAGTCACAACTGGACCTAATGGTCAGGGGTCCCTTTACCTTTACAGTGGTACCTTGGGTTAAGTACTTACCGTAAATTTCGCTCCAAAACACGCACTTTTTTGCTCCGAGAAAGTAAGGGAAAATGCCTGTGCGTGTTACGGAGCGAATGCACGGATCGGAGCCATGGCTGCCGTCAGTCAAGCAAAGCGGGAGCTGCTTACACGCTCTACGAGGCTCTCACTTTGCTTTCTTTAAAGCGACCTGGAGCCAGGAAGGAGGGAGGGAAGGAGAGCCATAGCAGCAAAGCCGGCAGCAGCCGCTTACACGGGAGGAGGGACAGACGCTAGCAAAGGTCTGCGCGCTCTCTAAACAGAGCAATGAGGCTGCAGAGAGACGGCAGGAAAGATAAAATTTAAGCAACCAGCAGCAAAATAAAACCAACCTCGAGCTCTGAGCCAGCGCAGTGAAAACCAGGAAGTAAAAAAAAAGGCTGGGGAGGGCATGAGGGAGAGCGGAAAACTTTGCAAATCCCCCGCGTCTCAGCTGATCGGCTGGGATGGAGCAGCTTGTTTTCAGGCAGGATAGATTTGAGCATTGTCTGGGTCCTAGTGCCCCTATCGCTTTTTTGTGCTCCATTCTATTGCTGCTGGTGGCTGCTTATCGTTCAGGCTGCAAGGAGAAGCGCTTTTACACAGCTAATGGCAAATCCCCTGCAATCCAAGTCCTCCTCACTTGCTCAAATCTATTCTGCCTCAAAACAAGGAGCGGAAGGAAAAGGCTGCAAACTGTTAAATGGAAAAAACCCAGGCACAGGGCAAATACCTTAAGTATACCTTTAAAGCAACAGTGCTCTTTCCCTCCCTCCTCCCCGCGGAAAAGCTCCTTGTCCCTTGAGTTCTTTTCCTTCCCTCCCCACTTAAAACGTGGTTACAAAGCACGGATCCACATGGATCCTCAGGATTTTTGCACTGGGTCACCCCAAATTCACCATCAGATCACATAGCATTTCCATGGCTGCAGCCTGCACCAAAAAACACACGCACCCACTGTTTCATGGGGCCGCAATGACGCAAAAACGTGGTTACAAAGCATGGATCCACATGGATCCTCAGGATTTTTGCATTGGGCTACCCCAAACTCACTGTCAGATCACATGTCTGTGGCCACAGCATGAACCATAAAAATGATACGTCCACTGTTTCATTTAGAATATTTTTTCCTTGTTTTCCTCCTCTAAAAACTACGTGCGTGTTATGGTCAGATGCGTGTTATAGAGCGAAAAATACGGTAATTCATTCTGGAGGTCCGTCCTGAAACTGTTCTTAACCTGAAGCACCACTTTAGCTAATGGGGCCTCCTGCTGCCGCTGCACAACTGGAGCACGATTTCTGTTCTTATCCTGAAGCAAGGTTCTTAACCTGAAGCACTATTTCTGGGTTAGCAGAGTGTAACCTGAAGCGTATGTAACCCGAGGTACCACTGTACTTAAGAGAGTGGAGCCCTAAGCTTTAGCTTCTTTAGCTTATACGTAAAATCCGGCCCTGGCAAGGGCCGATGGGGAGAAAGAGGGGGCAGGGGGCTCTGCTGCCCCGTGGATCCTGACCCCCTGAGGAGGCCCTCCTTCCCTCGCCTCCTGCCCAAAGCCCCTCCTCACCTGCGTGGCCCCTTCCGTGAACTCGTGGACGCTGAACTCCTGGTCGAAGTAGGCGCGGACGAGGAAGAAGTAGAGGCGGGTGCGGAGCCACATGAGCGGGTTGGGCACCCCGACCACCACCACGCCGGGCTTCCGCCGCCCGCCGGGCTCGGGGCCGCCGCTGCAGGGGCGCGCGGGGGCAACGGGCAAGCGGGGCGGCGCAAGGGCGGCCCTGCGGGGAGAGGGAGGCCGCGGGAACCCGGCCCGGCCGGGCTTGGCCTGGTCCGCCGCCGGGAGCAGGAAGTACCGGCGCGGGTGGGCCGCGGGGACCCGCAGGGCCCACGGGCAGCGGCTGCGGGAGGCGCCCACGGGCAGCGCCATCGCTCCCCGCCTCAGCCCTCCCGTCATCCCGCGGGAGTCCGGCCGCGAAAGGGGTCCGGGCGGAACGAGAGAGCGCCGGGAGGAAGGTTCCGGGCGCCGCTCCTTCAGCGCCTTAGGGCCGAGCCACAGAAGCGTCGGAAGGGACCATCTCACCCCCAAACCCTCGCAACGCAGGGATATTTTAGCCCAAACTTGGGTCACCTGCTGTTTTCGGACTACAATCCCCGAGCAGTGGTCTTGCTCGCTAGGGATGATGGGAGTTGTAGTCCAAAAAATCAGCTGCTCGCTAGGGGTGATGGGAGTTGTAGTCAAAAAAAAAAAGCCGCCGGAGACCCACGCTTGAGAAATACTGTTTTAGCCTAACATAGCGCTCGATCATGCTCCGCCGCAGGGTTTCCCAAACTTGGGTCTCCAGCCATTTCCCCCCCGGACTACAATTCCCATCATCCCTGGCCACTGGGTCCTCCTAGCTAGGGATGATGGGAGTTGTAGTCCAAAATCAGCTGGAGACCCACGTGTGGGGAACCCTGCCCTACGGACTGAGCTAACCCAGCCCAGGATCGTCTCCTACGCGCGGGGCTGGAAGCGCCTCGCAAGGGGTTTCCACGCAGGAGTCTGCTTTATCCCACCTTCCCCTTGCGAAAGGAGAAAACAACCGCGCGGTCTTCTCGGCCTGGAAAACCTGGTTTCCCTGGAGGAAGCAACCCGATCGCGGAAACCACAGCGAGAGGGGATCTGGCATGGAGGGGCAGCGAGTCATCCCGCTGGCTCAGTACCCCGGGGTCGCCCGGGAGCGCTTTCTGCAGGACATCTACCCTCTGGTAGGGGAAAAAAATTATCGCACCTTTACTTCCCTGGTTCTCTGGTTACCAGCGTTGTAACGATAATAAGCTTTATATTTTTGTAGAACTCAGAAAAACAAAACTGTCGGACTGATTGCCATGATACTTCTTTGCCTTCTGTAAAACAGCAACACCACAGGATGTCCTCTCCAAATGCATGTGTTTGAAAGGTCATGCATTTAAGCCCTGGGTGGGTAAGGTAAAGGGACCCCTGACCGTTAGGTCCAGTCGTGGCCGACTCTGGGGTTGCGGCGCTCATCTCGCTTTATTGGCCGAGGGAGCCGGTGTACAGCTTCCGGATCATGTGGCCAGCATGACTAAGCCGCTTCTGGCGAACCAGAGCAGCGCACGGAAACACCATTTACCTTCCTGCTGGAGCGATACCTATTGATCTACTTGCACTTTGACATGCTTTCAAACTGCTAGGTCGGCAGGAGCAGGGACCGGGCAATGGGAGCTCACCCCGTCGCCGGGATTCGAACCGCCGACCTTCTGATCAGCAAGTCCTAGGCTCTGTGGTTTCACCCAGAGCACCACCCGCGTAAGCCCTGGGTAGCCAAGCCCAAACAGATTTACAGATTCATGTGTGTGTAGGTGACAAATTCCAGAAGGGTCCTCCTGTTAGGCTGCAATAGGTTGTAATGGATTGCTTTCAAGTCACTTCAGCACCAGATGTGGGGAAAAAATCATCCACCACCCTGCCCTGTATTTTACTATGATGCTCATATTGACTTTCAGCATTTTAAAGTTGAAACTCAACTTAGCAAAGATGTAATTTTTGAAAGCATGTATATATTTGCATTGATTACTAACATTATGTCAGTTTATTCTTAGATGTCATAAATGTCCGTACTGTGAGAATGGTTGCTGGTAGAAGGTAGTAGAATTGCAAAAATGTTCTGCAACAATATATTTTTTTTAATTCTTAGAGAAAGCCAGTAGTGCTGAAAGGTATTGATTTGGGCCCTTGCATGACCAAATGGACCGTGGATTACCTCAGTCAAGCATCAGGAAATAAAGAAGTAAAGGTTCATGTTTCTGCGGTGCCACAGATGGACTTCCTCAGTAAGAACTTTCTGTATAGGTATTCCGTTTCAATCCTTTCTCTGCTTTTAGAGGAATGCTCCAGACTTTTAGAGACTCAGTACTTCTGCTTGAAACTTTTTATACGGGATCTGTGCTTTCACTTTGCAAATGGCATTCTGAATTATGAGTTGTTATCTTGTTCTGCTTTTGAAGCTGTAAGAGATTTTCTCCCTTCCAAGAACAGTTGACCTAATGTTCTGTGTGTGGGGGGGTGAGATCTGGTTTTCAATGTGATATATCACCAGCTAAACATTGTGACATACTCATATACAGTGGTACCTCAGGTTACATACGCTTCAGGTTATATATGCTTCAGGTTACAGACTCCGCTAACCCAGAAATAGTGCTTCAGGTTAAGAACTTTGCTTCAGGATGAGAACAGAAATCGTGCTCCAGCGGCGCGGCAGCAGCAGGAGGCCCCATTAGCTAAAGTGGTGCTTCAGGTAAAGAACAGTTTCAGGTTAAGAACAGACCTCCGGAACGAATTAAGTACTTAACCCGAGGTACCACTGTATCACAATGTTTGAAATAAGGTTGGAGCTATGTAGAGGCATTGGCTGCCTTCATGTTCCCCCCTACATTTGATTTTGGCATCACACACACACACACCATGATTCGCAATATATTGCCGGGTCAAAAATTACCGTACTTTTCGCACCATAACACTCAGTTTCCCCCCCTAAAAGGTAAAGGGAAATGTGTCTGCGCGTTATGGAGCGAATGCAGGCAGGAGGAGCCACTCTTGCTGGCTGTTCGGCAGCCTTTCTTCCTCTGCTTGGCTTGCTGAGAAGCCGGCAACAGCTGAGCAACAGCTGAGTGTCGGGAGACAGCCTCTCTTCCTCCTGTCTGCCTGCTCTATGGCTTTTTGGCGAGGTGGGAGAAGGGAGGCAGCTCAGAAGCCGGCAACGGCTGCACGCAGCGTGTAAAAGCCAAGGTGGGGAAAGGGAGACAGCCTCTCTTTCTCCTGTCTGCCTGCTCTATGGCTCTCCCTTACACAAATGTAAGCGGCTCTTACTCTGCTTTCTTTACAATGAGCTGGAAAGAGGGACAAAGAGGGCATCCCCTTCCGTCCCTCCCCCAGCACCTCACCGGTAAATTCAAACAAAGCGGCTTACAAGGCTCGTGTCCCTGAGTCTCCTCCTCCTCTTTTTGCTCTGGTTCGAGGCAAGGCAGCTGCACAAATGTGAGTTCCCCCTCTCTCTTCCTTCCCTCCCTCCCTCTTCCAACTTTAAAAAATATTGGGGTGACAGCCAGGTAAGCCCCACTCACATACCACAATGGGGTGGGGTGGGGGATGACTCCCTCAAATATTTAATGGGGGGGGGTGAAGGCACCTAGGCCTATAGGAGTTGGCTGCTTTGCCTAGGACAAGTGTGAGCTCCCCCCTCCTCTTCCTTCATCACTGTATTGGAGATACCATACATTACTGACAGTTCCTTCATTCACGTGGTTACAAAGCATGGATCCACATGGATCCTCAGGATTTTTGCACTGGGTCACCCCAAATTCACCATCAGATCACATAGCATGTCCATGGCTACAGCTTGCACCAAAAAAATCACGCACCCACTGTTGCCTGGGGCCGCAGTGGTGCAAAAACGTGGTTACAAAGCACGGATCCACATCTCAGGATTTTTGCATTGGGCTACCCCAAACTCACCGTCAGATCACATGTCTGTGACCACAGCATGAACCACAAAAATCATACATCCACTGTTTCGTTTAGAATTTTTTTTTCTTGTTTTCCTCCTCTAAAAACTATGTGCGTGTTATGGTTGGGAGCGTGTTATAGAGCGAAAAATACGTTATAAAACCAATATCATATGCAGTGGCGTAGCGTGGGGGGTGCCAGGGGGGCCGGGCGCAACATGGGCGGGGGGCGCGCTCGCACTAGCAGCTCTCTGCCCCTACTAAAATCCACGGGTTAGGGAGCCCGCGCTTGCTCGGCTTGGCGAGGAGGTCGCGGAAGGGGGAGAGCGAAGCCTTCTGCCGCGGGCAAAAAAAGGAGAGGAAGCCGGGCGGGCGGGCTGGCTGGCTGGCGGGGGTCTGGCTGCGCCTGCTGCTGCCGTTGCCGCTGCTGCCGGGGCTTTGACAGCTTGGCGAAGCGGAGGGAGAGGAGCTTTATGGTAATTGCGGCTCTCTCTCCACTGGCCGCCTGGGTAGTGAGCCGAGCAGGGAGTCTGGCGAGGGGGCGGGAAGAGACTTTTCCACCTCGCCTGGTCAAAAAGGAGAGCGGAGTCTCCTCAGGGCGCCCTCAGGCAGGGCAGGGCAAGGCAAGCAGAGCGAGGAGGAGAGAGAGGGGAAGGGGGGGAGCAGCCAGGAAACGCTGCGGTGTGGAGGAGGAATCAATTAAGGAGAGAAAGCGAAAAGCCTTGGAGAAAGGGAAAAAAGGAAAGAAAAGAGGCAGCTCCAGGAGAGCGCGGGGGAAAAAGAAGCCTCGCTGCTGCTGCTGCTTGGGAGAGTAAATTACTGTACTTGCCTTGCCCCGGGTTGGGGGGCGCAAATTAATTGCCTTGCCCCGGGTTAGGGGGCGCAAATTACTTGCCTTGCCCCGGGTGCTGATAACCCACGCTACGCCGCTGATCATATGGACTTGAAACCGGTTTTGGGTGATATATTGTCCAGCCCTAACACACACCATGATTCGCGAAATATTGCCAGGCCAAAAACTATGAAACCAATATCAAGATATGGATGATATATTGATATATCGCCCCGCGCTGTCTGTGACCTCTTCTGCTCCTCGGTTTAATTTTCAGGCCTTCACATCTTATGGGACACCAAGGCAAAAGCAGTTCCCTGCCTATGTGGCTTTGCGATACACTCAAATATTGTGCGGATCGGACCACTTTGCTGATGACTTGTGCTTTCTTCTGTACACTCACCCTGTTGTTTTCCTATTGTCATGACATCACAATTGGGTTTTGTGGCTTTTTCAAACCAGAACTGGGAACTATACATACCAGGAGTGTGGAACTTCTGGACTGTAGGCCTAATTAGGCCTTGCTTCATCTACGACATGAGCTGTGGAGGACGTAAAGTAGTGGCTGGGCCAGAAAGCCCTTTGCAAGGAACTTTGAAGGAACTGTCCGCTGTTTGTAGGGGTGAAGGGGGACCCCCCCCAACCAGGCCTCAAAGCCTCAAGCACTTTTCAAATTGCACTTTTCAAATTATTTTCTCTAAGGCTAAAAAAGTTTTTAGCTAAGCATCTTTCTTTGTAGCAAAAAGGTAGTTGAAGAACAATGCCTTTTCGCTTCTCAGGCTAGCTGACCACATTGTCAGTAGCACATCCAGCTTGTTGCAAACTTTCTTCCGGGAACAGAGCCAGGGAACAAGAGAGAAACATTTCTATGCAAACCTGTGAAGGGGGAGAGGGAAAAAGGGGTTTGAAAAAAGGATAAAACCTGCTTGTAAAAATGTTTCCGGCGCGGCCTGTTTTGTGAATTCATCGCACAGGTGCCTCGCCCCCCCCCCCTGGGCAGAATAAACGCTCTTTCCCCTTGGTGTCGTTTTGACTCTTTTCTTCCCTTGAAAAAAGTTTGGACAGTGACTAGCGCAATGGGATTCTCGCCCCCACTGGAGGTTCAGGAGAACCCCCAGAACAGCACATACCCTTTATAATATATGCAGTGTAATTGACAGTAGTATGTCTGATTATATGACAATTACAGCATGTATTTTAACAGCTTTCTGATAAGTTTCCATGACTGGAAGTTTAAAATTATTATTTTTTTAAAATAATATTTTTATTAAATTTTAACAAGAAAAAAGGTTACAAAAAACAACAACAAAAAGACATAACAACAAGCAATAAAGACATAACAACACCAAAACCAAAAATTCCACATAAAAACAGGAACAAAAAAAGGAAAAAATAAAAATAAAAATCCCTCCCTTCAATTTCTATCATTCTTTTACTTATTTTCCTGACTTCCTCTCACCTCCCTCTTTGTATTCCATTTAAAAATTTATTCAGCAAATCCATACCCTCTTATCTTACCCTTAATTATATGTCCTCATATAATATTACTTCATATTTTCATTTATAATCAAAAAATTCTTGCAAATTCTTATTTCACCTTATTACTCAGCCACTTCATTTTTTACATTAATTTCATTAATTTTATCTTATCCTCAAATCTCTAAAAATTCTAAATATTAACCATATTTAACCTTTCTGCAAAAGCCAGTTTCTTCCTTTCCAACATCTCTTAATATTTCATTAGTATTACACTAATTCCATAAATATAGATTTATTACAAAAAGCATTTCTCATTCTAAGTTTATCCAACGTCCTTTTTCCTGGTTCCGGGTGATGTCAGTCCTTATGTCATTATATCCTCATCAATCAGGTGTTCTAATATCTAAAGCTCTCAAGTCACTTCTAAGCCCCCTCTGCGAGTTTTCTTGTTTCTGCTTATGGTTGCATACATCCTTGTTCCCTGTTGGATCCTTTCGCATTTTCTTCTCTTTCTCTTTGGGGAGCCGATCACCAGGGAATTCCGTACAGTAATATTCTTCATTTCCTTTAATCCAATTGTCCCATTCCCCGGTGTTGCACTCCCCAGTATTTAGTTTATAATCCAAAGAGTAATTGTTCCAAAAAAGATCTTCCACTTGTTTCACAGTCCCACCAGAGATAGGAATTTTCTTAAATCCAAAATTTAGCCAGTGTCCTCCAAATTCCATCTCCCAGTGTTGCAGCTTTTGGTCATGTAGGACTTGAATTCTCTGTGTCTTTTGAGATGCATTCACAATCTCTTCCATCTTTCTCTGCCCTTGCACTTGCTCTGTTAAACCAGTTTCCTGGATAGATTGTTGTGCAGTTTCTGTAACTACGTTTCCCATTGGTACCTCTTTACTGACTGCAGCTGTTATATAGTCCATCTTTTGATTCATCAGAGACACTTTCTCATCTAGCTGTCGCAGCCCATCATATATTTTGTCCAGGGCAGATAAAACTTCCTCTCTAATCATTTCTGTCAAGGTCGGGGAGCTGGTCCCACGGTCTAATTTTCCCAGTTACTATATTCTCTTTATAAGTTGACACAGACACACTGGTAGACTTCCTCTAGGGGGTGTAGTTACTTTTTGGCATCCATTTTTAAAATGTATCCAACAAGGAAAAAAAAGAGAATTACTTTTGATTTTCCGATATTTTGTTTCCTTTCAATATAAAACAAACAGGCAGAAAGCAGCATTAGAATTATTATTTTCTTTTCCCTTTTCCATGTTCAAATTGTAAGCATCACCGACAGTTTTTTTCCTGTCATTCCGTCCCCTGGTTAGGGACAAGAAAGTCAAGTTTTCCCCCCTTTTCCTCCTGCTGTCTAGGGGGATTTGGTAGTAAAGATGCAGGAAATTTCAGGCTTTAAATTTATCCGGCTTTTAGCTTGTAAAATCTTTGCTTTAATCTTTATACAAAGAATGGGAGGCGGACTTCCTGTTAGCGCCTTCCCGTCTCGGGTCAAATTCAAAGGTATATTTTTAATCCAAAGTTTCAGTTGTCCTACTCACGGGTTGTTGTTTAAAATCCGAATTGTCACAGGAAAAAGGACAGCGCTCTCCGACATCAGCTGTGCAGCTTCGCTCCGCAGAGGTAGCGATTGACTCTCAGCACCGCGCCAACCCCCGTCTCACTCTGGAGCCCTTTGGAGGGTTCCTTTGCCGAACGGGGGGGGGGGGGGGCGCGCAAACGGTGCCCGCCGAGTCCCACGGCCGCCGGCTTCTTCCGCCTGCGGTTTTCAAAAGGGTCCCCGCTTTGCTGCAGCGGTAGACCCGATTTCTGTGGAGCTATCTCCCTCTGAGTCAGAGGGAATCCGCCATTGTCGGAGGCGCCGCCTCCAGAAGTCTAAAATTGATTTGATCTAGCACCAGTTAACTGAAAAAATGCAGTTTTGTTAAAAGGAAAAATGAAAAAAAAACTTTTTTGGCATTGGGTTTGGGAGCGTTCTGCTACCCGAAGTGTTTTTTCTTGAATTGTTGGAACTGCTTTTCAAAGCCTAATTGCTGTATCCTCACATAATGACCCTTGAGGCACAGACCTTTTTGTTCCGCTGTGGCTCTGAATAATCGTTCCTTCTTCCCCAGTGAGACAAGCAGGGTAATGTCACCACCAAAATCCAGTTTATCCAATTGTCCATTATCATTTGCCTGTGAAATTCCTAAGCTGTCTTAGACAGCTCCTATCCTCGTGACCCATTCAAACACCAAAGGGGGACATTATGTGCTCTTACTTAAACTTCAGGTTGCTCCGTGTAAAAGAAAACGAGAGCCTTGGTTTTTTAATATCATGCCCCAGCATAATTGAAAACCACAAATTTAGTGTGTCGGGGCTACTTGTAATTATTTCCATTGTAAACAGTGGGGCTCATAGCACAATCCTAAAGGAATGCACTTAGAGTTAAGTCCATTGACATGTTTCCTTGCCAGTATTAACGTGACACAACATAAATGAAACATTAAAACATTAAAACCACCAATGCTGTGCAAAGCTTAAAACATAAATCAACAAACAGTATAAATATAAGCCAGTTAAGCAATTTGTAGTAGGTTCCACACACCCCTGCTCACCCCGTTTAGCCTTGTGGGTTTTAAAAAGCGAAGCAATCTATTTGGAGTTGTTATTGCAATGGTGCCCCATATCTGGCAAAAGTCCTATTCCGTGTGAAATGCCTGAAGAGTTTTAATTTAAATATATTTTTATTTCAGAACGTTACCTTTCGATGTATTCATAAGGAGAGCTGCTGAAGCCAAACATACAGATTACTTTATTTCAGAGGTAAGACTGTGATATTGTGATTACACTGAGATGTGGGTTTTTTGGGGAGGTGTAGATTGAAATTCAAAATATTAATCCCGCGAAATGCCTTAAAATGTGAGATAAGAACTGTACCTCGCTGTAAATTCTACTGGGTGTGGGTGGTTCTTACTCTCAAGTAACTGTGGGCAGGGTTGCATTATATCAGTACAATCTTAGGACTGTCTACTCAAAAGTAAGTACTCACAGGTATGTGTTTGTGTGTGCAGAATTGCAGTGTCTCACTGCAGCCGAATCTTTGATGCATTTATAGCCAGCGCACGTAGACTCTGGTGGGATCCAGCATTAACAACCACCATCACTCTGGGGTCCTTTCCAACTCTACATTTCTATGATATTCACCCCGGTGACTTACACTTTATATTTGGAACGTAATTGACTGCATTATGGCAATATGCAGAAGAGTTCTTTTTAATTCTCTCTCTTTTTAATAGCACTTGTTCTGTGCGTTTCCGTGCGCTGCTCTGGTTCGCCAGAAGCGGCTTAGTCATGCTGGCCACGTGACCTGGAAGCTGTACGCCAGCTCCCTCGGCCAATAAAGCGAGATGAGCGCCGCAACCCCAGAGTCGGACAGAGTCAGGGGTCCCTTTACCTTTAATAATAACTCCCACTGTATTAAGCAAGGGGCTCATTCTCTCTTTGGCATGGCAGTTTTTGAGTGGACAAAGACCTAAAACAGGCTTCCTCAACCTCGGCCCTCCAGATGTTTTTGGCCTACAACTCCCATGATCCCTAGCTAGCAGGACCCAGTAGTCAGGGATGCTGGGAATTGTAGTCTCAAAACATCTGGTGGGCTGAGGTTGAAGAATCTTGACCTAAAATCTTTAAGCTGATTAGCTAAATGATACATGTTTTGCTGATTAAAGACAAAACAGTGGTTCCTCTTGGCTAAAGGTCACCATACAACCAACGGTTGAGAGAGACTTGAATATTGTAATAATTTATTCAGTTAGCTGCTAATGATTAGGTGAGTGGCAAATTGCAACTCTGTTTTACACATCTACAGCCCACTTTTTTCAAAAATGAGATTTTTTCGCAATAGGGAAAGTGACTGGAAAATGCACTGCAAAGTATGAGGTGAACAGTTGCTTTGATACAAACAAATCAGAATGAATGCCAATTAAATAACAACTGTTGGATAGGTTTTAAATCTAAATGAGTCAATAATTGTCCAAGATGTCAGGACCCTGCTTATGTTGATTCACATTATTTCTAAATAATGTTCCATTTCTTCAGCAAACAACAGGGGGGAAAACCGTCTTTAGCAAATTAGACTGGATCGATCAAGCCATTTGTTGTTGTTTAGTCATTTAGTCATGTCCGACTCTTCGTGACCCCATGGACCAGAGCACGCCAGGCACTCCTGTCTTCCACTGCCTCTCGCAGTTTGGTCAAACTCATGCTGGTAGTTTTGAGAACACTGTCCAGCCATCTTGTCCTCTGCTGTCCCCTTCTCCTTGTGCCCTCAGTCTTTCCCAACATCAGGGTCTTTTCCAGGGAGTCTTCTCATGAGGTGGCCAAAGTATTGGAGCCTCAGCTTCAGGACCTGTCCTTCCAGTGAGCACTCAGGGCTGATTTCCTTCAGAATGGATAGGTTTGATTTTTTTGCAGTCCATGGGACTCTCAAGAGTCTCATCCAGCACCATAATTCAAAAGCATCAATTCTTCGGCGATCAGCCTTCTTTATGTAGGTGTAGTGGTTAAGAGCGGTGGACTCGTAATCTGGTGAACCGGGTTCGCGTCTCTGCACCTCCAAATGCAGCTGCTAGGTGACCTTGGGCCAGTCACACTTCTCTGAAGTCTCTCAGCCCCACTCACCTCACAGAGTGTTTGTTGTGGGGGAGGAAGGGAAAGGTGATTGTTAGCCGCTTTGAGACTCCTTCGGGTAGTGATAAAGCGGGATATCAAATCCAAACACTTTATGGTCCCGCTCTCACTTCCATACATCACTACTGGGAAAACCATAGCTTTAACTATACAGACCTTTGTTGGCAAGGTGATGTATCTGCTTTTTAAGATGCTGTCTAGGTTTGCCATTGCTTTTCTCCCAAGAAGCAGGCGTCTTTTAATTTCGTGACCCGCAGCAAAATGTTGATGTGTGTTCATTGAAATGACTTCTGTCTTTTTTAAGGATGAAAAATATTATTTGCGATCCCTGGGAGAAGACCCAAGGAAGGTGAGTAATGGTGGCTCATCTTAAGGAGTGTTCCTTTGCTTTCCTATAAAACACTTCATTGGAATATGCCTTGTCTTAAAAAAAGAAAAGAGGGGAAAGGAGGGCAGTTTGTATCTGATGGGGGTGGGTGGGAGAATTGATTGAACCCTCTTCACTCATTTAAAGGGCATGTAGGCACCAAATGCTGGATGAGATTCATGAGGATCATTCCCTGTCACAGTCCTCCCTGATCCACAGTCCTGGATTTATGTATAGGCTTAACATTCTATAAGGGATGCGGGTGGCGCTGTGGGTTAAACCACAGAGCCTAGGACTTGCTGATCAGAAGGTTGGCGGTTCGAAACCCCGTGACGGGGTGAGCTCCCGTTGCTCGGTCCCTGCTCCTGCCAACCTAGCAGTTTGAAAGCACGTCAAAGTGCAAGTAGATAAATAGGTACCGCTCCAGCGGGAAGGTAAACGGCGTTTCCGTGCGCTGCTCTGGTTCGCCAGAAGCGGCATAGTCACATTACCTGGAAGCTGTACGCCGGCTCCCTTGGCCAATAAAGGAAGATGAGCGCCGCAACCCCAGAGTCAGCCACGACTGGACCTAACGTTCAGGGGTCCCTTTACCTTTACCTAACATGCTATAGCTTAGAGCCCCACTCTCTTGGGCCCCTCCAAAATATTTCAAGGGAAAAAAACCTTTAAAAAAGAAATAAACTAAAACCTACATACAGCAACAGTGTTTTGTGTTGTGTAGGCTTCTGTTGGTTATGTGCAAATGGCTTTAGCTACCTATTAGGTTCATAAATTACCATTAAGCATATATTCAACACAAAAAACAGCGGCAATTTGTTGTTGACAAAGGACAGCTGGACATATAAAGGGCCCCATTACCTTCAGTAGCTTAGGGCCTCATCAAACCTAAATCCAGCCCTTCATATGATTTTGGAGATTGATCTGAAAGTGTACAAGTAGTGTTTGCAAAAGACGCTACTGGTTCTGAAGAATGTGGAACCTCAACCATGTTATTCTAGCCAGATGTTCCTAGTCTACTCGTACCTCTCCTGCCCCCTTGCAAAAAAACAAACCCCCATTTCTGCAGCGTTTGGAATTGAATGCGGTGTTTGGGACATTTTTTTTATGATGCAAAATATACACACAATTACCGCATTCATACACATCATATTGTGCCTTATTTATCCAAACGCAGACCACGAGCAACCCTGGTTATTGTGGCTCAAGGACCCAATTTATCCTTGGCAAACGAAAAGGCCTCTTTTTTTTGGCAGTTCATACTAGTTCATCTAGGGACGCAGGTGGCGCTGTGGGTTAAACCACAGAGCCTAGGACTTGCCGATCAGGAGGTCGACAGTTCGAATCCCCACGACGGGGTGAGCTCCCGTTCCTCGGTCCCTGCTCCTGCCAACCTAGCAGTTCGAAAGCAGGCCAGTGCAAGTAGATAAATAGGTACCGCTCCAGTGGGAAGGTAAACGGCATTTCCATGTGCTGCTCTGGTTCTCCAGAAGCGGCTTAGTCATGCTGGCCACATGACCCGGAAGCTGTACGCCGGCTCTCTCGGCCTATAGTGCGAGATGAGCGCCGCAACCCCAGAGTTGGCCACGACTGGACCTAATGGTCAGGGGTCCCTTTAACCTTTTTACTAGTTCATCTGCTAAGTCAAATATTCAGTCGGGTTTCCAGTGGCCCCTCATGTTTATATGGGAAGAATACAGATGGATCTGCTCCTTAATTATTCTCAGCACCTGCTAAGGAATGAGATCATGCCTGTATGTAGTGTCCCAATGATTTCCGCCCTTTCCCCTTGGATCAGACACTTTATAGAAAACCTTAAATATGACCCCTCCCTTTTTTTTGTTTCAGGAGATTGCAGATCTCAGAAAGCAGTTTCCTCTGCTGGCAGATGATATTCAGATCCCGGAGTACTTTGAAAAAGAGCAGCTTTTCTCCACTGTCTTCCGCATAAGCTCAGCAGGAATGCAACTTTGGACACATTATGATGTAGGTAATATGCCTCTAAGCATCTTTTAACAAAGGACGATGACAAGCTCATCTTACGCTTTATTGGCAGCAGGGTGGGTTTGATTTAAATCTAATTGATTTAAATCACGATTTAAATCACTAGTCAGTAAGACTTGAGTTAAATCATTTTTTTACAGAAAGACTCATTCTTAATCTTAATATTTACAATCAGATGAAGGTTTCATTTTTGGAATAATAAATTTTCAGAGTAGTTTTTACAGTTATATAAAAAATTACTGATTTGGTTATACTGTTAGAAATACATAGACCAATAATTATGAAATTATAGTGAAGCTTAATAAGTTAACTGTTTATATTTGGATAACTTGGAAGGAGAAAAATGATCATTTCCTTAATAACAATTTAAACAATTTATTTAACTAAAACTATAACATTATAGCATATGTATCCATGTTTGTTAACTGATGCGGTTAAACATTTTTTATTTAAACTTGGACTGAGTTTTAGCACAGATGAAACGCTTAAACAAATCCTTATTTCCTAATGAATAGCCTTTGGACTATAGTGTAACTTAAACAGAAAACTATTTAGAAAGCTTTTTCCTCCCAAAGCATTTTATTTTAAAAATCCGATTTAAATCTAAAAATTCCAATTTATATCTAAAAAAAATCCTTTTTTATTTTTATTTTTAAAAATCATTTATTTTTATCCCCCCTGATTGGCAGTGATCTGCCACCCAACTTCCTGGACTATTAATATTATTATTAATAATTATACAATATCCCCCATTTATCTTCGAATAAACTCAAGGGAAGTGGTGTACATGGTTCTCCTCCTCACAACAACCCTGTGAGGTAGACTAGGCTCAGAGTTTGTGACGGGCCCAAGTAAGCTTCATGGCTGAGTGGGGATTCAAACCCTTGTCTCCCAGGTCCTAGTCCGACACTCTGTATGCCACACCGGCAACAAAACAAGAAACTTGGTATGGCAGTTAGGCCTTCCCTCTGGCATTTGACCTGGCATATAGGTTGTGATAAGGGACGCGGGTGGGATTGTGGGTTAAACCACAGAGCCTAGGACTTGCCGATCAGAAGGTCGGCGGTTCGAATCCCCACAACGGGGTGAGCTCCCGTTGCTCGGTCCCTGCTCCTGCCAACCTAGCAGTCCAAAAGCACGTCAAAGTGCAAGGAGATACAGTGGTGCCCCACAAGACGAATGCCTCGCAAGACGGAAAACCCGCTAGACGAAAGGATTTTCCGTTTTGGAGGTGCTTCGCAAAACGAATTTCCTATGGGCTTGCTTCGCAGGACGAAAATGTCTTGCAAGTTCCTGCGGGTTTTTCCCCCTCCCTCCCCCTTTTCCTAAGCCGATAAGCCGCTTATCAGCTGATCCGATAAGCCGCTAATAGCGCTAATCCGCTATTCCTTCAATGGGCTTGCTTCGCAAGACGAAAAAACCGCTAGATGAAGAGAATCACAGAACGGATTCTTTTCTTCTTGCGAGGCACCACTGTAAATAGGTACCACTCGGGTGGGAAGGTAAACGACGTTTCTGTGCGCTGCTCTGGTTCGCCAGAAGTGGCTTAGTCATTCTGGCCACATGACCCAGAAGCTGTACGCCGGCTCCCTCGGCCAATAAAGCGAGATGAGCACCGCAACCCCAGAGTCATCCGTGACTGGACCTAATGGTCAGGGGTCCCTTTACCTTTACAGGTTGTGACTAAAACCCAGAAGGCCTGTTGTAACGGTCCTCAGTCGCATTATTTGCCAACCCAGTGGCAGGATTTTTAGTCTCTGCTCCTGGTGTACTGGGGAGCAGAGCAACCAAAAGCCCCCCTCTCCCAAAGTTGGCAATTGGCTTCTAGGTTCAGCATTGTCCGTGGGGCAGGAAAAAGGGGTTGTAGAGGACACACTTTGAGGTCAGTATATCAGTCATTGCTGGTACATATTGAAGGGACTGGGGCTGTGTGTGTCTGAGTACAGTGGTACCTCAGGTTAAGAACTTAATTCGTTCTGGAGGTCCGTTCTTAACCTGAAACTGTTCTTAACCTGAAGCACCACTTTAGCTAATGGGGCCTCCTGCTGCCGCTGCGCTGCCAGAACACGATTTCTGTTCTCATCCTGAAGCAAAGTTCTTAACCTGAAGCACTATTTCTGAGTTAGCAGAGTCTGTAACCTGAAGAGTATGTAACCCGAGGTACCACTGTAACTGCAAATGTGTAGATGAGCCCAGGAGATAGATTAAGGGGAATGTGTACAAACAGCAAGCAGCAGAACAGTGAGCATTCTGCGTCTCCATTCCTGCTTCTTGCAGGGCAAGGAACGACCACTTACCCTAGTGTATGATGTAGCGCACGGGTAGGCAAATAAAGCCCAGGGGCCGGATCCGGCCCAATCGCCTTCTAAATCCGGCCCGCGGATGGTCCGGGAATCAGCGTGTTTTTACATGAGTAGAATGTGTGCTTTTATTTAAAATGCATCTCTGGATTACAGTGGTACCTCGGGTTAACTACCTAATTCGTTCCGGAGGTCTGTTCTTAACCTGAAACTGTTCTTAACCTGAAGCACCACTTTAGCTAATGGGGCCTCGCGCCGCTGCTGCGCAATTTCTGTTCTCATCCTGAAGCAAAGTTCTTAACCCGAGGTACTATTTCTGGGTTAGCGGAGTCTGTAACCTGAAGCGTCTGTAACCCGAGGTACCACTGTATTGTGATAACTGAAATTCTTTTCTGGTCGCATGCCAAGTAATACTTGTCATTTTCACATTTTTAGGTAATGGATAACTTCTTAATTCAGGTGACCGGAAAGAAGAAGGTTGTACTGTACAGTCCTCGTGATGCACCATACTTGTATTTATCAGGTATGTTACATGCCACAGGAACTCACTTTCACTTGTGAAGTGGGATTCCCTCTCCCTGTCTCCTCCCCCACCCCCCTGGGTCCCACCTGCAACACCTCCCCCCAGAAACTACTCCAATGGAGACCCTCCAGAGCAGATTTGGGGGGCACACAAGCGAAAGGAGAAATCCGGTTGCATAAGTGGAAGTCTGCTTTCCTAACAATGGATTCTGCCCTTGGGGTTTTATCTAGCTAGGCCAGAGAAGATCCACTAAAGCAGTGTTTCCCAACCTTGGGCCTCCAGCTGTTTTTGGACTACAACTCCCATCATCCCTAGCTAGCAAGACCAGTGGTCAGGGATGGTGGGAGTTGTAGTTCAAAAACAGCTGGAGGCCAAAGGTTGGGAAACACTGCACTAAAGTCAATGAGCTTAAATTAGTCACGTCCATTGATTTCAGTGGGTCTGCTCTGACTTAGCTGGATACAACCCATTTTCGTCAGTGGTGGGCAGCTTACTACTCACATGACCTGCTGGATCAAACCAAAGGCCTATCCTGTCCCATGGCGACCCACCAGATGCCTCTGGCAAGCCCACGTGAAGCAGGGCATGACAACAGCAACATTTCCCCGCTGTTGCTCTCTGGCAATTGTCAAACCCCCTCTGAACCTGGAGTTTCCATTTAGCCATAACAATTGATGGTCATTGGGCCCTGGGATAGCCCAGAAGGTACAGCATGAGACTCTTAATCTCAGGGTTATTCCATACTAAGTAATGCTTTATTCCACTTTTTTTACAGACCAGATGTTAAGCGAACTGCCCTGTAATTTTCAGGATGCCTTTTTTTTAAAAAAATAGCATTGCCTAGGATTGTGAGCACATTGCTTTCTAATCAACTCCACATCTCCTGGGTCGGCACCTTAGACACTTCCAAGCTATTTAAAGAAAAAGAAAAAAACCAAACACAGACAAATCCAGTCCTTTTCCCCACTGAGATAGCTAGGCAGATTAGGCAATTTATGAACCAGGTGCAAATTGGTAGAGATCATTTTAGTTACTCCGATTGGCACTGTTTGCATTCTAGATGAGATTGAGTAGCAGATTCTGTTCAGAATGAGCCATACATTCAAGCAATCTTTACGGAAATCACCGAGTGGAGGAACATAACAAGGCTTGTAACAGAGAAATCATGTAGTTTAGTATGGAATCCTGTTGTGCTATGTTTACTATCAGCAAAAACAAGTTCTAGTATTTTTAAGATTGAGGGTAAGTATGTCAGCCGTTCTGATGAACGTTTCCTTTAAAAGTACACCGTGGCTGAATTGGATTCACTTATATTTGATAGCTGCAAATGTCCGCTAGAGAAATAGAAATAGGGTACTATTAACAGCCTTCAGCACACAGGAGTGTATACACACACATGCAGTTTTTCCTCTCTGCCTTTTCCCACATTGGGATACCTGCACAGTATGTTTGCATCCCTGAGAGTAATCAGATAGCAAAACAGTCATGTCCATTGTTTGTTCACATCTTCATTAGGTACCAAGTCAGAAGTGCTAGACGTGGACGAGCCAGATTTGAAAAAATACCCTCTCTTTGTCAAGGCCAGACGTTATGAATGCCAGCTAAATGCAGGAGATGTCTTGTTTATTCCAGGTAAGAGGGCACAGAAATCTCCTTTTGTTTTTCTCCATTACTTCTTGGATTGCTGTTTAAGGGGCTATAGGTATACAACGTATGTAACAATCCAAAAAACTTATGGTGGTACGATTAATCAGCTTAAATCTCATGGTGCAGCCGTGCGTGTGTCGCTGTGGATTTTTCCAGGAGGATGCATCTTTTAAAAACTGCACCCAAATGAATGCTGCATCACACCTACAAAAATTATGTATTGAGTATGCTTTGCATGTGGATACATTTTCAATATAGCTCGTTTCGAAACTGACCTGGCATAATTATGTTAGCGTAATAATAATAATAGCATTGCAGAGTACTGACATTGTTGCAGACAGCTGCACATGCCTGTTTTCTTTGGCTGCGGTGTGTAGGTGTGTCGTGCGATACGCATCCGCATCTCTTGTAAGGGGTTAGTTTAACCTGTGGTTTGCTTGTAAAACTGGATTAAAGGTAAAGGGACCCCTGACCATTAGGTCCAGTCATGGCAGACTCTGGGGTTGCGGCACTCATCTCACTTTATTGGCCGAGGGAGCCAGCGTACAGCTTCCGGGTCACGTGGCCAGCATGACTAAGCCGCTTTTGGCAAACCAGAGCAGCACACGGAAATGCCGTTTACCTTCCCGCCGGAGTGGTACCTATTTATCTACTTGCACTTTGACATGCTTTCAAACTGCTAGATTGGCAGGAGCAGGGACCGAGCAACGGGAGCTCACCCTGTCGCAGGGATTCGAACCGCCGACCTTCTGATCGGCAAGTCCTAGGCTCTGTGGTTTAACCCACAGCGCCACCCGCGTCCCTTAAAACTGAATTACTGTGCCGCAAAATGATGCATGTCTTCAGTAAATCAGAAGTGTGTCACCAACATGAAGTTTGGAAAGCTCTGCTCCAGAGCCTGTGACCCGCAATATGATCTTGGTCCCCAGCCAGCATGGTCAGTGGTCCGGGATAAGAATTGCAGTCCAGCAACTTCTGGAAGGTCTGTGGAGTCCCTCCTCCTGTCCTAGAGGACACTAGGCAGTTGTAGCTATCTGCTCTCCTCAACAGAGTTTAAGTATTTAAATTGCACAGAGGCAGACTAAAATCTAATCAATGTACTTGCATCAGAATACATGACATGCAGTTTAAGACAGCATTAATGCTCAGGTGAGGAAATAGTTGCATTCACAAGTCTTTGTTTTGTCATAAGTGTGATTAATCTAGCCCAGTGTTTCCCAACCTTTTTTGGGCAAAGGCACACTTGTTTCATGAAAAAAATCTCGAGGCACACCACCATTACAGCCCCGTGACGTCAGCGCGCAGCGTCACGCCGGGAGGGACGCACAAAAGTGTAAGTTTCAATTTTTCCCCCTCCCCCTTGCCTTCCTTCTGTGCCAACCGCCAAAAAGCCAAGAAAAAAGCCAAGACTTTAGGGCAGCAGGTCGACACGGAAGAAGCTCCTACCTAAGGACAGGTGCGACGGCCGTGTCCTCTTCTGCCACACTTGGCAGCCCTGCCTCACGGTCATGACTCCCACCCTGATTTCTCCCCGCACAGGCAGCCCAATGTGTCCAGCCCAGACACAAGCCCCGCTTCCCCACTCTAGATCCTGAATGCGACCAAGTGCTCTGGACTCCCGAGCAGGGTGGGAAAGAGGACTCGCATCTGGTAGCCTCCGGGCTCCTCGCCTGCTCGAGGGATGGCATTGCAGGCAAGCTGCCAGCCGTCGCCATCGCCGCCCCCTCATGCGAGTGGACCTGCCCGGAGTGGTGGGCCGGGGGAGGCTCGCTCTCTGTGGGGATGTGGCCCGCACGCGCGGCCCCGCTTCCTCCTGCCCAGGGCTGAGCTCCTTACCCGCGATCTCGGTCTCGCGCACGCGGATCCCACTTATTCCGAAGCTCGCGCCACTAGCCGGGGCTCTCACACCGTGCCAGGGCGAGGCGGCGCGGCCCACTGACGTCATCGCGGCTCGCCGCCGCCCTCGACTTCCCTGTTCCCTCCCCTCCCTCGGGTCGCCGTGGTTACCGAGGACTGCAAGCTGCTCGGGCGAGCGTGGGGCATTAAGTGGGAGAAGGAAAATTAAAATTAAAACTCGCCTGAAGGCCGCCTCTCCGGATATGAAGCTATCTTTCGAATTTTTTAATTTTTCCCGCGGCACACCAGGCAACGTCTCGCGGCACACTAGTGTGCCGCGGAACACCGGTTGGGAAACACTGATCTAGCCTACCTGGAAAAATGGCAGAGTCGGACTGTTACAAACTTAGCACTTCAGTTTTCTTAGAAAACGGAAGGCTTCCTTCCAGTATAATGCTTGAATGCAATGTTGACCGAATTATATAACATTTCTGGAAATGAGGAATGGTGTATAAAGCAGAAAATCACATTTCCTCCCTTAACACTTACTGCCATTTTTTTCAGTTAACCATGGTGCTGCAATTTAGCAATCTGAGTCCTCTGCTATACAGGTTTTTCAAGCTCTCTTGCTTTAAACAGTGAAAAGTAAGTTCCTGAAGACTTACAAAAGGCTATGTCTGAATACTATTAAGATAAGGACTCATTTCTATGAACTGATCTTTGCTGGTTTGAGGTTAAAATACTGTCTTCTTCAAAATGTGTCATTGGGAGTCTTTATTTCAATTTATGCTTAAATCAGGCCTCTGCAAATTATGAGCCACTAAATCAAACCTAGCTGCCTGCCCATGGCAAAGCAGATCACCAGCAAATCAATAAACCTCCTATTTTTGCTGCCAGGCTTTGGAAACTGGGGTGTCAAGTACTTGGCAGGTCCAGATTGCATGGTAGCTGTGCTATATTATATGCAGCTTGGTGAGGGCATTACATAGCCCTGCTCCTAGGTATTGCATTAGTCACACAGGATCTTAGGGTTGGGTGACTGAGAATATTGTCATACTGTGGTCTTAGCTGTAGAAAATCATAAGCTCCACCTAACTGTGCATATAATTAATATTTACACAAAATACTGAAGGCTGAATACTGAAAATATAGCAGCCTCTGCCAAGCTGAAACATTCTTAAAGTACAATTACTGTTTGCTAGCCATAAAAATTGGTATTTTATTTTTTTTAAACAACAACACTGGAGCATTTGGAACAGCATTCTCTTTAACTGTTCACAGCAATATCTTACAGATTCTAGTTACTGTATTGTCTGTAAGGCATTTTCATTCAAAGTTTTTTTCTCTCTCCTTATAGCTTTGTGGTTCCATAATGTGACTTCTGAGGAGTTTGGCGTGGGAGTCAATGTTTTCTGGAAACACCTTCCTTCTAATTGCTATGATAAGACAGACACCTATGGAAACAAAGATCTTGCGGCAGCCTCAAGAGCAGTACAGATTTTAGACAGGGCACTGAAAACCCTAGAAGAGCTACCAGAGGAATACAGAGACTTTTACGGCCGGAGAATGGTTTTACGGATTCAAGAAAAAACCTACAGTACTAATTATGAATAGTTTACAAACATCTCATGAGCTGGCCTACAGACATTGCCATGGGTACTTCCATTGTTCACCACTCCCCACTTTATATGTGTGTTTGTTGGAACTTTGCCCCAAGTTTATATAAAAGTAAAGCTGGAGTACTGGTCCATTAATGAATAGACACATAATTTGTCACCAAAAGAATTTATTTAAAACTTGTTTTAAATAGTTTAGATTACACAATACAAAGAGATGTGGGTGGTGCTTCTTTCCTCTAACATTTCTTCTAAAAACTGCTCTGTAAGTTTGTGGTAGCTTCAAGCAACTATTTGCACACAGGGCTCTCTGGACCAGGTGATTTTAAATATATAAAGAAGAATAAAAAACAGTAAAGTATCCCCCCCCCCGAACTGAAATACAAAGTTTATACAAGCAAAGCCTACACAATTCACTTGGCAGAATCCATGAGTGGGTATTGAACAGAGTTTAATGGCTGCTTTTCTACATGAAGATGAAACTGAGTCAAGCATATAAAGTGTTGCAAAATAACAACTGCAGTTATTATGGGATTGATGCTGGGGGCTACAAATTAGCAGGTCGTGCCTTATCAAATATCTGGCTCCAGTAGATACCACTCTGATAATCCACTGAGCACCCCCTCAGTGCTTTATTAAACCTGTTTTATTTCTTCCAAGATCTTATTCCCGTTTGAGCAGAACATCCTAACATCATTATCCTCATGACAAAACACATTTCTGCTCATTAACTTGCATTCCCACTTTCTAGAAATGTCTTTGCATTTTTATTTCAAAATATGAAATTTTAGCTTGCAAATCACAAGGTTTGAGCCAGTGAACTGTGCAAGGAAGACAACAGATGCTGGAACTGACCTTAAAATGCAGGTGCAAACATTCATATGGTGCCGTAATAGGGAGCTTCTATAGCCATGCTCATATTTGTGCAAGTGATTCTATAACCAGAACACTTTTGGGTTTAGCTCTACTCTTCAGCTTCTGTTTGAAAAGTGGTCTACCATAAGCATTTTTGGGCTGTCTACTACAAAATCTTAAATGTAAACTCATTCAAGATGGTGTAACACTTGCGTTTTAAAAATAGATGCAGGTGTAAGCATTCAGTCTAAATTTATGAAGCTGAAAGTACCGTATTTTTCGCTTTATAGGACGCACCGGATGCAACCCAGGATTCCTCGGGTTCCTTTCGCTGACCCAAAGCCTTTGGAGCGCAGCGCGAGTTCCTGCTGCTCTCCAAATTGAGGCTTCGGGGACAGCCCTTGTAGCCTCCGCAGGGCAGCGGGGTGAAGGCACCCCGCCGCCCTGCAGAGGTTTTGCGCAGCCATCCCCAAGCTAGAAGAGCGAGACGGAGCGCTCCGCAGCGCTCCGTCTCCCTGTTCTGGCTTTGGGTATAGCCACACAGCCTGCATTCGCTCTATAGGATGCACACACATTTCCCCTTCATTTGTGGAGGGGAAAAATGCGTCCTATGGAGCGAAAAATACGGTATATTCCACATTTCAATGGCAAAGTACCGTATTTTTCGCTCTATAGGACACACTTCCCCCCCTCCAAAAATGAAGGGGAAATGTGTGTGCGTCCTATGGAGCGAATGCAGGCTTTCGCTGAAGCCTGGAGAGCGAGAGGGGTCGGTGCGCACCAACCCCTCTCGCTCTCCAGGCTTCAGGAAGCTATCCGCAAGCCTTCGGAGGCCAGCGGGAGTTCCCACCGGGCTTCCAAGGCTTGCGGATAGCAGCCTGCAGCCCGAAGCTGTTCTAGCTTTGGGGTGGCTGCGCAAAGCCTCCGCTTGAAAGGCTGTCCCCGAAGCCAAAATAGGGAGACGGGGCGCTGCGCAGCCCTCCGTCTCTGCGCTCCAAAGGCTTCAGGGATTTTTGAGGCTGGCGGTGGGGGAAAGCAGCGCTTCCCCCAACCGCCATGCCCACAAGCTTGGGGGGCAGCGGCAAGGCTGTGCGCAGCCTTTACGCTGTTCCCTGACCTGCTCTTGAACGCACCTTGTTTTAGAGGGGCAGAACAATAAAAAAAAATTTTCCCGTTCTCCCCCCTGCTATGGTCCAGTGCGTCCTATAGAGTGAAAAATACGGCACTTTAAATTTGCCTAGTTGTTTCTTAAAGCCAAACTTAATTAGTCCACCTTGCCTTAGTAGATGATTAAGTCTCTTGTATAGACATACTTGGTATATGAGAAGGTAACATTCACATTTCTAGACCAAAACCTACAGAGTGTTTGAAGGGGACTGGCTAGTTTAAAGCAAGCAGCTTTAAACTAGTGCATTCTTTTTTTGCTACTATTTGCTCAACCTACTGCCGTCAAATGGGAGTACTTAAAAGAGAGCAACTAGTCAAGAGCTGTGGATTTATCTGATGAAGCATGGAACACTAATGATAGCACTACTATTAGAGAAACAACGGTCTGTGCAGGAGGTGGGGGGAACCTCTTGGAACACTGGAGAAATTATTCAGTGAGCTCCTTTTGTCAACAGCAGCAATTTAGAGAAAACAGCATTCTGTCACATGAATGGGTAACAATACTCTTAATGACTGTAAAACAGGCAAGCATTATAGTCACTGAATGAAATCCAATGCTTCCACTATGATTATGTAACAGCTTCTGACACAGGAGAGGCATCTGCTAGCGTAAGACATGGAGAGGCAATTTTCTCCCTCTTCCCTCTGTAATCCCCCACATTGTGTTCTATGATGTTCTGGAGGATCCCCCAACTCTCTGGAACTGATCGAGGGATGAAGTGGGATGTAAGAGGGGGGAAAAGGAGAATATCACCTTTTATATTAGTCGACACCTCCAGTGGATTAAAAGACATCCCATTAAGTGGAGCAGCAGCACAGGATTCTACTTTGCTTTTTGCCCAAGGGGATGATGTTTCAAGGTCAGAACATGATTTAATATATTCTTCTTTAAACACTAGAAATCTTTCATCTTGGTTACAGAAATCTAAGGATGCATTTATTCAATGTTCGTTTGTGTGACAACTCTGAACGGTCTCATTCCGACATGGCAGCCTTTTTAAAAATACTGTAAAATAGATGTCCAACAAGCAGAACAGCTTAAGTACTGACTGGAACAACTAGTAACGACTTTTTCACTCTTCAAATTATTTTCAGTTTTAATTAAGAATGGTGACTTGATATGAACATTCTTAATAAAAACTGAAAATAATTTGAAGAGTGAAAAAGTGGTTGCCAGTTGCTTAACTGGTAAGAGAATCGTTTCAAAATATATCAACACTTAATGTTTGGAAAAGGAATTGCTTATTCATAAAAGCAGCTTTCAAAGGCCAACAGCAGTTTCCTGCATGCCACATTGGGGAAAAAAATTATTGGCACAGAAAACCAACTTAACATGTTCATAGTATGGAAGTTAGTCTTATTCCACTATTCAAATTGATACTAGAACTGTCACTGCTAAAATCTGCATATTTTGGTCACAACACAGATGGTTAAGCCACCCCTACAGGAATGGCTTTCAATTATTTTGTAAAGTGAGCTCCACAAATGGAAGTGCAAAAACTTTGCTTACTTCTCATAAGTAAATCAAAAGTGCTGCAGAAACATATGATTGGAATGTGCTAACTGCAAAACTGCTCCTAACATTCAGTAATGCAAACTGGTATCCTAGCTACACAAAAAACCCCTCATAATCTGTATGATTGCCATTTGGTAACAGGAACTCGTAAGAGATAGTCTATGGATGCTGCAGTCACTTTAACGATAGCTCTAAGATGTACAATAACCTGTAAGAACCTGTGGTTTGATTTTTAGCAAAACACATTTGCCACAATTGCCTCACAATATAAAAGTTCAAAAACGCATTAAGTTAAATCAAGCTTTCGTATTAATAGGGAATGTTGAAACAGCAGCAAGATAATACATTCTTGGTCACTTAACAAAAATAGATGTTTAATACTCTTAAGTCTTAAAAAAGGTTATTCACTAGTAGATGTTCAGCAATGGTTAGAAGTTGCACAGCACCTCTAAGGCAACAGTATAGTCATTATGCACCTTATTTCCCATGCAAAGTGTCATTTATACTTAGTTGTAATGAATATTTAGCCCCTTGGCATATCCATAGCACAAGCAATGCAGTAAGCTGGTAATGTTGACACAGTCCGTGCCAACATTACCAACTTACTGCATTGCTTGTGCTATGGGTATGCCAAGGGGCTAAATCCCAATGTTAGCAACATAATCCACGTTAACTCATAGTTCTTTAGTTCTAGAATTGAGTGTTGAGTATTTTTGAATGATTAGTCGCTTTTATTCTTTAGTTTTAAGAATAAAAGCGACTAATCATTCAAAAATACTCAATACTCATAAATGTATGATATCTAAAACATTTTAGGGTGCAAATTATTGAGCCCGGATCTAAATATTCTGCTCACAAAAATCCACACTTGTAAAGCAAACATTAGTTCCAATTGATGTTCAGAAAATTAGTCAGATGAACTGGTGTGGCTTTTCCTCAGGGATCTTATTGTTTCAACCAGAACAAAATAATTTCTTTAAGCCAGGAATTTGTTGTTGCTCCTCAGTTGCAAAAGCAAGACAAGATTGGCTTCACTGAAGGTCTTAAAAAGTAAGTATTAGCGCACACAGCATTAAGCCTTTCCATGACTTAGGAGAAAGCACATTCTCAAACTGTCAAGTCAAAGTTTAAAATTATTTTTGCAGTTAACAAGAGTATTTTGATATATTCACTGTGTCAGAATACTTCATGAACTCTGAAGTGGTTATCTAAGGAAGGTGCTTCATCAGCAAAATGAAGCTGGCTATTTACATTTACACCAAGCTCCTCCAGAATTTGCACGAATCTCTTCTGCTCTTTTCCAATCCATGCCCTCATTGTATCAAATACCTGATATGGTGTAACATGTGCATTAACTGAAATCCCAGTCTCTGAAAAATCTTTCAGCACATCAGGGTAGGTCACCCAAGTATTGCTTCCTCCAGAATGGCCACCATCGAGCCAGTAAATTGCTCTTATGTTTTTTATGAAGGCATTTGTGTCCTTTTCCTTTTTAGCTTCCTTTAGTTCGTGAAGTAATTGATTCAAGACAACACAACCTTTACTGAACCCTATTAAAGTGAATGACGCTTCACCAATCACAGAAGGCTCAATGAAGTTCATGGCAGAGCTGTTGAAATATTCAAAATCTCTTCCCCTTTCCGTTGCGGGGCAACCATTAGTAGTAGCAACAGTAGGTGATTGACAAGCAATGGCCTTTGCATCCTTGCTGAAATTATACAGGCTTTTCTGAGAAAGAAGAACATTTTGAGCAAGTTTAAATGCATTAACTAGTAATGCATGAAGATGTTTGAAGGCTCCAAAATCAGTGCTGTGTTCAGGTGCACCAAACATATTGCTTGCCACAAAATTGTCATAGCAGCTGAATTTGTGCAAATGCATACGGGAACATTTTATAACCCAAATGTAACTCTGAGGGAAACGGCGACCCAGAAGAGAAGCAACGTTTTCTAAGCACCATTGTTCCCACTGGAAATTTTCTGGATGGCAAACCATAATTTCATGATAGTTCTGAAATAAAACAACACATAAAGAGCCTTACTATTTGGAACACAACATGCACAATTAATCACTTAAATTATAATTGTACAAGTAGGTTGCTGGGAAAGGTTATTCTTGGCAACTAACAGAATTTTAATAAGGCATGCACTTGAAAATGAAATTAGAAAACAGCATAAAGTGGAGTATGTGAATCTCAACTGAAAGAGAATTAAAATGTTTGGAATAATTAGGAAAGAGACTGAAAACAAATCAAGTATCATTATGCCATTATATAATTTAAAGTTGTGAACACCTTTAGAATACTTTGTAGCTCCGACTGCCTCATCTCAAAATACATATTAAAGTGATTTAACATTCCCTGCAAGCAAACATGTAGTTTCTCAAGTAAGCAAGGCATTTTCTCTGCCGCCTCCCAACCTGTCACCCACCCCCTGCCCCAGCAACCAAGGCAATAGTCACTCTCAATTTTCATCCAATGATGATGAAGAATCCTTGCAATCTTCTGCATTGTCACTACTGGTATACAGTGCTTTTAAAACATGTCAAAATCGTCCTACTTTTAGTTAAGTATTTTTTATTTATCTACTTGATTCAGGGGGGCCTGCTGACCCCCCCCCCCGCTATGCCCATGGTGAAGGGCACCAAAGGAAGAAAGTTCCAAGTGCCAGTTTTCCCTCTACACTGGGCACCATCAACCATCTCCTTGGTGCTTACACCTGTGCATTTCTATTAATATTCTGTGTGCGATCCCTTGCATAACACGTCTACAAGCAGTCTGCAATCGCAAACAGAACTATGCGGGAGAGATGCACATCTTAACACGGGGAGCAAAAACGCCAGAGAGTCCCTGGTCGAAAGGATTTAACCTTCACAGGTGCTCCATCAGATGCTGGAAAAACCAGCATCATGAGGAAGAAATATTAAGTTCTGGTGAGTGCAATGAAAAAATTTAGGGCCTAAACAGAGGCTATGGCTTCTTCCAGAAAATCACCTCTGCTTGGGTATCCATAACAGGAAGAGGGGGCAGGAGAGGGTCGTCGTCTCCCCTCAGTCTGCAGCTTCGGGATCCCTCAGGAAATAACCCGCCACACGCTCTTTCGGTACAGCATGAAGCTCTTAACCCGAGGGTCGCGGGTTCGAGTCCCACACTGGGCAAAAGGATTCCTGCATTGCAGTGGGGGTTGGACTAGATGACCCTCGAGACCCCCTTCCAAACCCTAACTAGCCACGTCTACTCAAGAGGCAAGCTCCGTTTGTCCCAGGCTCTCTGAAAGGCAGCTGGGCTCCCTTCTTCCTACACCGCCGCCGGGTTCCTCCCTCCCCTCAGCCTTACCTGCACGTCGCCGGGAAAATAGACGACATGATGCTGAGGCGGCTCCGGCAAAGGGCCGGCGGCGGGCGGCGGCAGCAGCAGCAGCACGTCGTTGGCTCGGAAGGGCTCGGCGCCCGGCACCTCAGGGAGCCGCAGCCACGGCAGGTTCAGCCGAGGAGACGACGACGAGGAGGAGGAGGAGGCTCCGCCGCTACTACTACTGCTACTACTACGGCCGCCGCCGCTTCCTTCGGAGCTCCCGCCGCCCGAGGGCCCCGACAAGCAGCTGGCCGGAGCTCCTCGCTGGCTCATAGTCCGCGCGAGGCAGAGGAATGCGGAGCCGACGAGTCCCCTCAGGACGGAGGAGGCAGGTGGGCAGCGCCTGCTCATGGAGGCTCCGCGGCGCGAGCTCCGCCTTCCTCCCTTAACGCGCGCTCGCGCACTGACAGACCTCCCAACGGCTCCCGCAGACGAAAACAAACAGGCCAGCCAACCAACCGCCCACGCCTCCGGGGCGGAGCCACGCCGACCGCGCAGGCGCCCGAGAGGGAGCGAAAGGAGCTTTCCTGCGAGGGGAGGGGCGGCGAAAGAGTCGCCCTATCGTGTGATGGGAAGCTTCGGTTTCTCTCCGCTGATTGGGTGTGGGTGGCAAGGAGGGAAGCTCAAAGAGGGGAAGTGGGGGGGGGGGGAGCGGCTGCGCGCGCAGTTAGTTCTGTAACGAGTTACAGATAGGTAGCCGTGTTGGTCTGCCATAGTCAAAATAAAAAAATTCCTTCCAGTAGCACCTTAAAGACCAACTAAGTTAGCTCTTGGTATGAGCTTTCGTGTGCATGCACACGAAATGTATCTGAAGAAGTGTGCATGCACACGAAAGCTCATACCAAGAACTAACTTAGTTGGTCTTTAAGGTGCTACTGGAAGGAATTTTTTTATTTTAGTTCTGTAACGGTTTGGGGTTTTTTTTCAATAACAGAGAGAGGATTTTATGCAAATAAGTACGACGGTTTATTTATTTATTTATTTTTCCAATTTTTAAAAAAATTAGTTTTCCAAATTTATAACAAATAAAAAGAAAACATCAACAAACAAACATTTATCCTAACTGTGATAATTCCACTATTGTTAACATTGTTGGGTGACTTCCTCGAGACCCCCTGGCTGAGTTTCCATATAAATCATTGTAGCAGTTTTCCAAAACTATTTTCACATAAAATTTACTTGGTCAATTAACATCTTTCTTTCTTTCTTTTTTTTTTGCCATAGTATTCTACAACATCACTTATTTAAGTCCTAGGCCAATCTGATACTCGTAAGTAATTCTATTTAAGTTATCTTAACATATTTAACTAAGTAGTCTTTAAATTTCTTCCATTCCTCTTGGTACTCCTCCTCTTTCTGGTTGCAGACTCTTCCGGTCAGGTCGGCTAGCTCCCAAAAGTCCGTCATCTTCATCTGCCATCCCTCCACTGTTGGTACTTCTTGTAATTTCCAATTTTTGGCCAATTTTTTATTTTTAAAAAACGGGCTCCTTTTTAAGCTGCTCCTTCACTATCTAAGGATGGGGTCACTTTGGGATGGGGCCATGTCCCAGGGCACAGACCTCAGTGGGGCACAGTTTTATGCAAATTCACAATATTATTCAAAATGATTTGTGTGCTAAAACATTTTCTTTTGCAGTTGTGAAAGAGAACCAAAGGTTGTTGCCCAGGCAACAACACCCTGTTTGTGTGGGGGTCATTGTGCAATGGCCATTGTGGTCACACTTAAGCCTGTTCCATCACCTTCCGGAGCCGAAAGTGGTACGCATGTCGGTCGCATGCCAACTGGATGCATGCAAAATGTCCACCACCTGTATAACTTACTCTTTCAATTTAAAATATATTGAGCAGTTTCACGTTCTGCGCTTCCCCCCACATCTGTTTTGAAAACCGAAGTTAGCAAGTTGGTGGAAGTAGAGGTGCAAGTCAGTAGCCTTGCCTAGGGGGCAAAATGGAGGGACGCGGGTGGCGCTGTGGGTCAAACCACAGAGCCTAGGATTTGCCGATCAGAAGGTTGGCGGTTTGAATCCCCGCGACAGGGTGAGCTCCCGTTGCTCGGTCCCTGCTCCTGCCAACCTAGCAGTTCAAAAGCACGTCCAAGTGCAAGTAGATAAATAGGTACCGCTCTGGCAGGAAGGTAAACAGCGTTTCCGTGTGCTGCTCTGGTTCGCCAGAAGCGGTTTAGTCATGCTGGCCACATGACCCGGAAGCTGTACGCCAGCTCCCTTGGCCAATAAAGCGAGATGATCGTCACAACCCCAGAGTCGGCCATGACTGGACCTAATGGTCCCTTTACCTTTAGGGTGCAAAATAACTTGGCACCAGCATTTCCCATACCTGTCTGGCCCTTGGGACATTTCTCCAAGGCCACACCTCTCATCGGTCCTGCTCTGTACCCTCCTTGAATACTTGCCTAGCCAAAATGTGTCCTTGAACTCAGACCACCTTGGTTGTTAGGCCTGGAAGACCTGCTCTCTGCCTTGCAGGCCTTTCCCACCTGGCCTGGGATGGCAATGCCATGACTGACTCCAACTACAAAAGCTGAGGCTGCTGAAGAGGCCAGAGACCATCTTGGCTGTCTCTTAGCGCCAACCCAGGTCACTGAGCCTGAGCTTCCACAGCCGCCTGCTTGCCATGAACCACCATTGGAGCAGCGACAACAGCTGATATGATCGCATTTTTAATATTCTGTTGGGAGCTGCCCAGAGTGCTGGGGAAAATCCAGCCAGATGGGTGGGGTATCAATTAATTATTATTATTATTATTATTATTATTATTATTATTATTATTATTATCTTATGATAATATTTAATTCTCTTGTTAATTGTGCTGTTTTAAACGTGCAATTTACATCTGACATCCATTAGTAATCTTTTATTTTGAAATGTTCTTTATATATGCTAATGCAATCAGTGAAGAGAGTCCCCAACAAAAGTGATTTTACTTCTCATTACATTGTGTGCAAGCACACTTGCAGTTAGAAATATGTGGCACTTAAGCCCATTATCCTTTTTGTGGAAGATACTGTTTCAACCTCAAAGTTTTCAGGAGTACAAAAAACTGTACAAAAACAAACACAAAACAGCCCAGTAAGCATGCTCAGTAGCCACAGAACACGAAGTATTCATTGGAAAATAAAACATATTGTTGCAATTCTTATTTGTTCTGCTGTTTCCTGCTGCACCCCCACGCATTTTGTGTCCTTTGGAATGGCTGCGTTCTGTCATTGTAAGGATAATGTTTTATTTTGCTGGTGAAAGGTGATTTAATAGCGATCCTTTCCTCATCTAGGTGGCATGAGGTGGGTAGGACCACACTGTTACTTTTTAATGTGAAATATACTTTTGTTATCTAGCTAATATTCTTTGTTGTTGTTGTTGTTGTTTAGTCGTTTAGTTGTGTCCGACTCTTTGTGACCCCATGGACCAGAGCACGCCAGGCACCCCTGTCTTCCACTGCCTCCCGCAGCTTGGTCAGACTCATGTTTGCCACTTTGAGAACACTATCCAACCATCTCGTCCTCTGTCGTCCCCTTCTCCTTGTGCCCTCCATCTTTCCCAACATCAGGGTCTTTTCCAGGGAGTCTTCACTTCTCATGAGGTGGCCAAAGTACTGCAGCCTCAGCTTCACAATCTGTCCTTCCAGTGAGCACCCAGGGCTAATATTCTATTGACTTCTAAATATAAAATATAAATCTAAATATAAAACGAACTCTGATCACCACAAGATGGTGCTGCACATTCTAGCTTGAATAATAAATTTACTATATCCTATATTTTACCATCTGATTATTAGATTTAACCATAACGTTTTCAGTGATAGTATATATACCAGCAAACTCTTTCTTTTGACATTTGTTAAGAAACTGATTAGGCAGCACAACTGTAAAGTTTTAACGTTTGAGTTTTTTACATGGAGGGTTCTCCCCCCAACAGCTGTCTCTGTGTGACTCTAACATTTTCTAGTTGTCCTTTTAAATTACAGTGGTGCCTCGCAAGACGAAAAGAATCCGTTCTGTGATTCTCTTCGTTTAGCGGTTTTTTCATCTTGCGAAGCAAGCCCATTGACGGATTGGCGCTATTAGCGGCTTTTAGCGGCTTATCGGATCAGCTGATAAGCGGCTTAGCGGCTTAGAAAAAGGGGGGGAGGGGAAAAAACCCACAGGAACTCGCAGGACATTTTCGTCTTGCGAAGCAAGCCCATAGGAGATTCGTTTTGCGAAGCACCTCCAAAACGGAAAACTCTTTCGTCTAGCGAGTTTTCCGTCTTGCGAGGCATTCGTCTTGCGGGGCACTACTGTATCTCACAAAATTTGTTTCAATTAATTATTGTTATTGTCGCTCTGTTATTGTCAGCCCCGAAAGGCCCCCAGACCACCTTATGGATAAAGTCCTTGCCCACAGGCTAACAATCTAAAAACATAGGAAGAATTTGCTGCAAGAGAAGTAGATGGAGCTGAGATGAAAACATCTACTGGGTGACCTTGGGTTAAGCATTCTGTCACCTCACAGGGTTGTTGTGAGAGTAAAACGGGGAGCAGAACCATGGCATTTATGCAGGGCTGGATTTAGGTTTGATGAGGCCCTAAGCTACTGAAGGTAATGGGGCCCTTTATATGTCCAGCCGTCCTTTGTCAACAACAAATTGTCGCTGTTTTTTGTGTTGAATATATGCTATATGGTAATTTATAGACCTAATACAGGAGGTATCTAAAGCCATAACACATAACAAAATATGTATTTTATCAAAGTAATTGCTGAACTGAAATACAGTTAAGAAGTATATGAATAGTGAAATACAATTAAGAAGTATATTAATAGTGAAATAATTATTAAGCTCTAACTGTATGTAGGTTTTATTGTATTTGTTTTTTATCTTGTATTTTGGAAATGTACATCCAGGTTTTTTTCCTTTAAATTTTTTGGGGCCCCCCAAGAGAGTGGGGCCCTAAGCTATAGCTTGCTGGGCTTATATATAAATCTGGCACTGTATTTATGCCACGGTGAGCTCCTTGTAGCAAAGTCAAGATGTAAATGTCATAAAATATGGAGTGTTGTAGGAGAGAAACTGCTGCTGCTGTTGCTTGCTCGAAAGTGCAGTAATCTGGACCTCACCTTAGCAATCAAATGTTGCCATTGCTTTGCGATTTATGACGTTCCCTTGCATGGGCATTTTTGTTGTTGTTTAGTCATTTAGTCGTGTCCGACTCTTCGTGACCCCATGGACCAGAGCACGTCAGGCACTTCTGTCTTCCACTGCCTCTCACAGTTTGGTCTTCACTTCAAAGTATGAGGTGAACAGTTGCAAACAAATCAGAATGAATGCCAATTAAATAACAACTGTTGGATGGGCTTTAAATCTAAATGAGTAAATAATTGTCCAAGATGTCAGGACCTTGCTTACGTTGATTCGCATTATTTCTAAACAATGTTCCATTTCTTCAGCGAACAACAGGAAAATCCCCATCAACTTAGCAAATTAGACTGGATCAATCAAGCCATTTGTTGTTGTTGTTTAGTCGTTTAGTCGTGTGCGGCTCTTCGTGACCTCATGGACAAGAGCACGCCAGGACCTCCTGTCTTCCACTGCCTCCCGCAGTTTGGTCAAATTCATGCTGGTAGCTTCGAGAACACTGTCCAACCATCTCGTCCTCTGCCATCCCCTTCTCCTTGTGCCCTCCATCTTTCCCAACATCAAGGTCTTTTCCAGGGAGTCTTCTCTTCTCATGAGGTGGCCAAAGTATTGGAGCCTCAGTTTCAGGACCTGTCCTTCCAGTGAGCACTCAGGGCTGATTTCCTTATGGATAGATTTGATCTTCTTGCAGTCCATGGGACTCTCAAGAGTCTTCTCCAGCACCAGAATTCAAAAGCATCAATTTTTCGCCCATCATCGTTCTTTATGGTCCAGCTCTCACTTCCATACATCACTACTGGGAAAACCATATCTTTAACTATACTGACCTTTGTCGGCAAGGTGATGCCTCTGCTTTTTATGCATGGGCATAGCCAGAGGAAGAGGAACAAAGCTGGCATCTCGGAGCTCTTTCCTGTAACCAGCCGTCTCTTGCAGAGGAATCTGCAGAGCGATTCAAATCTCAGCGCGAAATTAATCCACGGAGCAATTCATTTCCCGGGAGGAGCGAGGGGAGGTGGAGCGCACGCGACAAATCCCGCACCAACAGCAGCGTGAAAATAGTCACACACCAGTTTCCCGGAAGAGGCTCCCAGCAAAGCAGTAACCTTCCAAAACTCACGTGGCGTTTGCAGTCTGGGAGGGACATTGACAGAAAGGAAGAAAAAGTTCCTGTTCTTGGAAGTCTTAGGTTTGTTTTGCCTCCGCGCCTTGCAGATTTTGGTGCAGTTGCTGTCTGGTCGGATGCTGCAAACCAGAGATACTAGTATTGGTTAATAGCAAAATACCCTGAACCTGCTCTGCTAGCCGACCAGACTTGTTTCCAACATTGTAAGTAGACCACCAGTTAGTCTAGATACAGCTCTGTCTTAATTTTGGGGATTCGTGCGGCAGCCCTTCCCACCCCCAGCTTGTATGTATAATATATATGTATAATATATATAATTTTTTACCCGTTCATACACGCCGCGATCAAATAAGACAGAAGTCCTGAAACAAAAGTCTCATTGTTTTCTTCCTTATACTGAAATCATTTCAAACAAATATGCTTCAAAATGGAAAACAACGCAATCAGTGCAATCCTGTACGAGTCTGCTCAAAAAGTAAGGCACACTTTATTCAGTGGAGCCTACTCCCTTATATAGGGATTTAGTACAGGGCACTGAGATAAAAGGGTAATTGATATAAAAAAAAGAGAAAACAATTATTTGATTTCCATGAGAAAGAGTGAATCTGTGTTAAATGTGTGTGTGTGTGTGGGGGGGGGAATAAAAAGGTAAAGGGACCCCTGACCATTAGGTCCAGTCGTGACCGACTCTGGGGTTGCGGCGCTCATCTCGTTTTATTGGCCGAGGGTGCCGGCGTACAGCTTCCGGGTCATGTGGCCAGCATGAATAAGCCGCTTCTGGCAAACCAGAGCAGTGTACGGAAACGCCGTTTACCTTCCCGCTAGAGCGGTACCTATTTATCTACTTGCACTTTGACGTGCTTTCGAACTGCTAAGTTGGCAGGAGCTGGGACTGAGCAACGGGAGCTCACCCCATCGTGGGGATTCGAACTGCCGACCTTCTGATCGGCAAGTCCTAGGCTCTGTGGTTTAACCCACAGCGCCACCCACGTCCCGTGGGGGAAACACAGGCTGTCATTTTGATGTCAGTGGTGTCATGTGGTGCAGCAAAAAACATCCACAAGGAGCACCGACCCCATTTTTAAACAATCGTCTGGAAGCATCTAGATTGCACCTAAATTTGGCATTTAATCTATAACAATGTGGAGAATTTCATAACGTAACTGCACTTGGTCAAGATGGGCTTGCTAGGCAGAATTGCATGGTGCAGATCGTAATTAATGACAGTGTTACTTACACAGGTGCATGTCTCCATATGTACTCTCCAGAAGGGGCGTCCAATTTTAGCTTCCCAGTGCACAGAGAGACAGGGATTTAAAGCCACATAGCAGTGTTTTCCCAACCTTTGGTCTCTGGCTGTTTCTGGACTACATTTCCCATAATCCCTGACCACTGGGCTTGCTAGGTAGGGATGATGGGAATTGTAGTCCAAAAACAGCCAGAGACCTACGTGGCGGTGTCATATTTTATGATTTGCATCCACAAGATTCGTGTGAATGTCAGCATGAAACAAATGCTTTCGTGTAGGGATTTTGTCCTGGGCTAAGGTATATTGTGAAGTGACTCGAAGCGGTTTCCTCCTGTTGAGAGAAAAGGAATACTTCGACATCACAATTGGAGAATGCTACCGGTACCTCGCCTGTTCTGTTGGAATTAAGGAGTATTCTTTTATTACAGGGGCGAAAATGACTTCCGGCAGAACTGGCTTGCGTCTGGCTGCTTGTTTGCTAAACATTTCAGAAGGAAGAAGAAAGGACATTGTTGAGAAAGTAGCAAGAGCTGCGATTTGTGAGGATAATGGTAAGAATAATGTAGATCTACTCCAAATATGGGACACGGGTGGCGCCATAGGCGCCGACTCCATAGGGCCTGAGGGGGCCCGAGCCCCCTCAAAAATTCGTTTGGGGGGGCTCTGCCCCCCCAATAATCTCAGGCGCCCCTCCAGCAGAGCGCCCGCCGAGCACGAGCCGGGGGGAGGGGTGGGGGCGCGGTGCAAGCGGGCTCTACTCGGGGCAGCAAGCGCGTAGTGGCATCCCTGCTCCCCGGCACGCCTCCCTCGTCCTGCAAGGCGCCGCGATGCCGAAACCCTCCGGCTGCGCAACAGGCGCTCACTTCCAGGGAGGGACCCCTGCTGTCCCCGCCTCCCTGTTCCGCGGGGCGGGCGGCCCCCGCCGAGGCGCCTCTTGGCGCAGAGACAACGGCAAGCACCCCCTGTCCCGCGGTGTTTGCTTGGCCAAGGGGCCAGGGCAGCCGTGCAGGTTGCAGCAACCCTCCTTCCCCAAAAGGGCAGCCCGCTTGCTTTGTTTGCATCTCTCGCCGTGCCTGGGAATGCCGCCGCCTCACCCAAAATGTCAAATGCTTGGAAATTCAGCTCACCTTAAAAAAATTAAAAAGGATTGCCTGCTTCAAGAGCGTGGAGGGGAATAACTAACCCGCAAGCAACTGGGGTGGGAAGGGGGAAATGCAGCCTTGCATTATGGAAAGAAAATCTCTTGGCAGGGGACGCAGGAGCAGGCGGGACTTCTCCGAAGGGTCTACTATATAGAAAACCAAGGGATGGGGCAGAAGGAGCTGGGGCCTGGGGGGGGGCATGGGCGTAGCCAGGATTTTTGCTGGGGGGGGGCAGCCAAAGTGGTTGAGGCCCGCCTCCTCCCCACCTGCTCCCTCGCCAGCCAGCCAGCCAGCCGCGCGCCCTAGCCGGAGAGCCCCGGCCGTCCCCGTCGCGCAATCGGCTGGATCTCCCTTCAGCAGGCCGTGCTCACAACTTGGCACAGGGACCCCCCCCCCAGCAACGGATCTCTGGCCCAGCTGAAGAATCCGGCAACAAGCCCCCTCCTCCCCAATCGCTCTGCCGAAATACGCTCCAAAACCCCCCAGATAGGCCGCCGCCCGCCAAGTCTCGTGGCGCCCTGAGCGAGGGTCTCTCCCCAACACCGCCACCTCGAACTGCGTTCTCCCGGCTACCCGAGCGAACCAGCAGCAGGACCCCGGTATGGGCCCCCCCAATATTTTTTATAAGTTGGCGCCCCTGGGTGGCGCTGTGGGTTAAAACACAGAGCCTAGGACTTGCCGATCAGAAGGTTGGTGGTTCGAATCCCCGCAACGGGGTGAGCTCCCATTGCTCGGTCCCTGTTCCTGCCAACCTAGCAGTTCGAAAGCATGTCAAAGTGCAAGTAGACAAATAGGTACTCCTCCGGTGGGAAGGTAAACAGCATTTCCATGCGCTGCTCTGGTTCGCCAGAAGCGGCTTAGTCATGCTGGCCACACGACCTGGAAGCTGTACGCTGGCTCCCTCGGCCAATAAAGTGAGATGAGCACCGCAACCCCAGAGTCGGTCCGTACTGGACCTAATGGTCCCTTTACTTTTACCTTACTCCAAATATACCTAGTCCAGCCAAAATTAAAACATCTGCAACCCAGTTCTAGGCACGTTTGCTTAGAATTCCACTGAACTCCTCTTTGGAACTTAAACATGTGTGGAATAAGTTTGTCCAGTTGGTTGACACAAGGGTCAACCTTTCCTATAGTGGTGTGGAGGGATGCCAGTGGTGCTGTCGGTTAAACCATAGAGCCTAGGACTTGCTGATAAGAAGGTCGGCGGTTCGAATCCCCGCGACGGGGTGAGCTCCCGTTGCTCAGTCCCTGCTCCTGCCAACCTAGCAGTTGGAAAGCCCATCAAAGTGCAAGTAGATAAATAGGTACCGCTCCAGCGGGAAGGTAAACGGTGTTTCCGTGTGCTGCTCTGGTTTGCCAGAAGCGGCTTAGTCATGACGGCCACATGACCCGGAAGCTGTACGCCGGCTCCCTTGGACAATAAAGCGAGATGAGTGCTGCAACCCCAGAGTCGGTCACGACTGGACCTAATGGTCAGGGGTCTCTTTACCTTTTACCTATAGTGGTGTGGAGGAGCCCTCTGGAATGTACTTGGCTAGCCCACCCTTGGTATTGCCTGTGGAAGGAGCCCTATCCGTCTTCATGCGCGTAGGCCTCTGTCTGATGCATGACCAGTGTTTGTTTACCCTAAGGAGTCTCAAAGCGGCTAACAATCTCCTTTCTCATCCTCCCCTACAACAAACACTCTATGAGTGGTGTCTGGAATGAGGCTGAAAGACTTCAAAGAAGTGTGACTGGCCCAAGGTCACCCAGCAGCTGCATGTGGAGGAGCAGGGAAGCGAACCCGGTTCCCCAGATTACAAGTCTATCGTTCTTAACCACTACACCACACTGGCTTTATTTACAGAGAGAGGCTTGGAACACAGCCTCTTAGGATAACAGCATTGTCCCGAGTGACTCTCCACCCTTCTTTTCTCCCACTTCTTCATTCGTCATTGTCATCATCTCCTCTACAGGTGGTGCTGAGGGCCCTCTGAGCCCTTTGCTCTCCTACTTTCAAGGCCTGCCAGATTCTGGGAGAGGGGTGGTGTCTGGAATGCTTTCTAAAGACACTGTGTCCGTCAGCTGTTGCCCCTCTGGTGCTTTCTCTTCCTTCTTTTCCTCCTCTCCCATTATTTCCCAGCTTTCCCCCTCATCTGCCTCTGAGCTGTGACCTCCCTCAAACCCCTGTTGTAATTCTGAACTGTCTCCTTCTCTGGAAGGGTTAGGCTGAGGAGGCAGTCTCCACCATTCCTCCTCTGCCCAGACCCTGACAACACGACAGCCTGCCCTGGGATGCAAACCCTGATGGTGGAGGGAGCCTTATGTGAGCAGGATCCCCTTCAGACTGATGCTGACTGGATGTGACCTGTTCTTTCATGGGAGCCCCTCCATGCAGTCATACTTGAATGCCAAAAGTACTTAGGATAGATCCAAAACTGTGTATTGACAGAAAAGGGCAGACATCAATTAGCTGGAGTGAATAAGCACTGTGTTTTTTGCTCTATAAGACGCACAAGACCATAAGATGTACCTAGTTTTTGGAGGAGGAAAACAAGAAAAAAAAATATTCTGAATCCCAGAAGCCAGAACAGCAAGAGGGATCTGGCTTCTGGGATAGCCTCTTGCTGTTCTGGCTTATGGGATAGCCGCGTGCAGCCTCTCCTGGGCAGCGGGAAGGAGGCTCCCCCAAGAGTCGCACTCCCTTTAAAGGGAGCGCTGAGCATAGCCTCCCGCCTGCATTCACTGCATAAGACGCACAAACATTTCCCCTTACTTTTTAGGAGGGGAAGAGTGCGTCTTATAGAGCAAAAAATACAGTAGGTCATGCCAAAGCCTCTTTCTCCATTGTACCAGAAGCACAGCTCAGCTGCTTAGAGCACTGATAATGCCAAGGCTGCAGGTTTGATCCCTGTATGGGACAACTACACATTTCTGCATTGCAGGGGGGTAGGCTAGATGAACCTCAGGGTCCCTTTCAACTCTACAATTCTATGATTATCATCAATGCAAGTGTGTTTATTATGATTTTCCATTGAAGGGTTGTTTAACTGGGGGAGATCAAAATAATTTTTAAAACCTTCCTTATACCATGTCCGACTTATCTGCCCATTTCGTCCAGCATTATCTGTTCTGGCTATCAGTGCCTCCCTAGGGTCTCAGTCTTTCCCATTACCTGCTACTTCAGGGTTGTTGATTCGGTAAGAAAATTGCACTCTGCACATTCTCAGAGGCACTTGACTGTACGTATTCCAATATTAGCCGTGGTCCTGGAAACGGATGGTGTATCTAATCCCCCTGGCACAAATGAAGCTTTGATTAGAAAACATTAGTTGAGCTTTCAAGCTTGTGCTTTCCGTTCTCACCAACCCAACCAAACATTGACACAGATGCTCGTGAAGCTCTGAAGCTGTATGTTGGGGTGTGTGTGTGTGAAGTATGTATGGAAAGTCCTGCCTCAGGGCAGGAGCTGAGACTAAACGACACTCTTGAGTCCCTTCCAGCCCTCTGGTTTTTATGATAGCTATGGTTTGGTCAGTCACGCATTTCTGAAGTCCTACCAAATGGCAGCCTTTGTGAAGTTTTTGGATATAGTTTGCATGAGCTGTGTTTGCACAAAAGAAGCCCATTGATCTGTTAATCACTGACTAACACATTCTAAAACTTTGGGGTGGCGTTTCTGTTTGTGTACTTGTAAGAGTTTTTTATCCTGGCATCTCTTTCAGGCTAAGTCTGAAGTTCATTGTGTGAACAAACTTAGGGCAAACAGATGCAGAAGAGGACCAGCCCTCAACCGTTAATGAAGTTGCCAAGAATTGGGAATTTCAGCCAGTATGGTTTTCATAATGACAAGCCCTGGATTGTGTTGCCTATCTGTACTCTCTCAGACCGGGGTGGGGAACCTGTTGCCCCCCCACATGTTGTTGTTGTTGTTTAGTCGTTTAGTCGTGTCCGACTCTTCATGACCCCACGGACCAGAGCACGCCAGGCACTCCTGTCTTCCACTGCCTCCCGCAGTTTTTGTCAAACTCCTGCTGGTAGCTTCGAGAACGCTGTCCAACCATCTCGTCCTCTGTCTTCCCCTTCTCCTTGTGCCCTCCATCTTTCCCAACATCAGGCTCTTTTCCAGGGAGTTTTCTCTTCTCATGAGGTGGCCAAAGTACTGGAGTCTCAGCTTCAGGATCTGTCCTTCCAGTGAGCACTCAGGGCTGATTTCCTTAAGAATGGATAGCTAGACTACAATTTGTCGGAAATCAAGCCTTTATCAGGAGAAACTGGCAACTCTTCCAGGCACCCGGCTTGGTCTCCTGTTGACCTCCCTGTCTGCTTTCCCGGCAAGATCCAGGCAGAGGTCACGATAGGCGATCCTTCTCAGCGTGAGAAGAACACACCCCTCTTTCCTGGCCCCCCCCCCGGCAGGGGAAAGAGATAGACAGAAAACGTATTTTCATGCCTTTATTTCTGTCTTTGCAGCGTTACAAAAAACATGACTGCTCTCTTCAAGCTCCAGCAGTCGAGAGAGAAAAAACACTTCCTGTACAGCTCATATTACACTCTGAGCTAATTCCGGTGCCCTCTGTTTCCCACGGACAGTCCCAACATAATGTGATGTTTTCAAGCTAGCAGCTCGCAGCTGCATTGCTTCTATATCGTAACACAATTCCCATCATCTCTGGCCACTAGCCATACTGACTGTAGCTGATGGGAGCAATAGCTTTAAAGCCACAGATTGCATTGAGCAAAACTGTTCAATATTTTTCTAATCTATCATGCTTGCACCGATGTATGCTCCATTTAGCTTGCTAGAACTTATTTTGCAATTAATGGATTTAGGATCAGAATGTACCTCTTCAAAACATAGCATGTGCTTAAGCTAAATTGGAAGCCTTTATTTGTTGTCTGAACCACAAGAAATGTTCCATTTTTTCCCTCCCCGTAGGCCAGGAGCATCTCCCAGCAACTGTGCTTAATATATTTTCTGACTATGACTATAACAGGTCCGTCATAACTATTGCAGCTCCAGTTGACAAACTAGGTAAGTTTTAAAAATATGTATTAAAATGTCCCAGCTCTTATTACTATTATTATTATTGGCCTTTGAATGTTGTGTTTTTCAATGCAAAGTTTGCAGTTGTATACATGTTTGCCTTAGAGTAAAACAGTACATTTTAAAACACATTGCTTCTCTCAAAAAACATGCTCTGGTGTTTAGCTTCCTTGATAAATGAGGACTTTAAAAAAATCCTCAGCTGAAAAATTATATAAATAACAAGTACCAACACAAAGGCACATATTTCCAAAAAAAGGTGACGTTTTAATCCCCTTGGTGAATGGTTGCACGTGAATCACAAACACAGAAAATTATGGTGTGACTGATCGTTTGTGACAAGAAGCTCTTGTCTGGAAGCCCTCTTAACAGTTTTTGAAAATAAATAACATTCAGCTAGATTTGAGAGGGATGTGTTGTGTAGAATTTTCCTTCAACACTGGTTTACAAGAGCCAGTTCCCCAATTAACATCACACTCCTAACCATGTCTACTCAGAATTAAATTATATTGAATTCAATGGGAACTTATTCCCAGGTAATTTGTGTTTGGACTGCAGCAAAGCTTACTTTTGAATTCAGGCTGTGTGATGGAGGAGGCGCAGAATAAAATATTCTTTCTTATCTTTTCTGCTAAGGACGTTCTATAGGGATGTTTACAAAGTGAATCAAAAGCAGTCTTGTCAGACAAAGTTAGCAGGAGGATGTCAGGTGGCCATAATTAACACGGTTGTGTTCAGCACTTCACTAAAAAAATACACCCTTGTAGATTGTGATTCAATAGCAAACCCTCCAAGATACCAAGTGGGCTATTTTGTTAGTATATTTTTAAAGTGTGTTTGTTGCATATAATAAGAACCCTGCTTCAAGGTGGGTAGATTTGTAAGAGTGGTAAGTGCTTCACATTTCTCCCAAAATTAGTGCTTTGTGTAAATGAGAAAGAGGGGTTACCTTATCACTGTCACTAGAAAGAGTCGCAAGGGGCGGGAGGGAGTTTGCCTATGCTCTTTCTTTGTGTATGAATGTTTTAAATTAAAACACATTTGGGGCAAGAGTGGCTAAGATTTAGTTTTCCTTTTCAGATTTAGCTAATAATGGGTTTGATAAAGTTTCTTTCACCCTCTTTGTGTTTTGTTAGGCGGGTCTGTCGTTGCTGCCTGTGTGGAGGCGTTTGCTTCAATAGATATGGCGGAACATTCTGGAATCCACCCTTGCCTTGGCGCAGTAGACCTGGTGCCCATTTACCCGTTGTCGGGTGTCGATGTGGAAGAGTGCGGAACAGTGGCTCGAAGTAAGCAGAACCTGAACTTCCAGCACAGGCGGGGGTAGTCAATGTCGTGACCTCAATAATGTGGTTGGTTGGACTCCAACTCCCATCATCCCCAGCCAGCATGGCCTTTGGTCAGGGATGATGAGAGCTGTAGTCTAGCAACACCTGGAGGGCCCCAGCTTGGCTGCACAAGATCTGACTCAAGGATCCTTAATGTAGTCACCGATTCATGTTGAATTGTTCTTCTGTCAAAGCAGAGGCATCTCTCTAAATTAACTGGGGTAACTGTGCCCCTGAAGGACCAGGTGCGCAGCCTGGGAGACATTTTGGACTCACAGCTGTCCATGGAGGCGCAGGCTAATTCTGTGTCCAGGGCAGCTGTCTACCAGCTCCACCTGGTGCGCAGGCTGAGACCCTACCTGCTCACGGACTGTCTCGCCAGAGTGGTGCATGCTCTAGTTATCTCCCGCTTGGACTACTGCAATGCGCTCTACGTGGGGCTACCTTTGAAGGTGACCCAGAAACTGCAATTAATCCAGAATGCGGCAGCTAGACTGGTGACTGAGAGTGGCCGCCAGGATCACATAACACCGGTCCTGAGAGATCTGCACTGGCTCCCAGTACGTTTCCGAGCACAATTCAAAGTGTTGGTGCTGACCTTTAAAGCCCTAAACCAGGGGTCTGCAACCCACGGCTCCGGAGCTGCATGTGGCTCTTTTACACCTTTGCCGCGGCTCCGGGGCGGATACTAGTGAGGGGAGGAGGCACATTGTGCGCCCCGACACTCCCCACTGTGGCGGGCGCTGTACTGGCTGTGGCGTCGCATGGGGGCGGTGCGTGCATTAGTCACGCACCGTCCCAACATCACCTTCCCGCCCACCCGCTACATTGTAAGGGGCATGTACGCTGGTCACTGCATTGAAAGGGGGCATGTACGCTGGTCACTGTTTTGAAGGGGAGTGAAGAACACACACACACAAAAAGGTAACTTGTTAATTTAACGTTTCTATGAGGAGGAGTAATTCTGAGGGGTAAAACAAAGAAATAATAAAAAGTGACAAAAAAGTTATTTTTATCATGACGAGTTTTGTGGCTCCCAGTTTTTTTCCCCTTCGGAAACGGGTCCAAGTGGCTCTTTTTGTCTTAAAGGTTGCAGACCCCTGCCCTAAACGGCATCGGTCCTGTATACCTGAAGGAGCGTCTCCACCCCCATCGTTCAGCCCCCACTGAGGTCCAGCTCCGAGGGCCTTCTGGCGGTTCCCTCATTGCAAGAAGTGAGATTACAGGGAACCAGACAGAGGGCCGTCTTGGTAGTGGCTCCCGCCCTGTGGAACGCCCTCCCTTCAGATGTCAAGGAAATAAGCAGCTATCTTCTCTTTAAAAGACATCTGAAGACAGCCCTGTTTAGGGAAGTTTTTAAATATTTAATGCTGTATTGTTTTTAACACTTGATTGGAAGCCACCCAGAGTGGCTGGGGAAACTCAGCCAGATGGGCGGGGTATAAATAATATACTATTATTAATTATTATTATTATTATTATTATTATTATTATTATTATTATTATTATTGTTATTATTGTTATTATTGTTATTATTATTATTATTTGGGGTAGGGTGAGGTGGCACTCTGCAAATGTTCTTGGGATTCAAACTCCCGCCACCTCCAGCCAGCATGACCCATCGTCAGTGGTGATGGGAACTGGAGTCTAACTACAAGTGGAGGGGACGGCGTTGGCTAACCCCATTCTGAACCGTTTAGTGCAGCTGTTTAATGTATACTCCAAAGCCTGGTTGTACAATTTACAACTGGAATGACAGCACAGCATTTTAGATAACCAATTGCCACCTTGCTCACATGTTCACACTTTCTCAGATCTGTTGCCTGCTTGTGTGTTTGTTTAACACATTAATATCCCACCCTTCACAAGAAACACCAGGGAGGTTCACAGCAGTGCAGATATATGTATATATATATGTTAAAAACAATGTGTTAAAATACAGCCATCCATCACAGTATAAGCAGCCAATTCTACTAAAAGCTCTGCATTAATAACTAGCATATGCCTGGGTGCATTAGAAATGTTCTTAGCATACATCAAATCATGTAACAAAGGCAGCACTTGCCTTATTTTTGAAGGGAGATGAGGGTGCCCACATACTGGGTAAAAAGGTAAAGGGACCCCTGACCATTAGGTCCAGTCGCGACTGACTCTGGGGTTGCGGCGCTCATCTTGCTTTATTGGCCGAGGGAGCCGGCGTTTGTCTGCAGACAGCTTCCGGGTCATGTGGCCAGCATGACTAAGCCGCTTCTGGCGAACCAGAGCAGCGCACGGAAACGACGTTTACCTTCCCGCCGGAGCAGTACCTATTTATCTACTTGCACTTTGACATGCTTTCGAACTGCTAGGTTGGCAGGAGCAGGGACCGAGCAACAGGAGCTCACCCCATCACGGGGATTCGAACCGCCGACCTTTTGATTGGCATGTCCTAGGCTCTGTGGTTTAACCCACAGCGCCACCCACATCCCTCACATACTGGGTGCCATAATGGAAAAGGCTTTTCCTCTGGTTGTCTGTTTTCTATACCGCCCTTCATCCAAGGATCACAGGGAGGTTTACGAAAGAACAACACAAAATTACATACCATGATAACAGACAAAAACAGTAACCCCATACACACAGTTTAAAAGGCCGTTGATCGTTTCATTAGCTAAAGTCCTGGAAGAAGAGGAATGTTTTTGCCTGGCGCCTAAGGATACATAACAAAGACACCGGGCGAGCCTCTTCTTTTGCAAGATAGATCTCAGCAGGCCCCCAGTTAGGCAGCCATCTTCTTTCAGGTACCCAGGTCTCAGGTTGTTTAGGGTTTCTTAGGTTGACACGAGAACCTTGAACTTGGCTTGGGGGCAAATTTGTAGCCACTGCAGTTCTTTCCAAAGTGGCATTATATGTATAGTGTAGGCAGCCCCAGTCTACAGCTTAGCTGCTCTCTTAGTCTTTCTTGTTGTGTTTCTTCTCACTCGGGGTACCCATATGCCTGACACTGCATTCCCTGGTTGTGGCCTTTGCCTCCTTGGTGGGTCATAAGGAAAGGGTTAAGTGAGTATGATGTGATGTGATTGGCCAGTGGGAACTGAGGGGAGGAGTTAGAGTGAGAGGTAGAGTTGTGTGGAAGTCAGTTGAGAGTTGGGAGTTGGAGAAGGAAGAGGGAGGATAAGTCTGTGGGTTGGTCGAGTTGTGTTAGGTGGAGTCAGATAGATAGTTGGGATAATCAGTTTGAAGTTGTTAGGAATGTATAGGACAGTAAAAGAACTAAGATTAAGAAACTGACAAGAAAAATTAACCAAAACCATAAACTTGTTCATGCTTATAAAAATAAACTTGATTATTTGTTAATGTTAACAACTGTCTGGGCTCCGTGTGTGCCCGAGAGAAACGGGTTGGTGGCAGCGAAGAAAGCAATCACAGTGGTGGCACAGGGATCAATAGACCGTCAAACGTCCGGGGACCCTGTGTGATCGCCACACTGGTGCTCAAGAAAAATGCCAGTAATGATTCCCTCCAAAACCCACAATGCGCAACAGACTCTTTTCTTTTCCTGCTCAGTTTTTGTTGGCACTGGCAAGGGCTTCTACTACATTGAACGCGCCTCCTCAAACCTGCCCACGTTTCGTTGGAGGCCAGGATTGGACAATCATCACTGCCTCTTCCATTCTGAACAGAGGAGAGGTGCTTCCCTGCCCCTGTCCGCTAGTGTGGGACATGCCCAGACCTGTTCGTCCTGTCTCTTTTTTAAAATAGATGTAGCATCCGTTTTGTGCTACACCACATCCCCTTGACCGCCATTTTGTGTTCCGTCATGTTCCCATGACGGCCATTTTGTGATTGCACCCACACCACTCCTTCAAAATTCCAGAGTACTCACCCCCAAAGGCTGCCACCCCTATTCTAGCTGTTGTACTTCCCTTCTGTTCCTCTCTTCCCTCAGATATAGCAGAGACCCTGGTCTGCCGTGTTCCTGGATGCAGCATATTTCTTTTTGGGCAAGCTCATCTCCCAGAGAAGCAAAGTCTGGTTCAAAGAAGAAAACAGCTGGGATGGTTTAACCGCAGAGCTTTCAATGCAGCCACTGTTATCCCTGATGTAGGGCTGTTGCCTACCTTAAGACACGGTTTAACAGGTATGAAATGATGGCAATGTTCATTGTTGCTGTTTTTGTCATGGGTACAAGGCAATCAATGTCTCTAGGACTTCACAGAGGAATATAGCCCACTCCCCAGTGGAGCTTACATATAAATATTGAGAATGGGAGAGAATGCAGATAAGAGGCAGGTGAGTGTACCAAAAATTGAGAGAGGGAAGATAGGAAGACTAATAAGGGATTAAAGTTGCATAGGCTTGCTACCCAGTCTTTGCTTTCTTGGGGCATCACAGAGTTCATTAGAACTTATTCCCAAGCCTATTGCACTTACGTGTCGAGATCCCACAGCCACCTCCTCGTTGGAAATAACTCAGACACGGATATTAGGTTTATGTTATTGGGCAAATTTTGGCCACAACGTTATTGAAATTACAGAATGTGAGTGGTATTGGCTTAGGTATTGATTGGACCTGACTATATCTGACTCCTTCCCATTGTGCAGGAAGTCCCAGTAAGGGTAAGCCACTGGTAGGGGGAGCCCTGTCAATGCGAATCAACTCAAGCTCCCCCTGGTGTTCCCATCGGGGTCGTGTCAAGGCCTTAGCTCGCCAGCCGGGATTCAGACTAGATCAACACCCCCGGATTCCTTTAACGGAATACCCTTAAGCATGGAGGGGCAGGTGATGGCCACACCTCCCCTCCCCCACACAAGGTCAAAAAATGCCTAACCGCAACCCTAACAAAGTTGTGACGATTGCTACGAGGTAGGCGAAAACCAAGTGGCCAGTGCCAATCTGCCAAATGGAAAAATTCCTACCAGGCCCCTCGGACAACCAAGGCGACCAACCGAAGTCCATAGCAAGGCCATTGCCTAACCTGCAAAATAGGGAGGGAGGGCAGGTGATTGAGGAAGCGAGCCAAAGAGGAAGTCCTCTGGCTCGCTCCTCTGTTTAAACGGCCCTGGCCACGCCCCCCGGCCAGCGGATTGGCTGGCCGGGCGCTGACATGGCCGGGAACCCCCAGGCAATGGGGGACAGAGTCCCCCGCCCCCGGTGGGGAGTGGGTGGCCATGTGGTCCACCGCAACTCCTCCCCACTGGGAAGTGGAGCGGATTTGTAGGACGGAAGTCTTAGGCTTTTGAGATGGGGATGGGGAATAAAGTGTCATTCAAAAGGACTGGGGAGAGGACGACTTGTGGGGGTATTGAGGAAGAGAGAGCACCAAGAAGCAACAGGAAATGCATAGAGTTATTTAAGAGCAGAAGACCTCGAGGCACCTGGCAGCTTTTTGCTCTTAATTTGAGGTAGGCTGTGATAATAAATAATAAAATTTCATTTATATCCCGCCCTCCCCATCCAAAGCCGGGCTCAGAGCAGCTAACAACAGTAAAATAAGACAGCATTCTAAAATCAATTCATTATAAAATCAGTTCAGATCAAATTAATGGCAACCATTAATGGTCGCAAATCAATTAATCTATTCTCGTGTAAGCAATATTTTGTGTTGAATCCCTTCAGGTAACTCCAGAACCTTCTTTAAGTCTACAAAGGTTTTGACTTTCCCACGCAGGCTATCTTTTGAAAAATAAACCAATAAATGATTGTCTCTTAAAACGGGTGGAGGAACTGTGATCCCTAGAGATGTTGTTGGACTCCAACTCCATCATCCGTAACCATGGGCTGTCTTCACTGGGAACTGATGGGAACAGGAATCCAACAGCATTTGGAGGGTCACGGTTTCCCCATCCCTGTCTTATAAGATTCATTTTGAGTGTTGTTTATCTTAAGTCCCTGTGTAAAGATGTGAGACCTGGAAGGTCATTACCAAACGGGACAACAACTACAAAAATCCCAGAATTCCTGGAGTGGCTAAAGAATTCCCTTTTGGGCTCCGCCGCGTTGCCAGTAGGCAAATTGCCCATTTAAATAATTTCACAACATTAATTGTCAATAATAATAGGGGGTCAAATCACCTGACTTCTGAGTTTCGATGTGAGTTTACAATTGGTCATCATGTGGTCAATAGCAGACAATTATAGCCGTTCTTGAGCATGTACTATCAAGCATTTGTGTACCATTGATATCTTTTCTTTTCACGCCCTACAATATCAATGGGGCTTGTATCTTACCCTGGATTGTGCCCAGTAAATGATTTCAAATGTTTTGAAAGGAGGACGGATGAGGCATTGCTACAATTCATTGAAGAGAATTGGTTAAATATTTAATATAGAATGGGGGGGGGGTAGATATCAAGAGAATAACAGTAATTATTCTCCTATTGACCCACTTAGAATTAACCTACTTAAAAAAACGCTCTGCATAAAACAAAGCTCCTTATGTACTTTGATTGAATAATCCATTTTTTTAAAAAAATTCCTCTTTCTTCAGACGTCATTCTGCCGCAAGAATCCTTAAACCAGTTATTATTGCCAGCGCTGTCACACACATACTGCATTTGGGTTTGTGAGAAAGGAACACACACCAGATGTTAATTAGTGCATTTGTTTTTATTTTCCCTCTACCTCAACAATTTGGCCTTGAGGGTTTGTGTTCTTTTTTTTTTTTTTTTTTTTGCTGTAAAGATCTTTGTTTCTATCCAGGCTCTGGCTCATAATCTACAAAGACAATGAGTCAGAACTCCAAGGAGGAAAGGAAAAGAAAAGGCCTCGGAGAAATATTAAACTTTCACACTCTTTTCTTCATCATGAACAATTTGCAATGATGATTTATCCCAGGTGGAGTTTCTCCCCTTCCTTCTTTCACGTTGCTTACGAAGAGGCAGATATAAAACTGCTTTTCCCTGGGGAATAGGTCTTGAGTGCAGTACCTTTGATTTATTTACTAGATTCACCACTGGCTGACTTCTATTTGCACCGAGGTAGCTCAGTGTGAGAAACAGACTTTGCTCTGCAACTTCCCTTCTCCTGGAATGCCCTTCCAGAGCATTTATGTAAAAGCTTGGGAACTGCAGGCCTGGGGGGCGGCATATGCCCTCCTCCAGACGTTTATTTGCAGTCCTGGTAAGTCTCTCTAGGCCATAAAACTCACCAGACCTGCTTTGGACTCTCCTTGGGTCTTCTGGATCCAACTACAGTCATACTTTGGTTGCCGAATGCCTTGGAACTTGTACGCTCAAAAGCCAGAAGTGGGCGTTTCAGTTTCCGAACGATTTTTGGAAGCCGAACATCCGGCGCAGCTTCTGCGGTTTCCGATTGGCTGCAGGACGCTCCTGCAGCCAATCATAGAATATAATCATAGAATCATAGAGTTGGAAGAGACCACAAGGGCCATCGAGTCCAACCCCCTGAAGCCATGTCTTGGTTTTTGAGCGGTTCCGGGAGTCAAATGGACTCCCGGAACGCATTCTGCTTGAGAACCAAGGTACAACTGTACTACTCAATCTCTTGATAAAGAATACTGAATATTGCCTGGTGTATAAGTGAAGGATTAGCCAAAGTCCTTTTCCAAGGCTTAGAAACTACTCGACCGAGTATCTGAAGAGTAGATGCAGAAGCCAAACTAACCTAACAACCTGTGCTGGTCCCAAGGGTTAACCGTGCGGCAAGGTCTGAGTCCAGTCCAAGGTTGATGCTGCAGTATGGAGGTTGTCCGTCAAAGCTGAAGCGGGGTCCAAGGCAGGGAGTCGGGTGAGGTCAGGACCTCTGGCAGAAGAGCAGGGCAGGGTGCAAACAGGAACAGGCTACCAACAATGTTGCTCCCGCAACCTGGGACTGGGGCTGGCTGGCTTTTAACTGCCCCGAGGCATAGGGCGGCCCCGATCCTCTGGTGACTTGCCTCTCCTGGCCTGGAGGCGAGCACTCCTCCTGCCTCTCTGCCCTGAGCCTCTCTGCCCTGAGCCTCTGCAGCTTCTCTGCCCTGAGCCTCTGCAGCTCAGGAGAGGCTGGAGGGTGACCGGGCCCAGAGGCAACCTCACCTTCCCCTGACGGGGCTGAGAGTGGAGCACCTGCAGGCAATGGGTCCTCCATCACCTCCAGAGCAGACTCAGCTGGTGCCTGCACCTGAGGATCCAGCACAGGTGAGGACCCTTCAGGCTCATGCCCCAGCCCTGGCTCCGCTGGTTCTGGAGGCAGGGACTCCTGTGCAGGCTGGGATTCCTCAGGTTCAGCCTCCGAGTCCGAATCCCAGACCATCACACAACCATTAATTTTGACTTGCACTGCTGGCTTATTTTCTGATCGTTTCAGGGGTTGGGGCCAGCCCTTATGTGATGAATTGCAACGTGACAGTCGACACGCAAGACTTGACTACTGCCAAGGCAATCGCAGGCTCCGTCCGGGGCAGTAGTGCCGGAGGCCTGAAGGGCGTGCAGTCGATGGCTTTCCCACACAACGGGCAAATCGAAATAGCGTGCAACGTGGAAAGCTTTGACGAGCATGACACCAGCTGGGCTGCGGGCGACAGGTCAGGATATGTTTCCTACAGCCTTCTCGGGAGAACGTATCACTACGTGTCGCCTTGGCTGATAGAGGCGTCCATTAAGAAGTCAGCCAGAGACCGCGGAGTAAACACTGTTGGGACCGCGCTGGTTGGGTTTACGCCAGAGGAATGCGCACGATGCGCTGCCTACGCATTGACAAGCGGTGTCCATGAGTTCTGGAGGATGCGGGGCAGCGTTTTCATGTGATAGCCTTGCTGTTTGCTGGCTTTAAATCGGGGTAGAGAACCTCAGAACTGGGAGTAACACCCTCTCCCCAGACAGACTCTTGCCCCACTTAGTGAACCTCAAATATTTTTGCCTGGCTGGAGCGCATCATTGAACTCTGACCCGGACTCCGGCTTGCCTGTAGGGAGGAAGGAAAGGGTTGTGTCAGATTGTGTGGGAATTAGCCTACTGTACAAAGGTAAAAAGGGACGCGGGTGGTGCTTTGGGTTAAACCACAGAGCCTAGGACTTGCTGATCAGAAGGTTGGCGGTTCGAATCCCCGTGATGGGGTGAGCTCCTGTTGCTCGGTCCCTGCTCCTGCCAACCTAGCAGTTCGAAAGCACGTCAAAATGCAAGTAGATAAATAGGTACCACTCCAGCGGGAAGGTAAACGGCATTTCCGTGCGCTGCTCTGGTTCACCAGAAGCAGTTTAGTCATGCTGGCCACATGACCTGGAAGCTGTACGCCGGCTCCCTCAGCCAATAAAGTGAGATGAGCGCCGCAACCCCAGAGTCGGCCACGACTGGACCTAATGGTCAGGGGTCCCTTTACCTTTACAAAGGTAAAAAATTACACTAATTGCTGTACCCAGTTTTACCTCTGGCCACAACTGGTATGAAACCGTCAGAAATCTGCCGTCAGGCTGAAAAACTGTTCCTGATCACTGTTTAAAATTCTTCTCCTTGCTAATTCCAAGGCAACCTTTGGGGGCCAGGAGACTAATGTATCCTGGCAAGGTAGAAAGAAATTGAAATACTTTATTGTCACTTGTACAACTTGTATACTGTGAGATTACACAAGCACTCCCCACTCAGGTCTCTTAGTCTTAATTCCCCTCGTTTACTGACACACAAACACACACACACCAAACCTGAAAGTCAGTTGCCCTGTTGTTATCTTTTCATTCAGCAGCCTAACAGCCCATGGATAGAAGCTGTTCTTTACCCTGTTGGTGTGACTAATCATGCTTCTATATCTTCTGCCCGAGGGCGGGAGATCAAGAAAGTGCCGGCCAGGGTGCGAATCATCCCTGAGAATTTTCCTCACTCTCCTGAGTTCTTCTGTGATGTCATCCAGCGGATTCATGGTACAGCCCATAATATCTTGTGCTGTATTCACCACCCTCTGTAGGCACTTCCTATCAGTGTACCACACCGTGATGCAGTATGAAAGGACACTTTATATGTGCATTTATGTAGAGTGTATCCAACTAACACTTTGCTCAGAATGAGGACATCCTGGATTAGGCCAGAAGTTCATCCTTTTCTCACAGTGTCCAGCCAGATGCCTATGGGAAGTCTGTAAGCAGGACTTGAATGCATCAGTCCTCATTTGTGATTTCCAGAGACTGGTGTTCCAAGGCGTACGACCTCCGAGAGTGTTACCTACTGAGCTTGGATCTTAGAACAATAGGCAGGTAGGATCCTAGAAGGCAACAACCTGATTGGTCTGCAGGAGCAGCCCAATCAGGCTCCAGGAGGAAGTGAATCAGCAACCTGATTGGCCTGTAGGAACAGTCCAATCAGGCTTCAGGAGGGGAGTTGAATCAGCCAATCACATGGGACCCATTGTGTAAATAATGTATATATAGCCAGAGGTTTTTGGGGAAAGTATTCATTCACTGTTTGCCATGAGCTGAAATAAAGAGCATGAAATCAACACACCGAGTATATTTCAGAGACACTAGGAAAAGCAGAAAAACACTTAAGTATGTGCTTTGGAAAGTTGCCCCAAAACCTAGCTAGTGGTTCCAGCACAATCACAAGTTCTTGATTCTTCAGGAGCAATGGGTGGCAAAGGGATGGACTCCAGAGAGTCTTGGCTGGAAGCTCAGGGGGCCAGATGGGGAGGCTTCACAGACTGGAACTGGCCATAGGGCAGCAGTTCCCTCACCCCTGTCCTAGAGCCTCGCTCCTCCCTTTCTTCTTATGCCTCATCCGTGCCAAAGAGGCTGCCCAGGAGCAGCAAATATGGTAGCCAGCTTGATGCCCTCCGCATTTCGTTGTACCACAGCTCCCATCATCCCTGACCACATTGGCTGGAGCTGATGCAATCTGGACTCCCGACGACAACTGAAGCACCAAAGTATCTCCCTGGAGGTTAATCTTGGTTTATCACGTCCCCCTTGGGAGGCTGTTGCGTTGACAGCGATAAAAACCAAGAGCAAGCAAGAATCCCTGCTGTGATTATTGGGGGAAATGGCTCTCGCATCCATGATGCCCTCTTTAGGGTGCTTCCGTTTAGAGCTTGTTGTTGTTTAGTCGTTTAGTCGTGTCCGACTCTTCGTGACCCCATGGACCAGAGCACGCCAGGCACTCCTGTCTTCCACTGTCTCCTGCAGTTTGGTCAAACTCGAAGCTTCGAGAACACTGTCCAACCATCTCGTCCTCTGTTGTCCCCTTCTCCTTGTGCCCTCCATCTTTCCCAACATCAGGGTCTTTTCCAGTGAGTCTTCTCTTCTCATGAGGCGGCCAAAGTATTGGAGCCTCAGCTTCAGGATCTGTCCTTCCAGTGAGCACTCAGGGCTGATTTCCTTCAGAATGGATAGGCTTGATCTTCTTGCAGTCCATGTAACTCTCAAGAGTCTCCTCCAGCACCATAATTCAAAAGCATCAATTCTTTGGCGATCAGCCTTCTTTATGGTCCAGCTCTCACTTCCATACATCACTACTGGGAAAACCATAGCTTTAACTATACGGACCTTTGTCGGCAAGGTGATGTCTCTGCTTTTTAAGATGCTGTCTAGGTTTGTCATTGCTTTTCTCCCAAGAAGCAGGTGTCTTTTAATTTCGTGACTGCTGTCACCATCTGCAGTGATCATGGAGCCCAAGAAAGTAAAATCTCTCACTGCCTCCATTTCTTCTCCTTCTGTTTGCCAGGAGGTGATGGAACCAGTGGCCATGATCTTCATTTTTTCCGTTTTTTTTAGAGCTACCTATCATCCAATAAAAGAAGATTTTCCTTTGCATTTCAGAAGCTATTTAAGGCAGTGGCCGTAATGTGAACCGGCAAATCCCACAAATTACCTATTTGATGTGTGCAAAATGGACTATTACTGCAAGATGTGGCGGTGACTCGGAGGCGTTTGATGTATTCCGGGAGGATAACAAGGCTAAACATGGAAGCAATTGCCTGTTCTCTGCACTTTCGGTTTTGCATCATCTCCACCAGAGGGCAGCAATTGCAAATCCTCCCTTTAAAATGACAGTTTTTGCTATTTCGCTTTCCTCTTGTTTTGCCATCCAGCGGCTAAGGGGAGGACTGCTCAGCAAGGAAAGTTTTATAGTGCACGTGCTCAAGGATGAGCTATTGAAATGCAAATGTTATTGTGCAGTTTCCAGTCTTGGTGTCGGGTAGTGGCTGCCGTTCATTAAAAAGGAAAAAGCGAGTTTCTGTGTATGTGTTATGGACTACATTTGGGCTGCTCGAATGTTAAGATGCCTCGTTGTGTGGTGGCACGAATGAACACCCAGGAAAAATCCTGGTTCAAATCTCACTTCTCATAGAATCTTTGAGTTAGAAGGGACCCCAAGGGTCATCTAGTCCAACCCCCTGGAATGCAGGAATTGATTTATTTTTTGCCTAAATGGGGCTTGGACCCATGACCCTGGCATTAGGAGTCTCATCACTCTACCAGCTGAGCTATCCCAGGCACTTCTGACCTTTGAACTCACTTGCTGGCTTTTCCTAACACAACCTGCTGACATTCAGCCCCCAGTCCTTATGCAACAATTCATTTATTTATTAAATTCTCACCGGGAGAATCCGCGACCAGAAAGAAGAGGAACACCAAGAAGACTGGAAGAAATTTAAAGACTATTTGAATAAATATTGTAATATTAAAGATATGTAACCACTTGAAAGAAACAATTAGGCCTAGGATTAAAATGGAATTAGATTTATAAATGAGAAAATGTACAATAAGGAAAGCTATGTAATATGATTAGGACTGTGATATGGTCTTTTGAAACACTGATATTGGAAACTGCTACATATAATTACTAAGAAATTCAGATGGAAGAGATTCGAGGAAGTCAAATACTATGTTTATGAAGATGGACGGTACTTAATTTTAATTAATTAAGCGGTAATATGTTGTATGTATCTTTTTTCTCTTTTTCTCCTATTTTTTGTTTGTCTTTATTATTGTTAATCTTTTCTTTTTTATTATGTTTATCTACTGAAAATAATAAATATTATTGGGGGGGGGATTATTTAAATATTCCTGTTTCTGCATTGTAATGTTTTCATTCTGAAAATGTTTCAGTGAAGGAAAGTCTCTACTTCTATTAATGTTGCATATAGGTAAGAGGTAAAGGTACTCCATCTCCTCAGAGTCTTGCAGAAGAACAATGTCAATCAACATCTGATGATCTCCTTCTACCGGTCCACAATAGAAAGTGTCCTTTCGTACTGCATCACGGTGTGGTACGCTGGTTTGACATCATCTGATAGGAAGTGCCTACAGAGGGTGGTGAATACAGCACAAGATATTATGGGCTGTCCTGTGAATCCACTGGGTGAAATAGCGGAAGAACTTTGCCTCAGGAGAGTGAGGAAAATTATCAGTTATGATTCACACCCTGGCCGGCACTTCCTTGATCTCCTGCCCTCAGGCAGAAGATATAGAAGCATGATTAGTCACACCAACAGGGTAAAGAACAGCTTCTATCCATGGGCTGTTAGGCTGCTGAATGAAAAGATAACAACAGGGCAACTGACTTTCAGGGTTGGTGGGTGTGCGACAGTAAATGAGGGGAATTAAGACTAAGAGAGCTGAGTGGGGGGGGGGTGCTCGTGTAATCTGTGTACAAGTTGTACAAGTGACAATAAAAGTATTTCAGTTATTTCAATTAAAAGACCCCTGGACGGTAAAGTCCAGCCAAAGGCGACAGAAACTTTGCTGTTGGCTCATAAAAGCTCTAGGGTTAAGGACTTTGCTGAAGTTAGTCTTAAGTCCCTTTAAGTTCAATGGATCTACTCTATCTGGGTCTGGATCCACCCTTTTATATTTATTTCACTTCAATCAAAACAAAGTGTAACACGAATGCCCATCATGAGATAGTTTGGACAATCAAATAAATTAATCAAATTATTTACGATCATGATTATATGTTTTTACTTTTACTTTTTAAAAGTTTTTAAAGTTAAAAAGAAAAGGTAAAGGACCCCTGGACAGTTAAGTCCAGTCAAAGATGACTATGGGTGCAGCACTCATCTCGCTTTCAGGCCGAGGGAGCCGGCGTTTGTCCACAGACAGCTTTCTGGTTCATGTGGCCAGCATGACTCAATCGCTTCTGGCGCAATGGAACACTGTGATGGAAACCAGAGCGCACGAAAACGCCGTTTACCTTCCCACCGTAGTGGTACCTACTTATCTACTTGCACTAGTGTGCTTTCAAACTGCTAGGCTGGCAGGAGTTGGGACAGAGCAATGGGAGCTCACCCTGTCACGTGGATTCAAACTGCCGGCCTTCCGATTGGCAAGCCCAAGAGGCTCAATGGTTTAGACCACAGCGCCACCCGCTTCCCTTAGCAATGTTGCTTCTCTCCCACTAGAGTCCCTCGACCCTCAGGAGAGGCTTTTCTGCAGGGAGCAAAGGCATGTGGAAGTTGCTGGGAATCTCACATTTGCATGGACATCTCTATGCTTGGGATGTATTTCGTACAACTGGTTATTTCTCAGAAAAGCAAAACCATGTCCACTCAGAGATAGGATGGGCGCTTACATGTTGTCCCCCCAAAGAGGAATGCATCACCCCCCTAAAATGGGGATGAATATGACATAATATTGTAGGTGCCAATTTATATGAATAAAGGTGCATCTTTAGCAATAACAGAGCCTAGGGCTTGCTGATCAGAAGGTCGGCGGTTTGAATCCCCGTGACGGGGTGAGCTCCCGTTGCTCAGTCCCTGCTCCTGCCAACCTAGCAGTTTGAAAGCACGTCAAAGTGCAAGTAGATAAATAGGTACCGCTCTGGCGGGAAGGTAAATGGCGTTTCCGTGCGCTGCTCTGGTTCACCAGAAGCGGCTTAGTCATGCTGGTCACATGACCCGGAAGCTGTACGCCGGCTCCCTTGGCCAGTAAAGCGAGATGAGCGCCGCAACCGCAGAGTCAGTCACGACTGGACCTAATGGTCAAGGGTCCCTTTACCTTTACCTTTACTAACATGGAAGTACAAATACAACCCATCTCACCATAGTGGGAATGACAGAGTCTCCTGTGTGCCTGGCTCAGGCTGCTGTCTAGGTGCTGCTAACTTTTGATGGGCAACTCCCTGCTCTCCCTTCTTAATGGCTCTGTAGTTTTAGACTGAACTTGCACTGAGAAAGGGAGGGCTTCAAGGGAATGAGGCTGTTTTCTGCCACCTTGTTCACTCTGCAGCTGATGAACTGGTTCAGCTACACAAATTGTTCAACTGGAAATGGGCGAGAGCTTATTTCACCCAAATATTGTTTGGTTGTTGTTGTTTTTGTAAAACTGGAGACAGTAAAAGAGAGGCTGTTGTTGAATTCGATCTGCAATATTGTTTTATTTATTGATCAAAACGTATATATATATATATATATTGCTTCACTGCAGAAAAACCTCCGAGTTAAATTATCAGTTGAAAACAATGGAAAACATTTAAAATTGAGTAAAATCAACAGCAAAAGAGATTATAAACACGTCAACATCTTCATATATATGTCTGGAAAGGCAGGCCTAAACAAAAATGTTTTAAGCAGGTGCCAAGAAGTGTACTACTTTGAACGTAGGCACGGGGTTCCCAAAGTGTAGGAGCTGCCACACTAAAATAACTTTTGACAAGTTCTAAACTTGTTTTGTTCTGTGGTGTCGATACCAGCTTTACTGAAGAGGTATGGGCGGGCGAGCGTTCTGCTAAATCCAGCAATTAAATAAAGGGGACTTTCAGATGCAACTTCGAAAAGCACATTTATGAACATCATTACCAATGTTTTATCTCGCCATATAGACTGCTGCTTCTTTGGCTGTTGCTGTAGTTCTGGTGGTTAACTTTTTTGTGGACGTTTCAAAGCAGGGTGTTATGTACTGAGTTGAATAGGATCCAAAATGCAGCAGTCTGATTGGTCCTAGAACAATAGGATTCAGAATGCAGCAGCCTGATTGGTCCTAGAACAATAGGATTCAGAATGCAGCAGCCTGATTGGTCCTAGAACAATAGCTCCAGAATGCAGCAGTCTGATTGGTCCACAGGAGCCACCCAACCCAACTCCAGATGGAAGTGAATCCACGACCTGATTGGCCTACAGGAGAATCCCGGAATTAATCAATCACGTGCAGCCCATTGTGTAAATAATGTATATAAAGCAGATACTTTGAGGGGACTTTCATTCCTCCTCATCACTATGAGCTGAATAAAGAGCATGAAATCCACTCTCGACTCTGAGTATATTTCACAGGGTCTTTTGTTTTGTCTTGGAAATGGTTCAGGGGCAACAGAGGATTTGTCCTGGTTTGGGTATCATTAAGACATGAGCTCTCCTAACGGGTTCAGGGCTCCTTTATAAAGGATAAACACACCAAAAGCTCCAAAGTGCAATAACTACCTCTAGATTGATTATTTCCAGTGGAAAGGTGGCTAGCATTGGATATAAAAGGATTGCACGTAAGCAGGGAAGGCAAATAAGGCTGGGACTCGTGTGGGTTGCTGGATTCACCATTGATGTCATCTTGGCACTAACGCATGGCCCAGGGCCAATTAATTAGGCTAAAAGTGTGACCGAAAATTGCCCATTGAGCATTATTACTGGGTCACTGCTGGCAAAGGAAGGCATGTGTGTCAGTAGATGATTCAAAGCCAGAATCGGAGGTCATTCCTTTTCAAAGACTTATCCTGTGAAACATCAACTGAATATAAAAGGGGAAAGTTGGAGATAAGGTCGGTCCATGCAAGGAGGGTATGCGTCTGTCTTTTGCATTCATCCGCAAAGATTTAGCAAATGGACAAATAGAAGTAAATTGACCGGGAGAATCAGAGACCAGGACGGCAAGAGGTTTAAGAGAGAATGGGTAAAATTTATAGGTTACTTAAGAGAACATTGTTAACAGTTGAAAACTTTGGCAGGATTAGAATAATATTTGCGAAAGACAAAATATAATGGAAAAGTTAATAATAGATATAACAAATTTTGGGGGAAAGAATAAGTTGAATAAAAAGGGATGTACAATGGAAACCAGAGAAGGACGGAGGGAAATCAAAGGATTCTGAGAATCCTAAATGTAAAGGTGATTGATATGTTTAAATGGAAATTTGGTTTGTAAAATTTAATATTTTTTTTTATTAAAAAATAATAATAGAAGTAAAGTGTTACATTTAAGCTGGTGTTAATATTGTTGTGCCGTCAGCATGCATACCAGTTTAAATTGTGTAAGGGGACAGTTCCCTGCCCTGAGGAGCTTACAAGCCAAAATTTCTTAAAGGGAAGGGAAGGGGAGAAGGGAGATGGAAGAAAGATTCATAAATCATTTCAATTACACATTACAGTAGTTGATAGGAATTACTGCATTTGTTCTGTCTGCTGAAGTACATGTCCCAGATTTTTGCTAGGTTTGGGCATCACCAAAAATCCTGGGTGAGCAGCCAGCCAGCAGCTCACTGACTCCCGAGCCATCTGAAGGCGATCCTGTACAGTGGTACCTCAGGTTAAGTACTTATTTGGTTCCGGAAGTCTGTTCTTAACCTGAAGCGGACTTTCCCATTGAAAGTAATGGAAAGTGGATTGATCCATTCCAGACGATGAAAAACACCCCCTAAAACAGCAATTTAACACAAATTTTACTGTTTCACGAGACCATTGAGCCATAAAATGAAGGCAATAATCAATGTAAAGGTAAAGGGACCCCTGACCATTAGGTCCAGTCGTGACCGACTCTGGGGTTGCGGCGCTCATCTCACTTTATTGGCCGAGGGAGCCGGCGTACAGCTTCCGGGTCATGTGGCCAGCATGACTAAGCCGCTTCTGGCAAACCAGAGAAGCGCACGGAAACGCCGTTTACCTTCCCGCCGAAGCGGTACCTATTTATCTACTTGCACTTGGACGTGCTTTCGAACTGCTAGGTTGGCAGGAGCAGGGACCGAGCAATGGGTGCTCGCCTTGTCATGGGGATTCAAACCGCCGACCTTCTGATTGGCAAGTCCTAGGCTCTGTGGTTTAACCCACAGCACCACCCCAATAATCAATGTACTGTACAGTGGTACCTCGCAAGACGAATGCCTCGCAAGACGAAAAACGCGCAAGACGAAAGAGTTTTCCGTTTTTTGAGTCGTTCCGCAAGACGAATTTCCCTATGGGCTTGCTTCGCAAGACAAAACGTCTTGCGAGTTCTTGCGAGTTTGTTTCCTTTTTCTTAAAGCCGCTTAGCCGCTAAGCCGTTAATAGCCGCTAAGCCGCTAATAGCCGCTAAGCCACTAATAGCCGTGCTTCGCAAGACGAAAAAACCGCAAGACGAAGAGACTCGCAGAACGGATTAATTTTGTCTTGCGAGGCACCACTGTACTATAAAATAAATAAGACAGCATTTTAGATGAAAAAAATTAACATTTATTTGTTTTCTTATGTGCACTCACTGTTTGAAGGGAGTTCAGGGTCCTCTTCCACAATCACAATCGGCTTGGCTCCTGGCATTCGTGGAGGCTTCAGAGAGCTCCTGCGGCTGGAGCCCAGTTGCAGAGCCTCTGCAGGCACTGCAATGTGCTGGTCCCGGGGGGTTACCGTGTGGTGTGGTCCGAGGCTGAAGCGGGGTCCAAGGTAGGGAGTCGGGCGTGGTCAGGAACTCTGGCAGAAAGCAGGACAGGGTCAGGCAGGAACAGGTAACCAACGACGTTGCTCCCACAACCTGGGACTGGGCGGGCTGGCTTTTATCTCCTCTGAGGCATAGGGCGGCCCCGGCCCACAGGTGACCCGCCTCTCCTGGCCTTAAGGCGAGCCCTCCTCCTGAGAGAACTTAGTTCCCTCCGCCTCTCTGCCCTGAGCCTCTGCAGCTCAGGAGAGGCTGGAGGGTTACTGGACCCAGAGGCAACCTCACCTTCCCCTGACAGGGCTGGGAGAGGAGCACCTGCAGGCAATGGGTCCTTGATCACCTCCAGAGCCAGAGCAGATTCAGCTGGTGTCTGCTCCTGAGGATCCAGCACAGGTGAGGGCCCTTCAGGTTCAAGCCCCTGCCCCGGTTCAGCCGGCCCTGGAGGAGGGGAGTCCTGTGCAGGCTGGGATTCCTCCGGTTCAGCCTCTGAATCAGATTCCCAGGCCATCGCATGCAGATGTTGGGGCTTGGCTCCTGGCATTCACGGAGGCCTCCGAGAGCTCCGTAGGCCCCACTGATGTTGGGGTTTGCCTCCAGGCAGCGGCGAAGCCTCTGAGAGCTTGGACAACTTACTTCCGGGTTACAATTGTTTGTAACCCAAGGTACCACTGTATAGGGAAGTTTTTAAAAATGTTAAAATGCTTTGCTGGCTGAGCTATCCCAGGTGATGCAAGAGAGGAAAGGGCCCATGCATTCAGGTCTTGCACGTGGACCTCTCACTGGTGTCACTGGACACTATGTGAACAGGATTCTGTCCGTCAGTGTAAACAAAACTGAGCTAGGTGGACTGACTGAAGCATCTCCCTATGTTCCTAATTTTCAGCCCATAGAAGAGTGAACCTCAGCTATCCAGAAAAGCTGATTTATCGCCCTGGGCCTTGATCCAGAGAGCAGTGCAACTGGTACTGCACAAGCCCAAGGGAGCTTTAGACTTGCTTTCCTTGCACAGCACATGGCAAACGGATGACCGCATGGCAGATTTGCTTATAAAACTCCCCTCGGTTTCAAAAGGCATTTTGTGATTTGGCCTTGGGGGAGGGATGGGGGGTTTGTTAGCCATTCAAAACGGGGATGGGGTGGGGGGAGAGGCGAGGAGTCCAACAGTTCAATGGAACTCCAAGCCCTTATTCTTAAAAGAATATGCATCCCAGGATAACGCTCTGCTTGGGTAACAAATAAATAAAAGTAACTCCACGATGACGTATGTGTATGAAATATGATCTGAAAGCCAATTAGCAGTACCATGGCGATGACTTTTAAGAAAGGACTTTAAAACGGCATTTTAAGCTGTTTCAGTGACTTACGTGATGAACTTACTTATACGCAACATGTGTATGTTTGTAAGTCCAATCTGTTTTCCCAGGCTTTTTTTCCGGGGAGGGGGTCAACAAATGGTGGGATTCTGGAGCTGATAGCGGGGAGGAATCCTTTCCTGGAACAGAATCAGTTGCAAGTGTTTTCATTTGATCGTTTTGCAAAATCTGAAACATGTGCAGGGAGATTAGTGATTAATGCTGCTTAAAATATATTTAATTGTACGTAGCGATGGTAGAAATCTGGGGCCAATTATCTGACTAATGAGAAGGCAACACAACTCTGACTAATTGGCCAGTGTCTTTGGTTAAAAGCAGTGCAGCAGAAATGGGAGAGCGTGGGGTTCGAAATGAGGATTTGGAGATGTTCGGGCCAAACGTGTCTTAGGCTTAGAGCAATTATTGTTCCCAATAGGCTAATAACTGGGTGTTTTTGCAAAGAAATTGGAGAGGCGTTCAAATTGTTTTGCAAAGACACCTGTAACTGAGCAAAGCCTCAATGCCAACTCTCCCTTAGGAATTCTTCACCTGCCACTGCCGACTCTCCTTCCTCCCTCAAAGTGAAGAACTTTTCTGTAGGTTACACAGAGGATAGCAGACCCTCCAAGTATCCCTATTTTCCAGAGACGTCCCTGATTTAGAGAAGCTGTCCCGGTTTCTGATTTGATCCCAGAATGTCCCCCTTTTCCTTAGGACGTCCCCCTTTTCATTGGAGACATGTTAGAGAGTATGGTAAAGGTAAAGGGACCCCTGACCATTAGGTCCAGTCACGGACGACTCTGGGCTTTCGGGGCTCATCTCGCTTTACTGGCCAAGGGAGCCGGCGTACAGCTTCTGGGTCATGTGGCCAGCATGACTAAGCCGCTTCTGGCGAACCAGAGCAGCGCACAGAAATGCCATTTACCTTCCTGCTGGAGCGGTACCTATTTATCTACTTGCACTTTGACGTGCTTTTGAACTGCTAGTGGGGCAGGAGCAGGGACTGAGCAACGGGAGCTCACCCCGTCGCGGGGATTCGAACCGCCGACCTTCTGATCTGCAAGTCCTAGGCTCTGTGGTTTAACCCACAGCACCACCTGTGTGCCTTCAAGAGAGTATGGTAGGGTGTCCCTATTTTCATGGGAGAAATGCTGGAGGGTATGGAATTATCCGACCCCTGAGCCTTCTGAAGGCAATTCTGTTTATTATGTTTTTATATATGTTGGAAGCTGCCCAGAGTGCCTGGGGCAACCCAGTAAGATGTGGGGTATAAATAGCAAAATTATTATGGAATGGGATGCCCCTATTTTCATCAGATAAATGTTGGAGGGCATGGGATAGTTCCATCCTGCCTAACAGCAACCCAGGAGGAGACTTGTGCCCTTTAGACCTTTTAAAGCAGAGGTGAGAAACCTCAGGTCCGTAAACTGAATGTGGCCCCCAGCTCTCTCCATCTGGCCTATGAGACATCCCAGTCCATTGCAACCCCAAATACTCACCCCTGCTCTGCATCCCTCTCTAGTGATTTTAAGGCTGTGTGTACACCTTCATTGAAGGCCCATGACGTCCCCAAAATAATCCTGGGAACTGTAGGTTACCCCTCACGGAGCCACAATTCCCAGCAAGCTTGGCAAACTACAGCTCCCATGATTCTTTGCGTGGTGGTGGGAGGTCACATGCTTTCAGTGTGGGGCATGTATGGAGCCTACCTGGCTGAAACGTGACCTTCAACTGCTGTAATGTCTTGCCTGCATGCAGGATCGAGAGATGTATGTGTGAGTGTGTGACCCTCAAAGTGAAAGATATTCCCCACCCCTGATATACAGTGGGGTGGCTGGCTCTGTGGTCTAAACCACTGAGCCTCTTGCTTTTGCAGATCGGAAGGTCGGCGGTTCGAATCCCTGCCATGGAGTGAGCTCCCGTTGCTCTGTCCCAGTTCCTGCCAACCTAGCAGTTCGAAAGCACGCCAGTGCAAGTAGATAAATAGGTACCACTGTGGAAGGAAGGTAAACGTCATTTCCATGCACATTGACTTCCATTACGGTGTTCCGTTGTGCCAGAAGCGGTTTAGTCATGCTGGCCACCTCACCTGGAAGTCTGTCTGTGGACAGACGCCGGCTTCCTCTGCCTGAAAGTGGAGATGAGCGCCACACCCCATAGTTGAATTTGATTGGACTTAACCGTCCAGGGATCCTTTACCTTTTACCTTCCCTTTTTATGCAGTGTGTCATGAACTGGCAGGATGGCAGAAAGGAAAAAGAGGATCCCAGCGAAAGTTTGCAGGGGATGGGGAAGAAAGTACTCGCAGGGTGACAGAGGTTGGCAAGGATATGGAGGTCAGGGCACAGGACCCAGAGCAGCAGGCCCCCTCACCGAAGCCAGAAGGTCCCCTATCCCCACAAATATCACCATCATCATTCTTCTATTCCGTTGAACCCCGCTGAAGGGATGAAAAAACTGTGGCTCTGCAGCTGTTCCTCGTGAGTAATCAGCATTAAGTAAAGGCAGATACCTGGGTTTTCTCCACCCCCTACCCCTGCCCAAGGGTGCTGTGCAGTGCCACAAATCCAACTCAATAGTGTAATGTTGGAAAGTGTAGATCACTTCTCCTACCTAGGCAGTTATCTTTCCAAAATCCAAAATCCAGCATCGCCTGAGCTCTGCGAGTGCAGCTTTCTCCTGATTGAAGTGCAAAGTGTTTGAGGACCGGGACATTTGCAGGGAAACCAAAATGCTTGTTTACAAAGCTATTGTACTACCAACCTTACTGTATGCTTGTGAAACATGGACCACTTATAAACGCCATCTCCAACTCCTCGAAAGATTCCATCAATGGTGTCTCCGAAAAATGTTACACATCACTTGGGAAGACAGGTGAACTAACGCCCAGTTCACTGGAACAAGCAAAGATTACCAATGTCGAAGCAATGATTCTTCAACATCAACTTTGTTGGACTGGTCATGTTGTGCGGATGCCTGATTATCATCTTCCAAAGCAACTACTCTATTCCGAACTTAAAAATGGAAAGCGTAATGCTGGTGGTCAGCAAAAGAGGTTTAAAGACTCTCTCAAGGCAAATCTTTAAAAATGTAGTATAAGCACTGACAACTGGGAAACGCTGGAGTTGGAGAACAGCCTTTACCAAAGGTGTCATGGGCTTTGAAGACACTCAAACTCAGGACGCAAGGGAGAAACATGCTAAGAGGAAGACATGCTTGGCAAATCCACACTGTGATCAACTCCGGCCTGGAAACCTTTGTCCCCACTGTGGAAGGACGTGTGGATCCAGAATTGGCCTCCACAGTCACTAGCAGACTCAGTGTTAAAACCGTGTTTATCGAGGGCACTCTTACTCAGCTATGAGTGATCCCCAAAGAAGACGAAACAGATTTGTGCATGCAGGCAGTTTGGTGGACCAGATTTTTGCAAAGACTAAAGATGAGTTATGCAGAAAGTCATGCAAAGGCTGAGGGTGGAAGTTGTTACATCGTCTTTGCATGTAAATGAATTAGCTCATGGCCCTCTTAAAAGATCCCCTTGCCTTCCCATATCTGAGGCTGAACTTTTTGATATTCATCTCCTATTTATAGCATAATCCTCCCATCTGGAAAAAGCACCAGCCCACAATATTGCTTTCTTCTTCCTCCACACACAATAACCACCGATATTAAACACTTAATGCTCCTTCGTATGTTGCTCGCCACACATTTCAGTAAATCATTGTCAGCCTGGCCTCCGAACGAAAGACGGAAATTATTGCTGGGAGCAGAAGGTTCTTCAGGGATTTTTTATTTAATATCAGAGCAATTAAGTGGGAACGCATTATTGAGCAGCGGAAAGTACATTTTGTGCAAGCAACACAAGCGCAGTGTTGTAATATAAATGTGTATTGGAATAAATATTGAGCTTCTCTTTTATGAATGCTCAGGATTATTCCAAGTTGTGAAAAACACAATCTGGAGGAAGAGAGTACATGCATTGAGGTTTAGTGACTATACACAGCAATCCTACTCAGGAGTAAGACCCATTGAGTTCCTTGGCACTTGCTTCCAGGTAAGAGTGTACATTAGCAGGGTGGGGGGGACCTGTGACCTTCTGAAACTTCAACTCCCTCCAGCCCCTGTTAACATGTTGAAAATGTCCTTGACAAACTTTGTGGCCTGTTCTCACAAGACCTTAACCTAGGTCAGTCACTTTTCCTTTCTATGGTGGCTAAGCAATTCCTAATGACCGCTCCCCACATCAAATGGGGGGCGCCTTTTGTATGGTCATGTGCAGCCCCCCCCATGCGACTCCTGGTAATTCGGGCTGGCTTCATCTTCCCCAGGCTGGATACCTGGAGGTCTCCGCCTACCTCAGCCAATCGGCCAGTCACGCCTGGGGAGGCATTGCCAGGGGATTGGCCAGGTAAGGGGAGGGACTGTCCTGCCCACACAACAGAAGGTGACTCTTATCTGCGAAGTGGCAGTCGGCTCCAGAGAAAAAGAAGAAGAAGTGTTTGGATTTGATATCCCGCTTTATCACTACCCTAAGGAATCTCAAAGCGGCTAACATTCTCCTTTCCCTTCCTCCTTCACAACAAACACTCTGTGAGGTGAGTGAGGCTGAGAGACTTCAAAGAAATGTGACTTGCCCAAGGTCACCCAGCAGCTGGATGTGGAGAAGCGGGGAAGCGAACCCGGTTCACCAGATTACGAGTCTACCGCTCTTAACCACTACACCACACTGGCTCTCCCACCCTCCCCTCCCTCAGTTAAGTCTTCTTTTGCAGGTTAACCTCTTCTCCGCAGGTATGTGGGCGCTGCTACGTCATGGTTGCCGGAAAGGAATTTTCCTGCATTGGCAGGTTTTGCCTTTCCCATAGCAAAACGTCACAACTTTGGTGATTTAAGACCTTGGGCGGAATCCTTTAGTCTATCTTCCTAAATGGGGAGGAGGCTTGAAGCGGTGACCCTCGCCCCCCTTGTGGCGGTGATCCCAGGGTTCACCGTTAAAGGGGTCTTGAGGGGAGGCATTGGCCATACGCCGAGAGGTTGTCATTGCTCTCCCTTCCAATGGTGGCGAAACAGGGGGCGGGCTCTCTCTGCTTGAACATATGTTCTCCAGAGCCAGCCCAATCCCCACACATTCTGGATAACCCTGATGTCTCCCAGATCCTCGGTTGGGGACTGGGAAGGATAAACGCCCAATGCCTGAGCCAAGGTCTCCCTACATCTTAAAATTAATAAAGTTGTGGCCAATTTTAATCCCATAGCATGTTGTCTTGAGTCATTATTCCGCTCGGGGGTCGCCTGGGGTTGGGGGGACTCCGCCTGTCCATGCAATATGTTCTTAAATAACTATGAATTATGAAAAGGGTAGATTTTGAGATCTGGTTCCAGTCTCAACTCTTGGCATCTCCAAATAGTAGGGCTAGATATGTCCCCTGCCTGAAACCCTGTAGAACCACTGGTGGTCGTTGTAGACAATGCTGAGCTTAGATGGACCTCAGGGTCTGTGTCGGTAGAAAGCTGTTTATTATGTTCCCAAGAAAGTTATTTTCCAGAGTGGGAGCCATGGATTAAAGTTGCAGAGCCAGACGACTGCTCACGAGTGCCTCTCATTCGCAGCAGTAAAGCTTCATAGAATCATAAAGTTGGAAGAGACCATGAAGGTCCTCTAGTCTGTTGTTGTTTAGTCGTTTAGATGTGTCCAACTCTTCGTGACCCCATGGACCAGAGCACGCCAGGCACTCCTGTCTTCCGCTGCCTCCTGCAGTTTAGTCAAACTCATGCTGGTAGCTTCCAGAACACTGTCCAACCATCTCGTCCTCTGTCATCCCCTTCTCCTTCTGCTCTCCATCTTTCCCAACATCAGGGTCTTTTTCAGGGGGTCTTCTCTTCTCATGAGGTGGCCAAAGTCTTGGAGCCTCAGCTTCAGGATCTGTCCTTCCAGTGAGCACTCAGGGCTGATTTCCTTCAGAATGGAGAGGTTTGATCTGCTTGCAGTCCATGGGACTCTCAAGAGTCTCCTCCAGCACCAGAATTCAAAAGCATCGATTCTTCAGCGATCAGCCTTCTTTATGGTCCAGCTCTCACTTCCATACATCTCTACTGGGAAAACCATAGCTTTAACTATACAGACCTTTGTTGGTAAGGTGATGTGTCTACTTTTTAAGATGCTGTCTAGGTTTGTCATTGCTTTTCCCCCAAGAAGCAGGCGTCTTGTAATTTCGTGACTGTTGTCACTCTAGTCTAACCCCCTGCAATGCAGGAAATTTTTGCCCAGTGCGGGACTCGAACCACAACCCTGAGATCAAGAGACTTCTGCTCTCTGGACTGAGCTATCCCACAACATATCCTGCAGCTGACTAAACTCAGGTGTAAGGAAAGGTGTGCACCCCTAAAACAGGAAAGCACTGCTATGGGTGTTGTCCCCACCCACACGTGCAGAAAAATGCTTCCGGGTCAGCGCCATCGGCAATGGCGGAATTCCTCTGATTCACAGGAACCCGCTCCGCTAAAATCGGGTCTTGCCGCCGCGGCGAAGGCGGAGACCCTCTAAAAATCCCAGGCGGAGGAAGCCTGGGAATGTGGGATTCGGCTTACACCAAGAGCAGGGACCGAGCAACGGGAGCTCACCCTGTCACGGGGATTCGAACCGCTGACCTTCTGATTGGCAAGTCCTAGGCTCTGTGGTTTAACCCACAGCGCCACCCGTGTCCCTAAGAATAAGAGTAATAAATTTATTATTTATATCCCGCCCATCTGGCTGGGTTGCCCCAGCCACTCTGGGCAGCTACCAACACCTATAAAAACTTCCCCTCTAGCCGTCTGAGCCAGGGAGCAGGTAGCGTCCTCTGCTGGAGAGGCAGATCGCAGCACAGCAATGCCAGGCCCATGTCCTCTTGCGCACCCATGCCACAAACCCCCGTGGCGCAGGCCCCAGAGGTTGGCCACCCGCGCCTCAAGTCTGGAGCCTCTGCGTCCATTATGTGGTAGCAAATTGAGGGCAATGTGCTCCCTTTCAGCCGTGGTAATTCAAAACACATTCAGGGTCCCTTCCCTGCCGCCGTCCACATCAAGTGCATAGGATGCACTGCTTCTGGTTCTGGCTAGCAGGGCAATGTGGCAGTAACTTGAGCTCACAGCTCGGCGCGGTCAGCCTTTTGCTCTAGGGTCCCTCGTCCAGATCCGTAAAACGGCAGGCTTCCTAGTTCTCCTATGGCTGTTAAAAACCTTTGAATGTCATTTATATGTGGTGTGCCCAGATGCTCAGTGGGTGTGGACAGATGTTGCTTTGCTGAGTGGGTTTGCAGTGGAGCTCTGCTAATTGACACCAGCAGCACCATGTAATGCGACGTGAAGGTGAGGAATGGTACAGTTTAGCTAACAGCCCTCATTGATGTTTATAGCGGGAAGTTTCCAAGATGGCTGCCCACAACCAAAGCAGATGTATAGCTGAGCTTTCCCTGTGTTCAGTCCTCTCTCTCTCTCTCTCTCTCTCTCTCTCTCTCTCTCTTCAAAACAGGAGGGCTTTCTCCCCCATATTTAACACAGACAACATGACAGTGGGGAACAGAAAGGATATGGTGGGGAAGAAGGCTCGATTCTGCCCTCAGACAGTTGCCAAATTGCATTGTTTCTTTGCTTTGTTATTATCATCACCATCGCCATCATATTTATTGAATTTATATCCCACTCTTCTTCCCAAAGGCAGCAAACATACCCACTTTTTTAAACCCTTCTAAAACGGTTAAAATAGTCTAATAAAAGTTATGCTTTAAAACATTATTACAGTGGTACCTCGGGTTAAGTACTTAATTTGTTCCGGAGGTCCATTGTAAACCTGAAACTGTTCTTAACCTGAAGCACCACTTTAGCTAATGGGACCTCCTGCTGCTGCCGCACCGCCGGAGTACGATTTCTGTTTTCATCCTGAAGCAAAGTTCTTAACCCAAGGTACTATTTCTGGGTTAGTGGAGTCTGTAACCTTAAGCGTATGTAACCCGAGGTACCACTGTACTTGCTTAGAATCCTGATACACATATCCCAGCCTCCAATCAGTGAGAGATTTCAGGGGTCGCATCGCATACCTTTGGTTAGAATGAAGATCACCAAAGACTAATGGTGTTTTTCTGTGATGTACACATAACCTGCCATCTACACATATCTACAAGGCTGAGTATAAGATGGGGAGGGTTCACAGGGTTAACTGATGTTCCTTCCACATTAGGTCAGGGGTGGGGGAAGCCATACCCTTGAATGCTGCACAGGTTGTGAGTCAAGCCCCTATTTCTTTCCAGATGCCAGCCACTTTCCTCTTTTATATGCACATGAAAGAGACTTTTAATTCAGATGACACAACCTTGATGGCAGAAAGTGAGGAGGAATTAAAGAACCTTGTAATGAAGGTGAAAGAGGAGAGCGCAAAATACAGTCTGAAGCTCAATATCAAAAAAACGAAGATCATGGCCACTGGTCCCATCACCTCCTGGCAAATAGAAGGGGAAGAAATGGAGGCAGTGAGAGATTTTACTTTCTTGGGCTGCATGATCACTGCAGATGGTGACAGCAGTCACGAAATTAAAAGACGCCTGCTTCTTGGGAGAAAAGCAATGACAAACCTAGACAGCATCTTAAAAAGCAGAGGCACCACCTTGCCAACAAAGGTCCGTATAGTTAAAGCTATGGTTTTCCCAGTAGTAATGTATGGAAGTGAGAGCTGGACCATAAAGAAAGCTGATCGCCAAATAATTGATGCTTTTGAATTCTGGTGCTGGAGGAGACTCTTGAGAGTCCCATGGACTGCAAGAAGATCAAACCTCTCCATTCTGAAGGAAATCAGCCCTGAGTGCTCACTGGAAGGACAGATCATGAAGCTGAGGCTCCAGTCCTTTGGCCATCTCATGAGAAGAGAAGACTCCCAGGAAAACAGCCTGGTGTTGGGAAAAATGGAGGGCACAAGGAGAAGGGGACGACAGAGGACGAGATGGTTGGACAGTGTTCTCAAAGCTACCAACATGAGTTTGACCAAACTGCGGGAGGCAGTGAAAGACAGGAGTGCCTGGCGTGCTCTGGTCCATGGGGTCACAAAGAGTCGGACACGACTAAACAACAACAAAGGTCTCCAAGCACCACCTTGCAAGCATCACCTAGAGCGTGGTGCTGATGATGCCAAGGTTACAGGTTCGATCCCCATATGGGACAGCTGCGTATTCCTGCATTGCAGGGGATTGGACTAGATCAGGCATAGGCAAACTCGACCCTCCAGATATTTTGGGACTACAACTCCCATCATCCCTGACCACTGGTCCTGTTAGCTAGGGATGATGGGAGTTGTAGTCCCCAAACATCTGGAGGGCCGAGTTAGCCTATACCTGGACTAGATGATCCTTGAGGTCCCTTCCAACTCTACAATTCTTTGATTCTATGGCCTCTAGGTGACGACCTGCCACTGGTGACTCCACTTGAGTGGCTGCTGACTGCTGCCCTGTGACCCAAGTCATGAGCCACTTCTTTGGTCACCGAAATTCAGGGCAGGCGACTGAAACAGGGGCTTGGCTACTCATTCGCGCTGAGTCTCTCTCTGCTTCCGAGCTGTCAGGGACAAGTATCTGTAAACAGATAGATAAATGTGCTCCGAAGCCATTTTGACATAGGATTATTCACTTTTGACATGTTATGAACATTAAAGGAAATTTAGTGTCCATCTGGACAGTTGGCTTTTGCCAAATGCCACAACTACCAGCTGCAAAGTACACAAGCTCGAAGCCATCCAGCTGCCGTGCGCTCAGCCGCTGCCAAGAAGGCGCAATCTGCCAACACACTCTCTCGGTTAGTACGCAGTCAGCATTAGGAGAGCTGTTGTGTGAAAAGAAATTGGCAAGGCCTCCCGTTCTCAAGTGGGGCTCTTAGCGCAACCTCCCTCTCTCCTCCCAACCACTTACATTCGGAGCCTTTTCAATAAACACAGTGGTGGGGAGAACTGGGATGGAAGGAATCAGTAAGTATGGGATGGCTTCGTTGTTTGCAACAGTAATGAATGGGTATTTGTCGGGCAGAGCCTTTGAGCCTCTCTGGAAAGATCCCGTTTATATATACTGTCCTTGGTGAGACAGGAGCTGACATTGGGTCAGAATGCGGACGGCAGGCAATTGGTTTGGGGGTGTATGTACATCTGATGGAGTTATTTTGGATTGTGCCTCTTTTTGAAATGTCAGTTGCACAGTGCAGGTGAATGCAGCTTTCCTTCTGTTAAACCAGGAATGGGGGGAGGGCAGTTAAACGACTCCCTAAAAATCCCAAATCCACACCACAGCCTCTAACTAAGGCCAGGACAGTGACTGTTGATACAGGCACAATACCTACACAACAACAAAGGGGCTCAGAAAAGCAGTCTATAAAATTGTAGTAATAAGCAGATGCCATGTACAGTGGTACCTTGGGTTAAGTACTTAATTCGTTCCGGAGGTCTGTATTTAACCTGAAACTGTTCTTAACCTGAAGCAGCACTTTAGCTAATGGGGCCTCCTGCTGCCGCCGCACTGCCGCTGGAGCACGATTTCTGTTCTCATCCTGAAGCAAAGTTCTTAACCTGAAGCACTATTTCTGGGTTAGCGGAGTCTGTAACCTGAAGTGTATGTAACCCGAGGTACCACTGTATCGTACTGTTTCCTCTGACAATCCAATAGTCATATCTCGGGTTACGAACGCTGCGGGTTGCATGTTTTCGGGTTGTGGACCGCACCGAATCTGGAAGTACCGGAACGGGTTACTTCCTGGTTTCGGCACTCACGCATGCGCAGAAGCACAAAATGACGTCATGCGCATGTGCAGAAGCACTGAATCGCATCACACACGTGTGCAGACGCGATGCTTCAGGCTGCGATCGCTGCGGGTTGTGAACGTGCCTCCCGCACAGATCATGTTTGCAAGCCGAGGTATGGAAGACTGTAGAAACCTCAAACAATTGCCAAAATTCAACAGTTTGACCAATTTCCTTGGTTCCAACAGCTAATGACTCCTCTGGAAGAGGGGAATCCAGGGCTCCCCCTGCCCCCATGATCCCTTAAGCACAAGGTCACATACGCCTTGCCCCTCCAATAGGAGGCAGGAGGCAATCAAGGGCAGCACATACTCCAGGTATAAATAATAAATTATTATTATATTATTATTACTGGGTGACCTTGGGCCCTGTCACTCTCTTTCCTCTTAACCCGACCTCACAGGGTTGTTGTCAGGATAAAATAAGGGAGAGATCTACAGGGAGAAAGTGCTTACTTACACGGAAGACTTTGAGCAGGAGTGGGGAACTACGGCTCCCATGAGCCTCAGCAAGCAGGGCCAAAGGCTAGGGATGATGGGAGTTATAGTTCAGCAGCATCTGGAGGGTCAAAGTTTCCCCTCAGTTGGCTTGGATAATTTGGAGCTGTGGCTCGGGACCAAAACTAGAGGCTGTTGTATTTTAAACACAGCCAGGACGGTGACCCTGCGCTCTGATCTCTGCCGCCGTGAGAGTGTTTCTTCTTCATAATCCTCGTCGTGAAGAGGATTCCACCCCCTCCCTACCGCATAAATGAACATTATTGTGACAGATGGGGAGCGTATAACTAAATAAATTATTATTATTATTATTATTATTATTATTATTATTATTATTATTATTATTATTATTATTATTATCTGGAAGGGAGGCTCTTGCAGCCAGGGACGGAGTGGGGGAATTGCAAAGGGAAATATATCCGTTGGGTCCCATGCAGTAGCCGTTCCCCAAGGATCTTCGTCATGGGAATAAATTTTCCTTTTGTACACTTATTTTATTTTGAGGGCTTTCATCTTTAAAAGTGGAACTAGAGAGGCGGCGGCGGCGGGCTATGAATGGCTGGCCCAAACCCCTGACCTCCTTGAGATGGAAAACGAGCATCTTCGCCTGAGGCCACGCCGGGACGTTTGCCAGGAGAGTTCTGCTCTCAGCCAAGGCCCCGATTAGCACTTCCAGGGGATGCTTCCCATGCTCTGTGACCGGCTGCTTTCAAGGAGGACGTAGAAATGCTACCACTACATCAGCGAGGCCAAGAACCAGGGAGTACCAAACTTCAGTTGCTTCCAGAGGCTCTGTTTGCGTGTTGAGGTCCCCAAGCCACCCCCCCCCCAATAATTCACACTTCACACATCAATTTTGGTTTGGGTTTTTGGCACGATTTTGGCCACAACTTTATTTAAATACACACCAGTGAGTGGTTGCTTAGGCATCTGTCCTTGCCCAGGGACAGAACTGACTTCCGGATTCCAGCGGAAACCAGCGAGGGAAACAAATTTTGGGGAGAAAATGAAGCTGGGCCTCAGTTCCTCACTTCTCACCCTCATGCTCCTGGTGGCCCAAGTCCGATGCCAGGGACAAGGACAAAAAGAATGGCAAGCCCCTGGATTCCTTTAATGGAATTCCCTTTCCGCACCACCATTGGAGGGGTAGGCACTTACCCCTCCACCAATAAATTTGAACCAATGCCTAACCGCCAACCTTACAAGTTGTGACGATTTGCTGCGTAGTAGGCAAAGCCAAGGGGAAGAAATGGAGGCAGTGAGAGATTTTACTTTCTTGGGCTCCATGATCACTGCAGATGGTGACAGCAGTCACGAAATTAAAAGACGCCTGCTCCTTGGGAGAAAGGCGATGGCAAACCTAGACAGTGTCTTAAAAAGGAGAGACATCACCTTGCCAACAAAGGTCCGTATAGCTAAAGCCATGGTTTTCCAGGTAGTGATGTATGGAAGTGAGAGCTGGACCATAAAGAAGGCTGATCGCCAAATAATTGATGCTTTTGAATTCTGGTGCTGGAGGAGACTCTTGAGAGTCCCATGGACTGCAAGAAGATCAAACCTATCCATTCTGAAGGAAATCAGCTCTGAGTGCTCACTGGAAGGACAGATCCTGAAGCTGAGGCTCCAATACTTGGTCCACCTCATGAGAAGAGAAGACTCCCTGGAAAAGACCCTGATGTTGGGAAAGATGGAGGGCACAAGGAGAAGGGGACGACAGAGGACGAGATGGTTGGACAGTGTTCTCGAAGCTACAAACATGAGTCTAACCAAACTGCGGGAGGCAGTGGAAGACAGGAGTGCCTGGCGTGCTCTGGTCCAGGGGGTCACGAAGAGTCGGACACGACTAAATGACTAAACAACAACAACAAGGCAAAACCAAATGGCACCAGCCAATCAGCCAAATGGACAAAATTCCTACCAGGCCACTGCCTCAAAGCAGACGACCCCATGACAGGCATAGCAAGGTCAAGCGAACAACCCCCCCAATACAGGGAGGGTGGGCGGGTGATCCAGTGCAAGCAGCCAAGAGGATGCATAAAGTTGGGCGTCCAGTATTTAAAACCTCTGACCCCTCCTTCAAAATTGGCAACAAGCAAATCTCCCCAGTGACCCAATTAACCCATTCACTGCCTGGGCCACTCCACAAATCCGCCCAGCAACAATGAGGTGGCTTGTATCCCCCACCGCAACACGTGCTCTCTGCTAGGGAGAACACGTTTTATTGATCATCATTCCTCCTGATTTCTTTGTGTGCCAGATCAACCTCCCCTCCCCCTAAATATTTTTATTGGTTTTCTTCTAAATACAAGAACAGCAACATAGAACTGCAGCAACTTGTCTTTTAAGCTTCCTATGCAGGACACAAGCAATGTGTTTATTTATGCATTATCAACTCAAGTATCCTCTCTGCAGCGATTCTTGTGCGGTGGGTAGAATGAAAGTATGTTCTGCCTTGTTTATAAAGGAAAAGAAAGGAAGACAAGTGTCACCAAAAATGTCTAGCCTTGAAATGCCTCTGTTTACCCTTCCTTGGCAAGTAAGGCATTCCGATATAGCCACATTCCAAATATTATTGAATCATATTTCAGTGGGGATTTCTATAGGTTGTTTCCAGTGCAGTGGTACAGTGGTACCTTGGGTTACAGACATTTCAGGTTACAGACTCCGCTAACCCAGAAATAGTACCTCCGGTTAAGAACTTTGCTTCAGGAAGAGAACAGAAATCGTGCTCTGGCGGCACGGCAGCAGTGGGAGGCCCCATTAGCTAAAGTGGTACCTCAGGTTAAGAAGAGTTTCAGGTTAAGAATGGACCTCCGGAACGAATTAAGTTCTTAACCCGAGGTACCACTGTACTTTGTTTCTTGAATGGCTTAGTTGTCGAACAATTTGGCTCCCAAACGCCGCAAACCCGAAAGTAAGTGTCAGGGAACTGACATCGGAGCTAGAGGCGGAGGGAAGGCTCTCAAATGATGCTGGAGAAGGGCCCAGCAGGGAGAGAGGCAGCTCTGCAGATGGGGAAGCAAATCAGCGCAACACCAGGGATATAGAGGGGCTGATGGGGGAATCGGCGAGAGGGCTCCAGGACTCTTCACCAGACACCAGCGGGGAGAGCACGGGTCCTCCGCTACCCACGCCCATCCTGCGCAGAAGACTTCCACGCAGAGAGAGTAGGAGGAGACTGGGTGTCAAACAACTTTTATGTTGGAAAAGATTTAAGAAACGCCCACTGACGGATTCTGCTGGCGACTGAGGCAGCCACGAAGTGAAGGGCTGTCCAGACAGGAAACGTTTAGCAAGGCAACAAAGCCTGGAGAGGCGGCAACTTAGGCACGAGCAACCCATACACATTACAGTAAGTGTTCTGGTTTGCGAGTGTTTTTGAGAAGCTGAATGACATGGCTTTCGCAGCTTCTGATTGAGTGCAGGAAGCTCCTGCAGCCAATCAGAAGCTGCACCTTGGTTTCCAAATGGTTTCAGGAGTTGAACGGACTCCTGGAACGGATTAAGTTCGAGAACCAAGGTGCCACTGTATCGGGCTATTGTTAATTAGGCTGCTGATAATAGGGGGAGGACGGGACTCAATCTCTGCATTTAAGGTTATTGTTTAAATTTGAGTCTAAGGATAACAAGGCAAGAGTCAAATTGGATGGAAGGGATTGCTGCATTGGAAATAACGTGAAACAACTTTGTGCCAAATCAATTGAATTGCACAGCTGGAAGTTGCTGGGTTGTGCTTGGATCCCAGCCAAACATTCTGGCAGTCTGGAAGCACCTTGAGAGAGGGCCTGTAGTTTGGTGTTACAGGTCCTGAGCTGCGTGTGGCCACACTTAACCCCATGCTCTTAAAACACATGGTTTAACTTCTGCAAAGATCACACTCACGACATACCTTTAAAGCACGTGGTTTCTCCCAAATAATCACAGGAACTGTAGTTTTACCCCTCACAGGGCTATAATTCGCAGCGCTCTTAACAAACAGTTTCCCGGTATTCTTAGGTGGAAGTGTTGTGCTTTAAATGTAGTTTAAATGTATAGTCTGGATGTGAAAATGAATGAATTAGGTGAAGCCACAATGTAAGTTCGGGGGTGGGTGGGGGGTGGGACACTGCAAATTGGGCATCCAAGTACAATGTGTAATTTAAATGTAGGGTACGAACGTGATCTATGCAGGAGTCTATAGGCTGAATAATCATTGGCACCTACAGTTATAAAAGCAGCTCGGTCTGGGAGAGAAGCTCTACCTAGGTCCCTCGATTCCTCGTGAGGAGGTCAGGCAGAGGAAGGCCCTACAAGACAGGTGCTTAGCACCTGCTATCATCTTCCCCAGCCCTAGCCTAGGGCAAGAGAAGTCGATCCCCCGATAATTCATTTCACCCATGACCAAGGCACTGGGACTACAGATCCCAAGATGGACCACAGGAAATCTGTTAAGTTGTGGGTGAACATATCCTTGAGTGCAGGAAGCTCCTGCAGCCAATCGGAAGCCGCGCCTTGGTTTTTGAACAGTTTCGGGAGTTGAACGGACTTCCGGAACGGATTACGTTTGAGAACCAAGGTACGATTGTAATCAAAACCACTGCACATAGCAAATGAGTGAACCAGGGAAAAGGCCATGATAGAATCACTTTCATTAACTTCTAGTTTCCCATATGATGCTGTCAGTGCTGGGTCGTGGGCAACATTCTGATGTGAGTAAGGAGCAACGGGACAAGCCCAAACCCTCCTGTTAAGTTGCGGGTGAACATATCAGACGACACAGCGGTTCTTCAAACAGCTCTTGTTTATTCACAGGCCAGAACAGAACTGAACTGAAGGGTTCAGTCAGCCTGCTTATATACAGCTCCAGTACAACGTAACTGTAACAATTTTCTAAAACTATCCAATCACTGAACGTCACTTTCGATCCCTTATTTGCATAACTATCTACAGTATCCCCCTGCTGGCCCAGGGTGAGAACTTCAGTACATAACAAAAACGATGCCATTCACATCAGTTTCTGCCCTGGAGGGCCTCTTTCCAACAGCAATGAATGACTTCGCTTGTGACCTGGTTGTCACTCAGTCTCAGAGGTGAGCGATTTCAGGGGTACCAGCACATTTCTCAGGTTTTCTTTCCTTAGACTGAGGGTGCGACTCCAGATAGTCAACAAGTTGTGGTCCGATTGCAGACCAGAGCTCTGGGTTTGCATATTTAAAGTGGATTGAAGTGTTCTGTTGCCATAGTGCCATAAATTGACCCAAACTCCACCCGCCCCCAAAAGTCCCCCACTGACTTTTGCAGTTTGGAAAGTAATGGGGGAAGCGAAAAGATGAACAAATGATGAACAGCAACGTGTGTCAAGCCAATCAGGATGAACGGAGGGCGAATGCTCCTTGTATTATGGCCACCCTGTAATTAAGCAAGAACAAATGCTCAGTTAAAACCAGATACCATTAGAAACGTGCCCCCCCCAATGTAAGCTTGGCACAAGCAAATTAGGATGCATGCTCAATGAACAGGCTGTCTGGAGGGGCTCAAGGTCAATTAAAATGCCGGTGCCTTTGCGATGTATGGAAGTGAGAGCTGGACCATAAAGAAGACTGATCGCCGAAGAATTGATGCTTTTGAATTATGGTGCTGGAGGAGACTCTTGAGAGTCCCATGGACTGCAAGAAGATCAAACTTATCCATTCTTAAGGAAATCTTCCTCTCCCACCAGGCACATATCCTAAGCAGACCATAGCACAGGGCACAAATCAGGCTCTTGCATTTTCCCAGCTCCTGTCTAGACTGGCCTACCTCTGTTGATCTCTTTCACTCACTTCCAGTCAGGGGAAGGGGGAAGACCTGTTCCCTTCTGTAAGAATTTCCACTTAGAAGTTTCCGTGGCAACCAGTCACCTGCACTCTTTAGTCATGTAAATAGATACTTAGCAGACTCGTCTGTTAAATTAATAAACCACTTCAGCTGTCTCTCTTTCTACGGGATCCTATTTCGCCTATAGAAAACCACAGCTTTCGAAAGGACCTCAGAGGTCAAGCCCAGGCTTACTCCACAATCCTATAACATACTGTTATTTTCCTGCACAGGGTGATGCAGGAACATGTGGGTCCAGTTCCTTTCCCTGTGGGGTGGAAACAGATCCTTCAAGTGTCCATCCTGCCACACCCCCTGCTGCTGCCTCCCGCTCTCTGTTTGTCAAGGAGCTGTCAGGCGAGCACAGGTCATCCACAGAGCAGGAAATAATGGGAGGCACGCAACTAGCTCTTATTCACAGAAAGCAAGAACACTTGGCCTCAACTCATTCAGTTTGAGACATTGCAGGACCTTCCTAGAATGGGGTGTCAGAGGAGGAGGAGAATCGAAGTGACTAAGAAGGCCCAAAAAACCTTGAGAGACTATTTCGAGATAAATATGAACACTAATGTTGAAAAAAGAGTAATCTGGGACGCAAGCAAAGCTGTTATGAGAGGGTTCTTGATACAACAGAATGCAATAAAGAAGAGAATCCAAAATGAGAAGAAGGATAAAATATTGGAGAAAATAAAGGAAAGTGAAAAGAAATTGAGAGCAAAACCAAAGTCGCAAGAGATCTTGAGAGAAATAAAGTTATATCAAGTGCAATACATGAAAATGATGAATCAGGGGATAGAATGGAAAATTAAACAAATGAGACAAAAGACATTTGAGTCGGCTAATAAATGTGGGAAATTGTTGGCTTGGCAAATGAAAAAAAGACAAAAACTAAACACTATTATAAATTTAGAAGTGGAAGGAAAGAACATACAGAACCCAGTCGAGATTAGAAACTGTTTCCAGAGGTATTTTAAACAACTATATACACAAGGGCCACAGAAAGAAATTGATGTAGACCGATTTTTGAAAATAAATGGATTACAAAAAATCTCTCAAGAAAATAAATTAATGCTGAACTATAAAATAACTGAACAGGAGGTAGAAGGTGCCATTCAGAATATGCAACTAGGTAAATCTCCAGGACCGGATGGACTGACTTCTAGATATTACAGATCTTTAAGAGAATGGTTAGTACAACCTTTAAAGGAAGTCTGTAATGAAATAATGGATGGGAAAAGGGCACCAGAGTCGTGGAAGGAAGCGTATATCACACTTATACCGAAAACAGAGACTGAAAAGACGCAGCTTAAGAACTACCGCCCCATATCACTGCTTAATGTGGATTATAAAATCTTTGCAGACATTTTGGCTAAAAGACTAAAAAAAGTGTTAGTGGAAGAGATTCATAAAGATCAAGCAGGCTTTCTCCCGGGTAGACACTTGTCTGATAATATGAGAAACATAATCAATATTTTAGAAAAATTACAAGTGAATATTAATACCAAGGCAGTTTTGATATTTGTGGACGCGGAGAAAGCTTTTGACAATATTTCTTGGAGTTTTATGAAGAAGAATCTACAGGGGATGGGGGTAGGTCAAGGCTTTGGAAACGGTATAAGTGCAATTTATTCAGAACAAAAGGCTAAATTAATTGTTAATAACGTGGTGACGGAGGAATTTAAGATAGAAAAAGGGACACGACAAGATTGCCCAATCTCCCCATTGCTTTTTATATCGGTCCTAGAGGTTTTGCTGAATATGATTACAGCAAGAATACTTATTGCAAAGTATTGGAAGACACAAGATTTACCCACTCTGGAAGAATGGCAGATGAAGGTGATGGACTATATGGAACTGGCAGAAATGACTGGCAGAATCCGAGACCAGGGAGAAGAGCCGGTGGAAGAAGATTGGAAGAAATTTAAAGACTATTGACAGAAATACTGCAAAATTAATGAATGTTACAATGATGTTGGATTGAAGTTAAGTGGTTTTTAGCAGCAATGTTAAAAGGAATATGTAAAAATGGATCGTTAACAGGTGATAATTTAAAGTTATTATATTATAAGAAGAGATTAAGATAAAATCAAAGAGGGAAAGGATTTGCTGAACTAACTAATTTGAACTGGAATACAAAAAGGGAGGTGTGAGGAGGTCGGGGAAACAAGCAAATGAAAGATAAGACATGGAAAGACTAATCTGTTTTTTAATTGTTTTTATCTTGTATTTTCATTTTTCATTTTTTATTTTTTTCTTTATTTCTCCCCCCCTTACTTTTGTAATATGTTGAAACTTTAATAAACATCTTTTAAAAAAAAACCAAAAACAGAGGAGGAGGAGAATCAGTAGGACAGGGACTGGGCGGCAAGGACAACCTCTGACTCCTCTCTGTCTGTGCCCACACTGCGACTCTCAGCCTCCAGCCCTGTCCTGGAAGGGCCTCCTTCTTCTGACACCCCTTGACCACTCAAAGCTCCTGCTTCTAGCACCTCCCAGCTCATCCCTTCCCCAGACTGCTCTCCTGTATCCCACCACCACGATCCAGGGTCTCAGTCTTCTTCTTCCATGTTGTCCCTGGGGGGTTCTTGGGCAGTCGACTCTCATCACTTTTCCTCATTCAGCCAGTCCCTGACACTGCCTGGGCAAAGTCTCTGGGCCTTTTGGTGGACTGGAGACCTTCTTCCTCTTCTTCCTCTTCCTCTTCCTCCTCCTCCTCCTCCTCCTCCTCCTCTTCTTCTTCTTCTTCACTGGCAATCACTCGTAGCCGAGTAAGATAGTCTTCCATGAACACGGACTTAACAGTGAGTCCGTAAGTGACTGCGGAGGCCAATTCTGGACCCACACGTCCTTCCACAGTGGGGACACTGGTTCCCGGGCGGGAGTTGATCACGGTGTGGATTTGCCAAGTGTGCCTTCCTCTTAGCACGTTTCTCCCTTGCGTTCTGAGTTTGAGTGTCTTCAAAGCCCATGACACCTTTGGTAAAGGCTGTTCTCCAACTGGAGCGCTCATAGGCCAGTGTTTCCCATTTGTCAGTGCTTGTACTACATTTCTTAAGATTTGCCTTGAGGGAGTCTTTAAACCTCTTTGTTGACCACCAGCATTACGCTTTCCATTTTTAAGTTCGGAATAGAGTAGTTTCTTTGAAAGACGATAATCAGGCATCCACACAACATGAGCAGTCCAACGAAGTTGATGTTGAAGAATCATTGCTTCGACATTGGTAATCTTTGCTTGTTCCAATGAACTGCCATTAGTTCACCTGTCTTCCCAAGCAAGGTCTAACGTTTTTCAGAGACACCGTTGATGGAATCTTTCGAGGAGTTGGAGATGGCGTTTATAAATGGTCCATGTTTCACAAGCATATAGTAAGGTTGGTAGTACAATAGATTTGTAAACAAGCATTTTGGTTTCCCTGAGAATGTCCCCATCCTCAAACACTCTGCACTTCAATTGGGAGAAAGCCACACTCGCAGAGCTCAGGCGATGCTGGATTTCGGCATCAATGTTGATCCTCGTGGAAAGATAACTGCTTAGGTAGGAGAAGTGATCGACATTTCCCTTTTTTTTTTAAAAAAAATTTTTTTTTATTAACAGGCCAATCACATCACATTAATTCCAAATCACATTAGTTCCAAATTACACAGCCAAATTTTTAAATTTTTGTTGGGGGTACCCATACTTCGTGCTCCGAAAGGGATCCAAACATCCCTCTTGCTGCTGCTTTAATGTACCTTCTCTTTGTTGTTTTCCTCATCTTCTTGTTGTTATCATATATTCCTTTCTTTGTGATTTCTGATAGTCTCCACAAGCGGGTTGAAAACAAACGTTGTTGTACCCTGTGTGGATTTTACACTCCTCCAAGAGCCATGTCAAAAAGAAACAGATGCCATTTCCGCACCTCTGTACAAAGCATTCCCACAGTCTGTCCGTTGAATTTCCACAGGCCTGCCGGTCTCTCATCAATTTTCTCAGGGGGCCCTGCCAGGTCCAACTCACATTCCGATATAGTAACAAGCCATGGCACTCCTCCCCCTCGTCCTCCTGTAGGCAGGCCTGCCATAACAAATCTCTTTTTATTGCTGCGTCACAAAGAACTTTCATTCCTTCCCGATCTTCCCACCAGCCATGTCTTTGATTAGTAATTTATTTCCACACATTTCTTAATCCTCCTGCTTGTGATCAGTAATTGCAATGATTCTTTCTTTCTTGGGGGGGGGTGTTATTGTGATCGACATTTTCCAACGTTACACCATTGAGTTGGACTGGAGACCATAAGGGGAAGGCAGCAGCAGGCTGTCTTTTCATGCTGTAGCACATGTTGGGTGGGAGTGCCTGCAAACCATTGATCCTTCATGCGCATGTGCTACAGCATGAAAATTAGGTATAGGGAAAATTAGGTATTTAGGTATTTCCATCTGGAAATGTAAAGAAAACGAAGGTACCTTTTAACACATGTGGTGGACCTGTAAGGTGGTAAAAGCTTTCTGGGAGATGATATACAATGAAATGGATTTATTTATTTTTTTAAAAAAACTTTTGTTTAAAAACCAGAAGCTTTTTTTATTAGGAATTACAGGTACCGATATTCCAAAGGACCAGAAAATACATTTTATGTATGGGACAACAGCTGCCCAGATGCTACCAGCCCAGGGATGGAAAGAAGATAAAGTCCCTACCAGAGAAGAATGGCAAACCAAGCTGATGGACTATGCCGAAATGGCAGGGCTGACTGGAAAACTCAGGAACCAAGAGGACAAAAACTTTCAAAAAGAATGGGAACAATTTATAAGTTATTTAGGAGACCACTGTAAGCAGATGGAGACATTGGCAGAATTTTGATTTCACTTGTATTTTAACAGTTACTATGGAAAATATGGATTGATACAATACTTAGAGCTTAGAAGAAAATGCAGTTTTAAATGTTTAAATTGGGACTCCAGGGAGGGGGTGGGGATAGTCCTCAGATTCAGAGGAATCTCTGCATATGGATATGTATCTGAATTTTTTTTATAATTTTGTATTGTACTGTAAAACCAAATAAAAATGATTTAAAGAAACACGAAAGGGAAAATGAGGCAGATTCACCTTAAAAGTGCAAACTGAATTTATCCCCCTCTCCTATCCGCAGGTCATTGTGGCTGCTTGTGTGTAGAGGAACCTGACTGTAGGAACCGGGTGTACATCAAACTCCATTTTAGGGGCCACCCAGATATGCAGGAGGCTGAAAGGAAACCTGCTTCCTGCAGCATCAGGAAGCAGAGGGGAGCAGACATGAAATGAGGAACTGGAGTCTGAATGGCACAACCAGACTCTGTAAATTGCTGGTCCATTGGGGTTCCTTTTCACTCAGCGGAATGCCTTGGACCAACACTGCCTGATTTTCATAGGCAAGCAGCCTACCTGGTGGAAGTCAGCATTGGGATAAGGGTTAAAAGGGTAAAGGGTCCATTAGGTCCAGTCGTGACCGACTCTGGGGTTGTGGCGCTCATCTCGCTTTATTGGCCGAGGGAGCCGGCGAGATGATCATGTGGCCAGCATGACTAAGCCGCTTCTGGCGAACCAGAGCAGCACATGGAAACACTGTTTACCTTCCCACCGGAGCGGTACCTATTTATCTACTTGCACTGGCATGCTTTCGAACTGCTAGGTTGGCAGGAGCAGAGACCGAACAACAGGAGCTCACCCCATCGCGGGGATTTGAACCGCCGACCATCTGATCAGCAAGTCCTAGGCTCTGTGGTTTAACCCACAGCGCCACCCGCGTCCCTGGGATAAGGCTTACGTCTACTTAAAAGGCAGGGGGGTCCACATGTCCAGGTCAGGTGATTCTGTTGAAATGATGTACAGTGGTACCTTGGTTCTCAAATGCCTTGGTACTCAAACAACTTGGAACCCAAACACTGCAAACCCGGATGTAAGTGTTCCGGTTCACGAACTTTTTTCGGAAGCCGAACATGCTCTGTTTTGAGTGTTAATTCTTCCGTTTTGAGTGTTACGCTGAGGTCTCTCTGTTTTTGCTATTTCTTTTGCATTTTATATTTTATTTTTATTTTTTGGTGGTGACTGTGTGGAACCCAGTTCAGCTACTGATCGATTGACTGTGTGACTGCAGTACATTGTTTATTTGCTTTCATTTTATGGATCAATGGTCTCTTTCGGTAGTAAAATCCATTTTCATTTGCTGTTTTTAGGGGTTGTTTTTAAAAGTCTGGAACGGGTTAATCTGTTTTGAATTACATTCTATGGGAAAGCGCGCCTTGGTTTTGGAACGCTTTGGTTTTGGAACGGACTTCCGGGACGGATTAAGTTTGAGAACCAAGGTCCCACTGAAACCTCAACAACTGGTGCTTGGTTTCGCTTGCTTCTCTCTTCACTCCCTGTTCCCTTTCCCCCTTTCGTGCCATGTCTGCTAGATTGCGAGCCGGCAGGCAGGGACTGCCTTATCTCTCAAACCCTGGACAGCACCGAGAAAAAATCGTAAGAGAAAGCGATGTCGATAGTGGGCCCAGCATGCAGAAGCTGACCTTGTTGTTGTTGTTTTCATAAGGCAGAAAGAGAATTTTGATGTCACCAACTATTCCCCTGCTTGTCGTAAATTCCCGAGCTCATTTTATTGGCTCCCTTGCTTGAAGGTCAGGATTAACCAGCTTTCGGGATTGGCACTCCTCTCTGCTATCCAGGCTGAACCAGACCTCCAAGTCCCACCGCTGCAAAAGAGCCAAAACCTTAATATAGCCGCCGGCCTGATATTCCAGCGCCGCCCCTGCCTTTGCTGAGCAGCCTTAATACGTTAATAACAGGGGTGTGAATAATATCAAATGGCTTTTATTATTTCTCCTTGTGTGGTCCTGCACGTTGGGCCCGGGGAGTATGTCGGCAGCGAAACCACCATCTCGCCCTTAACGGAACTCTAATAACCAGGGAGCCGGGCAAGTTCCTTATCTTGAAAAGGATATGTTCCGTTTTCTTTGGTAAGCAAACCCCCTTCCCCTTATTTCATAATATTTCAGAAAGTGGTATCTCAACCAGCGCTTCAGGACTGAAAGGTTAACTGCTTGCCCATAGCGGGCACCTATCAAAGCATGGTTTCCTCTCTCTCTCTCTCGTTCTCGTTAAATAAAAAATTAAAAAAATGTTTCACCACCGGCATCATAATCCCTCCCACGCAACTGTGCACTCTCTGATTAAGTGCCCATTAGCACCATGGTGGGCTTGCAGATCTGCATCAATTAGTACTATAGACACCATGATTAATTCACATCCTGGAGGAAGCAGATAATGCCTTGTGTTAAAGTGACTTTTAATTAGAGAAAAATAAATAACGGAATGAACAGCCATGGCTTATTTTTAGAATACAGAGCGGGAAAACTGCTGGATCTTTTGACTTCTCCCTTGGAAGGCAAGTGGAACGTTTCAATGCGTGGCGAACAGAAGGCGATCTACTGTGACCCTGAAAGGCGTGTGTGTGTGTGTGTGTGTGTGTGTGTGTATTGTGTCTGTGTGTGTCCCGGAGGCCCCAGGCAAGTCCATCAATTTGAAATCAATCTTAATTCACTGGCTACTAGGAATGCCTAAGATCTCTTTGTGTGGATTAGTTATCCTTGCAGCAATCCAACCATGCCATCATTTGTGGTTGGGTCAAGTTGGAAACTGGGGAAGAGCAGTTTACACACACACCTCAGTTTGTTCAATCAGTGCCCAAATGTCATTTTTCTGGACCTTGTACAAACAAATTTATTGAAAACATTTCTGAGCCATCCCTCACCATCTTTAAGATGCCAGGGTAGTATGCAACCAGTTGTAATCACAGCAAGCGGATGCACAAATATGTGAGTTTCACTTCCTCTCAGTTCCTTCCTTCCTTCCTTCCTTCCTTCCTTCCTTCCTTCCTTCCTTCCTTCCTTCCTTCCTTTCTTTCTTTCCCAATCTTAAGATCAGTTTTCCACATCTTGACAGCTTCTGATTTTTTTTAAGTCATCGCGAAAATTCATAGCATTTTAACGTGAATTTCTCAGAACATACATATCCTTGCATACCCTCCAACATTTCTCTGATGAAATAGGGACGTCCCCTTCCATAATGATCATTTCACTGTTTATACCCCACACATCTGACTGGGTTGCCCCAGCCACTCAGGACAGCTCCCAACATACATAAAAACATAATAAAACATTAAACATTTTTTTTTAAAAAAAACCTTCCCTATACAGGATTGCCTTCAGACGGCTTGGGGGTCGGATAACTCCATACCCTCCAACATTTCTCCAATGAAAATAGGGACGTCCTAAGGAAAAGCGGGACATTCTGGGATCAAATCAGAAACTGGGATGGCCTCTCTAAATCAGGGATATCCCTGGAAAATAGGGACAGCTGGAGGGTTTTGTCCTTGTATGCATTTTTGCCCAACACACACAGTTTTGCAAAGCAACCCATCCCCCCACATAATGGATTTCTGTATTTTGTTGCCAGCAATATATGGATTTTTAGGGGTTTTTGTAATCATTTCTCAGCTGGCACTGCAAAATGTCAAGGGATGGCTGTGCTTCAGTTTTTGCATTGTTTCAGAAAGCACAAATGAGTTAGGTTCCCCTTTCGAGGGTGAACCGAGTCAAATTTCTCCCCCATCCCTATTTTAAAACACGAATGCAGGAATAAGACATTAGGACACGTGAGTAGTCAGAATACCTGATTGGAGGAATCAGTCTAAGCACTCTCCCACTCTTTCCCATGCATTCAGATAGAGCGGCCTGGCAACAGGATCATTGTCATAGCTGTCAACTGTCCCTTATTTGGCGGGAAACTCCCTTATCCCAGCGCTGTTTCCCGCTGCTGTCCCAGATTGACGATGTCCCTTAAATTCCCCGGGTTTCATGCTCGCCCAGCTCAGGAGGGAAGCAGCAGCTCAGGGTCCTCCGCCGCAAGAAAGAGCGCGCGCATGAGCTTTCCCCCCTCAGGGGCGTGTCATGAGGAGACGGGTGGCGGGCGGGCAGGCAGCCCCTCTCTTGCGAGACTTCCACAGTGCTGCCAGGGGAAGCTGGAGGCGGCAGCGGTGGCGGCGGCTGAGGAGGCGGCCTGAGGGAGGAGGAAGAGGAGGGGATGGGGAGGGGAGGGACGCAGAAGGGCGGCGCTTCAGTGGCCACTGTGGCTCCACAACCGGGCTCGTGGGTGGCGTGGGTGAGAGTCTCTCTCCTTCCCTCTCTCTCGGGCAAGGAAGGCCGATGGAACTCCTCACTCCAGGACGACGGCAGCCCAGACGTGCTGCCCTTATTTTTGGCTGCTGATCCCTTATTTTCGAGGCTGCTGGTCCCTTATTTTTAAATCTGTAAGTTGACATTTATGATCATTGTGGGTGGGCCAGCACAACCCCTCCAAGCATTAGGATTCCTTGTTCGGGTCTTTTGTTCAAGCCTTCCCCCAACCTTCCCTTTCCTCATTACATTTTCATTCCACTTGCCACTCAAGGAGCTCATGGAGGTTTTTTTACTCTAAAATAAGGTTCGAAATCGGGACCGAGCAATGGGAGCTCACCCTGTCGCGGGGAATTGAACCGCCGACCTTCTGATTGGCAAGCCCTAGGCTCTGTGGTTTAGACCACAGCGCCACCCCCGTCCCAACTCTACAATTCTATAATTCCGTGATCCTGTTGTTGTTTTTAGCCCTTCCTGTTCATCAGAGAGACCCCACGCTGACAGGATTTACTTTGGGTTGATATTTTATTAGAACTTAGAGATCTACCAATCGGAGGCAGGTGCAAAAGATGTAAATGTGGGATCAAATAATCCAGAGCCCAGGAGTTTGTTTGGAGGACCAGAACTGAATGGAGCTCACAGTCCTTCTGCATCCAAAATCCACTCTTGCTCACCCCAAACTCTCTTCATTCCAGCAGCACAGTTTAGCATGGCTGGGTGGGAATTGTTTTGTTGCTGCTGTTGTAGAAGCATTGGGAGTCAGGAGTCCTTGCTGATTTTCTGCAGATCCTTGAAACATATCACAAACAATAAATCCAGATCTCTCCAACCCAGAGCAAACCTGTAAACACCAAGGTTGCATGTTCAATTCCCATATAGGACAGCTGCATATTCCTACATTGCAGGGGGTTGGACTAGATGAACCATGAGGTCCCTTCAAACTCTGCAATTCTATGAAATGCATGCCAACTAAATTATCATATCCCAAAGCACTGAAAAGTTTAACTCAGAGTAGAACCACTGGTATTAAGGAACCTGGTGGAGTTTGTTTATTTGAAAGGCTCCACTGTAAGTAAAAGGGACACGGGTGGCGCTGTGGGTTAAACCACAGGGCCTAGGACTTGCCGATCAGAAGGTCGGCAGTTCGAATCACCGTGACAGGGTGAGCTCCCGTTGCTCAGTCCCTGCTCCTGCCCACCTAGCAGTTCGAAAGCACCTCAAAGTGCAAGTAGATAAATAGGTACCGCTCCGGCGGGAAGGTAAATGGCATTTCCGTGCCCTGCTCCATGCCACATGACCCGGAAGCTGTACGCCGGCTCCCTCGGCCAATAAAGCGAGATGAGCGCCGCAACCCCAGAGTCGGTCACGACTGGACCTAATGGTCAGGGGTCCCTTTACTATAAGTAAAACGCAGCAGAATGCCATCCTTGATCTTTGGAATATTTATTGCATTTCAAACTTCAGGTTAATTTGCAACAGAAACTTAAATAAGTTTTTCCAAAGAGCTCCTATTCAGATCTCTCACCCTGACTTCGTTTTTGCAGCTCCTTTGACAGACACATCTGGCGAGCGACTGCAATACCCACTATGTTCGGAAGAGGGTAGCATTAAACTTCTAATTACGTGGAAGAGTCTTCCTACAAACCTGGCAAATGTCGAAAGGGGAAGGGAAAAAGCTTCAGCCTTGGTGGGAAAGATTCCAAAAGCTTTACTAAATAACATTTCCTGAACACAAATCCTACGGTTTGGTTTGTTAAAACCAGAATCTCTCCTCAATTCTGACAGAGTAAATCCGTAATCTGGAATTACAGACGTTTTCATGGTGTCATGTCGCATTATCTTCACGCAGGGAGGCTGAATGGATTGGTCCAGGAATCGCGTAGGCTGAAGTGGTGCCGCTAGCTCTTTAAATACTTCTCCCAAACATATACAGCCACGGGTTTGGTTCAGAGATCGTGGGCCTTGTTGAGAACGCAAATGGAAATCAGATTGGAAATAAAGCTGGTCGGAATTAATTTGGTCCGAATCGGACTTTTCTTAGCCAACTTTCCAATTTCCTCCTCTAAAGACCTGGTTGGGCAGCTGACATGAGAGGAAATCTTTGTTACTAGTCGGCCGCAGCGCAAACTCGTCACCAAACGGTTCGTGGCAAGAGACTGGAACTGGCGGAAAGGCTTCCCGTAATACTGGCAGGGCCACAATCTCCTCTGTGTGGCATCGCCCGGGCCAGTTTTTGCGAGGCGTGAAACAAGTGGCCCTTCGATAAGAGCAGGAGAGCTTTCTGAGGAGTTAGGGGCTATGGTTTCCAGTGGCATCCTGGGTTTCTCTGACCACCCACACTTGACTGGAGCTTGCCTGTGCTTGGTGTTTATCAAGGTCCTTCACATATCACAGAATTGGCCCAGACGTGGCTCATATTGGTCTGATTAGTAAAAAGCAGACTGAGCCAAAAGGCAGGATTTAGTCAAAAGGCTGTGCAATGTTTTCCCCCTCCTCCCCTCTCCACTGGGATGCTAAGTTTTATATATATAATTGGGGGTGGGGAGACGGCTTGTTTTCAGTTCTGCAAGAACTGAACTCGGTTGGCGTGGGGTTGAAAATGCTTGGGGGGGGGCAGAATTCATCAGTCCTTATCATTTCTGCTTTTAAAACAATGTGGTTTCTAGTCCTTATGAACCCAGTGTTTAGAGGAACTCTTAGAGTAAGCCAGCACTGCTCGCTTTATCAGACCCTGACTGGGCTTCCCAGTTAAGTTCTTAAGAGTTCCTGATTTTCTTTCAGTGTTTCTGATGGGCCTCATGTTGAGAAGCATTATCCTCATCGAGACAGCAATTTATAAGGACACAAGGGACGCAGGTGGCACTGTAGGTTAAACCACAGAGCCTAGGACTTGCCGATCAGTTCATAGAAACAATAAAGAAGCAAAACCTACATCCCGACGACCTACTTGTGAGCTTCGATGTTGTATCTCTCTTCACACAAGTGCCCATTAATGAAGCCTTGACAGCCATTCAAAACAAATACAATCCCCCCGAATACATCCTGGACCTGACCAACCACTGCCTAACCAACACGTACTTCATCCACAATGGACAAAGATACAAACAGATAGAAGGAGCACCTATGGGATCACCCCTCTCACCGGTCATCGCAAATCTGTACATGGAACACTTTGAAACCAATGCTTTAGACAAGTCAGAACACAAACCCAAACTTTGGCTCAGGTATGTTGACGACACCTTTGTAATTTGGCCACACGGGAAGAAAAAACTAGATAGCTTCCTCACACATCTCAACAGCCTACACCCCAAAATACAATTCACTATGGAAATAGAAGCCAACAACCAACTTCCCTTCCTTGACGTCCTAATCTACAAAAAACCTGATGGCTCCCTAGGACACACTATCTACCGGAAAAAAACACACACCAACCGCTACTTACATGCACAATCACACCACCACCCTGCACAAATAAACTCCGTAGCCAAGACTCTCATCTCCAGAACCAAACGCCTGGCTGACAAAGACCACTTGACAACTGAGTTACAGAATCTTTCAAATGTGTTAATCGCCAACGGATACCAGCAAAACAGGGTTACGAAGCTAATCCAAAAAGAAACACCCCCCAAAAACCAAGACACAGAAGAAAACAATGGCATGGCCCTCCTTCCTTATATCAAGGGCACTACAGATAAAATTAGCAAAATCCTCCATAAACACAATATCAAAACAGCCTTTTGCACCAACCAAAAAATAGCCAATATCCTCAGAAACCCCAAAGATAAAATCCAGTTAGAAAACCAAGGGGTCTATGAAATACCCTGCAAAGTCTGCCCAGCCACGTACATTGGACAAACAAACAGACGAATAAATGCACGTATCGCAGAACACAAGAATGCCGTCAAAAAAGAAGAAAAAACTTCCTCTCTTTACCAACACATGAAAGAAACAGGACACGAAATTAATTTTTTCAGATTCCAAATTGCTCTTTAACATGGAACACCACCACAAGAGAATAATCATGGAAGCCATCGAGATAGAGAAACACCCTCACAACATGAACAAGCGTGACGATACGTCCCGCCTGCCAGACATCTGGAAAATAGCCCTCCCCACAAAAACCGACACCAGAACCAGAGGCACACAGAACGCCATCTCCAATCAACCACACCAGACCCAAACCCAGACCCTCTCCACAGATAAATTACAGACACCATCCAGTAGCCAAACCATAGTGGCACCTCCGGATGCTGTACCCCCCTGCAATCCCTACACAGATCTGGCTGGCACATGGCACAAAACCACAGCTCGCCCCTATACACGAAGCCAAGCCAGAGCACAACTAAGTGCAGTACAGCCATCTTCTCAGAAAAAACTCTCCACAAGTTCAAGAGGTCAAGACACGAAAGCTTTAGCAACTAATCCACACCTAATGACCCTCCTAAGTGGTACTCAGAATATCACTCAAGAAATCACTCAAGATATCCCTCAAGTAATTAATGAACAAAAGAAGAAAAGACACACTAACCTGGGAACTTCCTCTCTGCCCAGAACGTTGGAGGCTATACACCACACCCCCTCAACAGTATTTATAGGAACTCAAACACTGAGATCCTGCTCTGTTCCAGTAACAAGAAGCCGAAAGCACCAGCCTGAAGATGACGAGTGAGACCTCGTCGAAACGTCGCCTAGACACCCCAACTCTTACACGGGAAGACACCCGAAGACACCAAAACCTGCATTCCTGTACCCGTGAAAATCTACGAAAGCAAATATCTCACCTCTACGGGGAGGAAACCTTCCAGCTGACAAGAACCTACGAGAAACTAGAAATCCGAAGAGCCACCATCTTATGTGATCTCTTGTTCCTACGCAACTGCCGAGACAACTACTTAATTCCCACATGCTTCCAACTTAAATTCCACTCTAAAACCCCAGCTACCGAAAGGATCCTGAAACGAACTGAACTATCCCTAATCAGAAACGAACTACATAAGAAAAGATACCTACTAAACCAAACCAACAAAGATCTGCTCACTCTTCACCTCCAACTTTGTAACAAAATCCACCCTGCACTCTGGGACAAATGCAAACAACTAGCCGTTTGGAGAGCTGAAACGGAGTCCGCACATAAGACAGACACACACACCAACAAACTCCACAAACTAGAGAAACGCCAGAAGCCCAGCCACCCTCCACAACAACCCATGAAACAAACAGTACATAACATATCAGACAGGATCCTCACCTCAACTGAAACCAAAGTACTCTCCAAAGGTTTCAACTTTGCAGTCGCCCCGAGACGCATCCCCACGGAAAACATCATATGCGGAGTCGAAGCTAGCCTAACCAAAATCAACCCAGATGAAGCCAATAAAATCAGACTTGAAGTCACCAACATCCTCTGCTCCAGCAAACCACCCAGAAGCAATTTACACAAAGAAGAACAGAAAGCACTCACCAACCTGAGGAAAGACAACAACATAATCATTCTCCCAGCAGACAAAGGTAATGCCACTGTTGTGATGAACACATCGGACTACCAAGCAAAACTATCAAATCTACTCCAAGACCCTACCTACCAACCTATAAAAACAGATCCCACCACCTATCTGGAAAAAACCACCAAATCCAAAATAAAAGCCTCTCCTATCAGTGAAGAAATCCAGCTAAGAATCATCCCCAGAGAAAAATCATCCAGATGCCCCAAACTCTACGGTCTCCCCAAGATACACAAAGAAGGAACACCACTCAGACCAATAGTCAGCTCCATAGGCTCACCTCTACAAAATCTCGCTAAATTTCTCGCTAAGCAACTTCAGCCCTATGCAGAATCTATCGCTTCACACGTTACAAACTCCTTCCAGTTCATAGAAACAATAAAGAAGCAAAACCTACATCCCGACGACCTACTTGTGAGCTTCGATGTTGTATCTCTCTTCACACAAGTGCCCATTAATGAAGCCTTGACAGCCATTCAAAACAAATACAATCCCCCCGAATACATCCTGGACCTGACCAACCACTGCCTAACCAACACGTACTTCATCCACAATGGACAAAGATACAAACAGATAGAAGGAGCACCTATGGGATCACCCCTCTCACCGGTCATCGCAAATCTGTACATGGAACACTTTGAAACCAATGCTTTAGACAAGTCAGAACACAAACCCAAACTTTGGCTCAGGTATGTTGACGACACCTTTGTAATTTGGCCACACGGGAAGAAAAAACTAGATAGCTTCCTCACACATCTCAACAGCCTACACCCCAAAATACAATTCACTATGGAAATAGAAGCCAACAACCAACTTCCCTTCCTTGACGTCCTAATCTACAAAAAACCTGATGGCTCCCTAGGACACACTATCTACCGGAAAAAAACACACACCAACCGCTACTTACATGCACAATCACACCACCACCCTGCACAAATAAACTCCGTAGCCAAGACTCTCATCTCCAGAACCAAACGCCTGGCTGACAAAGACCACTTGACAACTGAGTTACAGAATCTTTCAAATGTGTTAATCGCCAACGGATACCAGCAAAACAGGGTTACGAAGCTAATCCAAAAAGAAACACCCCCCAAAAACCAAGACACAGAAGAAAACAATGGCATGGCCCTCCTTCCTTATATCAAGGGCACTACAGATAAAATTAGCAAAATCCTCCATAAACACAATATCAAAACAGCCTTTTGCACCAACCAAAAAATAGCCAATATCCTCAGAAACCCCAAAGATAAAATCCAGTTAGAAAACCAAGGGGTCTATGAAATACCCTGCAAAGTCTGCCCAGCCACGTACATTGGACAAACAAACAGACGAATAAATGCACGTATCGCAGAACACAAGAATGCCGTCAAAAAAGAAGAAAAAACTTCCTCTCTTTACCAACACATGAAAGAAACAGGACACGAAATTAATTTTTTCAGATTCCAAATTGCTCTTTAACATGGAACACCACCACAAGAGAATAATCATGGAAGCCATCGAGATAGAGAAACACCCTCACAACATGAACAAGCGTGACGATACGTCCCGCCTGCCAGACATCTGGAAAATAGCCCTCCCCACAAAAACCGACACCAGAACCAGAGGCACACAGAACGCCATCTCCAATCAACCACACCAGACCCAAACCCAGACCCTCTCCACAGATAAATTACAGACACCATCCAGTAGCCAAACCATAGTGGCACCTCCGGATGCTGTACCCCCCTGCAATCCCTACACAGATCTGGCTGGCACATGGCACAAAACCACAGCTCGCCCCTATACACGAAGCCAAGCCAGAGCACAACTAAGTGCAGTACAGCCATCTTCTCAGAAAAAACTCTCCACAAGTTCAAGAGGTCAAGACACGAAAGCTTTAGCAACTAATCCACACCTAATGACCCTCCTAAGTGGTACTCAGAATATCACTCAAGAAATCACTCAAGATATCCCTCAAGTAATTAATGAACAAAAGAAGAAAAGACACACTAACCTGGGAACTTCCTCTCTGCCCAGAACGTTGGAGGCTATACACCACACCCCCTCAACAGTATTTATAGGAACTCAAACACTGAGATCCTGCTCTGTTCCAGTAACAAGAAGCCGAAAGCACCAGCCTGAAGATGACGAGTGAGACCTCGTCGAAACGTCGCCTAGACACCCCAACTCTTACACGGGAAGACACCCGAAGACACCAAAACCTGCATTCCTGTACCCGTGAAAATCTACGAAAGCATATATATATATATATATATATAAAAGGAAGGTGCCCAGAGTGGCTGGGGCAACACAATCAGATGGGTGGGGTGCAATTATTATTATTATTATTATTATTATTATTATTATTATTATTATTATTATTGTTGTTGTTGTTGTTGTTGTTGTTGTTGTTGTTGTTATTGTTATTGATTTAGTTTTTTTAAAAAAGAAAACAAATTCCTTCTTGCAGAAGTACACAGGAGTTCCTGTTCAAAACAATCACCCCAATTTGTCACACTGTGCCGCCGCCTCCCCAGAACGGATGCACATTCATAGTATACAAAGATTTGGGGGCACATCCAGAAGTACCAGGAATTAAGATGCCATTCAGCCGCTCAGCCATTGCTTAAGCACTTTTAAAATTCCATGGGAGGTTCTTAGACATATGTTTAATGCCCTCTGAAATCAGTCAGTACAGTTTAAAGAAGTGCTTGAATTGGCCAGGCGAAAACCTTCATTTGTGTTGACCCGTGTAGACGACTGCTCCCTTCTCCCTCAGACTTTTCTGAAACATGTAAGGGGTTTTGTCTCAGTCCTCCACCCAACCTTCCCGAAATAAATTTGATGAAAAGAACCCTGCTTCTTAAAGCTGCCCCAATTTCCAGAGTCAAAGGACCTGGAGCATTATGCTGTTTTGATTTTGTAGATCTCAAGGTGGATAATTTAACCTTGAATTATGTATCAAAATCCCCTGTTTCAGCATAAAGGCTTCCTATGTGAGCATTTAATGAATAAGACCCTTATGGCTGCGGAGAAGCTAGATTTATACATTCCATTAAACATGCTCTTCACAGGCTAATTAGCCGGTAATTTCACCCTTGCTTGTAATATACACCAGTTTATGGTCAATAATAGTAAAATGTATGTAAACCATGCTCTTTATTAATAAACATTATGTGCTTCTAGCTTTCCAATAAAGTAATGGATGACTCTTCTCCCGCTCATTGCCTCGGTGCTGTCAAAAAGTCAAGAAATTGGAAATATCCATCGAATGCTTGGATGTGAAAAGGGAAATTACGCGCAAGATGTACAGGTTCCACTGGGTGTCTTCATACCATCATGTTTCACATCATCATGACATCTGAAGAAGGCAGGCTCTCTGGTCCAGCCTTATCCCTCGGATCACCTGCTTCCAAGGGCACAAGGCTCCCCTTGGCCTGCATGGCCCATTTGGTCATGCCAAAGAAGGATGTATGGGCACACAAGGAAGAGGAGCGGGAATATCACATCCCCCCAGAAACAACAAATGGCTGTCTTACTTCTGGCAAAATGTCTTAGGGCAGATCTACACTCATGGTTTTTCACATTAAGGAAGGGTTAAGGAATGGTTTTGATAACATAGATGGACACATGATATCCTACTGTTTACATTCATAATGCTTTATTACCTTGTTCCCCCCCCCCCGCTTAATTTTTAATCATTTTATGCTCCACATTTCTGTGAAACCTGGCCCACGAGAACAATCCTGATAAGGATCTGGTCCATGGAGCCAAAGTCCTTTGCAATCCCTGCCTCAGAACCTAGACTAAGGGTCAAGCTAAATGATCTATGAAATGCACAATTACATTTCCATGAGAAGGACAGGAAAACTCCGCTCTACAAAGCTACTCTTTGGAGAGGGAAACACCTTCTGGCATGCTGTGGTCCCAATCCATACCAGGACTACTGCAGGTGCCTTTTCATTATTTAATGCACTGATGGCCAAACTTGGCCCTCTAGCTGTTTGGGGACTACAACTCCCATCATCCCTAGCTAACAGGACCAGTGGTCAGGGATGATGGGAATTGTAGTCCCAAAACAGCTGGAGGGCCAAGTTTGGCCATCATTGATTTAATGGAAATGGGATTGCTCCTTTAGCATTTAGTCTAGTTTCTCCTGACAACACTGTTTTCTAGAGCTGAGCACTTAAAATATTTCCCCAAGGAGCTCTCCAGGCTACAAATTCTATGACTTGTGCTTTCTCTCACACACTTCAGCACTGCCTGACAATTGGGAAGCAAGATTGGAAAGGCGCCGTGATGCTGATTTCACAGTGAATCTCCTTCCAGTTCTAATTCCAGTTCTAATTCCACAAACAACCATATTTTTCGCTCTATAGGACGCACTCCCCCCCCCCAAATTAAGGGGAAATGTGTGTGCATCCTATGGAGCAAATGCAGGCTCCTTGGCTTCAGCAATAGCAATGCAAAGCCTCCGAAGCACAGAGGGAGCGCTCCATCCACGCTCCGGAGGCTTCGCATTGCTTTCACTGAAGCCTTCGGAACGCAGTGCGAGTTCCCGTTCTGGAGGCTTCAGGTTCAGCAAAAGGAACCTGAAGCCTGCGGAGTGCAGTGGCAACTCTCACTGCGCTCGGAAGGCTTCAGGGATGGCCACCGGAAGCCTTTGGAGTGCAGCGTGAGTTCCCGCTGCGCTCCGCAGGCTTCGGGTTCCTTTTGCTGAAGCCGGGAGAGCAAGACTCTCCTGGCTTCAGCAGAGAGGGAGAGCTCTCCCTTCAGCCAAGTGGGAGTAGAAATGGAAGGGGCTCCGTTTCTCCTGCCGCTTCGCTGAAGGGGCTCTGAGCAGAGAGGGGGAGAAATTTTTCCCCTTGTTCTCCCCCTCTAAAACAAGGTGCATCCTATGGTCAGGTGCCTCCTATAGAGCGAAAAATACGGTACATCAATTTGTTGATTTGTTGAAGAATTGTCAATCACCCTTCCCAAAGAGTCCCAGGGCGGGTTACAATATGAATAAAAACACAGCCATAAGTAACATTAAAAAGCAGATTGACAATGGGTGACAATGCAGAAGCAGATAAGGACTCTCCTCCCTGGAAGAGAGGGGAGTGGTTGTGGGCGGGAGCCCGAGCTCCGCCTCCTGGCCGGGGGCCTCAGCCCCCGCCCCTCCTCACCTGGCTGGTGCCCACGCCCACCGGAGGCATCCAACCAGGTGTCTCCGGGGTGTGTGTTTGGCAGCTTAATGCTGCGGGGCCAGCTCTGCCTCCTCCTCAGTCGTCGTCGTCCCGCAGCGAGTCACCCACCCTCCACTCCCATTTAGCTCAGGGTCTAGGTTTTTGGCCTTGCTATGGACCTTAGGTTGTTCGCCCCGGTTGTCTGGGGGGCCTGGTAGGAATTTTTCCATTTGGCATTAGGCTTTTTGGTTTTTTCGCCTACCTCATAGCAATCGTCACAACTTTTGTGGTATTGGTGGGTAGGTTAGGCATTGGATTCATGTGTGTCAAGGGCTAGGTGTGGCCATCGCCTATGCTATCTACCGTGGGTTATTCCGTTAAAGGAATCTGGCGGTCGTGTATTCCGTCCGATGCCTGCTTGGCGGGAGGCCATAGCACGACCCTCGGTGACATCAGGGGTGAGCCTATAGTTGGATTAGCATCAACAGGCTCCACCTACTGTTGAATAAACCCACCTCCTATAGTCATCCAATGCCTAAGCCAATACCTTTTCACTGCTGTAATCAATAAAGTTGTGGCCTTTTCTTGCCCATTAACCTTATATCACATGTCCTTGTGTGTTTATTTCACATGGCGGGGGTCGGGCCCTCGATCCACAACAACCAGATCATCATAATAATAATAATAATAATAGGTGGAGAGCTTTATACTCCAAGTCATCTATATTAGGTGCTCCTAGTTTAATTTTTTAAAAATGATAAACACCTGAAAGCTGTTTCCTTTCTTGTCCTAGCAGAACTCTCTCTCTTTCTCTCTCCCCTCTCCAATCACAAGGGCTGTAAGAAATGATGTCAGAGGCTTCTGCCCAATCCCAGCTCTCTTGCCATCCAGCACCCCTTTTACAAGTTTGTTTACAGGGTTTGTTGAGAAATGGAATCCAAACGTGGAAAAGAAAGAAAGGCAGCAATGCCCATCAACTTTGGTGGGTGGCTCAAATATGTTATTTTACACATCACTTGGGAAGACAGGCAAACTAATATCAGTGTACTGGAAGAAGCAAAGATCACCAGTATTGAAGCAATGATTCTTCAACATCAACTTCGTTGGACTGATCATGTTGTGGGGATGCCTGATGATCGTCTTCCAAAGCAACTACTCTATTCCGAACTTAAAAATGGAAAGTGCAATGCTGGTGGTCAACGAAAGAGGTTAAAGACTGGCTCAAGGCAAATCTTTAAAAATGTAGTATAAACACTGACAACTGGGAAACACTGGCCTGTGCGCGCTCCAGTTGGAGAACAGCCTTTACCAAAGGTGTCATGGGCTTTGAAGACACTCAAACTCAGGACACAACGGAGAAACGTGCTAAGCGGAAGGCACGCTTGGCAAATCCACGCCGTGATCAACTACCGCCCGGGAACCAATGTCCCCACTGTGGAAGGATGTGTGGATCCAGAATTGGCCTCCACAGTCACTTATGGACTCACTGTTAAAACTGTGCTTATGGAAGACAATCTTACTCAATTATGAGTGATCGTTAAAGAAGAAATTATTGGGACTTGTACCGCTAAGAGTAGACACCTATGGCCAGAAAGTGTCACTGGCCCACCCCCTCCTTCCTGCCTCCTTCCTTGTAACCAGTCCAGGCAGTGGCACTGTGGCCACCTTCCTACTCCTCCTTCATCTCAGTGTTGTCCTAGTAATACTCAGGGAGGATTGGGTCGAATTAGTTGGCTCTGCTTGGCGTTCGCTCCAGCTCTGCCTGTCACTGTGTCAAGGAGCTGTCAAGGAGCCAGGTCAACTGCGGGGCAGGCACAGAATGCAACCAGCTCCTTATTAACAGAAAATGACAACACAACAGAGTCCTCTGGTTCTACTTAATCCAGATAAGATGTTGCTGAAACTGACCACTGGCTCTGCCCTTCCTCCACTAGCCTTTCATTCTGGATCCCACCCAAGCAGACGAAGGCTGTGTCGAGAGGGCTAGCTCATCCTCTGGGCCAGTCTGGCCCATTGCTCAGCAAAGTGCAGGACTCTCCTTGATCTACCTCGATCGCGGTGTCAGAGGGTGTCAGGGTCTGAGCAGAGGAGGAATGGTGGAGACCACCTCCCCAGCTTGACCCTTCCAGGGAGGAGGAAGAGGAAGACAGTTTAGATGTACAACAGGGGTTTGAGGGAGGTCACATCTCAGAGGCAGATGAGGGGAAAAGTTGGGAAACAATGGGAGAGGAGGAGGCGGAAGCACCAGGGGGACGACAGCTGATGGACACAGTGTCTTTAGAAAGCATTCCAGACCTCCCCCATCTCCCAGAACCCGGTGAGCCTTGAAAGTAGAAGAGCAAAGAGCTCAAAGACAGAGGGCATGTATGTAGCAGCACCCGTAGGAGAGAGGATGAGAATGATGAATGAGGAGAGACAAGGGGTGGAGATTCACTCGGGACGCCATTATCCAAGAGGCTGGGTTCTATAGCCTCTCTCTGTAAATACTGAATAAAAGGGGGATGGTAAGAAACATTTCCTTGTCTTTGTACATTCCTGGGCAACCAGCCGGAGGTCGCTGGCAGCAGTCTGACAGAGGGGGAGCAGAGCCAGCAGGACTGGAACTGTCCTGCTGTTGTGGAGCAAGGCCAATGTGCTGGTCCCGAGGGTTAACCATATGGCGAGGTCCAAGTCCAGTCCAAGGCCGAGGGTGTGGTATGGAGGCTGTCCGTCAAAGCTGAAGCGGGGTCCAAGGCAGGGAGTCGGGTGAGGTCAGGAACTCTGGCAGAAGAGCAGGACAGGGTGCAGGCAGGAACAGGTTACCAACAATGTTGCTCCCGCAACTTGGGACTGGGGCTAGCTGGCTTTTATCTGCCCCGAGGCATAGGGCAGCCCCGGTCCACAGGTGACTCGCCTCTCCTGGCCTGGAGGCGAGCACTTCTCCTGCAGGAACTTAGTTCCCTCCACCTCTCTGCCCTGAGCCTCTGCAGCTCAGGAGAGGCTGGAGGGTGACCGGACCCAGAGGCAACCTCAGCTTCCTCTGACGGGGCTGAGAGTGGAACACCTGCAGGCAATGGGTCCTCCATCACGTCAGGAGCCAGAGCAGGCTCAGCTGATGCCTGCACCTGAGGATCCAGCACAGGTGAGGACCCTTCAGACTCAAGCCCCAGCCCCGGCTCAGCTGGTTCTGGAGGCGGGGAATCCTGTGCAGGCTGGGATTCCTCAGGTTCAGCCTCCAAGTCCGAATCCCAGGCCATCATAGCCAACTTCTGACTCCTCTCTATCTGAGTCTGAGCTCACACTGTGGCTCTCAGCCTCTAATCCTGTCCCAGAAGGCCCTCTTTCTCCTTACCCGCTTGATTGCTCTCAAACCCCCTGCTTCCAGCACCTCCCAGCTCATCCTTTCAGCAGACTGCTCTTCAGTGTCCCACCACCAGGATCTAAATCATCATTTTCTGTGCCCTCCATGGGGGGCTTGGGCTTCCACCACTCTTCCTCATCCAGCCAGTTCCTGACACAGTGGCTCCACCAATTGCTGGGGTCTCTAACTTCCATCTTACCTGCCCCGCCACTGGTGCGAGCCATATCATATCAGCATAGGTAGAAAGCTCTTCTTGTTCTTCTTTTACAGGCCAGAACTGCATACATCATTAACGACACGTATTGTTCTGCTGGAGAGGAACAAATCACATCATTTGTCCATTTTTGTAGTGTTGTCCATTTTCTAGCGAAACGGTTTGCCTTTAGAATTCGGTTGCTATTCCAGTAATAGCCACACACAGTGACCAGATGTTTTCAAACTGTTGTCACACTATAGACAAGGAAGGCCTGAATAACTTTTTGTCTGTGTTTTGTTTGCGACCATGGAAGCCAAAGCCTAGTTGATGAATGTCTCCTCCTAGGCAGCCGCCATTTTGTTTGTGAGGGAAATGCTTCCATTAGTATGCATACGAGTGCGCTCTGATTTCTTTCGGTTTCTAGCAAACATGACCCAAAGAAAGAAATTAAATTATCTATCAGGTTAAGACAAGCAATCTCTTTTACCACAGCTGTATAACTAACTTATGTCTAATTGTTTGGAATCTTCAGAAGGGTTTGAGCATTTTTTTATTGTCTCCCTCGCCACACAATAGGCTGGGCAAGTTAAAGAGCTCTAAGTTTTCAAAGGCGAAAGCATTTGAGTGTCTGCCAGAACATATCTGTTTTAACAAACAAGCTTCAGGGTACTTATTAGTTGGCTGTGGTTTGCAAGCCATGAAGCCCCTGGAGTCAGATCTGCTGATCAAATAGTTAATTTCTGTATATCACTGAGGCCATTAGATGAAAAGTGAAGCTCAACTACATATAAATATGGGTTTCGGTTATACCGCTGTAAAACACTTTCGGCTTGGAACTCCAGCAAATGAAATATTAAACATTAGTATAACCAATGCTCGGCTTAGAGCAGGGTTTCCCAAACTTAGGTCTCCAGTTGTTTTTGGACTACAGTTCCAATCATCCCTGACCACTGGCCCTGCTAGCTAGAGATGATGGGGGTTGTAGTCCAAAAATAGCTAGAGACTCAAGTTTGCGAAACCTGGCTTAGAATCTCCTGATGGGGAACAGAGTGCCTTAGAACTTTGGGACTGAGTGCAAAATTGCTTTAATTGTCAGGAGGAGATGTCAGCGTGATGGCCTGGGATTCGGACTCGGATGCTGAATCTGAGGGATCCCAGCCTGCGCAGGATTCCCCGCCTCCAGAACCAGCTGAGCCGGGGCTGGGGCCTGAGCCTGAAGGGTCCTCACCTGTGCAGGATCCTCAGGTGCAGGCATCAGCTGAGTCTGCTCTGGCTCCTGACGTGATGGAGGTGTTCCACTCTCAGCCCCGTCAGGGGAAGCTGAGGTTGCCTCTGGGTCCGGTAACCCTCCAGCCTTTCCTGAGCTGCAGAGGCTCAGGGCAGAGAGGCGGAGGGAACTAAGTTCCCGCAGGAGGAGGGCTCACCTCCAGGCCAGGAGAGGCGAGTCACCAGAGGATTGGGGCCGCCCTATGCCTCAGGGCAGAGATGGCCAGCCCCAGTCCCAAGTTGCGGGAGCAACATTGTTGGTTGCTAGTTCCTCCCTGAACCCTGTCCTGCTTTCCTGCCAGAGCTCCTGACCCGCCCTGGCTCCCTGCTTGCATGCCTGTTCCTGACTTCACCCGACTCCCTGCCCTGCGCCCAGCTCCAGCTACTACGGACTGCCTCCACGATGCACTTTTGACCACGGACCGGACTTGGACCCCGCCTCTCGGGTAACCCACGGGACCAGCACAGTCAGAAGCTGAACAGGTACCAGGGTTTAGTGAGCTGGGAGAATCCGTGGCAGAGAGAAGTGTAGAATCAGAGGCAGAAGCTGAAGCTGGCAAGTTGGAAGAGGGATGTCAAGAGGCACAGATGAGTCAGGATGCTGAAGAGCTATGGGTGGCTCCCCTTCCTGCTGCGACAAGCTCCCCTCCCAGAACCAGGAGAGGCATGAAAAGGGCAGAGGAGAGATCAGCTGCACACAGTCGCAGTCTCCAATTGCTTGGAAAAAGGCCCGGAGAGGAGGGAGGTTAGCCGGCTATGGGGAGGCAGGGACCTTTAGTCTCAGCAACTGATTTCATGGAGGAAGACCCACAGGGAACAAGCAACATTTAGAAGACACAATGTTAGTTCCCCACAGTCCAGAGATTGCTCTGTGCGATTTTCTGGTGCACATAAGCAAGATTAGACCAGGCTGAATTTACGGTGAAGACAGTCATTGTCACCCCTGTAGCCTTTTCCTTCCCCCTACACTCAGGTGAGCAGAGGTCCATGGATGAGCCCAGAATTGATGTAGGCCTTTGCACACATTCATTGCTTAGTGCAGATGGCTTCCCAACTTCTTGAATTATAGATCCCTATATTATGTGCTGCAAAGCACATACTAACACAGCAATTCTGTAATTTGGCAGCTCTGGATTTGGTCAAGGTAGACGACCACTATATACACTGACTTGATATCCAAGGAAGGAAGGTGAGATAGAAATGCAATCTTGTATCCTTTTCGTCAGCTGATGCCAATTCCCAACTGGTCTCGAATTCTGGATCCCATACGTGGCTCAAACATCTGCACAAGACTCAGCAAATGTAACATATATTGAAGGAGATGACCAAATGATTCTGCAAACAATTCTCCCCCAATCAATTTGATCTGTCCCAGCAAGCACTTAATTAAGTAAATTTTTAACTGATTGCTCTTCATGGCTTATCCATCCATAAGCAGACATCAGTTGTTACTAATTAGTCTGTGACTCAAAAATTCTTTGACAAATTGTTTATAGGACTGGATTTCATGCTGCGAGTTGCTCATGAATAACTCACTGTGACTACCGCTCCAAGTGTTTGTTATTTGTGGTGAGTGGCTGGTCTCATAAAGTCATCTGGTTTCCTTGCCAACCGAGGAGTCAATGTCCATCAATTGATAGAACATTGGAGATGGCTGAATGATTAGTCAGCAGCACATATTCTCCCACCCACCCCCTTCTTTTTCCACTTCCAGAGTTTTCGGGAACAGAATTTCCCTCACAAATGGTTTTCAGGGGGGACTTTTAAAAGTTTGAGAAACTCCTTAGCCCAACAAATGTTCAGATTGCATAGCTCCATTTACTGATAAGTGTAGTACACAATAGGGAACTTTATTTTAGCTTTATTTAAGCAAAGACATTGTTGTGTTTCAAGAGTGGCCAGTGAGCTGCAGCTGGCAGAGGAGTGTGGCCGCGATGGCGCAGCTATGTGGTCATATTTGGTGGAGAGGCAACAGATTGGTTCCATCTGTGTGCTCATGCATTGCCAACTTTCTGCCTCCCCCCCCCTGCCCCTGGTGGCAGTTGGAGTTTAAATACATCAGCAGAAGTGTTGGTGCTGGCCTTTAAAGTCCTAAAGGGCATCTGCCTGGTATATACCTGAAGGAGCGTCTCCACCCCCATCATTCAGCCCTGAGGTCCAGCTCCGAGGGCCTTCTGGTGGTTCCCTCCCTGCCAGAAGTGAGGGTACAAGGAACCAGGCAGAGGGGCTTCTTGGTAGTGGCACCCGCCCTGTGGAACGCCCTCCCTTCAGATGTCAAGGAGATGAGTAACTATATACGGCCTAGGACCCTTGTACCTATGGGACTGCCTCTCCTGGTATGTCTCACGGAGGACCTTACAGTCTTCAAACAAAAACATCTTGGAGGTCCCGGGCCACAGGGAGGTTAGGATGGCCTCAACCAGAGCCAGGGCTTTTTCGGCTGTGGCTCCGATCTGGTGGAACACTCTGCCACAAGAAATTAGGGCCCAAGGGACTTGACATCTTTCCGCAGGGCCTGCAAGACAGAGCTGTTCCACCAGGCCTTTGGCCAAGGCACAGCCTGATCCCCTCCTTTGGTAATCCTTACAGAACTCTAGCCTAATGGTTGCCATTAATTTGATTTTGAGTTGATTTTAGAATGAATTGATTTTAGAATGCGGTATTACTTTTACTGTTAGCCGCTCTGAGCCCTGCTTCGGCTGGGGAGGGCGGGATATAAATCAAATTATTATTATTGTTTTATTGTTATTGTTACCTTTAGAAGACATCTGAAGGCTGCCTTGTATAGGGAAGCTTTTTAATGTTTAATGTTTTATTATGTTTTTATATATGTTGGAAGTTGCCCAGAGTCGCTGGGGCAACCCAGTCAGATTGGTAGGGTACAAATAAATTATTATTATTTCTATGACTTTGATAATGGAAAAAATTATATATATATATATATACCTCGGGTTAAGTACTTAATTCATTCTGGAGGTCCGTACTTAACCTGAAACTGTTCTTAATGTGAAGCACCACTTTAGCTAATGGGGCCTCCTGCTGCTGCTGCACCGCCGGAGCACGATTTCTGTTCTTATCCTGAAGCAAAGTTCTTAACCTGAAGCACCATTTCTGGGTTAGCGGAGTCTGTAACCTGAAGCGTATGTAACCTGAAGCGTATGTAACCCGAGGTACCACTGTGTGTGTGTGTGTGTGTGTGTGTGTGTGTGTGTATGTAAGTATTTTACACACCCACACCCCTCTAAGTTTATTATAGGAAATGCATGCTGGATAGGAAAAATCCTAGTTCTAGCTAACAAAGGTGGGGGCGAGAATAGCCATGCTTGCTCTTTCTTCTCTGCAAGAGTGAGACTAAGGATGCTATTCGCTTGTTTCAAGAGAGGCTCAAATATCGATTTTCTACAAGTCACAAAGTCAGAGAAACTACATTTTCATAAGCAGGTATTTAAGCGCCTTCAAGAAAGATAGTCAAACATGGTGGAGGGAAATTATTTTTCTAGGGGAGTGAAAATCTATAGCTGTACATTTGTCATTTGGCAATGCAGCTATTACAAAGGCAGAGGTCACAGGTTCATATCCTAAGAAGGCATCACCGGGGAATAATTAATGTTGTGACACTTGGTATAGAGGAAGAGGAGTGAACTTTAAATGGAGACCGCCCTCTGAAGAACCATTGCAGGGTTCATTTGATCGTAAGTATGATGATAATAATAATAAGAGAGGTTGCAACAAAACACCAGGTAAGCTTTTATGATACGGAGAGAACACTGTTCTGCAGTGGAGTACTGAACTGGCCTGCTGTCAGGTATTTTTAGGCTGGACAATTCCCACAGGAAATGGAATCCTGGGAACAGAACATCAAACATATGAAACTGTAGGGAAATGGTGGATTTAGGGTGCTATAAAATCATCTCCTCCTCCTCCTCCTGCTCCTTCTTCTTCTTCTTTGGTGATCACTCGTAGCCGAGTAAGATTGTTCTGGAGCACTCGCAGTCAAGTGTTTCCCAATTGTTGGTGTTTATACTACATTTTTAAAGATTTGCCTTGAGACAGTCTTTAAACCTCTTTTCTTGACCACCAGCACTACACTTTCCATTTTTAAGTTCAGGCCTGTAAGATATTTTGCAATTCCCACAGGAAATGGAATCTTGGGAACAGAACATCAAACATATGAAACTGTAGGGAAATGGTGGGTTTAGGGTGCCATAAAATATGACAGGCCTGGCTCATGGTTTGAATGCCCTATGGCGAAGTGCGAGCTGTGGGCTCCCTCCTCTGTTTGTGTGGGTCTCCTTGGGGGCAATAGCAAGTGGCTATGAGTCACCATGTAACATTTCCCACAATGCCCCAGAGTGATGTTACATCAGATGCCCCAGGGCATTGTGGGGAATCTAAAGCAGCATCAGATAGTAGTAATAGGCATAGAGAAAGAATTGTGGGAAAATAGGGGCTTCAAGTCCCTGCTACAACCAAGGAAACCCACATAAGAGAGAAAGCACAGAAATGCCTACTGAGAGAATTCACATAGGAGTGAAACCTTTTTAAGTTTTAAGTTTTAGTAGGAAGAGCTTTGGTTCGAATTCAAACTGTATTCCATCTGGGGGGAAATAATAATAATAATAATAATAATAATAATAATAATAATAATAATAATAATAATAATAATTTATTATTTATACCCTGCCCATTTGGCTGGGTTTCCCCAGCCACTCTGAACAGCTTCCAACAAAACACTAAAATACAATAACCCATTAAACATTAAAAGCTTCCCTAAACAGGGCTGCCTTCAGGTGTCTTCTAAAAGTTTGGTAGTTATTTTAATCTTTGACATCTGGTGGGAGGGCATTCCACAGGGCGGGCGCCACTACTGAGAAGGCCCTCTGCCTGGTTCCCTGTAACTTGGCTTCTTGCAGTGAGGGAACCGTCAGAAGGCCCTCGGAGCTGGACCTCAGTGTCTGGGCAGAACGATGGAGGTGGAGATGCTCCTTCAGGTATACTGGACCGAGGCCGTTTAGGGCTTTAGGAAACATTTAAATGCTCAGTTTTCATAGTAAAAGCTTCAGCTCCAACTCCAGTTTAGCATATATGGGAGAATTTGTGAAGTACGGTATGTAGACAGTGGAAAAGTTCAGCTCTTTACAGAGCACAGGATCGGGCCCCATGGCGAGAGAACAATACAGCACCAAGTCATATGAAATGTGCACTACATGGGGGGCCACTAAGAACTCCCTCTGCCTTGAAGATTTCCAAACCACACTAAGATCCTGAGGAAGGAAGTCAGAGGTGTCTCTTGCTGAGGCATTTGACAATAAAGGTGCTACCTTCATTGTTGAATGCCTTGCCAAGAGATATTTCAGGCTTCTTTTCACCAACAGGTAAAAACCGGCCTTTATTTGGAAAGCTGGACCAATGACTGTTTTCTTTAATTATTGCTGTTGTCCTTTCTTGTTGGATTTCTTTGTTTCTAAAGTTTAATGCTTTATCTAATTGTTGCCATGTGATTTTGTATTCTTGTACAGCGGTACCTCAGGTTAAGTACTTAATTCGTTCCGGAGGTCCGTTCCTAACCTGAAACTGTTCTTAACCTGAAGCACCACTTTAGCTAATGGGGTCTCCAGCTGCCGCCGCGCCACCGGAGCACGATTTCTGTTCTCATCCTGAAGCAAAGTTCTTAACCCGAGGTACTATTTCTGGGTTAGCGGAATCTGTAATCTGAAGCGTATGTAACCTGAAGCTTATGTAACCCGAGGTACCACTGTACATCACTTTGAGTAGAGGTTTCTTGCAGCAAGATGAAATAGTAACAATGTCGATCCGAATCATTTCATTTATATCTTTCCTTTCCTTCAAGCAAGGTTACACACACAGAAAGAGAAAGAGGGAGGGAGGGAGGGAGAATTTGATCTCCACAACAACCCTGTGAGGTTGTAAGGCTAATCATAATTATAATCCACCTCCTGGCTGATGGGCCTGATGTCCTCAACTGGGAAAATACATTATTTCCTAGTAACAAACAGATTCATATTTTATTTGGAAATCCCATTAGAAAAGGCACACAAACAGTATACACTGGTACCTCGGGATGCGAACAGGATCCGTTCCGGAGCCCCATTCATATCCTGAACAGAACGTAAGATGCGACAGCGTGTCTGCGCATGCGCAGGTCGTGATTTGCCGCTTCTGCACATGCGCGTGATGTCATTTTGACCATCTGCGCATGCGCGAGCGGCAAAACCCAGAAGTAATGCGCTCCGTTACTTCCGGGTCACAGTGGAGCGCAACCCAAAAATACTTATCCTGAAGCGTATTTATCCCGAGGTAAGACTGCAGACACATAGGGTGCTTCCAGACCCACTATTTTGGGGATTCAGTCACACACCGGCAAATTCAGATTGTGCCGTTATAGTTCCCTGGGAGATCTTGCGCAACAGACCTGCTTCCCTCAAATCTTAAAGCCTTTTTGTGATAAGGAAAGTGATGGGAAAACTCACTGTGGAAAGTTTGGGATAGCACTTACGCCGACTCTCTGTCATCTAACCTCCTCACAAATGAAGCAAAATTAATACTCACTGAATAGTCAGCATTGTCTAATCTCCTCCAAAATGATTAGGGATGGATGCTCAACAAACAGGTCACCTGGAAGCGCCCTGGCTCTCTGACGTGTGTCAGTCAGGATTAGATAATGGATCCCAACACAGACATTTTCACCTGCTAAGACTGGCTTTGCAAGCTCTGCTGGCTCCTAAAATGGAGCTGGTGAACCAAAGAGGTAGATGAATCTGTCCATTTTCATTCTCTCCATTTCTCCCTTTTCCTTTCTTAAATTCAATTCTCCACATTTCCATGTCAGTTTACTATTTTTAAACAAATTTTAAAATTTTTAAAAATCACAATGGAAATTCATCAACACTTTGTTATGTGCAGTTGTTTTGACTAATATAAACATTTTTCAAGCAATCTCCCCTAATATAATGCATTTCTGCGTGCGATTTTCACAGATCTATGCATTGTATGCCCATTTTAACATAGCACATGCATTTATTTACCGTATTTTTTGCTTTATAAGACTCACTTTTCCCCTCCTCTAAAGTAAGGGGAAATGTGTGTGCATCTTATGGAGCGAATGCAGGCTGCGCAGCTATCACAGAAGCCAGAACAGCAAGAGGGATTGCTGCTTTCACTGCACAGCGATCCCTCTTGCTGTTCTGGCTTCTGAGATTCAGAATATTTTTTTTCTTGTTTTCCTCCTCCAAAAACTAGGTGCGTCTTGTGGTCTGGTGTGTCTTATAGAGCGAAAAATACAGTACATATTACTTGGTTGGCGATCAGAATTGCAAAATTCAGAGAAGCGCAAATTTCAGAGGTTGGCTTCTGTTTCAGTTTGCGTATTGTTCCAGAAAGCACAGGCTACGTAGGTCCACCTTTAAATGCAAACGGAATCAATTTCCTTCCCCATCCTTAGTTCAGGATAAGACGGCAGCGTCTAGGCCACGCAACCTCAGGATCCTCCCAGCTATATTAGAAGGAGCTGTTGTTGGCTGAGCGCAGAAGAAACCTCACAGCCCCAAATTAAGAACAGCGCTGTAAGGTTTTAAAAACCTAATTAAAGTAAATATGTTGAAATGATTAAAAGGCACACACCATTCTTCAAGATAAAAGTTTATTATAGTTTTAAAAGGAAGCTCTTTAATTTGAAATGGAAAGTTTATGAAGCTACAGAATAAACCTCAGCTGGGAGTAAGGGTGGGATAACAGTTTTCAGATGTTGCAAATATCAGACGTTAACCCCAAGTGATCCTGCCACAACACTGTTTTCCACAGTCTATGACACTGGAAAGCCAATGTCCGTTGAACGAGTAACAAGGGTGGCAGTTGCTGCAGGTTGTCACCTATAAAATGGTCCTTGACCCAGACAGACATTCTCAGAGGGAAGATTTAATAACAGGCAACCTTACGCGTCCAGTAACATGCGAGTTGAACACGAAGCAAACCATTAATGTAAAGATGTACTCTGACATGTGAGTTTTGCAAACAGATGTGTTTTAAAAGTAATAACCAGTAAATACCTTAGAGGTGAGTTTTTGTGCTCTGAAAAGCACTGCAGAAAAATTGGGTCTAAAGTCTAAAAGACACAACAGAGCAGAAGCATGAACATGCTCTCTCCTTCCATGTACAGTGGTACCTCAGGTTGCATACGCTTCAGGTTACATGCGCCTCAGGTTACAGACTCCGCTAACCCAGAAATAGTGCTTCAGGTTAAGAACTTTGCTTCAGGATGAGAACAGAAATCGTGCTCTGGTGGCGCGGCGGCAGCAGGAGGCTCCATTAGCTGAAGTGGTGCTTCAGGTTAAGAACAGTTTCAGGTTAAGTATGGACCTCCGGAACAAATTAAGTACTTAACCTGAGGTACCACTGTACATTTTAATGGGTTAATATCAGCTGCAGGGGCTGATTTAGCTTGAAAGCCACAGAGCTGAGAGAGGGTGGTTTTTAAAATGATGATGGTGATGATAATAATAATAATAATTTCTTCCCCCACCATCAAAGAGAAAGCTTTTAGCTAGATTCACATACTCAGAGATGCTAGAATATGGGGGAACTCAAATTCCACGCACACCTATTTTAATGTGACAGGGAGGCCACACGAATTGGTTTTTGGAGCTGTTCTCATTTGGAATAATTAAATGGTTTCACTGTGTTTTTAATATTTTGTTGGGAGCTGCCCAGAGTGGCTGGCGCAACCCAGTCAGATGGGTGGCATATAAATAATGAAATTATTATGATTATGATTACATCTGGTGTGTGTACAGTACATTCTGTCTGCCACAGAAACAGGAGCGAATGGATCACAAGAAGATCAACAGTGGGTGATCAACAGCTTGTGGACCCCAGTGGCGTAGCGTGGGTTGTCAGCACCCGGGGCAAGGCAAGTAATTGGGTTGTCAGCACCTGGTAGGGGCAGAGAGCTGCGAGTGCGCCCCCCCCCGATGTTGCGCCCGGTGCGGCCGGCCTCCCCTGCCCCCCCATGCTACGCCACTGGTGGACCCCTCAGAATGGAGGGTCTCTATGAACTAGTCCTAGAATGTGATCATATCCCAGATTTTCCCTTGACTTGACCACGTGAAAAAGTCCTACCCAAATGGATGGTGTGCTCCTGGACAGTAGCAATTTGGAGCGATTCTGCCCACTTGTGTGGCCCATCAACAAAAACTGAGGGAAGCCCAGAAGAATTTGCTTTTGTTCACAACCACACCACCACAATGAGCAGAAATGGCAACGCTCCGTGTTTACTCCCTTCTGCACTATCCGATAGCATTGAAATTAAAACGGTCTAAACAAAGAGCCATCGAGCCCTTTTCCAATGGAGTCGACGTGGCTCTGATAAAGCCCAAAATGGATTCCTCTGTGCAGACAACATGTCGCGACCCTTAATTTGTTTGTCAGATCCAAAATGCAAAGCCTAAAACACACACACGCTCCCCTTCAGCAATGGTGATTTCCCTCTGTGGCAGGACGGAAGGATGTGCTGTAGTCTTAACTGTTAACATTCAATCTCTAGAAATTATGCGTGGTTACATTGCCAATTAGATTGGCGATTCCTTGTGATTTTGGCAGAACCTTGTATTAGTCAGGAAGATCCTCAGAGGCTGGGGAATCAGCATGACAAAGAGGAGCTGGTCCTGACCTTTGTCAGACAGAACACCCACCGACTTCTTGGACGGCTTCCTCGGCTTTTAAGAAGTCAGCAGAACTGCAAAGAATTGTTTTTGGCCTGGGTATATTACTAGCTAGTCTTATGAGGGGAATGTGTGTGTGTGTGTGTGTGTGTGTGTGTGTGTGTGTGTGTGTGTGGCATGGTATCTTTATGAAGATAATAACTAGTCTTTGGAAAGCACTATATATATATATATATATATATATATATATATATATATATATATATATATGCAGGTTTTGGTGTCTTCGGGTGTCTTCCCGTGTAAGAGTTGGGGTGTCTAGGCGACGTTTCGACGAGGTCTCACTCGTCATCTTCAGGCTGGTGCTTTCGGCTTCTTGTTACTGGAACAAGAACTGCTTTCAAACACTGAGATCCTGCTCTGTTCCAGTAACAAGAAGCCGAAAGCACCAGCCTGAAGATGACGAGTGAGACCTCGTCGGAACTCAAACACTGAGATCCTGCTCTGTTCCAGTAACAAGAAGCCGAAAGCACCAGCCTGAAGATGACGAGTGAGACCTCGTCGAAACGTCGCCTAGACACCCCAACTCTTACACGGGAAGACACCCGAAGACACCAAAACCTGCATATATATATATATATATATATATATATATATATATATATATATATATATATATATATATATATAGTGCTTTCCAAAGACTAGTTATTATCTTCATAAAGATACCATGCCACGGGAAGACACCCGAAGACACCAAAACCTGCATTCCTGTACCCGTGAAAATCTACGAAAGCAAATATCTCACCTCTACGGGGAGGAAACCTTCCAGCTGACAAGAACCTACGAGAAACTAGAAATCCGAAGAGCCACCATCTTATGTGATCTCTTGTTCCTACGCAACTGCCGAGACAACAACTTAATTCCCACATGCTTCCAACTTAAATTCCACTCTAAAACCCCAGCTACCGAAAGGATCCTGAAACGAACTGAACTATCCCTAATCAGAAACGAACTACATAAGAAAAGATACCTACTAAACCAAACCAACAAAGATCTGCTCACTCTTCACCTCAAACTCTGTAACAAAATCCACCCTGCACTCTGGGACAAATGCAAACAACTAGCCGTTTGGAGAGCTGAAACTGAGTCCTCTCACAAGACAGACACACACACCAACAAACTCCACAAACTAGAGAAACGCCAGAAGCCCAGCCACCCTCCACAACAACCCATGAAACAAACAGT